>NC_141098.1:26042785-27242785 GCF_041138505.1 Cibotium barometz
TATGAGTGCTGCAAAGAGGTCTACAGTTGCCATTGGGTGTATGTATGCACATTGAAGTCACTGGTTGTGACATTTGAGAGTACTACAGTACCGCTGTGCAGAAAATACAGCAGTTTGTGCAGAAAAACCAGAGTGCAGTTTCTGGTACAATTGTGTGTTTGGCAAGATGTCTAATGATGGCATAACACAGATTGTGGCTGAGAAGCTGGATAAGAATAACTTCCATGCTTGGAGGTTCAGGTTGACGAATTTCCTGATGGGAAAAGGCTATTGGGACTACATAGAAGGTGAGCATGAAGAGGCACCGGAGATACCGGATATAAATCCGACTGCTCTGCAGCAGATGTGAAAGAGTTTAAAGACTGGAACCAAGGAGCCAGGAAGGTTATGTATTGGCTATCCATTAGTATACATGACACCATGATTGGGCATATTCAGGATGCCAAGTCCCCCAAGGAGGCGTGGGACCACCTTGGTAAAGCTCTATGAAACAAATACCAAGGCACGTAAGATACAGTTGAAGAATGAACTTCATACTGTGGAGAAAAAGAGCATGTCTGTGAATGACTATGCGCTGAAGATAAAGGGTATTGTGGAATCCCTTGCATCTATTGGTGTGTCAGTAGATGATGATGACAAGGTGGAAGTCTGTCTACGTGGTCTAGGGCCACAATACAAGGCGTTCAAGACGTCCATTCAGACTCAGGAAAACATTCCCAACTTTACAGATTTGGTGTCGATGCTAATTATCGAAGAGAAGAGCTTGGGTGAAGACCAACAGTCTTCACAAAGCAAAAACAGTTCAGAGCAACAGGCCTTCTACACGAGTTCAGGAAGAGGACGAGGTAGAGGAGGCCGTGGACGCGGTCAAGGAGGTGGCTGAACAGGTAATCAGAATTATGGCCAGCAGAGCAGCAGCAACAACAACAACAGTCCCAGAATCAACAACAACAACAACAACACGCAGGTGGAAGAGGCAAATTCAGAGGCAGGGGGAGTCAAAGAGGCCGTGGAAATTGGCAAAGGTAATATAATGATGCACGTGAATGTTATTATTGTGGTAAGCCTGGACATGTGCAGGCAGAATGTTATAAGAAGCAGGCTGACATGCAAAATGGAAAAGTGCAGCAAAACAACTATGCATCCTCAAGCAGAAATAATGAGGATAATGAAAGGTTGTTTGTTATGCAGCATGTCGTGAATGCCATGTCTGAAAATGTTGATGCAGCACAAAAAGATAATGTATGGTATGTGGATTCAGGCGCTTCGAACCACATGACGAGTCATGGGGAGTGGTTCAAGGAGATGAAAAACCCGGAAAGACCAGGTTTTGTGAAAACAGGGGATGACACTGCTCATCCAATTGCCCACGTTGGAGATGTGCCATTGTCTATGCAGGATGGCAAAGTGAAGTACCTTGCAGATGTACTTCATGTACCGAACATAACAAAGAATCTGGTTTCAGTTGGCCAGATGATTGAGCAGGGTTTGCAGGTTCGGTTTAACCCTAATGGTTGTTATGTTGAAGATTTTAAAGACAAGTGCAGGTTGGTTGCAAAAGGCAACATAGTGGGCAGAATGTTTACGTTGAATGTAGACATGCCTGAAATGAGTACTGCGATGTTTGCAAATGGTTCAGGAATTGTTGCAGACAGAGACATTTGGCATAAAAGGATTGGGCATGTAAATGTGCAAAGATTGAAGTCTATGCAGACAAAAGGAATTGTGACAGGGCTGCCAAAATTTAAAGTGGAAGGTATGCAGAAAATATGTGAAGCATGCCAATTTGGGAAGCAAACAAAGCATGTGTTTCCACGTAACAGATATGTGAGCAGAAATGCACTAGATGTTGTGCATTCAGATGTATGGGGTCCTACGAAGACCATATCTATGGGAGGCTGCAGGTATTATGTGACTTTCATTTGATGACCACACAAGGAAAGTGTGGGTATATTTCACGAAGGAGAAAGTGAGGTGTTCACTCACTTTCAGAATTTCAAAGTTTTGGTTGAAAAGCAAACAGGGAAATATGTAAAGTGCCTAAGGTCAGATGAAGGGGGAGAGTACTTCTCCAATGAGTTCTCTGAATTTTTGAAGAAGAATGGTATTCGGAGACAGTTCACATGCAGATACACTCCGCAACAAAATGGAGTTGCTGAGCGGAAAAACAGGCACATTGCTGAGATTGCGCGAGCATTGATGGAAGAGAAAAATATGCCGCATAGCTATTGGGCTGAGGCTGTTTCTACAGCAGTATACATCATGAACAGGACTCCAACTGCAGCCATACATGATGTAACTCCAGAGGAGAGGTTTACTGGCAGAAAACCAGATTTGTCTCATCTGAAAGTCTTTGGATGCATTGCATATGTGCATGTGCCAGATGAGCTGAGAACTAAGCTGGATCCGAAAGCTGAAAAATGTGTGTTTATTGGATACTCCCTTGAGCAAAAGGGATACAGGTGTTATAACCCTGCTACACGTGAGTTGAGGGTAAGCAGGGATGTTGTGTTTGATGAGATGAGCAGCTGGTATATTGCTGAAAAAGAAGCTGTTGGGACTGATGTGAGTGGAAGTGTGGTTGCACAGAATGCAGGTCAGCAATCACAGTCTTTGAGTGGACCAGGAGAGTCCTCATCTAGTGGGTCTGTTGATAGACCATGGAGTGGCAGGCTGTGTCATAATACCAGTCCTGCAAATGTGATTAGTACATCACGTAAAGGAAAAGAGAAAGTGGTTGAGCCCCTTGGTATGCCTGACATTTCTGCATTCTCATGTTGATGGAGAGTCTAGTGGCTCAGATATGAGCCTTGATGAGGAGCTTGGGATCCCAGCTATGAGAACACCTGGTGTAAAGAAGGCTATGGAAGCCATGAATGAAAAGCTGCGAAGATCAGGGAGAGTGAAGAACCCTGTGCAGAGATTTACATATGATGGTTATGTGGCACATCACTATGCATATATGGCAAAGGTTGTGCAGGTTGTAGAGCCCACATGCATTGATGAGGCTGTTGGAAATGTGTGTTGGGAGAAAGCTATGGATGAGGAGATGGATGCACTATATGGAAATGAAACTTGGGATTTAGTGTAATTGCCTGAAGGCAAGAAAGCCATTGGATGCAAGTGGGTGTACAAAGTTAAACATAATAGTGATGGGAGCATAAACAGGTACAAGGCTAGATTGGTAGCCAAAGGATATGTGCAGACATATGGGATTGATTATGAGGAAACTTTCAGCCCAGTTGCCAAGATGGCAACGGTGAGAGTTGTGATAGCAGTGGCTACGTCAAAGAAATGGTCTTTACATCAGATGGATGTAAAGAATGCATTCTTGCATGGGGATTTGCAAGAAGAGGTGTATATGTTGCAGCCACCTGGTTATGAGGATGTGGGTCACCCCGAGCATGTTTGCAGGTTAAAGAAAGCCTTGTATGGCTTAAAGCAAGCACCAAGAGCATGGTCTGACAAGATTTCTGAATATCTTGTCACTATTGGCTTTCATGTAGCCAATGCAGATTCCTTGCTATATGTGAGACATGGTGATAGAGGAGTTGTGCTTGTTGTCATCTATGTAGATGGCTTGATCATTACGGGGGACCATGATACAGAGATCTTTGATATAAAGATCTTGCTTAGACAGAAGTTCGAGATGAAGGATCTGGGGGAGCTCAGATATTTCTTGGGCATTGAGGTGATTAGGTCACCACATGGTATTGGATTACTGCAGAGACAGTATGGCTTGGACATGTTGTCCAAGTATGGTATGACAGGCTGTAAGCCTATTTCTGTGCCATTGGATCAGAATGGCAAGTTGAGTGCAGATTCAGGAGAGATCTTGGAGGATCCTACTATGTACAGGAGCATAGTAGGAAGTTTGATCTACATGACGATCACCAGACCAGATTTGAGCTATGCTGTTGGGTTGGTGAGTCAGTTTATGCAGGTTCCACGGAAACCGCATTTGGATGCAGTGAGACGCATACTGAGGTATGTGAAGTCTACTTTGCATTGTGGACTATTCTATGAGACTGGGACAGACATATGTGTACACGGGTACACAGATGCTGATTGGGCTAGTAGTATCTCAGACAGAAGATCTACCAGTGGTTTCATGTTTTCTTTGGGGAGTGCTGCTGTGACTTGGAGCAGCAAGAAGCAGCCTACGGTTGCTCTATCGAGTACAGAGGCCGAGTACAGAGGAGCTGCTATGGCAGCATGTGAGGTAGCTTGGTTGAGAAAGCTACTTACAGATTTGGGTCTATCAGTGGATAGACAAGTCATTTTCTGTGACAACATTAGCAGTATACAGTCCAGGAACCCAGTCTTTCATGCTCGTACGAAGCACATAGAGGTTCACTACCACTTCGTCAGAGAGAAGGTCTTAGCAGGAGACCTTGACCTTGTTTATGTCAGCACAGAGGATCAGGTAGCTGACATCTTTACCAAAGCATTGGGTACAGAGAAGCTCCGCAGATTCAGAGCTTCACTTGGTGTACATGAGATGGAGTTGAGCTCGAGGGGGAGTGTTGAGATATCGAGCTCGTTTAGTGAGGCGGTGGCCACTGATGACCCGCCTGGGGGATAGGCCCCACACTTACACCACTGGCATGGTTGGTGAGATCATGGGAGATATGCGGCCAGTGGGATGACAGGCTGTGTGACAGCCATTCTAAAGACTGGCATAGTTATAGCGCCAGCTCATTTAGTCGGGTTCACACTATAGAGAACCCGTGTATGTATTTGGTTGAGTACCTTTCATATAGTGAGTACTCTTATTCTTGTATATGGTGTGTTGAGTGTTGAGTAGAGAATAAGAAGATTTTCAGCCTCTCACCTTGTGTGTTCTCTATTAGGGTTTTGTGAGTGTGTGTGTGTGCTTGCAAGAGCTCAAGCTCTCTTCTCCCCTACATCTTTTCACCATGCTACAAACATAGAGGTAATTAGGCGTCCCCAATCAACCCACAGAAAGATGGACGGACAAACCGTGACATCCCGGGATAGCAACTGTCCTCAATTGCTATCATATCAGCTGGCCCGTGTTTGAAAGTAAGATTGGATGATGTCGGGATAGGCACGAAAAAACCACTCAGGCATCCATTTAGCATTTTCGCCCGAGGATTATTTTGAAGGTCAAAAGATATCTATTATATATACAGTACCTGTGCAAGTAGTATTGGTGTCATGGTCAATAATAGTCTCAGGTTGAAGTTCTTCTACTTGATCAAGAAGACTATGTGCTTCCTCATATATAGGATGTGTAGGAATGGGTCCCCTATAAGGTCTCAAAAGACTAATATAAAAAGAATTATGAATATTCCAATGAGAAGAAAGTGAAAGCTTATATGCTAGGTCATTAATCTTATGAGTAATTTGAAAAGGACCATAAAAACGAGGGGCTAACTTAACAACAGGGTTAGTCTCAACACTTTTAACACGTCTCTTTTCAATATGAAGCAAAACATATTGACCTTCTTGAAAAACCTTGTGCTTTATTTTCTTATTAGCTTGGTTAGTGTATTTCTCTTGTGCATTAGAAATAACCTTATGAACATGATCATGAACAGAAGTGAAATTAATGGTGAATTAATCTACAGCTTCAATAGTGTGTGACAAACGAGTGATAGGAGTAGGTAAAACTTTGCCATACACAATTGCAAAAGGTGCTTTTCCCCAGTGGATGAATGTGGCGTGTTGTTATATGCAAATTGCAAAATATGGATATACTTATCTCATTGTTTAGGTTGTGATGAAACATATGCACGAGTGATAGGAGTAGGTAAAACTTTGCCATACACAATTGCAAAAGGTGCTTTTCCCCAGTGGATGAATGTGGCGTGTTGTTATATGCAAATTGCAAAATATGGATATACTTATCTCATTGTTTAGGTTGTGATGAAACATATGCACGAAATAAATCCAATATTGTGCTATTTGTCACTTCTATTTGACCACAATAGATTCAGGATGAAATGCAGTGGAAAATAATGTAGTCCAGAAATCACTGCAAAACTTAGAATCTCTATCAGAAACAATCACTGCAAAACTTAGAATCTCTATCAGAAACAATCTCTATCAGAAACAATCACTTGTGGGGGTAAATCATGATATGTGAAAATGTGTTTAATAAACAAACGTGTAGCTTGATGTGCAGTAAGAGTCTTTTTACAAGAAGGAAGGAAATATGCTTGTTTGTTAAACCTATCAACAATGGTCCAAATCATATCATTATGGCTCGTAGTCAAGGGAAAACCAGTGAAATCCATAGAAATCTGTTCCCACAAGGAGTGTTAGGAATAGGAAGAGACATAAGTAAACCAAGTTTCTTACCCTTATAACTTTTCACTTTTTGACAAACATTGAAAGATCCCTACCCCCTCCGCGCAACGGATTCGGGGGTGCTAGCAGCGGAAGTAGCACTTCTTACACGAGGCAGGATCCCTCACTCGGGGCCTCGCCCACAGATATCTGGACAAGAGACTAATCCCTTGGTTCTTCAAAAACCGAACCCGGAAAAACTTCCCCCTACTGAAAAGCACGAGCGAGTCCACCAGGATATTTATACTCTAACGTAGTCAGGGTCATTGGTGACCAAACTGATCCGACCAAACCTAAGAGTCACTTGGTCAGATCAAGGAAGAAACTTACACTTGAATCATAGAAACCTAAGAGTCACTTGGTCAGATCAAGGAAGAAACTTACACTTGAATCATAGAAACCAACGGTTTCTTCCCCATTGAGAGGCACAACCGTTGATTCTTTTTCCATAGAACAATTACTATCCGTGATTTGCTTCATCTATCGTACTATAACAGAATTGAGCCTTATTTTACGAATCCATCAGTCCAGCCCATCCAATCCCATGGGTTAGCCAACCGCCCAACCACTATAGTGATGGGATCCAATTAGGAATTTGGTTAGGTTTTGTCCCGGGTACCAGGGAAAAGAGTTCCCAGGCCCCCTAGCCAGATATTCATGCAAATTTAACGCCAGTCACACCACTTACACACCCAATATGAAATTGCCTTTTTCATAGATTCAGCTATCTTTAAAACAATATGAAATTGCCTTTTTCATAGATTCAGCTATCTTTAAAACAATATGAAATTGCCTTTTTCATAGATTCAGCTATCTTTAAAACAATCATTTAATGAAACCATAGTGTCACTGATCATAATCCTCCAGGTTGAATCCTAATTTCCAATCATTTCTTCATCGGTGTACCTATGGCATCATTGGCAATCAGGGGCCTTTTCGATAGTTCCTAGCTTATAGTACCCGACAATATATTCACTTATAAAAATCAAGATGGAATCTCCGTTGAAGATCAGCAAGATCAACCAATAGATCCATATAAAAGAGCCATGGACTCATCCGTTTGAGGACCAGTAAGGTCAATCAACCAGATCCATGCCCGGTTTAAGAAAACAACTCTTACTCCTTGTTCCAATATCTTCCATGACGCACGTGTGGGTATCTTCGGTGACCCAGAGCCCGAGCACCGTATGGTCAGCACCCTCTAGGATCCTTCGCATGTGACCTAGCGCTTCACTCATAGGCCGCTTCCTTGGTCCCTCATCCACCGTATACCGGAAGCTTACCATTTTAATCGAATCGAGGCTGGTAAAGACCTCGGCTGACCTTGCTACGCGAGACGTCCTTCGTTGACTCTCCGTCAACTGTTGTAACTTTATCAGCTAGGTCTCCACGACCTTAATCACAAGATGGTCAAAACGCTTTCCCAGCATTCTTGACATAAAAAGTCATTTAAAAACAGGCCATAAATACAGTTTCTATAACGAACTCTCATCTTTCCACAATAATCAACATTACTTAATCCACATTCATTTCATATAAATTCCCATTCTCATTCAATCGCATCATTTTTCATCTCATCACTTCTTTCCTCAATTATCCTCATCTCATCATTTTTCATCTCATCACTTCTTTCCTCAATTATCCTCATCAAAACTCACCCACTCGCATTTACCCATACCCACATTTCATCACATCATATTCATTCACATCTCATCCATTCATATTTACATCTCATCCATTCATATTTACCCGATTTGCATCACATCACATTACATTCATCACATCTCGATTCACATGACATCACATCCATTCTCATCCCATATTATTCATTCACATCCCGATTCACATGACATCTCATCCATTCACATCCCGATTAACATGACATCACTTCCATTCACATCCCATATCATCTCATTCACATCCTGATTCACATGACATCACATCCATTCACATCTATCCATTTTACATCACATCACCTCCATCCATTCACATCCATCACATCACATTCAATTCATATCCATCACATCACATTCAATTCATATCCATCACATTCACATCCACATATATTCTTTCACATACACATCTATATCCGTTCTTCCACATACATCCACATCCATTCTTTCACATACTCATTCACATCCATTCTTTCACATACTCATTCACATCCATTCTTCACATACACATTCACATCCATTCTTCTCATACACATCCTTATCCATTCTTTCACATACTCATTCACATCCATTCTTCTCATACACATTCAGATCCATTCTTCTCATACACATTCACATCCATTATCATCACATACATTCACTCATATCCCATATCATTCATTTACATTCTGATTCACATGACATGACATCTCATCCATTCATTCACATTTATCTGATTCACATCGCATCTCATCACATCTATCCACATCACATTCTCATCACTTCTATTCATATCACATCCATCCATCCATTCATTCACATCTATATGATTCTCATCACATCTCATCACATCTATTCTCATCACATTCGTTTAAACATAGAATTTAAGAGAATTTCTCATTTTTGATATAAAGATTCTTTACGCATCTATTTATGCATAAAATCAACTTCAATGGGAATAACACTTTTAACAAAATCCTTTATGCATCTATTTATGCATAAATTCAATTTTAAGAAAAATAACACTTTTAAAATAAAAACAAATCCTTTATGCATCTTTTTATGCATAAAATCAATTTTAATGAAATTAACACTTTTATCAATAAAATCAATTTTATGCATAAAATCAATTTTAATGAAATTAACACTTTTGGAATAAAAATAAATTCCCTTATGCATCTTTCTATGCATAAAATCAAAATTAATGAGAATAACTCTTTTGAAAAATAAATTTCCTTATGCATCTTTCTATGCATAAAGTCAAAATTAATGAGAAGAACTCTTTTGAAATAAAAATAAATTCCCTTATGCATCTTTCTATGCACAAAATCAAAATTAATGAGAATAACTCTTTTGAAATAAAAATAAATTCCCTTATGCATCTTTCTATGCACAAAATCAAAATTAATGAGAATAACTCTTTTGAAATAAAAATAAATTCCCTTATGCATCTTTCTATGCACAAAATCAAAATTAATGAGAATAACTCTTTTGAAATAAAAATAAATTCCTTTATGTATCTTTCTATGCATTAAATCAAAATTAATGAGAATAACTCTTTTGAAATAAAAATAAATTCCCTTATGCATCTTTCTATACATAAAATCAAAATTAATGAGAATAACTCTTTTGAAATAAAAATAAATTCTTTTATGCATCTTTCTATGCATAAATTCAATTTTAATGAGAATAACACTTTTGAAATAAAAATAAATCTTTTAGAATGCACAAACGGAAGGAATTACTCTTTTAGAATAATCTAATGATAAACTTTAGTTCCACAAAATTTAAGAAAATTTTACCATAACCTCCTTTGTATGGCTGACCATTTCTCAATTTTAACATTCAATTTATGACTTGAATTAATCCAATTTGAATTCTAATATCTCTAATCTACTCCATTTTCTAAAAATCAAGAGAGTAAACAATGAAAAGAGTTTAATCCATCTTTTAATTAAACTTTCTAGGATTAAGAAGGACTGAATTGTAAAGAAGAGAAGGGGGTGGCCTTTCCATCAAGGCATAGCATCAGATTTTAATTCAAACATTTACAAAGCATAAAAACTAAGAAAATCGTAGATTTAAAATTCACAATAAGTAAGAATTAAGCTTACATAGAACTTGTAAGCTTTCCTTTGGCTTGAGGGATTGAGGGTTCTACTCTTGTTTGCAACAAGAGTGGCCACCTGTTCTTTTGGAGAGGATTTAGTCAAAAATAATTGAATTATCAATTGAATTCAATGTATTTGACTCTGGGGAGGAGTAGAGTAACAGTGCATAAACACTATTAACCTTTTACAAAGGGGGAGGCTTCTATTTATAAGAAAAAATGAGCCTCTAACCAAGCAAACTGATTCTAGAATTTTTCAGATCAGTTTGGTCAATTTTTGACCATTTTGGGTCAGTTTAGCTCACTTTTTGGATCTAGTTGAAACAGGAGAGAGGAGAGATAAAAATATCCCATTATTTGTGAGTTTAAAACTCATCCACACATGTGAAATAGGCGCTTCCTTCATGAGGGGAATTCCCCACACTGAGGTGTCAAAAATGCACCATTTTCTCTAATAATCTCTTCTTTTTTAACTAATAAACCTTGTCCTTAGTCAACTCTTTATCTTATGTGAGTATTTACTCATTTTTGGGGGGTTTTTCTTTTATTCTTCAATTTATCTCCTCCCTACATTTGGATTAATCTTATTGGTCCATAGGAACCTTAATCCAAAATTTTCAAAAAATCTGGACCCTCAAGCTAAGGTCCTTTTTATCTATTTTCAATTTATTCCAATTGCACACTAGAAAGTTCTTTTTGAATTTCTGTTTCAGGGAAAATCATTTTAATAAGAAGGGATATTTTTCCATCCAAAGATATCTAGAAACTGAATTATCTCTCTCTAGAATATTTTCTCTCTCTAGGCCAAAACAGACAAAAACAAGATTTGTTATTATTCTGAAAAGGAAATTGAGTACAGGGGGAGAAACTGGACATCTTGAGGGGCTGGGGGAGGAATCTTACAAACATCACATTCAGACACAAATTCAGCTACATCATATTTCATTTTAGGCCAATAAAAGTCATTAGAGATAGTTTAGAATGTAGAGATGAAACACCTCGATGCCCCGCATAAGGTGGCTGATGTAATTCTTCCAAAATAGAATATTTAAAGGGTCGAGTAATATATAATCTTTTCTGGAAGAAAAGATATCCATCATCGTAGGAAAAGGGGGTCCAATGATTTTCTCTCAATCTAGAACAAATGTCACTAAAGTCAAGGTCTTGGTCATAAGTCTCACGCATAGAGTCAAAAGATGTATTCTCAATCACATAAATATTTTGAATGGAAGGTCTTCTACTCAAAGTGTCAGCAAGCACATTTTCTTTACCAGGTTGGTATTAAATAATAGGCTGAAAACTTTGAATAAAAGCTGCCCATTTAATATGTCTATTCGAGATAAGTGGTTGAGAAAGCAAGTGTTTGATGCTCTGCTGATTAGTTTTTATAAGAAATTCTGAGCCCATCAAATAATGTTTCTAAATTTTTAATGCATGGACTACATTAGACAACTCCTTGTCATCATAGGTGTTATACTTACTTTCAGCAAGATGAAATTTCCTACTCTCGAAAGCAATAGGATGACCATCTTGCATTAATACCGCACCAAGGTTCTTACCACTAGCATCGGTATAACCACAAAGAAAGGATGTGAAAAATTAGGTAATTGTAACACAGGTGTATGAGTAAGTGTATATTTTAATGCAAGAAAATATTTCTCTTGAAGTTCAGTTCATTCATAGGGTTTGGTTTTCTTGAGAAGTTCAGTGAATTACGTACAAATTTGTGATAATAGCTACATAACCCTAGAAAAGATTGTAATTCATGAAGATTCTTCAGACGCGGCTATGTCGCAATAGTTTCTATTTTCTTGGGATCAACATTGATGCCTTTAGTAGAAACTATATGTCCCAAATACTCAATCTCACTCTGGAAGAGACTACTCTTTTTAGGATTAAGGTAAAGTTTATTTTCCTTGAGCAAATTAAATACAACTTCCAAGTGTTTTTCGTGCTCTTTTTAGATTTACTAAAAACTAAGATATCATAAAAAAAGACAACCACAAAGTTTTGATGTTCAAGAAAGATCCTATTCATCATACGACTAAAAGTCGCAAGAGAATTAGTAAGACCGAATGACATCACTAAAAACTCAAAGTGACCGGTCTGAGTTCTAAAAGCAATTTTATAGATATCTTGCTCGGTCATTCTTACTTGATGATAGCTAGATTTTAGGTCAATTTTGCTAAAGACGCTGGCTCCCCTTAATTTATCAAGTAGATCATCAACTCTAGGAATTGGAAATCTATTCTTGATAGTGTTCTTGTTGAAAGCCTTATAGTCTATACACATACGATAAGTACCATTTTTCTTTTTTACAAGAAGGACTAGTGCTCCATATGGTGAACTACTTGGTCTGATAAGTCCCCAAGAAAGTAATTCCTCGATTTGAGTCTAAATTTCTCTTTGCTCAAGAGGGTTAACTCTATAAGGTGCTCTACAAGGTGGTGCACTTCCAGGAATAATGTCTATGTGATGATCTTCAGGACGTGCTCTAGAGAGAGTCCAGGAGGTAACTCATTGAGAAAACAATCAGAGAATTTAGAAATGAAAGAGTCATGGGATGTATCCCTAGGAGGTGGTTCTTGAGCACTAAGATGGTTAACCAAAATTAAAAAAGTTTTCTCTCTCTTCCTCAAAGCCCTTTTGGCCTAAGTATGGCTCAAAAGTGGTTGATCCTTACCTTCAAAAATTCCTTGTAAACAAACATTCTTACCATGATGTATAAAAGACATTGTGTGCTTTGCATAATCAATATGTGGTGTGTACTCATGTCAAAAAGGCATTCCCAAAATCATGTCAATACCATGCAAAGGTGCTACTAAGATAGTACGTTCATCAGAAAATTGTGCACTAGAAAAAGCAAGATTCTTCACTTTCTTAGTGCAATTATACTTTTGGTTTTGAAAAGCAGCCTTTACTTTAAAACAAGAAGGAATCATGTCAAGATGAAGAGCATGTGCAAGACATTTAGAAAAAAAATCATATGTACAACCATCATCATGCAAGATTGTGATTTCCTTATCTTAAATTTTTCCTTTCATTTTAAGTAAAGTGTGTGGTGAAAAAGAATGAGGATCAAGGTTAGAAGTACCTTCTTGATTAGATTTACCATTGAACTTGTTACCATCAGACTCTGGCTCATAGTCGTCGTCGATCGTAAGCATCATCATCATCTCTAGTGCCAGTGTCTTCATCTCCATCCACCATGTTAAGCTGTGCAATTGGCTTCTTCTTGTTGTTGTTATTGTCATTTGGACACTTATTAGCATCATCATCGTCTCTAGTGCCAGTGTCTTCATCTCCATCCACCATGTTAAGTCGTGCAATTGGCTTCTTCTTGTTGTTGTTATTGTCATTTGGACACTTATTAGCATAGTGTCCCCTTTGATGGCAAGTGTAACATCGGACATTCTTCGCTTTTTTATCTCGAGTCAATGAATCTGGAACATCTGTCTTCTTTGGTTCTCCACTCGCTCCATTTACTAGTGTTGCCAATCTTTGCCTTATTGTTATTGTTGAATTGCTGGCTTCTTTGATCTTGACCCTTGTTAAAAGGTCATTTGAATGAAGAACGCCTATCAAAACCACTAGAAGATATCGAATCCTTGGAGAGTTTAGAAGTACGGTTCTCCTTGGAACTTGGGAATACCAAATTTTTTTTTCACAATTTAAAGCAAGAGATTTAGCAGAGGCAAGAGTACGAGGATGAAACATGTTAACGTCCGCTCTAATCTTTGGATCCAACCCTGAGATAAACTTCTTTTTACAATTATTTTCGTGTACTTTTTCATTTGAATGAGAGCATTCCAAAAATTTTCAATGTAAGTTTGGACATCCTCCCCTTTCAATTGTCTAAGAGTGTCCCAATGCTGTCGGGCTTTGGCCGTGTACTAAGGAGGTAGAAAGTGTCTCTTAATTTTGTGCTAAAAATCCTCCTAAGTATGGGGTTTATGTCGCCCATTCTTGGCTGCATTCAACCATAAAGCTGCATTCTAAATCAAATGATTTGCAGCACACTTGACCTTGTCTTTCTCGGAAAATTTCTCTCTCGAAAAAATAGTCATCAAATTGGCTAAGCCAAGCTAAAATAGTGTGTGAGTCCTTCTTTCTGTTAAAATTTTGAAAAGAGAAAGCCTTGCGACCGACTAATGCGAGATTCGTTCCGAGCCGTTTGAGCATCTAAAGTTACTTTCATAGTTCGAAGAATAGAATCCTCATCACTATCGCTTTCAATGTCATGCTTATGCCTTTTATTACGAGATTTTAATTGGTCTTCTAATGCAATTCTATGAGTGCGTTCATTGACCAATTGTGCTTGCAAAGCAGTGAGTAGCTCTTGAATAGACGGAAGTGCACGTAAATCAGCCATGAATACTAAAAGGTAATAAAAGATAGGAAAAAGTTAGAAATACTTATATTATTTTTCGTTCGTGGTAATAAGAGAGTAGTGTGGCCATCCAACGCGCAATCACCAAGGTGCTTGAAGTAGCCTCGAAGTGTCGGAAGGTCGTTCGGTAGCTTAGTAGCATGATGCTTAAGTTATTGTGTGATTAATACCCAATTAGCACGATGGGTGCTTTATTGAGACTCCAAAGAATGTACAATTAAGGGTATATTTGGAACTAACTATGGTGCTAATCAATGTGTTAAGGTAGAGCTTAGTTTAAGCCACATATAATGGGCTTATTATTATTTAGTAGAACATCGGGCACAGATAATCAAAAACCTTAACTTAGATGCATAGCTTTAAGGAAAGGGAGTGTGTGTGCAGGAGGATCCTACCTTTTTCACCAAAGGTGCCATTGGAGGCTGCACGTATGGCATGACAAATGAAAGCATGTATGGAGGCATTGGGAGGCCAGAAACCAACTTTGGGGATGCCAAACTTCTTGGCAACATCTAGAGTTCCCTGACAACCATGACATCAGAGATGATGCAGGTGATTCACAACCCATCTATGTTGAGCTTGGTGATGAGGTCCTCTAGCACAGGCTCTATGTTCTCTAATAAGCCCATTATATGTGGTCATATAGAGTACCAATAGCACTAATTAATGGTCAAATTAGGGCTTGAGTTGAGCCCAATTTTATGTCTTGATAAAGAGCTATTTTTACCCCTGATTGGCAGCTAACTTTTAGCTTAGTAATGCCTAATTTGTAACTTACTTGGGAGTTGAATTAATTTCCTAATTTATAGCTTATTTAAGTGTTGCTTGATGCCTAATTGTTGGTCAATCAAGAGCTTAATTGGGTGCCTAATTGCTACAGTGTTGGGGCCCTTTAATTGTTAAATTAGGACTTGATAGGTACTCTATAAGAGCACTAATCAAGCCAATCATATATAGCTAAATAAAATAAACTTTTATTACTTACTCCTTTATGAACCTAAATGGTGAAAGTCGAGACGTGAAAGTATACCAATTTCTCATCCTTATTATGATTAACATTTGGGTAGTTGTCTAGTGTTGAATGCACCATGCTCTAGCCTCCTTACTAAATATTTCATACTATGGATAGGTATCTTCTCCGTGTGTCGATTTTTTAAAAGAGATTTAAGAAATATAGGAAAAAACTATTTCATTGTTCACGATGTGCCTTCTATCATCAACACCTAGAAAAGCAAAAGCCTTTTTGTCTTGGTTGTTGGCTGTTAGATTGCTTGAAGGTCTATGACAACCACACTCGACTCAATTAGCCTTCACAAAGGCTTATTAAATCCTTTGATAAAGGCTATGTTTTAGTTGTGTTTTAATTCGCCCCATTATTTTAATTTGCACCTGTTAATTGGCATCTTTTGATGCTCAAGTTATTATGTGATTAATACCCGATTAGCGAGATGGGTGCTTTATTGAGACTTTATTGAATGTACAATTAAGGGTAGATTTGGAACTAATTATATGAATGTACAATTGAGACTTTAATGAATGTACAATTAAGGGTAGATTTGGAGACTTTAATGAATGTACAATTAAGGGTAGATTTGGAGACTTTAATGAATGTACAATTAAGGGTAGATTTGGAGCTAATTATTGTGCTAATCAATGTTAAGGTTGAGCTTAGTTTAAGCCACATATAATGGGCTTATTAATAGCATGATCATGTCTAATTTTAAGCTTGAAGTAAGGCTAGATTAGGGCCTAGAGTTGAGCCCAATTCTACATCTTGATAAAGAGCTATTTTTATCTTTGATTAGTAGCTACACTTTTAGCTTAGTAATGCCTAATTTGTAACTTTCTTGGGACTTGAATTGATTTCCTGATTTATAGCTTATTTAAGTGTTGTTTTATGCCCAATGGTTGATCAATCAAGAGCTAAATTGGGTGCCTAATTGCTACTTTGCTAGGCTAAAGAGTTGGGGCCCTTTAATTGTCAAATTAGGAACTTATAGATACTCTATAAGAGTGCTAATAAAGCCAATCATATAGAGTACCAATAGCACTAATTAATGGTTAAATTAGGGCTTGAGTTGAGCCCAATTTTATTTCTTGATAAAGAGCTATTTTTACCCTTGATTGGCAGCTAAACTTTTAGCTTAGTAATTCCCAATTTGTAACTTACTTGGGAGGTGAATTAATTTCCTAATTTATAGCTTATTTAAGTGTTGTTTGATGCCTAATGGTTGGTCAATCAAGAGCTAAATTGGGTGCCTAATTTCTACTTAGCTAGGCTCAAGAGTTGGGGCCCTTTAATTGTCAAATTAGGACCTGATAGGTACTTTATAAGAGCACTAATCAAGCCGATCATATAGATTACCAATAGGACTAATTAAATGGTCGAATTAGGACCTAATTGATACTCTATAAGAGCACTAATTAATGGTCGAATTAGGACCTGATTAGTACTCTATAAGAGCACTAATCAAACCAATATTATAGAGCACTATGATTGGAACTCTATAATTGGTACTCTATGATTGGTATACTCTATAATAAGAGCACTAGTTAATCCTTCATGTATCTACCTTAAGGATTGGGAACCTTTAATAGTTAAATTAGAACATGATTGGTACCCTTTAAGAGCACTAATTAAGCAAATCATATAGAGTACTAAAATAGCACTAATTAAGGGTCGATTTAGGACCTGATTGGTACTCTATAGGAGTAATAATAAAGCCAATCATATAAAGTACAAATCAAGATAAGAATGATTGGTACTGTATAAGAGCACTAATTAAGCCTTATGTAGCTAATTAAAAGAGCACCTTAAGACATGATATTCAAGCCTAATTAAAGCTTGTTTTGATTTGCACTTAAATTATGGCCTAGTACAACTAGATTAAGACAATTCTTCAAAATAAAAAGGTCTCATTTTATGCTCAATTAAATGTAAAGTTAGAGCCCATTTCTACCCTAAACAAGGGAGGGACGTATGTGCTTTGATGAAGAGTTGATATTAGGCTAAGCATGGCTTTGTAGGGAGAAGGTAGACTTGGGCCTAAGCATGTACTTTTTAAGGTCTCTTTTTTCCTTAATAAGGGAGGGCCATAAGAACTCACCACATGACTAAGTGGGATATATTAATATTCCTTTGAGAATACGTTCTTTGTTGAGATCCTTATAGTTGATAGGGTTCTTATGTTAGGGATCGTGTGATCTTTGAGCCTTTCTTGCACCCTAACTTCCTTGGTACATAAGATAAGGTTCTACTCCAAACAAGGGAGGGATGTAAGTGCTTTGAAGAGTTGAGGGATGTAGGTGCTTTGAAGAGTTGAGGGATGTAGGTGCTTTGAAGAGTTAAGATTAGGCTTCATAGGGCCTATTAAGGCCTAGAGCATGGCTTTGCAAACGAGGGTGGTGCACAGTCTGGGTGGGCAGGTACTTGTTTTAGGTCTCTCTAAGGTCCCTTTTTCCTTAATGAGGCAGGTCCTTCTCAAAAAACAAAAGCACCTTCTATTAATAAAGGAGAAGGGCCATAAGAACTCTGCATCTCTCAATGGCTTTCTCAAGGAAAAGAAGATGTTTAAAATAAAAATGCATCACATTTAAGGAAAAAAAAAGAATATAGTAAAGATGTTTCAAACACAAATGCATCTCATATTCACAATCTTGTATGTCTAACTAATTTATCATGAAAGCGAGCTTAGTTCTTATAACGTTCAATTAGAGAATGTGCAAGATAATGAAATGGTGGAACCACTTTCAGATGCTTTAAGAATCTTGCACAATGTGAGAGAACAATATGCTACTCATGAAGATCATGAAGGAAATGTTACAAAGAAGATTATAAGGCTAACAATTTTATAAAGAGCATTGGAAAGTATCCTTTCTGTGGAGCTATGCATTACATGATGGAACGAAAAAGTGAGAATACATTGTTGTTATGTGTACTCTCTTTAAGATGGGTAATGTATTTGCTTAGTTGGGGCTACGGTGCTTTAAAGGCCTTCATTGGAAGGCTTCGTTATGCGTACTCTCTTTAAGGTGGGTAATGTGTTTGCTCAATTCAGAGTATGATGCTTCAAAGGTCTTTATTGGAGGTGTATAAAAAGTTAAAGAAGCATGAAAAAGTAAATTTCTTATGGGCTAAAAAGGAAAGAAGATCAACCATGCTTGTGGGCCAAAAAGGAAAGAAAATCAACCATGCTTGTAAACATTCATTTGTAAAATATGGATCAAGTGGAAGTAAAGAAGAAGGTTGCAATTGTAAAGGTACTTCTTTACGTCATGTACTTCATGTACTTCTTTACGTCATGGATCAAGTGGAAGTAAAGAAGAAGGTTGCAATTGTAAAGGTACTTCTTTACGTCATGTACTTCATAGCTATTAAAAACAAGCCTTTATTTAACTTTCAAAAGAACATTGTGAAGTTGGTGCATTTGGAAAAATTTAGACTTACAAAAGGGCCTCTAAGAAGAGCCATGTCATCACTTAAAAAGGGGGCATAGTGAACCTTATATACCTTACATTAAAACCCCCACATGTGACATGTCATCACTTAAAAAGGGGGCATAGTGAACCTTATATACCTTACATCAACTTCATGTACTTCATAGCTATTAAAAACAAGCCTTTATTTAACTTTCAAAAGAACATTGTGAAGTTGGTGCATTTGGAAAAATTTAGACTTACAAAAGGGCCTCTAAGAAGAGCCATGTCATCACTTAAAAAGGGGGCATAGTGAACCTTATATACCTTACATCAAAACCCCCACATGTGACATGTCATCACTTAAAAAGGGGGCATAGTGAACCTTATATACCTTACATCAAAACCCCCACATGTGACATGTCGTTGGAAAGTCCTTGAAAAGTAACTTCTAAATCTACCATCATCGACAAATTTGAAGTTGATATATGGTCAAGTTATGCTTTCCTTACTATAAAAGGTAGATTCCAATGATTGTGACATTCGTAACAATAGAGAGAAAGAGAAAACCTATAGCTTATGTCCATTGGATGCTTGTGAATGGGAAGATATATAATTCCTCTCATTCATAAAATGGACAAGGTATTTTGGTGCTTCACCCATCCACGGATGGGTGAAGCCGACCTTGGAAACTATTAACCCACAATTGAAATTTACCTATATTTTATTTGACCATGGTTGAGATTTGACGTTTTGTAGCATTACATAATTTGGATCCCATGGGAAAGTGGGAAAAGTATAGGCAAGATTCCCTCTTAAATTATGGTTGATTGAATTAGAATAATAGATCAATTTTATTATTCCATGCCATGTGCAAAAAGTCAAGGTGATTGCAAATATTGTTTGAGCACAAGTCATATGCCAATACATACAAAAAGGTGCTACAACCCTCTAACGTTCTCACTTATTAGGTTTCACAATGTGATAATAATCAATACATTAAAACTTTTTTTACAAGAAAAGCCTCAAACAATGGGTCATTCACATCACTTTTTACTGAATACCTCCATTGCAAAACTTCTTCACCTTAGAAGTTATCTTCCCATGGTTGAGATTTTCTAATTTTTAAAGGTGAGAGCACTTATGGTAGCACACCCTACATTGTTATATTTGAAGTGAGAAGTATGAATACACAATAGATTCAAACACAAGGGGTTGGGTGAAAATGATCAATGGATGGATGGACAAGATTTATTGGCAGATGAACCATGAACATCTTTGTCTTTTCTTTATTCCATGGCATGTATAAAAAAGCTCCCAATATTCAAGCACCAGGATATATATATATATATATACATATATATATATACATATATACATATATATACATATATATATATATATATATATATATATATATATATATATATATATATATATAGAGAGAGAGAGAGAGAGAGAGAGAGAGAGAGAGAGAGAGAGAGTTCAATAGTGACTCTTTCACACTGTTTTTTTCAAAATATCTTCAAAATGAAAATTGTTTTTATTACCTCATCATGAAATATGAGAGAGAGAGAGAGAGAGAGTTCAACCATGGCATTTTCACATTGTTTTTTCCATGATACCTCCAAACTTCCCTTTCACTATGAAAATCATTTTTATTGGCTTGTCATGAAATGAGCAATAACCTTCCATGTCTTACCTTAGAAATTATAATCCCATGGTCAAGATTAAGTTGTCTTAAAGGCAAACACTTGTGGGAACCTTGAAGTGTAAGAAGCTTTTGTCACAATGTATGTATTGACAACAAGAAGGATCCAATGTCTTAGCTTAGAAATTATAATCCCATGGTCAAGATTAAGTTATCTTTAAGGCAAACACTTGTGGGAACCTAGAAGTTTAAGAAACTTATGGCACAATGTCTTAGCCTAGAAATTATAATCTCATGGTCAAGATTAAGTTGTCTTTAAGGCAAACATTTGTGGGAACCTTGAAGTGTAAGAAGCTTATGTCACAATGTATGTAATGACGAGAGGTCTTTACACATTATGGATCCAATGGGCATAAAGGAAAATTGCTAATGGGTGATTGTGCAAGAAGTTTCATGGTTACATTGGAAATATTTATCTTTTTTATTCCATCAACATTTAAAATTGACCCTTTAATTATGCCAATCACAAATATTACCCAAGCATGCTGGTATGCTAAATCATGGCCAGTTCTCTTGATATTTCTTGTTCCATGGTGCGGTGCTTGTGAGTGCTCTAGCTATCATCGGAGCTCTTACCTTGATGGTTTTTACATAAATTTTTTGGTATTTCTTGAGGTTAAGACTTGTGTGAGTGTGGGATGCTTGCATAATGTTCTATAAAGTGACGTGTGTGTGTGTAGGAAGCTTGCCTAGGGTTCTCTAAAATAAAAGAGCAATCTTGGTGTTAAAATCATACTAGAGTGGAGTGAATCTTGAGCAAGTGAAGGGAGTGGAGCTTGGACGAGAAGAGAGAGATAAGTCATGAGAGGAAGAGGAGATAGCAAGAGGAACTATGGGGTTGAAGAGTGCGATTGTGGAAAGGTTTATATAAGAGTTCAATGGTAGAGAAATCTCCATTGCATATTACCTTTTACACCTTGAAGAAGTAGTCACAAAGGAAAAGGAGGAAGTAGTGTGATTGTGGAAAGGTTTATATAAGAGTCCAATGTTAGAGAAATCTCCATTTTATATTACCTTTTGCACCTTTAAGAAGGAGTAGTCACAAGGGAGACGAAGGAAGGAGAGTGGAATGGCTTGCCTTGCATATCCACATACTTAGGTGGATTCACCATTCTCACATAGGGATTGTAGTGTCTCAGATAGGAGTTTCACTGGCATATTTATGTTTTCTTTTAGGAGAAGCAACAAAAGAAGCAACCAATGATTGTATTGTCAAGTATGTAGGTTGAGTACATAGGTGCTATTGTTGCAGTAATGTGAGGTAGCTTGGTTACAAAAGCTACTGGGACAGATATGGGAGAGCCCATGGATAGGGCTATTGTCATTTATTGTGACAACATGAGTAGCATACAATTAGAAAAACCTAGTGTATCATGCTAGGATGAAGCACATTAAGGTGCATTATCACTTTATAAGGGAGAAGGTTCTTGTAGGTGATGTGGATTTGGTATATGTTAGCACCATAGAGGATTAGAAAATTGTGACATCTTCACAAAAGCATTGGGTACACAGAAGCTCAATAGGTTCAAGATCTTGCGTAGAGTCCACGAGCTCGAGGAGGAGTGTTGAGATATCGAACTCAACTAGTGCGAATGCGGGTGACATGCCAGGAGGACAGCTCTACACTTATGCCAGTGGCATGGTTAGCGAGATTATGTATGATATACCACTAATGGTTTATAAGCTATGTGACAATTGCTTTAGTATACTAAAGTTATAGCATAGTTATAATGACATCTCATGTAGTTGGGTTCACTCTATGATTCACACTATGGACTGACCTTGTATGTTATAGTAGGAGAGTAATTTCCCTTATAGTATGTACTCTTATCTTTATGTTATAGTGTCGTAGGCCCAAATGTGACTCCTAAACATCAGGCCATAAGGTGACCCATCCTTCTATCTCAATATGTAACTTGGCTCCATCGGCCTGTGAGACAAGCGCATCATTGCACGTTTCACCTTGTTGGGTCACACCTATCTGATGTCTCCCGAACGAGAACTAGTACTTGTGGTTAGATGGTGATAGAAAGGTGGCAATTGCTCTCATCAAAGTTAGATAGTGAGACTTGGGCTAGGTGAAGTTCAAGATGGAAGTGGTAGTGCTCACTGAAGTTCAAGGCAAAGCCTAGTTTTGTGGGAAGCATCTGCAGGGGGGATATAAGATGGGTGTGACCCGATAAGGTGAAATGCGTGATGATGTGCTTGATGGGCCGATGGAGCCAAGTGACATGGTGAGATGGAAGAGTGCGTTGCCTTGCAACCTGATGTCCATGAGGCGCGTTTTGGGCTCTAATATTGGTGAGATGAAAGGATTAGTCAACTTGCAGCCTGATGTTTGGGAGCTATTTTTTGGGGGTCTAATATACCAGTGGGTCGCCTTGTAGCCTATAGTATGGAAGCCACATTTTGGGCTCTAATACTAGTATCAAATGCCCAAAAACATGGCTCTCGGACATTGATGGGTCACAAGGTAACCCATCCTTCCATCTCACCATGTAACTTGGCTTCATCATCCTGTAGAGCACGTTGTCGCGTCGTGTTTCACCTTATCGAGTCACACCTATCTCATGTCTCCATGGGTATGGCCATTGTAGGCTTGGGTCATTCTCCCCATCTTGGTTCCATGATCTTGTTGGCCCAGCCTCATCGACCTATTGGCTCGGCGCCGCACGGTTCACCATCTCGGGCAGCTTTGCCATTTTTCCACCATTTTTCCTTTCATCGGTCACGTTTCCACATCGGCAAGGCTAATCTTAGAGACACACGACATATGTTAACTGTAAGAATATAGCATATGTAATAAAATAAAGTGTAATAGACAATGCAATATATAGAGAATTTAAAAAATTCTGTGATGATAGGTACAATGTGATGGTGTTTTCCATCCGTGCTCTCTCAAGTAGAGTTAGATGGCGATCTAGACAGACTCTCGATGGATAAAGTACTAAGTGTGGAGGGTGTAGATGCTCACAAACATTGGATATATTAGCTTGTGATAGCTATGCCCATATATAGTGATGCAGATGGTGTGGTAGACGCGTATGCAATGCGGTTGATTATGCTGTATGGATGCAGTTTCACTACCCGCATATCAACAAGAACGTGGCCAATTGTCTACACCACCTACTAATAATGAACTTAGGTATTCTAGGAAATATTCTAATAATATTCTCCATACCATCGACCCTAGCTAACGCTTGCACCTGGGACCATCTCCTAACCATCAATGGTCATAATAACAACCCCATCGGCATCTAAGCTAGGGTTCCCACCAAAGACTGTGCAACCAATGGCTTCTCCTCATAATGGGTGCGTTTACAAATGTGCACCAAACATAAAAGTGAGTTACATTTTGAGAGGCGAGCATTCAATGTATACTAACATTAACCCCAATGCTTTGGGAGGCCTAACGTGCCTACCCAGTTTGGATGCATTTCTAAGTGCCTGGGTTGAGTTCACGCTATGCCTTTCCCTTGCATTTTGTTAACCCATTCCTAGGGTTAACAAGAGCTATCGCTGTTGTCTTACATCAAGGAGTCAAGGTAGATACACCAAAGGGTCATACATTCAAGATATGAAGCAATGGTGTCCAAAGCTACAACTTGGATGGGCGCCCGCAATGGTGTGATCGGGTATTTATAGTGATTCCCGCTTCAAGAGCGTGTGGTAGCAAGTTAGGATGAAGTCCCAAGTGATGTACTTCATGGATATATTATGAGAGTAGTCATTGTAATAGCATTAGGCCTCTTATAAGCCTAAAGTTCCCGGTCGGCCATAGTTTAAGTGAGTGTGAACACTTATGGCCATGTATAGAAGTGAATTGCGAACCATTTTCTACACTTTCACACCTTAAGGTTTCATGGCCTAAAGGTTCACGCCCATTTTTTTTTTCCAAAAAAATATTTTATGTGTGAACCATTTTCTACACTTTCACGCCTTAAGGTTTCACGGCCTAAAGGTTCACGTTCAAAAAAAAAAGGTTCATGCGTGAACCATTTTCTACACTTTTATGCCTTAAGGTTTCACGGCCACACCAAAAAAAAAATCAAATGTAATTTTTTCGTGAAGTCCTCAGAGTTTATGGCGTGAAACACTAAGCATTTCATGTCGTGAAACACTAAGCATTTCATGTCGTGAAACACAGCATTTCACGTCGTGAAACACTAAGCATTTCACGACATGAAACAAAAAAAAAAATCAAGTTTAATTTTTCTGTTAAGTTTGGTTCATGCCGTAAAACACTAAGCATTTTACGACGTGATAGTTAAAAAAATGATAAACTGCGTAAAGTCCGCTTCACGCTGTGAATTGCACCCTGCTAGTTCACGACGTGAAAGGGGATCCGTCGGCCAAAAAAAAGACTCTGGAAAACACCCCTGTTTGGAGGCTCGTATGAATCCAATGAAGGTTCTCTAGGGCTCATCGGAAAGCCGACATCGAGCTCTTCAAATTTGGTCTTGGTCGTCTCGGAAGTCAAAATCAATTATTTTGGTCTCCGACTAGCAGCCTCAAAATTCGACTTGGAAATCGAGGCAAAAAACAACACGAAAAGCACAAAAAATCGTAAAGAAAATAATGTAAAAACGACATCAAACTATATTCGGGCTACTTTGAGGGTCTAAATGATAAAATCACGAATGACTTAGAGAGACAAAGTTGTAGTACTCCAAAAATACTACAACTCTCTCATATAGAGTTTTTCCAAATTCCTTTCAGAACACCTAAAAGCCGTGCTGCGAAACAGGGAAAAAATTCTTGAATTTTTTTCTATCTTGAGATAGTGATAGAAAATAGGTTTTAGGACCTCCTCTTCCATCTGGGAAGTTACTAGCATGCACTTTTTTTGGAAAAATATCCCTAAGGTTCATGTGCGTGTAGCATCTATGCTAATTAGGGCAAACAGACACTCGTTTGACCCAACAAAGAGTATGCCAGGCTTTCGGAGGCTGTAATAACAGGCTATGAGAAAACATAACAAGAAAAAAAACACTTATGCTTGCTCATTAAGGAGAAATTAGGCAATCAGACATGGCAACGATAGAGAGGGACTACATAGGCCGACACCCTTACTGAACCCAATGGCTGACATCTTCGAGCCATTGAGATCCATGCCGCAAATGCACCTCCCAATACCATTGGCCATGCCTACCAATAAGCATGTCATCGGGTTTTACACCCCTTGCCACTTTAATCCCACCAGGCTTTGGTCCTTTACCTAACATTCCCACCAATCTTATAGGTACCAACCCTTTTCAACCCCCTTATGCCCGCACCTTAGATATACTACCTAGTTTAGGAAGGGGGGTAGCCCAAGGACTCAGTCCCTCCCAACAAGAGCACTCACATACGGTCTCAGTGACACAGAAATACGACCATACAAATTTTCACAATCATGGGCAAATACGACAGAACATCAGATATACAAATGTTTGAACATTGATACGAGGCCTTTGGAAACCCAAACTGCCCCACCCCAAGGTACATGCGTTGAACTTATGCTTAGAGGGAAAAGCTAGTTGTCGATGGTTCATCACATTGATGTTGATAATCAAGACCAACTTCAGAACCTTGAAAACAGCCTTTATCCATGGCTTTTCTAGACAAGGTGATCGATGGAGTGCAACGAAAGAACTCTATTCAATTGAGTGTAAACCAAATGAAACCATTAGGGACTTTATCCTTTGGATAAAGCTCTTGGACTCACGATGTGAGTCATTGGAAAAATTAAATGATTCTCAATTGAAGAGATGCTTCATGATGGGCTTAAAGAATAACAACTTACACAACTTGATCATTGTATCCAACCCGAAAACATTTGCTCAGTGTTGTAAAGAAGCAGTACATTTAGATGACAACATGCTGGGAGATGATCATGATACATGGTGTTCCTCATCTAAACCAAGTGAGGCAATGGCTAAAGAACAATTGATCTCGGAATTGTCATTCCCTGAATTAATTCTATGCAGCCTTGCTTAAAAGCTTACAACTAACATCTCTAAGAGAGGATGAGCTCCTTCAAAACCAACCATCCTTAATGCCTCTACAAGTGAGGAGTGAAATGCCTTGTGTTAAGTGTAATCACTACGACCCTCCCAATCCCCATTGTGCATACAAGGCACCTGTATTTTTGTATTGCATATATTGTAAATCCTTTGGTCATGATACTATAAAGTGTCCCAATTCATGACTCAAAACCCCCATCTCCTAGGCACCCAAATAGAAATAGTCCAAAAGGGTAGAAACCACTCAAGAAGTAGTTAAGCAAACACTTCAGTGTTTCTATTGTCGTTGTCACGTAGGCTTGTCACGTAGGCTGTAACGCTTGTGTGACCGACGGCGGTAGACCGGATGGCCAGACGGGGCTTTAGCGTCAACGCCTCGACCGAAGTGCCGAGGACGTGGCCATCCGGGGTTCAGTGGGAGAGGACGGCCATGTAGAGTCATGGACGGCTAGGCTAGTGTGGACGGCAAGCCACACACTATATAGCCTGGGGGATGAGGGGCAATCCTCATTCTTCCTCTATGGCTGGGTGGTGAGCCAGAGGCCGTCCCCTCCAATGGTAGCACCCATAGTGGTGCTATGGTGATCTAACATTGGTATCAGAGCTTGGCGTCGGGATCGCGAGTGGCGTGCAAAGTGGGCCCATCCGTTTAATGATTGGCTCTCAATCAAATTTGGGGGGATAACCTTATCCCAAAGGTCCTACAGCAAGAAGTCGTGGAGAAGAAGAGTTTTTGTCCTCGCGGGGGGGGGGGGGGATAATTTTTTTTATCAGTTGCAGGCACCTTTCTCTTGGATCGAAGCATCCCGGAGTAGCGACGCTTGTAGTAGAGGCTCGCAGCACAACACAAATCGGCAGTTGACGAATAGTCGCAGGTGACCGTAAGGGGGTGACTATTCTCTCTCTACTGCTCATTTTATTAGTGTTTTTTTTTGTAATTTTCGAGTTCTCGCATTTTTATTTGTGCAAGAATTAAAATATGTTTGCTAGGCATAGTGTGTCCCCATCGCCTTCTACTTCTCTAGGGTTTTCAAGTCTCTTGTCCTCGGTCGTGGGTCTGACCTCGATAGAATTGTCCTCGGTCGTGGGTCTGACCTCGATAGAATTGTCAGGCCGTATACGCCCGCGTTGTCTGGTCCGAAGTGCGCTCGTCAATCACGCGTGATCCGCCAGTGCCCTCCTCACCTGTTGACCCTGCCTTAGGACACCCAGTGAGCCCGCAGCAAAACGGCCGTAGTAGGCAGATGACCCCTTTTTGGCCGATGAGCCAGATGACATGAACACCGACGTCGCCAAGGGGACCGAGGAGGGCCTCTTGGAATATGACGACGACGATTATGACCTATTAGACCCTGTCGATGTCCTGACAGAGACAGAGCTCTCTAGTGGACTTTTTAAATATCTTAATGCAAAATTGAACAATATGGGTAAAGTCCAGGCTGACTCACGATGCTACAGAGTATCTCCACACGGTTAGACGCACTGACAGTCGCCTCGGCTAGTACTCATACTCCTCGTGATAGATGAGCTCCTGCGGCACGGGTGAGCATAGCCTCGCCAGTGTTGCAGGAGTACAGGCCAATGCACCTGCGGGGCCGTCCGTAGAGATAGATTTGTCGTTACTGAAAGACTTGAAGCTGCCTAGTTTTGGTGGTGAGGAGAAGGAGAGAAACAAGGACTCGGTCAACATGTTTCTAGCAAAGTGGTCAGACTTGCATGCACTGCGATAGCAGCCTAGCCGGGTGCAGCTCGTAGAGGCTAGCCTCTCATTAACCGGCAAAGCGTACAAGTGGTGGATGAGTTTGACAACTCATCCTGCCACTTGGATGGAGTTTGAAACAATGTTTCGAAAAGAGTTTTTGCTTGTTAATGAGGCGGAGAGAAGCTGGGAGTTATGGGACAAGTGCTCGATGGAGAACAAATCCTTGACTCAGTGCATCTCAGACTATAGGGAGATAGTACTCAAGCTAAAGGGGATCGATGCATTCCAGACATTGCGAAGCTTTAAAAGAGGCCTCAAAGATGATTACCTCTTGAGTACGTAGAGCCCTTACAACCTAAAGACTTAGCAGAGGCAATTAAGTATGCGCAGATATTTGATGACATCAAGCGCTGTAGTGCGTGTGGTGGTTCGAACAGGGCCGAGGGTAGTGAGAAGAGGAGGTTAGGCCTTAAAAGAAAGGGTTCCACAGTGATAAGCAGGGGGATAGGATGGACCAGGGAGGATAGGGTGGTCATTGGTCTAAAAAACCGTGACCATCCAGGAAGAAAAGAGACAGAGAAGTCCAAAAGAAAGAGCAGTATATTAAAGCGCGAAAGGAAAATCGCTGCTTTAATTGCAATGATGTAGGGCACACGAAGGCTGAGTGTCCAAAGCTCAAAGCTAGCATGAGCGACAACGAGCCCAAAAGAGATGGTAAATTCTCTAGGCAGTTGCATACAGTGCAGAGACTCTCCCTCTCAGTTCCGTAGAGTTCAGAGAGATGACAATGTGTCATTGTGATGAGCATCATGCTTGTTCGGTGACACCAGCGATGTGGCAGCCTACTTTAGGTCTGCATGACATGGTGCACATGTATGGCACCATAGGTGGCCGTAGAGTCACAGTTTTTATCGATGATGGAGCTAGCCACAACTTCTTGAACTACTCGTTAGTCAAGAAGTTGGGGTTGACTGAGACCCAGAGCGATCATGATTATACTATTGGCCTAGCCAACGGGTATGACAAAACGGTATGGAATACTGTAGTATTGGGGGTCCCATTATCTATGCAGGACTACGAGGCTCCGCTTGACTTTCAGGTCATGCACTTAGGCAGAGCAGACGTATATCTAGGCAGGGAGTGGCTGTATGGCTCGGGCCCTAGTCTAGCTAGAAGTTACCTACATAATACGCTACGTTTTGAGCATGGAAGGTAGAGTCATTACCCTGCAGGGCGACCGTACTGTCCCCGCCACACCACTTATTTCCTCCATGGAGCTGTGCATAGTGGTCCAGTGGTCCGCAGAGACCAGATAGTAAAGGTATATGCTTGTTACCTTCTTTTAAATTCTGTTTTCATAGATGAAACTGTAGATGATGTTTGCGTAGACAAACAAGGAAAACAAAATAGCCTTGGACGAGACTCACTATTTGAAAACCCTGTTTGGCATGCATGCGATTCAAACAAGAAAAAATCCAAGGTGAAAGAGACATTAAATAAAAAGTACATAGATACTTTAATGAATTTATTAGAGGAATTTCAGGATGTTTTTCCTGATGATTTGCCAGATGGCTTACCACCGTCTAGAGAAGTAGACCATGGCATCGAAGTTATGCCAGGATCAAAACCTATAAGCGAACCTGCTTATAGATTAAGCCACTCTGAGGCATAGGAGGTGGAAAAACAATTGACGGAATATTTGAACAAAGGCTTCATTCGGCCTAGTTCAAGTCCGTGGGCATCGCCTATTCTTCTGGTAAAGAAGAAAGACGGATCTATGCGGATGTGCATAGACTATAGGGCTCTTAATCAGATAACGATTAAGAACAAGTACCCAATGCCATGCATGGATGAGTTGTTTGATCAACTTTATGGATCGAGATACTTTACAAAAGTAGACCTGAGATCAGGGTATCATCAGGTTAGAATTAAAGCAGAAGATGTTGTGAAGACAGCATTTAGGACAACCCGTTTCGGGCATTTTGAGTTTTTGGTTATGCCTTTTGGGCTAACCAATGCTCCAGCGACATTTATGATGCTGATGGACAGCATTTTACATCCATATCTGGGAAAATTTGTAATAGTTTTCCTAGATGATATTCTTGTGTACAGTAAGACACAGAAAGATCACATAGAGCATTTGCGTCTAGTGTTCGAGTTGTTGCGAGAGCACAAACTATTTGCAAATAAGAGCAATTGTGAATTTTTTGAAACAAAAATTCACTACCTTGGCCATATTATATTGGCCGATGGTACGCGGATGGAGCCAGAAAAAGTAGAGGCTATTCTTAAATGGCCAGCACCGAAGAATCTTAAGGAACTGCAGATTTTTCTTGAAGAATAGCCAGCGCCGAAGAATCTTAATGAACTGCAGATTTTTCTTGGCATGTCGGGGTTCTACTCACAGTATGTGAAGGATTTCGCAAAGATCGCAGTCCTGTTGACTGTCCAGTTAAGGTCAAAAACTAAAAACATTAGTTGGGGGGAAGCCCAACAGAAGAGCTTTGATAAGCTCAAGGTGGCCGTATAGTAGCAGCTACACCTGTTTTGACTATTGTCGATCCAAATGAGCCATTTGTCTTGGAAACAGACGCTAGTGATGAGTCCATTAGGGCCATACTTATGCAAAGGGGACACCCAATTGTATTTGAGAGTAAAAAGTTAGATCGTGCGCAGCGTAACTACTCGGCTTATGAGCAAGAGTTATTAGCGATAGTTCATGCACTGAAAAAGTGGAGACACTATTTATATGGTGCTCCTTTTGAGGTCCGGACGGACCATGAAAGTCTGAAATGGCTTTCAAGTCAAAGTGAACTGAAGGGTAGAAAAGCTCGGTGGGTGGAGATTCTACAGGAGTTTGACCTTTAGATACGTTACCAGAAATGTAAGTATAACATGGTGGCAGATGCACTTAGTCGCATGCCATAGATTAATGAACTTAGTTTCACAGTCTTCAAGAATGATTTCTTAGAGTCACTACGTGGCTTATGTGAGCACGATCCATCTTTTTCAGAGGTCTGGTGCGCACTGTACGCGTATGCACTTCTTCACAGACACGACCACCTCCCTCGTTGGCACGGATTGCTAGTCCGGAGAGACTGGCTGAAGGTGCAACGGGAAGGGAAGTGAGAGTTAGTCCAGAGAGACTAGGCGTGTCTTCTGGGTATAGTTTGGAGCCGGAGAGCTCTGACGTAGGCCCTTCATCACCTTTGACTACCTCGGCTTCAAAGGGGGGTGATAAACTTCGTCGGGGGGAGAAATATGCTAATTACTCCATTGACGACGGGTACTTACTCTACAAGGGTAGAGTATGTGTACCAACTATTGGTGACTTTCGAGCCTAAATTCTTAAAGAAAGTCATGATAGTCCAAGTGCGGGTCATCCCGGGATTCAGAAGACCTATGCACTAGTAAAAAGACAGTTTTATTGGCCTAGTTTGTTTAAGGATGTCCAGACTTATGTGCTGAAATGCAATAAGTGCTAGATCAATAAACACGAACGTCTTAAGGTTGAAGGACTACTCCATCCACTGGAAATTCCTCAGGGGAAATGGAAAAGCATTTCCATGGATTTCATTACCGGTTTACCCAAGACGAGTGGAGGGAATGACTCGGTGTGGGTGGTAGTGGATAGGTTAACTAAAATGGCAAAGTTTATCACCACGAAGAAAACTGTTAAAACGCCAGAGTTGGCAAAACTCTTTATTGAACATCTCTACAAGCTATATGGCCTGCCTACAGATATATAGTGTCAGATAGAGATAGAAAGTTTAATAGTCATTTTTGGAGGGAAGTCTTCAAAAAGTTGGATATGCTACTCTGAGTATGAGTACGGCAGATCATCCGGAGTCTGATGGTCAAACTGAAAGAGTTAACCAAATTCTAGAGGATACGTTGCATTCTTATGTTAGTAAAAAGCAATCTAATTGGGAAGAAGACTTGCCCTTATTGAAGGTTGCCTATAACAGCTCCAAACACTCAGTGAGACTGGATTTACACCATTCATGTTAATGTATGGATTCCAGCCAGGATCTTCGATGGCTGTAGGCCTAGAAAAGGAGAAGATTCAATCTGTTAAGGATTTCCTTGAAGATATGAATGATATGCTCAGAGCCGCACGTGAGAGCATTCGTAGCGCTCAGGATCGCGCTAAAACTTATGCGGATAAAGGATGTAGAAAGGTGACCTTTGCAGAAGGTGACTTTGTATTCCTCAAGGTTCCTGCGCAGTTAGAAACCATGAAAATGGGAAAGTGTGATAAAATTTCTCTGAGATATTGTGGTCCTTTTAAAATCCTTAAGAAGATTGGGGACGTAGCATAAGATCGTCCCCGATGAGCTTTCTAGACCTTAAGTGCATGTATGTATGATTTGATAAGCTATTTTGCTGTCCCAATTAAGTTTTGATTCGCTCGACCTGTTTCTGAGGCCATGAGATTACATAGAACAGTTCACGGTGTGAAGTGTTAGAAATCAGTTCACATCATGAATGATTTTCTACACTCACGTGTTTAAAAATTTTTTCTCTTGGGATTAGAATTCCACGTTACCTTATTATGGGTGTCAATTTTTTCAAGACTTCCTTAGTCTTAATTTAACTATACCAAGTTTGTGAGTTTGATTTGATTAAGGTGTGAGATTGCAGAAAAAGTTCACAACATGAAGAGATAAGGTTTCATGTGCATCGTAGAAAGTAATTGGTTCACGTCGTGAACAAAAAATGGTTCACACTGTGAAGGTTTCTAAAATGGTTCACATCGTCAACGATTTGGTTAACGTCGTAAGAGTTCTGAAATAGTTCACGTCATGAACTACTTTCTACACATTCGCGTTTCTTAATTTTGTCAAACCTCCTGGTGTCAACGGTGTCAGGATAAGGCTACCTATTTTTGGCAAGGTAACCCTGTGAATTGCGACGTTAATTGTGGCGTTAATCATGGTATTGATGTCGGGAGTGGTTCACGATGTGAAGTTGCACGACATGAACATTTTCCTACAGTTTCACGTGGAAACTTTCCACGTCGATTAATGTAATTATGGGTACAAAATACTTATTTCCAAAATGCTTGTGCCACGCCTAAGGAGTGAAATACAAGTTCAAGGCATAGTCAATGGCTCCTTATGTTTTTGATTTTTGTGAATTTTTTAAAAGAAGAAAAAACAGAACACCAACCTTCTCATTCACGTTGATGATTCCAATGATGCAAATATCAAAATTAACTAGAAAAAGCAGTGAAGCTCTCTTCTACTCCACCACACACATACACAATAAACACAACCAATTTCTCACAATTTTTTTTACATTCACACAAATCTTATCCATTCATTTTCTACACAATGCATTACCAAAATGCAAAGGCAATCATGAATCTTATGTAATGGGAGCTGAAACTCCAAGAGGAAGGAACAAACAAAGGTGTTTCCCTGGCAGCGACGTTAAAAATGTTATAGGCTACCACACCTCCAAGAGAAAACTCAATGCATTCACCTAAGGGAAGAGCAATAGATCACAACTGTTATAGGGCACTTACCAATGCTTCAAACTTGAGTCCCTTGAGGCCTCCAAGCTCATTGGTTCAGCTCCACCCCCACGCTGTCACCGTAGAGTCGCTCACACCGTCGCATAAGGCTATCACTCTCTCTCACTCTCTCACACAAGCATGAATCATACAAGCATAGAAGAGGCACAAATTTTAGAATGCTCTCTGTCAATCTCTCTCAAGACACAAAGAAGAGCTCTCAATAGCACAAAGGGAGATTGTGTCTTTTCATTATGAGAAAATGCCTTATATACATTTGGCCCTTATTCACACTTGGGCACCCAAAACTTACTTAACTAAGGCCTTGGGTGGCCAATATATCATAATGTACAACTTTTATAGTGCCTTTTTATGACACTTATTAATGTCCTCAATTGGAGGAGCATACTTGTTAATCCAAAATGGGATTAACAGAGAGCCAAGGTGAGCAAGGATGAAAGCCAAGGTCAGTTTTAAAACTGAACTTGGCTATAATGGACCATCCCCACTTCCAAAATTAGAGGTTCCCCAAGGTCAGTTTTAAAACCGACCTTGGCTACCATCCTCCGTCACCAAAAAGAAGTTTCCCAAGGTCAGTTTTAAAACCGATCTTGGGGAACCACTTCTTTTGGAAGTGGTGATGGAGGATAATAACCAAGCTCAGTTTTAAAAGTGACCCCATGGGGAACCTCTTCTTTTGGAAGTGGTGATGGAGGATAATAACCAAGCTCAGTTTTAAAAGTGACCCCATGGGGAACCTCTTCTTTTGGAAGTGGTGACGGAGGATATGAAAGCCAAGGTCAGCTTTAAAACTAACCTTCTTCTTTTGAAAGTGGTGATGGCCCATCACAACCAAGGTTAGTTTTAAAACCGACCTCGATGGCACCTCTCCTTCTTGCAAAAAGAGAGAGCCAAGGTGAGCAAGGATGAAAGCCAAGGTTGGTTTTAAAACCAGCCTATCATCCTCCATCACCACTTCCAGAAGAAGAGGTTTTCCAAGGTCGGTTTTAAAACCAATCCGCCATCACCGCTTCCAAAAGAAGAGGTTCCTCAAGGTCCGTTTTAAAACCAATCCGCCATCATCGCTTCCAAAAGAAGAGGTTCCTCAAGGTCCGTTTTAAAACCGACCTTGGGGAACCTCTTCTTTTGGAAGTGATGTTGGAGGATGATAGCCAAGGTCAGTTTTAAAATCGATCTTAGGGAACTGCTTCTTTTGGAAGTGGTGATGGAGAATAATAGCCAAGGTTGGTTTTAAAACCAACCTTGGGAAACCTCTTCTTTTGGCAGCTGTGTGACAGAGGATGAAAACCAAGGTTGGTTTTAAAACAAACTTTGGAAACCTCTACTGGAAGTGGTGATGGCCCATGATAGCCAACGTCGATTTTAAAACTGACCTTGGTGGCACCTCTCCTTTCTTGCAAGGGATAGCCAATGTGAGGAAGGATGAAAGTCTTCAGTTTTAAAACTGACCTTGCAGAACATCTTCTTTTGGAAGTGGAGATGGCAAATGATAGCCAACGTCAGTTTTAAAACCGTCCTTTGCAAACCTCTTCTTCTAAAAGTGGTGATGGAGCATAAGTAAGGTTGATTTTAAAACCAACCTTGGGGAACTATTTCTTTTGGAAGTCGTGATGGGATGATAGCCAAGGTCGGTTTTAAAATTGACCTTGAGGAACCGCTACTTTTGGGAAGTGGTGATGGCCCATGATAGCCAAGGTCAGTTTTAAAACCGACCTTGGTTGCACCTCTCCTTCTTGCAAGGGACAACCAAGGTGAGGAAGGAGTTTGGTTTTAAAGCCGACCTTGGGGAACATCTTCTTTTGGAAGCGAATATAGTGGATGATAGCCAAGGTTAGTTTTAAAACCGACCTTGGAAAAGATCTTCTTCTGGAAGTAGTGATGGAGGATAATAGGCAAGGTCGGTTTTAAAACTGATCTTGGGGAATCTCTTCTTTTGGAATTGGTGATGGAGGATGATAGCCAAGGTCGGTTTTAAAACCGACCTTGGGGAACCTCTACTTTTGGAAGTGGTAAAGGCCCATGATAGCCAAGGTTGGTTTTAAAACCGACCATTATGGCACCTCTCCTTCTTGCAAGGGAGAGCCAAGATGAGGAAGGATGAAAGCCAAGGTCGATCTTGGGGAACCTCTTCTTTTGGAAGTGATGATAGCAAATGATTAAAGGCAAGATCAGTTTTTAAACCAACCTTGGCGAACCTCTTCTTCTGAAAGTGGTGATGGAGGATGATAGGCAAGGTTGGTTTTAAAACCGACCTTGGAGAACCTCTTCTTTTGGAAGTGGTAATGGAGGATGATAGCCAAGTTCAGTTTTTAAATCCATCTTGGGGAACCGCCTCTTTTAGAAGTGGTGATGGAAGATAATAGCCAAGGTCAGTTTTAAAACCAACCTTGGGGAACCTCTTGGTGATGGCCCATGACAGCCAAGATCAGTTTTAGAACCGACCTTGGTGGCACCTATCCTTCTTGCAAGGGAGAGCCAAGGTGAGGAAGGATGAAAGCCAAGGTCACTTTTAAAACTGAACTTGGGGAACCTCTTCTTTCGTAAGTAGTGATGGCCCAAGATAGCCAAGGTTGGTTTTAAAACATACCTTGGCAAACCTCTTCTTTTGGAAGTGGTGATGGAGGATAAAAGGCAAGTTCAGTTTTAAAACCGACCTTGGGAAAACTCTACTTTTGGAAGTGGTGATTGGCCATGATAGCGAAGGTTAATTTTAAAACCGACCTTGGGGAACCTCTACTTTTCGAAGTGGTGATGGCCCATGATAGCCAAGGTAGGTTTTAAAACCGACCTTGCGGAACCTCTTCTTTTGGAAGCGGTGGTGGCAAATGATAGGCAAGGTCGATTTTAAAACCGACCTTAGAAAACCTCTTCTTCTAGAAGTGGTGACGGAGGATGATAGGCAAGGTTGGTTTTAAAACCGACCTTGGGGAACCTCCTCTTTTGAAAGTGGTGATGGAGGATGATAGCTAAGGTCGGTTTTAAAAGCAATCTTGGAGAACCTGTAAGATTCCTCCCTCCAGCTTTTGAGGTGTAAAGGTGTAATAACCTCCTCTTCTGTTCTTGAAATTATTCACCTCTGAAATAGAAGAAATATCTTATTTTACCCTGGTTTGACCTAGAGAGAGAAAATGTCGAGAGAGATAATCCGAAATTGAGATATCTTTGGATATAAAAATCCTCCTAGTGTCTAAAAAAATGGATTCCCTTGAAAACAGAAGTTCAAAATGAACTTTCCAATGTGCATTAGGAATTAATTGAAAATGGTATAAGGAACCTTAGCCTAAGGATCTACATTTTCAGAAATTTTTGGATTATGGTCCAATTAAGGTTCCAATGGACCAATTGGATTAATTCAAGTGTTGGGATGAGATAAATCCAAAAGAATAAAAGAAAATATCCAAAAATGAGTAAATGCTCACATAAGATGAAGAGTTGACTGAGTACAAGGTTTATTAGTTAAAAGTTATGAGACATTACTAAAAAGATGAGATATTTTGAAATAATGATGCATTTTTGACACCTTGGTAAGGAAAGTGAGACTCTTGAGGTAGACGCCTCTTTTTAAAAAAATCAAAAAAATTGTGATATTTTTATCTCTCCTCTCTCTTGGATCAAACCAAATCAAAAAGGGAGCCAAACTAGTCCAAATCTTGTCCAAATTGAGTCAAATTGAACCTCGAAAATTCTAGATCCCAGTTGGACTTGGTTAGTGGCCTCCCTCACCTATAAATAGACCCTCAATCATTTGTTAAAAAAATATTAAAGCTATACTATGTCAGTATTATATTAAAATAATCATATTTTCTATTATCCTTTAAATTTTCTTCTCTTGGGAGCTTAGAGCTCTCTCTCTCTCTACAACAACTCTTGGAGTTGCTCTTCTCCTCTTTGTGGACCAATTGATTGGTCGAGGGCTTCACTGCTAAAAGAGAATCAAGCCAAACTTGGAGGTAAAATAAATTTTTATGGCTTTTTTTTCAACTTATCTCAATAACTTTCTTCTTCTCAACCCCTCTCAAGCTTGAGAAGCTTTCTAAATAATTATTTTAATTCAAACCAAGCTTTTCCTTCAAGTTTTAATGCTTAATTAAGAGAAAGTTAATCTTTATGCTTATTTGTAATGCTTTCTTTAAGTAAATCTCTCTCTCTCTCTAAGAATAGCCATCTTTATGGCTAAATCCCTTGGAAAAGGATGCTTCTCAATGATAGTCTTTTAATTCAAAGCTAAACTCTAGGCTTGTTAAGCTAGAGATTAAGAAAATGGTATTTTTGTGATTATGTATTAATAAAATAATGGTTATTTTTTTAAAGATTATTTATAAGTAGTTAAAAACTACTTTGATTGATTCTAAATGTGAAATAGATTATTCTATCAATTTGAAAAAAGAGAAATAATGGAATGAGCTTAATCTAGTGAAATAATCATAATTAAGTTTATGATTATGGTTAAAATAATGACTTAAATTCATAGTTTGATTTTAAGCATAAAAGAGGAACTACTATCATATTTTCATTACAAACTTTTATTCTTTTTAGAAAAAAATTGAGAATTATCAGTAATAGTAGTGAAGCAAAATTTTTAAAAAATAATACATATCTTATTTCTATGCATAATGCTAAAAGGGAACTTCCTACCATATTCTAGGATTGAACATCCTATGTAAAAAGAATGATTTTCATCATATTCATGATTAATAATTTTTTTGTAATTATGTATAATTAATTGATTATGAGAAAAGAGTAAATTTTGGTAAATTCGTTTTTATACAAAAGAGGAATTTCCATGATATTTGAGATCCAAGTGATGGAGGAGGATAAGCAAGGTTGGTTTTAAAACCGACCTTGAGGAACCTCCTCTTTTGGAAGTGGTGATGGGAGGATGATAGCTAAGGTCGGTTTTAAAAGCAATCTTAGGGAACCTCTTCTTTTGGAAGTGGTGATATGACGGTCCATGATAGCCAAGGTCGGTTTAGGGAGAGCTAAGGTGAGGAAGGATAATACCCGCGGTTGTAAAACTGACATCGGTGGTTCCTCTTCTTCTTGCAAGAGAGAGCAAAGGTGAGGAAGGATGTTAGCCAAGGTTAGTTTTAAAACCAAGCTTGGGGATCCTCTTCTCTTGGAAGTGCCTCTCCTTCTTGCAAGAGAGAGCAAAGGTGAGGAGGGATGATAGCCAAGGTTGGTTTTAAAATGGAGCTTGGGGATCCTCTTCTCTTGGACGTGGTAATGGAGGATGATCTAGCCAAGGCCGGTTTTAAAACCGACCTTTCGTCCATATCCATTTCCAAAAAGAGAAGAGGTTCCCCAAGGTTGGCTTTAAAATCAACCTTGGCTATCATCCTTCCTCACCAAAAATTTGACATATCAAAAACTAACAATGCTATTTAAAACTAAACTATATTATCAATACTAATATATTAAAGCTAATGTATTAAAATTAACAAATTGTAACAAGTGAAAAGATGTAGGGGAGAAGAGAGCTTGAGCTCTTGTAAGCACACACACACTCACAAAACCCTAAAAGAGAACATACAAGGTGAGAGGCTGAAAATCTTCTTCTCCTTCACACAACACTCAACACACCATATACAAAGATAAGAGTACACACTATATGAAAAGGTACTCAACCGAATACATACTAGGGTTCTCTATAGTGTGAACCCAACTAAATGAGCTGGCTATAACTATGCCAGTCTCTAGAGAATGGCTGTCGCACTGGCCACATATCACCCATGATCTCACCAACCATGCCAGTGGTGTAAGTGTGGGACCTATCCCCCAAGCGGATCATCAGTGTCCACTGCCTCACTAGATGAGCTCGATATCTCAACACTCCCCCTCGAGCTCAACTCCATCTCATGTACACCAAGCGAAGCCCTGAATCTGCGGAGCTTCTCTGTACCCAATGCTTTGGTGAAGATGTCAGCGACCTCCTCCTGTGTGCTGACATAAACAAGGTCAACATCTCCTGCCAAAACCTTCTCTCTGACAAAATGGTAGTGGACCTCTATATGCTTCGTGCGAGCATGAAAAACTGGGTTCCTGGCCAGCTGTCTGCTGCTAATGTTGTCAAAGAAAATGACAACTTGTCTATCCCACTAATAGACCCAAATCAGCAAGTAGCTTTCTCAACCAAGCTACCTCACATGCTGCTATAGTAGCACCTCTATACTCGGCCTTTGTACTTATTAATAGAGCAACCGTAGGCTGCTCCTTGCTACTCCAAGTCATAACAACACTCCCCAAAGAAAACATGAAGCCACTACTAGATCTTCTATCTGAGATACTACCAGCCCAATCAGCATCTATGTATCTATGTACACATATTTCTGTCCCAGTTTCATAAAATAGTCCACAATGCAAAGTAGACCTCACATACCTCAGTATGCGTCTCAATGCATCCAAATGTGGCTTCCGAGGAACCTCCATAAACTGACTGACCAACCCAACAGCATAGCTCAAATCTGGCCTAGTGATCATCATGTAGATCAAGCTTCCTACTATGCGCCTATACATAGTAGGATCCTCCAAAATCTCTTGAATCTGCACTCAACTTGCCATTCTGATCCAATGGCACTGAGATAGGCTTACAGCCTGTCATACCATACTTGGACAACATGTCCAAGCCATACTGTCTCTGCAGTAATCCGATACCATGTGGTGACCTAATTACCTTAATGCCCAAGAAATATCTGAGCTCCCCCAGATCCTTCATCTCAAACTTCTGTCTAAGCAAGATCTTTACATCAAAGATCTCTGCATCATGGTTCCCCGTAATGATCAGGTCATCTACATAGATGACAACAAGCACAACCTCTCTATCACTGTGTCTCACATACAGCGAGGAATCTGCATTGGCTACATGAAAGCCAATAGTTACAAGATATTCAAAAATCTTGTCAGACCATGCTCTTGGTGCTTATTTTAAGCCATACAAGGCTTTCTTCAACCTGCAAACATGCTCGGGGTGACTCACATCCTCATAACCAGGTGGCTGCAACATATACACCTTTTCCTGCAAATCCCCATGCAAGAATGCATTCTTTACATCCATGTGATGTAAAGACCATTGCTTTGATGTACCTACTGCTATCACAACTCCCACTGTTGCCATCTTGGCAACTGGACTGAAAGTTTCCTTATAATTAATTCCATACGTCTGCGCATATCCTTTGGCTACCAATCTAGCCTTGTACCTGCTTATGCTTCCATCACTGTTATGTTTTACTTTGTACACCCACTTGCATCCAACTTTTGCCATGTATGCATAGTGATGTGCCACATAACCATCATAGGTAAACCTATGTACAAGACTCTTCACTCTCCCAGATCTTCGCAGCTTTGCATTCATGGCTTCCATAGTCTTCTTTACACCAAGTGTTCTCATAGCTAGTATCCCAAGATCCTCATCAAGGCTCATCTCTGAGCCATTAGACTCTCCATCAACATGAGAATGTCCTGCAGAAATGTCAAGCATACTAAGGGACTCAACCACTTTCTCTTTGCCTTTATGTGATGTACTAATCACATTTGCAGGACTGGTATTATGACGCAGCCTGTCACTCCAACCACTAGATAAGGACTCTCCTGGTCCACTCAAAGACTGTGATTGCTGACTCGCATTCTGTGCAACCACATTTCCACTCACATTAGCCCCAACAGCTTCTTTTTCAATAGCATACCAGCTGATCATCTCATCAAAAACTCCCTACTTACCCTCAACTCACGTGTAGCAGGGTTATAACACATGTATCCCTTTTGCTCAAGGAAATACCCAATAAACACACATTTTTCAGCTTTTGGATCCAGCTTAGTTCTCAGCTCATTTGACACATGCACATATGCAATGCATCTAAAGACTTTCAGATGAGACAAATCAGGTTTTCTGCCAGTAAACCTCTCCTCTGGAGTTACATCATGTCTGGCTGTAGTTGGAGTCCTGTTCATGATGTAAACTGCTGTAGAAACAGCCTCAGTCCAATAGCTATGCGACATATTCTTCTCTCCCATTAATGCTCGCGTAATCTCAGCAATGTGCCTATTTTTTCGCTCAACAACTCCATTTTGTTGCGGAGTGTATCTGCATGTAAACTGTCTCTGAATACCATTCTTCTGCAAAAATCCAGAGAACTCATTGGACAAGTACTCTCCCCCTCCATTTGACCTTAGACACTTTACATGTTTCCTTGTTTGCTTTTCAACCATAACTTAGAAATTTTAAAAATGAGTGAACACCTCACTCTTCTCCTTCATGAAGTATACCCACACTTTCCTTAGTTTTTAATAGTCTTTAATAGGTTTATTTCAACATGACATTTTATTTACACATTAGTCGGTTTATTTTAATACGTTAGTATTTGATAGGCTTGTTGTTGAGATATCGAGCTCATCTAGTGAGACGGTGGACACTGATGACCCGCCTGGGGGATAGGCCCCACACTTACGCTACACTGGCATGGTTGGTGAGATCATGGGTGATATGTGGCCAGTGGGATGACAGGCTGTGTGAGCCATTCTAGAGATTGGCATAGTTATAGCGTCAGCTCATTTAGTTGGGTTCATACTATAGAGAATCCTAGTATGTATTTGGTTGAGTACCTTTTCATATAGTGTGTACTCTTATCTTTGTATATAGTGTGTTGAGTGTTGTGTGAAGAAGAAGATTTTCAGCCTCACCTTGTGTGTTCACTTTTAGGATTTTATGAGTGTGTGTGCTTGCAAGAGCTCAAGCTCTCTTCTTCCTTGCATCTTTTCATGGTATCAGAGCTTGGTTCATGCTAAGGACTGAGCTGCAAGCAAGAGAAGCACAGGAAGCGGTAGGAGGGTAAGAGCTTCATCTACTCTTTCCTATTTGTGTTGGCGACTACACCCTTGTCGGGAGCTCTACGGGAGGCACCGGTAAGCGATCTCTGATTGAGGAGCTTTCTTCGCGGGAGTAAAGCTATAGGGCGACTATATTGTCCTATCGGACTTCATTTTTCGGGCTGAAAACGCGTTTCGGGCACGTTAGGACCTCCGTTTTTCAAAAAGCAGGCGATTTCGAGCACTGCGGTCGGGTAAGTCATCGATTCTATGCAAAACTCTGTTTTAAGAACTGCAGGAAGACTGGTTGTGCAGACATTGTGTGTACTGTAAGGAGGTCAACAGTTGTCATTGGGTGTATATATGCACATTGAGGTCACTGGTTATGACATTTGAGTGTAGTACAGTATCGCTGCAGAAAATACAGCAATTTGTGCAAGACAAATCAGAGTGCTGTTTCTGGTAAATTTGTGTGTCTGACAAAATGTCAAATGATGGCATAAACCAAATTGTTGCTGAGAAGCTTTACAAGAACAACTTCCATGCTTGGAGGTTCAGGTTGATAAATTTCCTGATGGGAAAGGATTACTGGGACTACATAGAAGGTGAGCAATGAAGAGGCACGGGAGATACCGGAGATCAATCCGACTGCTTCTGCAGATGTGAAAGAGTTCAAGGATTGGAACTAAGGAGCCAGAAAAGTTATGTATTGGCTCTCTATCAGTATTATACAGGACACCATGATTGGGCACATACAGCTATAAGACACTAGATAGATGAGACCTACTTCTAGTAATGTAGTGATTTCCTCTTTAACTAGCTACACATAAACTGGGCTTGTCTGACGTTGTCATTGACAAACAAGACGTGCATTGGAATCTAGGTCAATATAGTGTTGGTATAACTCTGGTTTAATCCCTTTCAAGTCCTTGTAAGTCCATGCAAACACACACTAATGTTTGACTAAGACATTTTGAAGACCTTTAAATGGGATCCCTCCAATGAAGATCCAATTAGCATAGATTTTCCTTTTGATACCTCAAATTTTATCAATTCGACATCAGCTTGACCTATTTAAATTTAAAAAAGATAAAAAAACTAAATTATATTATCAATACTAATCTAAAAAATTAACAAATATCAACCGACACACTAACCTATGAAATCTAGCTTCTAGCTTCTGAAAGCTAACCTACTAACCTCTAAAGCTACTAACCTAAAAGCTAAACTTCTAAAAACAAAAATCTAACTTGTAAAGATAACCTTCTAAAGCTAACTTCAAAAAACATAAAGCTAACCTTATAAAGCGAACTTCAAAAAACAAAAAGCCAAGTTCTTCAGAAGCTAACCATCTAAAGCTATGTTCTAATGGTAATCCTTCTAATGCTAATTTATGAAGCCACTTTCTAAATAATAACCAACCTAGTAAGACTAACCTATTTAATTAAAACTAACATGCAAAAAATTGACATAATCTATTAAAGCCAATCTATTAATATTAACAAATTTTAACCAATCTACTAGCTTCTAAAACCTAACTTCTAGCTTCTAAAGCTAACCTCTAAACCTAACTTCTAACTTCTAAAAGCTAACTCATGAACTTCTAAAGCTACTAGCATAAAAGCTAACCTTGTAAAAACTAAAAGCTAACTTCCTAAGATAACCTTCCAAAACTACTATCTAACCTTCTAAAACTAAAACTAATTTGAAGCTAACCTTTAGAAACTAGCTTACCTTTCTAAAACAAAAGCATTTATCTTCTAAAAGCTTTCTCACCATATGTCTAAAGCTAACTTCTAACACTAAAGCTAACTCGCTAACCTTCGATAACCAGTTAACCTTCTAAAACTAAAAGCTTAAGTTCAAAAAACTGAAAGCAAGACCTAATATCCATATGTCCAATGCCACGCTCATCGAAATCGCCATCTCATTAGGAAAATATGGACTCCCTATAAGAAAATACTAAGAAAAAGATTAGGCCAACCAATTAGAGAGATGGGATTCTAGATCCATGTAACATGGATCTTTTTGCATGTGTTTATCCAAATCTCCACTATAATATATTAAAAAATAATCTCGAACTTAAAAAAATAGTAGAATGTCAGACGTTCTAGCATTAACTCTTCTTACATGCCAGGATTAGAGCATTAACTATTCTTTGAAAGTCATACATGTTACACCACCTAGAAGTTTTAAAAACGTTGTTCAACTTCTTTGCTTTCTCCTCTACCTTTTTGGTTTTCCGTCCTTTTCTTTTATGGCTCATTCCCACGCGAGCAGTAATGCAAAATTGGATTTTGTCATGTCCTCTTCTTCTTTCTTAGCCCAAATCTACAAGTGGCATGCTCTCCTCCGTAGCTTCCTTCATCCTATTTTGGGCAAAGCCCTATTTAGTTAACGCTATCATGCGATAGTGTTGTTTCTTTTCGTATAGGAGCTAGTGTTCATCACAAAAAACCTTCAAACTCTTACAACGCACCTACGAAATTCATGATCTCACTTGTAAAAAATAAATTTGCAATTTTAAAAATTGATAAAATTTTAAACATTTTAGTTATATATTTTGATGAAAAAACGAAAAACTTGTAAATTTTAAAATTGCAAGTTTTTCGATTTGAGAAGAAAAAATATTCTCCGTGAACACTGAGAGGAGTAGGGTTTTCAGAAACAACGTTGTGTGAGCATCAAGCATTGGGATCCAGAAAGGTTTAGTTCCTGGCATGTTATTGCTTGAAATCTGTATACTCTTCTTCTTTCTTCGCCCAAAACTCCTATAGGTAACATTACCTTCTCATATAATTTATGTTATGAACATTTTCTCCATCTGCACATTCAATTAACGGTGTAATGCAATAGTGTTGTTTCTTTTTGTAGGAGCAAGGTTTTCAGAAAGAAGGTTGTGTGAGCATCAAACACTGGGCCACAGAAGGTAATATTTCTTAACGTGTTACTGTTCATTTCTTGCTTAGAATCTCTATTTCTTTTTGGTCATGTTCCAACACAAGAATCTAACATTGATATTGTGGTTCAGGCCATCTGCACATGCAGGTATGCTCTAATGCAATAGTGTTGTTTCTTTTTGTAGGAGCAAGGTTTTCAGAAAGAAGGTTGTATGAGCCACAGAAGGTAATATTTGTCCACGTGTTACTGTTCATTTCTTGCTTGGAATCTCTATTTCTTTTTGTTCATGTGATATTGTGGTTCTTTGTTTTTCTTGTAGATGTCTTCAAGAAAAAGTAATATCAGTCATATTCACACAGTCGAGGTGTTAAATAGGAGAGATGATGAAGGTAACTAGATTTCTGATCAATATAGCAAATTACAATGGATTTTAAAGCGACCTAGTACTCGTGGGAGTTCCAGGCAGCTTCGACCTCGACATCAGCCTCTACATCATCATCATCATCATCATCACCGACATCCACTATACCGTCTTTGGAGGTGACAGCACCCCCTTCTCTGGATGTCACATCATTGGCAGTGCCATTATCAGAGTTAGCAGCATAACCATCATTGATGTCAACATCAGTGGTGGAACAGACATGTCCCCTTAGCCCGACCGTCACCGTACCACTTTATGCCCCACCGCAGTACGCCTCATTTCTGTCACCCTCAGCCAGCCACCTTTCCCCTCAGTTTGACTCACCACATCCACATTCCAGTTGTCCCCTCACCACTCTCAGTCCCCTGCCCCCATGTCCCTACCCTTCATCACTCGGCCTCCGTTCATGCCCTACCCATACCCATCACTTCGCAGTCACATGATTCCATCTGATGCCTGGGAGCAGCTCATCAGGGAGGTTCGAGGTGGAACAGGATCCCACAGGCTTGGTCAGGAGATATCACAGCTCCGTAAGGAGGTGGCAGCCGTAAGCAACAGCCCCGAGCAGTGGCCCAGCAGTAGAGGCGGTAGAGGCACAGATAGCCACCATGTAGTCAGCTATCGCAGAGACTTCCAGATGGGTGGATGTCGCGAAACAAGAGCCTGCAAAGGCAACCGTTTCAACCACCATTTTGGAGCTGCAGCAGCAGAGAGCCAGTAAGGCTCTCAACATCAGAGTTTGAGGAATCCCCCGTACACCTGCCACTCCCATTGATGATGCGACCAGCTTCGTGACTTCCACCTTGGGAATCCAGGAGCATGGGATTGAGGGGGCCTCGCGCACAGGGTGGGACCCCAATGGAGAGCAGCCTCTCATCATTCGCTTCAGGGACGCTCAGGCTCGCCTTGCGGCACTATGTAGACAATTAGCTCTATGGGATCACCCAGAGATCTACTTGGATGAGGACCTTACACCTCTGCAGGTAGAGGAGAGGCGTACCCTCATACAACAGCGGGACATCGCCCACGAGGGGAAGTGGGCAGTAGTCCGAGAGGGGCGGCTCTTGATAGGCCCTCGACGGGCATCTGGTGGCTCCCCTACATAGGCGGGGTCTATGAGCTTCAGAGTACCGAGACCCTGACTTGCACTGTCTGGAACTGTAATGGTACCTTATGGTCAGATCCAGGGAATTTCTCGGAGTCCTACACAGATCGTGACATAGCTTTTTACACACAGACACACCAGAGCCCAGAGTGCCCTTTGCCGGTAGTCAGTGGATACACGTGGGAGGCAGCCTACCGAGATGACACTTGGGAGACAGGTGGAGTACGGGGATCGAGAGGAGTGGCAGTACTATACAGGTCATCCCTCATCGGGACGATCTCTGTCGAGAGGTTAGATATACATGCCAGGTTTCTGTGGATTCGGATTTGGCGCCCCTCCCAAGAGGACCTCTTCATTGCAGTATCTTACTTTCCCCCCAAGACCTCACACTTTGCTGGAGACCTACGGGAGGAGGCTGATACTTCACCATACGCAGCCCTTTACTTGGACATCATGGATTTCTCGAGCCGCGGGGAAGTTCTCCTTGCTGGGGACTTCAACGCGCGGACGGGCACACGCCGGGTATCACTTCTGGATTTTCATGATGACTATCTTATTACCAGATGTTGATCTCGATGAGGCTGGGATGTCCTGAGTCTTGACAGATAGACGAGCCCCAGTCACATCCTATGGACATGTACTATTAGACATGGGCAGGATACATGATCTTATCATCTATAATGGCCTGGATCGTTGGCCCTCCTCAGGTTGTTTTACTTGTTTCCCACATGGGGGGGGGGTGGGGTGGCTCCAGTGTAGGTGACTATCTCATGGGATCCCCTGCCCAGGGTTGTCACGGTATGAAAATACGATACCGTACGATACGATACCGTACGGGAATTTTTGGTACGATATGAAATTTTCAGATACCGTACGATAAAATACGGTTTTTATTTTTTACACTTACAACCTATGGAGCTTTAAGCTTGAATGTGAGGGAAGGTTGGGAGGGGAGGAGTCTACAGTGCTTGAGGAACCAGAACATGGATATGTGTCTCTCCCGGTTGGATCTCCCGATTGTCTCCAAAAAAGAACCTGGATGGGTAATGCAATACCAAAGGTCTCCTAGTGTAGCGTTTATGACTAAGGGACCGTCCTTGCACAAATACGAGGAGTGCATCTAGGGTGATAATGTTAGGGACTCCTCTCTAGATCAAAATGGCCATGTCCAAATCTTCTCCCTCGTACATAACTTGAGAATCTAATTGTCTAGCCTACCTATACCAGGGATCCCCAAGTGATGTAGCAAGATTCTCTCATCCTACCAATCAAGTGTACACTACCAGTCTACCTCGCCAAATTTTTTAGGTCTCTCAACAACCCCATATGGAATACTGAGTGGACACAAAAGTTGCGAAGCTAGAGGTTTACCTTGGGACAGAATTTACTTGGACGATGACCTTAACAAGGCACAAGTGGCACATCGCAAACAAGAGATGCCCAAAGTGAAGGCGGCAGGACTCGCGGCCTATGAGACAAAGGTATAGATGGCAGTGTGGAACTGCAATGGGTCACTGTGGCCAGATCTAGGGCGTTTTGAGGAGGTGCTGGGAGATCGGGACATTATTTTTCTCACACACACACTGGAGTCAAGAGAGGAGTTTGCCGAGGGTGACAGGCTATACATGGGAGTCTGCCTTTAGAGGACAGACTAGATGGGCAGGAGGTGTTCGAGGATCGGGGGGAGTGGCTGTACTTTTTAGGGAGGAGCTCCGGCCACGTGTTACAGTGATGAGCCGAGATGAGGAGGCTAGGTTCATGTGGATTAGAGTGCAACTCACGGATATGAGGGCGGTATATATTGTTGTGTGCTATGTCTTACCAGATGGCTCACTTTTTGCTCAGGGGAAGCATCACATAGACCAGATAGAGGATGCAAAGGAGCATGAGGATGTTATTGTAGAGGAGGGGAAGATATTCACAGCATTGTCGGAGGGGATCACGGAGTATAGGAGGAGGGGGGGATATTTTGCTAGTGGGAGACTTTAATGCCAGGACCCAAAGTAGACATTGTGAGGTGTATGACATGGAGGATCCACATTTGAGGGGGCTGGATGAGGAGGACCTTGGGATACAGAGATCTTTGGAGGATCGAGGGGAGATCAAAAAACATGGGAGACAGATATTGGTGTTTAGTGCGCATCATCGGCTCATTATTTATAATGGGCTCGAGAGGTGGCCAGGCTCAAGAGCCTACACTTGTTTTCCATATGGAGGAGGGAGGAGCACTATTGACTACAGTCTTAGTCCCATAGAGACCATGAGTCTCGTGGACTCTTTTTCCATCCCTACTTGTCCTATTGGGGTGGATCATACATACCTCCGACTATCTTTACGAGCACATCCTTCTAGTTCTACCACTTTACCTACTACTAGTACATCACTTCGCCCTACTATATATTTCACACATGATTGTGATCATCTATATAGTACTTCTATCTACCGAGGCTGCCTTCATCTAGACCCACACTCACCTCTTGACACTCTTACTACACAGCTTACAGATTTATTACATACATCCGCCCTATTGAGCTTCCCACATTCTTGTAGGAGTACCGCCAAGAGTAACACTGGAAAGATGCCCCAAAATAGTTGGTACGATGATGAGTGTCGGGCTACTCGTTCATGTCTCAAATGGGAGGTAGAAGGTGAAATCTCGGGCCGCAAGGCACAGAGACTTAACCGATCTTTAACTCGCCGTAAGAAACTTGCCATGAGAAACGCATGTTCGAGGAAACCAAACACTGGGGCATGTACCACTTATTTTTGAGCAATGATTCAGCTGAGGCTTGGTGGAGGCTATGGGAACACCATTCACACACCCCTATCTCTGACCCCGAGATCTGGCATATGTATGCTCAGTCACCATATGATGTGCCAGATCAGCCACCTATACCCTATCCTTCAGAGCCTCAACTCTACTTTCTTTACAACAGATATGGTGGAGAGTGCTATACCAGCACAAACGCACAGAGGACCACATAGGCCTTAGAGGTGAGCATTTTTCATATGCAGTTGACACGGTGGCGCCATTTATAGCACATCTCTTTAACAAGGCTATCGTAGAGGGGTTCCTGCCCGCATGGACTTTACACACTATTGCCCCCATCCATAAGGCTGGCAACCCTATGGATCGGGTAACTATAGGACTGGATGGTAGGCCACACATTGGCCAAACTTTATGGGTCGGTCACATTGAGCATGAGCTCAGTAAATTAGCAAAGATCTCTGGATTCATAGCTACTGGGCAGGTTGTTTTCTGCCGAAACCACTCCACTCTTGATCATATCTTCACACTCAAGAGCCTCATAGAGGAGGCAAAGGCACAGAGACGTAGATTATATTGCTGCTTTGTGGATTTCCGCAAGGCATTTGACATTGTGCCTCGCGACAGACTTATGTAGAGATTGAAGACACTTGGGGTACCATCACAAATGATATGGGGGATTATTGCTTTGTATGAGAGAGTTGTGGGTTGTGCGCGATGCCCGGGCGGATTATCAGAGGAGCTTGCTAGCATTGTTGGTTTTAAGCAAGGATGTCCATTATCTCCCACCCTGTTTGGATTATACATTGATGAGCTAGCAGATTTTGTGGGCAGAGGGGGGGGTCACAGTGGATCATCTTTGGCAGATCTATATGTAGCTTTGATGCTTTACACAAAAGATGAAGTACTTGTCTCAGATACACACAGCAGGGGTTTAGGGTTTAGGGGGCCTGACGGTCTAGGCTACTGCCAAGGGTAAACCACTTCTACGGACTAACCCTAAAGAATGGTCCAGACAGGACTCACTGAAATGGGTAGAGAAAGCAAGATCCGCCTGGAAGATATATGCGAAGCATGACACTGCTGTTGTGTGGAAGAGAAGATTTAAATTTGTGTGGAAGGCAACACCTTCTAACAAGCTTAATTTCACCTTGTGGAGAATGCTCCAATGCGGTTTTCCTGTTGGGAGAAGATTTAAATTTGTGTGGAAGGCAACTCCTTCGAACAAGCTTAATTTCACCTTGAGGAGAATGCTCCAATGCGGTTTTCCTGTTAGGGGTAGACTTGCCAAATGGTCACCCATTCTCCCGTCATGCGTGTTCTGTTAGAGGTCTCAACAGACTCATTTCCATTTGTTCTGGGAATGTAGTTTTGCAAGGTAGGTTTGGAGCACGATATGAAAGTGTCTTGAGAATGCAAATATCCCTGTCCGGTTTAGCTGGAAACAAGGCGTGCTAAGAGATAAGGGGAAGCTAAATGAGTCCTAGCATAATATGTTTCACATGATTAGAGCTATTGCCATAAGCTCCATCTAGAGTCACAGGAATAAGGTCGTTTTTAGAAAGTCTAAGGTCAATTGGAGTCTAGTTTTGGATGTTTGTGAACAGTCCATCAGGATGTTAAGGTATTTTAGACATACAGTTCTAGAATTTGCTAGTGTCTCGCCAATTTTAGACAAAGCTAGATTGAGCTGAGATGAGCTTAGATAAGCTGTAATTTTCCTTCCTTCACCTTTTTGTTCAATAAAGTCTGATTTCCTTTGCCAAAAAAAAAAAAAAAAAAAATCGCCAAAGAAACACAAGTCTCTCAGGGAGGTTTGGATCCAACGTACAACGCAATGCATATACACAAGAAATTTTAGACCAATCCCCACTATAATTCCCTTTTTATTTGCGGATTACGACAACATCATGAGCTTGTCAGTTGACTGGTCATCAATCTAATGAATGGTCAATGTGGAAACTCTATCAATGCTATTCTTCCTCTATTAAGGGTGTTTACAGACTACGGGCCTGCCCACGAAAAAGGTTGAGATGTGGTCAGGCACCTTTTTGATAAACAATTGCTTGGTGACAATACCCTTTACAGATCATGGGCATGCTCACGAAAAAGGCATCCTACAATTAAGAGCTATGGGCAGGCTATTCCGCCCGAAACTAGAACGGTGGTTGTTGGGTTCCAGTCAACAAACACATCAGCGCGGTGAGGGTGCATAGGCATGGTCATAGTCCGTAAAGAAATGTCAGACGGACGAGTGATTGTGGTGATGTGATTGGTTGGGCAAAACTTTTTCATGGGCTTCCACCCAAGTGTGTAAACACCCTAAACACCTAATGCTTTCGAAGATTCATTCCATCTAGACTTTAGGTTGGTGCTGAACTTCCCCTACCACATCTTACGCGAGTTTTTGAGGCTGCTTCCATCAGCTTAGCTTGCAGGACCTCCCTTGGACAGGAGATGGAAATCACACATGGCGTGTTGCAGCAAACACGTTGGCATAGCTGTCAGAATACGCAGCGGAGATGATGACCAGATCTGGGAACACAACAGCAAAAACGCAGGCATAAAAACAGCACAAGAGAGAGAGAGATGATTGCTGCTGAGGAATCTTCACCCTTCTCGGTCTTCCGCTTGGGACACTGCCTCCAATAGTGGCCTTTCTCGCCACAATCATTACAGGTCCTCTCTGCCTTCAGTTTCTCGCGGTCAGCGTCGGACTTCTTCTCAGAAGACTTCTCCGATGAAGCCTTCCCTTTGCCCGAGTTACGGCCTTTTGACCGTTGGCCAGTTAAGGCCTCCGAACCTCCACCTTGAGGAGGGTTCGTGAATCGTTCCTCCTGGTCCAGGACCATGGGCACAAGCTCCTCCCACGTGATGGTGCTGAGCCTGCCACCCACTGGTAATCAAAGAGGAGTAAAATGCTGAGTACGAAGAGGGCAAATGTGACAGCAACATGATGGCCATGTCCTCTGACGATATCTCCTTCCCAGCCTGAAGAACTTCCTGCTGAAGAGCCTGCAGCTTGTTAATATGCTCCTGCATCGTCGACAACTTTGCAGGGCTCATAACCCGCATCTGTACTTCCAAGGAAATCCTCTTCATGGGCGATACCCTGTTGTAAAGAGAAGCCAAATGCTGCCATATACCTCTGGCCAGCGTCATGTGCTTTACATGATTGATTACCTGTGGTGTGCAGTTGAGGAAAATAAACGAACGGACCCTGGCGCGTTGACACGATTCCACATCTGTGTCTGGGCCTCCTGGTCCTTTCGGATCGACGGTAACTCCCCTTCCTCTACTTCCGGCCGTGGAACACCAACAACGACGAAATCGGCGAGGTCGTAAGACTCCAAAACGGATTCCATCATCACCTTCCATATGCCGTAGTTGCTCCCATCCAACTGACGGTCCACCGGGAACGTGGGGAGAGTCAGAATCTTCAGGCCATCTCAAACAGATCTGCCATAGCGGGGATGTACTCTGAAAAGGGTGGGTGGGTGCGAACAAAGAAGAACTAAAACCTGCAAGTGGCTGTCCAGCAAATCAGCCCGCCTTCCTCTTGCTTCTCCTCTTCCCGATCAGCCGAAAACAGTCCCCCTCTTGCTCACACAAATCCCAAGAACTATCTAGAGTCTAGGGTTCTGATACCATGTCAGAATACGCAGCGGAGATGATGACCAGATTTGGGAACACGAGCAAAAACCCAGGCAGAAAAACAGCACAAGAGAGAGAGAGATGTAGGCGTGTAACTCTGCTCTATATACACAAGAAGATCCCCAGAAAATGATACAATCAGTGGTATGGGGGTGGGGGCCTATTTATATGCCCCCACAAGTGCAGTCGGCTTGCTGAAAAAGGCTCCACGACTGCATATGCAGTCGGCCAGCAGCATGCATCCAGTCGGCCAGCTCTGAGGAGTCCACGACTGATCAAGTACAGTCGGCCAGCTCCAATACACATATCAGATGTAGTCGGCCAGCATATAGATCCTCCTGTCAACTCAGGGATGCCTCCCAAGCCACAGAAAAATGGGAAAAAATAGGGGAAAAATACGGGGAGTGAGGAAAAATAATAAAACACCTCATAAGGGCGGGCACACCCACAACAAAGGCCCTGGTGTATAAATCTAGACAGGAGATGACTTCTAACAATAGCATGGCGCTGCAGCAAACAGGTCGGCATAGCATGACACTGTGCGTATGGATTATGGCCCAACATTTCGTAGCTTTGCCCACAGGTAAGGTGATTCACAGATGTTGCCACAAAAGCTCGGCAGAGCTTATTTGTTTGTTTTCTATGATCTCAACCGTGCTCCTTCTACTTTCTTGAACTTTGTGACTCGACGTGGCTAGCACAACATATTAGGAAGTACCATGTATTGTGTAAGTATTGAGTATGAGTTTTCTGGCATTTTGAAACAGGTTCTCTGCATCCATGATAGATCTACGAGTTGCACCTTCTCAGCAAGTGCTTCCACGTCTGATTGTTTAACGCATGCCTTCTCTTTCTATATTTGGGTCGGACTTTGACACCTCTTACGTCCTTTGATAGTCATGGAGTCAAAGCAATAATCATCAGAGCAAGGATGAGAAGAAGGCACCACTCCCTCGCTTTCATGAAGCAGCTATGATGGAAAAACTGGAGGAGTACATACATCCAGAGTATGCTAAGTTGGCATTTACATTTCCACCAGCCAGTGGTACATTCTGGTCCTTTATGGAGGGGGAGATAGAAAGCATTGCTTCTGAGGATAAGCACTTCAGCACATGCATTAATCAGGTGGTCACCTTTCTGGCTCGCTTCTTCTTGACTGCTTTGGTAGACAAGATCATTTATAATCTGGTTGCATTACAGGAATCTTTTCTGGGTATTGAGTACACACTCAGGGAAGGAAAGGCTCTGGTTGCCTTGAATGTATTACGGGATGTTCAAGCATTGTGTGATGTGGAAGGATCACCGCTTCATAGGTTTTATGGGCATGTTCCTAGTGATGATGAAGGAGATGCTCCTATGCAAGATGAAGTGGAGCCAAGAGGCTTGGAAGGGGACAGTGGCACACCTGGATCAGGTGGTGGAGGAGCTGGCAGTGGGATGGGTCGTGGGACAAGTGGTGGGTGAGCTGAAGTAGAACCCGAGTCTCGTTTTTCAATCTTGGATGACGAATTTGTCGTGGTTCCCCTGCCACCATTTGCAGAACCTTCTTATGGAGACCCCAATAGAGTCTAGACTATAAAGAGAAGATCTGGGGTGTTTTTTTCTGAACCGGGGGCTCAAGAACGGATCTACAGCCCCCACAACAGCCAAAGCGGAAAGTTACCCTTCTTTCATGGCACAAGATAGTCCTGTCTTCCTGATTTCAAGCAGCAAGGCATAGATCCACCTTCTCGACCAAATGAATTTAGTCGATATGCAGCTTTTTATGTGTCCAATTCCTTACATCAGGCCTATGTGAGCACCCTTTGCATTATCATCCAGCCAGGAATATCATTGACCCAATCTGTGTGTTGGTCTTTGAGCTGGACATTGCTATCCTTCATGGACTGTCCCCCCCAGGAAGCAGTTCTTCTTTGAATTGTTGTTGGTTCCCTGACGTTGCTGAAGCAATACCGGAATGGCAGGCGTTTTGTGAAGGGAACTAGAGCGGGAAAGCTCGGCGACACAATTTCGACATCGTCATTGGGCCATTTTGCTTACCAACAAAAGTTGGGCTCTGGCGCAAGCTGCAGGTTCAGATGCCATACAATGTGCCATTGACACAAGTGGCTTTTTGCTACCTATGAGGGCATTTCATTTCAACAATCAAGTGAGGGCTAGGGACAATTTTTTCGTTTTAGCTTGCCGTAGCTCTTGTGCAAAATATGACAAGTCTAATATGGAACTAATTGATATTTCTCTTGCAATTTGTGTACGTCTTGTACTTAGTTCTTGTATCATGCAAGTTTTGTGTGTGTGGGTGGAGAGAGAGAGAGAGAGAGAGAGAGAGAGAGAGAGAGAGAGAGAGAGACTTTATTAATGTCTTCTAAAGACCAAAAAATGGCCTATGAGACAAAACCTGTGTACATTATCATCATGTCTTAATGGACATCAAATGGATAGAAAAGAAAAAAAAGGTACAAAGTACTCTATAATGTGGAGATAAATCACATACAGGGCTCTGGTTAACTACTGTGGGGGGTGGGTGGGAGGGAGGGGGGATAAATACATCCAATAAAGCATCTAGCTCCAACCGGTGCCAATGACTGGGTGTAGGATGTCATACATCGGGTTAGGGGCAAGATATCTCCCAATCTGTGCTAGATCAATCTGGGGTCTGTCCTCTCTGCTATGTCTTCTCAAGATCTCATCAATTTGTGTCTGGTGGAGACCTGGGGGGCGAGGGCCAGGTCGATGGGGGCGTCTGTTGGATCGTAGCTCTCTCGCTCAGGGCTGATGTCACTCCTCTACTAGTAGATGTAGAGATAGTGCGTCTCCGAGTGACGTGGGTCTGGACCGAAGGAGCTGTGGAGGATGTCCCACCACGGAGTGGCTGGAAGAAGGTAGTGATCCATGTCTGAGATGTAGTATCCCTCTGCTGTGGGAGCTGCTTTAGTAGCCGCTCTCTATGATGTCGTAACTCCATCAAAAATCCCCCCAAGCATCTCTGATCATGAAACTGCATTACTGTGCTCAGTGGACCAAATCCCTCCCTGAAGAGACAATGGAATCTCCCCCGAATCTCATAGTATACTAGGCAATGGCAAACATTATGTGGCACAATCTGTAGATACGTGTCTCCCTCAGGACTCCTGTAGCTCTCCTTGCCTCTATCTCTAGAGTGTGAAAATACCCGAAGCTGCCCAAATAGTAGTGCGCATGGCATGAGACATATATACATCCATGTAACTCAGTCTCTGCACAAACCCATCCACTGTAGCTATAAGAAATGATCGTGGTAGTGCTGCCTCTTCACAGGAAGATGACACCCAAATATACATATGAGGTCACTACATCCACACGTCTATCTTGGTATATGATGTGGGTGGTCTCTCGCTCCTACTTCGTGGTATTGAAAATCATAACCTTGGTTTTAGCAAGATTGGCCGTCAGGCCTCTTCCTGTGAAGAGGCAGCACTACCACGATCATTTCTTCCAGCTCACAGAGAATGGGTTTGTGCAGAGACCGGGTTACATGGATGTACATGTCTCCTACCATGCGGACTACTATTGGGCAGCTTCGAGTATCTTCGCACTACTATTGGGCAGCTTCGAGTATCTTCACACACTCTAGAGATAGAGGCAAGGAGAGCTACAGGAGCCCTGAGGGAGACGTATCTGCTGATTGTGCCACATAGAGGTGGAGACAGAGGAGCATTATGTTTGCCATTGCCCAGTACACTATGAGATTCAGAGGAGATACCGTTCTCTCTTCAGGGAGGGATTTGGTCCATTGAGCACAGTAATGCAGTTTCATGATCAGAGATGCTTGGGGGGATTTTTGATGGAGTTACGACATCATAGAGAGTGGCTATTACAACAGCTCCCACAGCAGAGGGATACTACATCTCAGACATGGATCACTACCTTCTTCCAGCCACTCAGTGGTGGGACATCCTCCACAGCTCCTTCGGTCCAGACCCGGGTCACTCGGAGACACAGATCTCTACATCTAACTAGTAGAGGAGTGACATCAGCTCGAGCGAAAGAGTTATGATCCAACAAACGTCTCCGCCCACCTGGCCCTCGCTCCCCAGGTCTCCACCAGACACAAATTGATGAGATCTTGAGGAGACATAGGAGAGAGGACATACCCCAGATTGATCTAGCACAGATTGGGAGATATCTTGCCCCTAACCCAATGTATGACATCCTACACCCAGTCATTGGCACCGGTTGGAGCTAGATGCTTTATTGGATGTATTTACACCCCCTCCCTCCCACCCACCCCAATGTATGACATCCTACACCCAGTCATTCGCACCGGTTGGAGCTACATGCTTTATTGGATGTATTTACACCCCCTCCCTCCCATCCACCCCACAGTAGTTAACCAGAGCCCTGTATGTGATTTATCTGCACATTATAGAGTACTTTGTACTTTTTTTTTCTTTTCTATCCATTTGATGTCCATTGAGACATGTGATAATGTACACAGGTTTTGTCTCATAGGCCGTTTTTTGGCCTTTAGAAGATGTTAATAAAATCTCTCTCTCTCTCTCTCTCTCTATCTATCTCTCCACCCACACACACAAAACTTGCATGATACAAGAACTAAGTACAAGGTGTACATAAAGTGCAAGAGAAATATCAGTTAGCTCCATATTAGACTTGTCATATTTTGCACAAGAGCTACAAGCTGAAACGAAAAATTGTCCCTAGCCCTCACTTGACTTTTGAAATGAAATGCCCTCATAGGACTAAAAAGCGACTAGAGCATTGTGAGACATATCAAAAATGCAGAACCAAAAAGTAGTTGCAGCATCATATCAAAAATGCAAAACCAAAAAGCAATTGTAGCATCATATAAAAAATGCACACAACGCTACATAAAGCTCTCCAGATATCCCTTCTTGAAGGACCTTTCCAACCATGCCCTGGCTCTCACTGAGCAAAAAGCCACTTGTGTCAATGGAAAATCGTATGGCATCTCAACCCGCAACTTGCACTAGAGCCCAACTTTTGTTGGTAAGCAAAATGGCCCAATGACGATGTCGAAATTGTGTTGCCGGGCTTTCCCGCTGTAGTTCCCTTCACAAAACGCTTGCCATTCCGGTGTTGCTTTAGCAGCGTCAGGGAACCAACAACAATTCAAAGAAGAATTGCTTCCTGGGGGGGGGGGGGGGGGGGGGGGGGGGGGGGGCTTCAATCCATGAAGGAGAGCAATGTCCAGCTCAAAGACCAACACACTGATTGGGTCAATGATATTCATGGGCTGAATGATAATGCAAAGGGTGCTCATAGGCCTGACGTAAGGAATTGGACACATAAAAAGCTGCATATCGACTAAATTCATTTGGTCGCGAAGGCGGATCTATACCTGGCTGCTTGAAATCAAGAAGACATGATTGTCTTGTGCCATGAAAGAAGAGTAACTTTCCGCTTTGGCTGTTGTGAATCCCCAGTCCAGAAAAAAACACCCTGATCTTCTCTTTATGGTCCAAACTCTATTGAGGTCTCCATAAGAAGGTTTTGCAAATGGTGGCAGTGGAACCACGTTAGATTCATCATCCAAGATTGAAAAATGAGACTCAGGTTCTACTTCACCTGACCCACCACTTGTCCCATGACCCATCCCACTGCCAGCTCCACCACCTGATCCAGGAGTGCCACTCTCCCCTTCCAAGCCTCTTGGCTCCACTTCATCTTGGATAGGAGCATCTCCTTCATCATCACTAGGAACATGCCCATAAAACCTATGAAGCGGTGATCCTTCCACATCACACAATGCTTGAACATCCCATAATACATTCAAGGCAACCAGAGCCTTTCCTTCCCTGAGTGTGTACTCAATACCTAGAAAAGTACCTGTAATGCAGCCAGATTATAAATGATCTTGTCTACCAAAGCAGTCGAGAAGAAGCGAGCCAAAAAGGGGACCACCTGATTAATGCATGTGCTGAAGTGCTTATCCTCAGAAGCAATCCTTTCTATCTCCCCCTCCATAAAGGACCAAAATGTACCACTAGCTGGTGGCAATGTAAATGCCAACTTAGCATACTCTGGATGTATGTAGTCCTCCAGTTTTTCCATCATAGCTGCTTCATGAAAGCGAGAGAGTGGTGCCTTCTTCTCATTCTCGCTCTCATGACAGATGCTTCGACTCCATGACTATCAAAGGACGTAAGAGGTGTCAAAGTCTGAAATCGGCCTTCAGAAACTTGATACGCGGTGAGCACACTTAATCACACTTAAAACTCTTTATGAACTAGATTAGTAAACTTGCAGGAAGAAGAAAAAGAATAAGTGGAGCTAGAGTACTCTTGCACAAAAGACCAATTGGCACCAAAGCGTGGCGCCCCCGCAGGTATTTATTTATCACTCGAGATCGGCGTAGCCCTTGTACAATTCCCGAGAAGATGCCTCCTTGATTCACGTGGAGGAGATCTTCTCAAACTTTCACCCAATTTGTGTTGTGGGATACAAGAGCCTTGGCCCCCTTTTTATACAAAATTTGGGGTGAAAAGCATAGCTTTTTCCCCTTAGAGAAAAAAACTACTACAAGTGCTTTTCTCTCCTTTATTGAAAAAATAAATAAACTCTTCGAAGGCCTTTTCCCTTCTTTTATTTTTATTATTAAAAAAAAATACATGACGAATATGTTTTTGAATTCCACACTGCTTTTTCTCTTCGCGTTTTTGCTGCCCGGCATTTATCTTGCGTTTTGGGGATTCGCAACCGTACGCTTGCTGGACTGTACGCCGTTTTGTGCGCCTGCTAGATTGCTCGCCTCTGCCATGTCAGCTGCCTCTACACTGTGCCATTTCAGCTGCCACATCACCTGCTGGCAGCCGCCTCTGCCACCACGTCAGCGCCTATGCCACGTCACCTGGGCTGCGCTGGATGTTGGCCGGCTATTGCTGCGCAAGGATTCTACCCGGCTACTCTTGGTTGTGCCACGTGGCAGCGCTACGTCTACCAGAGTGCTGCGCTGCATGGCTTGCTACACGGCTACCCCCCCCTTGGCCACCTCTATGCTGCCCCACAGGCTGCCTTGAGTGCCCAACTAAAGAGAAAAGGTCTCAGCTGCAGCACCTGCAACATGGTAAGAGAAAAATACCCAAAAACATATATATACATACATATGAGCATGCACGCACATGTACTCACACACACCAAGCATGTATCTGCACCCACACACGTGTACAAACTTACACATGCATATACAGGATTAAACATGATCATTGAATGCTAAACATGCTTAGATATAATCACACAGTGTTTAAGAAAAAGAGGTAAAATACTCAGTCCTGTAACATACCACTCTCTTAAAACAAAGCAATCGTCCTCGATTGTTCATTCAAAGGATCTGCCAACTGAAATAGAACCTAAGAGAGCAACAAGAAAGCGAAACAGAACATCTAAAAAACATAAATCAAGGGCATCCACGTCGTGAATAGTCATGTCCCCCTGGAAGCTTTACCTGCTCCGCTCATGGCCATCCCTCAGGACCCACGATCAACAGTACATCATGAACATGAGTAAACACTGATGCATATCAAATGAAAGTCTAGAATAGGCGTCCCCGTTCTCTCAAAAGATTCGTATATCCATGAATCAAACCATGTGACCAGTACTACACATATATCATAGAAATCCCATAGGGGGATATACTGTCAGTTCAGTATCTCGGGTGTGCTGATAAGAACACCAAGCGACTTCCAGATCTCATCCAAGTGAACTCTGTGACAAAGGAGCGGAGTCACCCCCCTCTTGAGTAACAGGTAGTACTCCAGAATCCACAGCTGAACCTGTTGAAGCACTTTCTAAGGTAGGCTCCAAACCAAAAGGCTCGAGGTAAAGTTGTAGTATCCTCGGTGAATCTGCCAAGTCACCCTCCTCCATCCACTTCGAATCCATAGGTGAATAGTTCACAAACTTCACCAGATATCGACGTGAAACTTTTCCTCTGACTTTTCTTTCTTTATGTGCCAAAATCTGTTCCGGTTGAAGAATCTCATCTAGTTCTTCGACTTCTGGTTGTGTCTCATCAACCTGATCTGTAGGCACCTCACGTCTGAAAGGTTTAAGAAGACTCACATGGAATGCATTACGAATCCTCCAATGATCCAGTAGCTAAAGACGATAAGAAACATCACTCATCTTCTCAATCACCTGAAAGGGCCCATAGTACCGCATACTTAATTTAGGATATAAGTGTTGTTTACCCTTCATTTTCTTGAGTCTAGCCTTCTCAAATCTCAAAAGCATCCAGGTTTGCGGCTTTTCTCTGTTTCTCTTGAGTCCTTTGAAGAGCCACCTTGACCTTCTTGTAAGCCTCATCCATATTCTCCACAAAATGATCTGCCTCGAAGATCTTATCTTTTGTATGCAGGATCGGAGGTACTTTCTTCCCGCCTTCCACAATCTCGAAAGGTGCCTTACTTGTCGAAGTGTGAATGGTGTTGTTGTAAGCAAACTCCACCAAAGGAAGATACATTTCCCACTGCTCCTTATGATCCGAAACATAACACTTTAAAAGATAAAATACAACTGAGTTAACAATTTCTGATTGCCCATCTGTTTGTGGATGAAAAGACGATGAGAACTTCAACGAAGTCTTCATGTTCTCAAACAATGCTCTCCAAAATAAACTCGTCATTCGAGGATCTCTGTCACTAACAATAGATGTAGGCATCCCATGGTACTTGAAGATATTTGTCAAAAATATCTTCACCATTTGCTCTGCATTAATCTTCTTCCTGACTGGAATGAAATGAGCCTGCTTGCTGAAACGATCCACGATAGTCCAAATGCCATCATTCCCACTCTTTGTCCTAGGAAGATCAAAGATAAAATCCATAGCAATACTCTCCCACGGTCTATCTGGAATAGGCAAAGGATGAAGTAACCTAGGAGTCTTTTGACGGTCATACTTCACCTTCTGACAAATGATATAATCACGAACAAAAGCATCAGCATCCCTGCGCATAGTAGGCCAATAAAAGAATGCCTCCAATGCTTTTACTGTAGCCTCAATACCACGATGGCCTGTGTCATGGCCCTGTGAAAATGGAACAGCACAAGTGTGGGCATGGTGGTTGTTGAATCAAAATATTAATTGATTCACATTTGGGGTGCCCGGACAGAGATAATGATGTGTGGACATCTCCAGGTGTGAAGGGGGGAACTAGAACATTAATATTTTAATGTTTTATGTATGGTTGCCCCTAGGCCTTAGTGGCCCCTAGGGAACTTTAATTATTATTAAAGTTGGGGCCCTATGACAAGTTTGGAGAGGGGGCAACTCCACTTTTGGAGTGCATGCCTCTCTCTCTTCTCTCTCTCTCTTGCTTTTGTGGAAAAACGTGTATGCTCAAGCGTGGAGAGGAGAAGTAAGCAAGTCGGCTGCTGCAGAGAAGTCAGGCTACTGTGCAAAACATGCCGTACAGTCCAGCCGTACAGCTCTGTACGGACAGGCTGCAGCAGCAGATACATCCACTGGTACAGGCTGCGCAGACAGTAGCTAAAGACAGGAACAGGGTTGTTGCTGCAGAATCTGCTGTAGGTACTGTTGTACGGACAGCTGTACAGACAGAGCAGGTACGGACAACTGTACGGACAGAACAGGAGTTGGCGGCACTGGACAGACCTGGAACAGGCGGCGCTGGACTGAGCAGGTACAATCGGGTACAGAGGCTGTTTTCCGGCAGCATAGGCAGGTACAGTGCCACGTGGGCTGTTGGTACAACCTGTACGGACAGGTACAGTTCTGATTTTCTGGTCTGTACAAACAAGTACAGCACTCCCAGTTGCAGGCAGAGCTTTTCCAGAGCTTGGTTGGTGCGATAGTCAAGTGGTTGCAGGGGAAGTACAGACAGTCGTTGTCAAGTGCAGACTGGTACGAACTGCTCCACGGGTGCAAAACCACGTGCTGACTTGGTAAGCTCTGAGCTTGTTCATCTATCTTTCTTTCCATTGGCTTATGTCTGCTGCAGATTTGTGCTATCTGGCCCCTTGTGAGAGGAGGGGTATGGCAAATTGAAAAGGGTGGAAACAGAGATTGGGACAGTGAATGTATGTTTGAGCTGAGTTGTTGAATCATGTGCATGAGGTATGCCAGATGTATGCTCAAGACTGTCCTGCTGAATGGTCTTGGCTGATCAGAGGGAGGCACAGAGTGTTGCTTTGAGACACAGATCTGTGTGTGTGAATCCTCTGTGCGAAGAGGTATTGTGGGCTGTCAGATTGGACATACAGGTGTATTCTCTTGGCTGATTTTGTTGTACTCAGCCTTACATATTTTTGAAATTGAATAAAGAAATACCGCAAGGGGCGCCAAGCTTTGGGGCCAACAGGTGTCGTTCTATTTTCAGATTTGGGACACTCTAGCTCCAATCTATTTTGTTTTCATATCTAGACTACAAGTGGAAGGGTGACTGCTAGTCTACCACACTTTGGTTTCTACCAGAGGTCGGTTTCAAGGTTCCGTCCTCGGGACCAATCATCAACTTTCTTAAGGGGGTGAGCTCGTGGTTGCCTCGAGGAAAGTCATCGCTGAAAAATTCAGCAACATGTCTGATACAGAGGATGAGTACTTTTATCATGAAGAGGAACAGCAAGAGACCTCTCCAGAAAGAAATGAATCTAAGGATAATCTTGCAGGAGAACAGGCTGCAAATGTTGAGCAATATGAGGATGTAACATAGCCAGAAGATGTACTTGGTAAAGAGGATGATGATGCTCCGTTTAAAGATCGTTTGGCTGGTGTTATGGATGTGTTAATGCAGCTCACACAAAGTGAGAAGTTTGCTGAATTTATGAGATCCCGTACAGAGCCCGAAAAGAAGGAGGAGGAGGTGCGTTCTAAGAACCTTCCTCGGGGTCATAGTGGTGCCATCCAACAGGATCCATCTTTTGGCCAGTTTCCGAACATGCAACATGCTTATGGTGCTAACTCTCAGAGTTCCTTCTTTGGACAGCCATCTATTCCTCAGCAGACTATGCATCCAGGTTATTTTGAGGCTTCATTTGCAGGGTTATGTGGACAACGAAGAGTTTTTCATCATGCCTCTTGATGGCTGTGATGTTTTGTTGGGTATGCCATGGTGCCACAGAGTACATGCGGTGGTGGATACATACAATAGGAAAATCACTCTGACTCATAGAGGGAAAGAACATGTTTTGGATGTAAAACTTAAAGGGGAATCTGTTCCTATTGTATCCGCTTCGGCAATTTCATCAGTAATGAAAAAGCATCTTTCCGCGTACTTGATTTATGTAAAGGATGCACAAGATGATGAGTCTAAGTCTAATTTGTCTATGTTAGATAAGGACAGGACTGATTTCTTATGTGGATTCCAAGATTGTTTTTCCAAGTCATTGCCAGGAGAACTTCCTCCTGAGAGGCCAGAAGATCATGCCATTGATCTAATTCCTGGTAGTACTCCACCGAATAGACCGCCGTACCGTGTTAGTGCAGCCCAACAGAAAGAAATTATGAGTCAGGTGCTGAAGCTTTTGAATAAAGGGTTGATACAGCCTAGCTCATCACCCTTTTGCTCACCTGTACTCTTAGTGCAAAAGAAGGATGGTTCTTGGCGCATGTGTATTGACTACAGGGCGCTGAACAAGTTGACTTGAAAAGTGGGTATCTTCAGATACGTATTAGACCCGAGGATGTGCATAAGACAGCATTCCGAACCACGTTTGGGTTGTATGAGTTCTTGGTTATGCCCTTTGGTTTGACAAATGCACCTGCCACATTTAACAGAATGATGGACAGGATTTTCAGGCCTCATAGAGCGTTTGTGGGCACATTCTTTGATGATATGATTGTGCATTCACAAACTGAGGAAGAGCATAGAAGGCATTTGGCCATTGTGTTTGCAGAACTCAGGAACCATAGGCTGGTTATTAATGGCAAGAAGAGTGAGTTCTTTTTGCAAGAGATACATTTCTTGGGGCATATTGTGTCTGAGCATGGAGTCCGTATGGATCCAACAAAGGTGGAAGCAATTCTTAATTGGCCAGATTTGAGGACCGTGCATGATGTACGCAACTTTTTGGGATTGTGTTCCTATTACAGGCGGCACATACGGTACTTTGCTGAAATTGCTTCGCCCCTTCATGCCTTGACAAAGAAGGCAACTCCGTTTAGATGGGCTGATTGGAAAATTACAGCCTTCAAAAAGCTTAAAGAAAAGCTTACTTCGGATCCAGTATTGGTGTTACCGGACCTCCGAAAGGCTTTTGTTATCCAGTGTGATGCATGTGGAAGTAGCATTGGGGCAATTCTCATGCAGGAAGGACATGTGATAGCCTATGAGAGTAGAATATTGCAAGATGCCGAGAAGCATTTACAAGTTTATGAGAAAGAGATGTTGGCTGTAATTCATGCTCTTTCTACATGGAAACACTACTTGCTTGGGGCTGATTTCACTGTGCAGACAGATCATCAAACCTTGCGATATTTCCTCACACAAACTAAGCTTTCAGAGAAGCATATGCATTGGGCAAACTTTTTGTCTGTGTTTCACTTTCAGATTGTGCATGTGGAAGGCAAAAAGAATGTAGTGGCAGATGCTTTGTCACGCAAGCCACAGGTCTCTGCAGTTTCACTTGCTTATCATCATGAGCTTGATGAAATGAAAGAGCAGTATGCCCATGATGAGGACTTTGACAAGGTGTATGATCAGATGTCTGAGGGTCAGCGGCATGAGCATTACACTCTCAGAGATGGGTTTTTATTGATGCATGGCAGACTGTGTGTTACCAGGCCATTGCGACTCAAGGTTATGATTGAAAGTCATGCTCCACCGTATGCAGGTCATAGAGGTATTGACGCCACGGTAAAAGCAGTGGAGACTTTCTTTTATTGGCCAACCTTGAGAAGAGATGTTGATGCCTTTGTTAGGCAATGCATCGTATGTCAGAAGGTAAAGTTTGACCATCAAAAGACACCAGGGTTATTACAGCCTTCACCTATTCTAGATAGACCTTGGGAGAGCATTGCCATGGATTTTATATTTGATCTTCCACGGACACAAACGGACAATGATGGCATTTGGACTATCATATGCAGGTTCAGTAAGCAAGCTCATTTCATTCCTGTGCGTAAGACGATCAAAGTGGATTATATATGGTGAAGTTGTTCATGGCGAACATCTTCAAGTATCATGGATTGCCTACGTCTATCATTAGTGACCGTGATCCACGGATGACGAGTTTGTTCTGGAGAGGGTTGTTTGACAACATGGGTACAACTCTCAAGTTTTCATCGTCATTTCATCCACAAACAGATGGTCAGTTAGAAGAGGCTAACTCTACAGTGTTGGATCTTCTTAAGTGTTATGTGTCAAAGCACAAGCAACAATGGGAAAAGTATCTTCCTTTGGTGGAGTTTGCATATAACAACACTGTCCATACCTCGACAGGCAAGGCGCCTTTTGAGATTGTGGAAGGAGGGAAGAAGGTACCACCCATTTTGCATACGAAGGATAAGATCTTTGAGGCTGATCAGTATGTGGAGAATATGGATGAAGCTTATCGGAGAGTTAAGTTGGCACAGTACTGAGCATTTTACTCGTCTTTGATTACCAGTTGGCAGGCTCAATACCATCACGTGGGAGGAGCTTGTGCCCATGGTCCTGGATCAGGAGGAACGATTCACGAACCCTGTGGAGGTTCGGAGGCCTTAACTGGCCAACGGTCGAAAGGCCGTAACACGGGCAAAGGGAAGGCTTCGTCGGAGAAGTCTTCTGAGAAGAAGTCCGTTACTGACCGCGAGAAACTAAAGGCAGAGAGGACTTGTAATGATTGTGGTGAGAAAGGCCCCTATTGGAGGCACTGTCCCAAGCGGAAGACCGAGAAGGGTGAAGATTCCTCAGCAGCAATCATGAAGACTCCGGCTTTTGTGCACCTGGAGGTGGTGGACACCGCTGTTTCATTTCTTCAGGCAGGGAGGAGATTGGAGGACTCTCCGCAACGGATACTCGGGAGTGGATTCTAGATAGTGGTGCTTCTAGGCACATGACTCCTTCCCGTTCCGGTTTACAGGATCTCTGCAGGCTTTCTGGTCACATTCTTACTGGGGATACATCCACTATCCCAGTTCACAGTGAGGGCAAGATGGAGATAGTTCCCGATGGCAGGGGGGGAAGCATTCCTCCCAGGTGTTGTATATTCCGTCACTTGGTGTTCATCTGTTGTCAGTGCATCAGGTTTGCAAGACTGGCGTACGGGTGGAGTTGATTACTTGCAGAAGGAGGTGGCAGTTGATTACTTGCAGAAGGAGGTGGTTTCTCCAGGCTTTGTGGTTCCGGATTCAGAGGGGGTGGTTGACAGGTTTCAAAAGGCCTTGCGTGGTCTTCATGAATGGGAGAGTTAGGGTTAGAGTTCATGTGGGAGACATACACAGAGAAGAACAAGGGAGAGAGAGAGAGAGAGAGAGAGTTGTGGGGATAAGTCAACTCACCAAGTGTGAGAGTGTGTGACTCCCCTATCACACATGTATATTGCACTAGTACACATAGTGCACTTAGTACATTAAAAGTACTAAGTGTACTATGTACTATAACTTATGGGCTTGTACACACTATAAGGGTGGGCATAATGCCTTTACCCCAACAACCTCCCACTTAAAGGCAAAGTGCCCTTAAGTAAAGGAAAAGAAAAATCAGCATGTACATGATAATATACAAGGCCATATCAAGGCTGAAACTGGCCTCATCTAATGCCCATCAAGTGTCTGCAATGAGCAAACCGCTCCGGAGGCAAACTCTTTGTCAACAGATCAGTCGGGTTGTCATCCGTGTGAATCTTAACAAGCTGAATTTGCTTGTTCTCTATCACCTCTCTGATGAAGTGATACTTCACATCCACATGCTTCGTCTTTGCATGAAAGACAGGGTTCTTTGTCAACTGTATGGCACTCTGACTGTCACAATGCAACAATGGAATATCCCCTGTATAACCCAAATCAACCACTAACCGAGATAGCCATAATGCCTCCTTGCAAGCCTCTGTGGCTGCAATATACTCGGCCTCTGTAGTAGATAAGGCAGTGCACTTCTGCATCCTGGATATCCATGACACAGCACCTCCTGTGAATGTAAACACATAACCGGTAGTAGACTTCCGGTTGTCTGGATGACCGGCATAATCCGAATCCGTGTAACCATGCACTAATGCATCCTGTTTGCCAAAGCATATGCACATATCTTGTGTGCCCTTCAGGTATCTCATGACACCTTTCACTGCTTCCCAATGCTTCTTGCCAGGGTTGGCCATGTATCTAGAAACCACTCCCACTGCAAATGCAATGTCCGGCCTAGTAGCAACCATGGCATACATGAGACTGCCACAAGCTGAAGCATACGGAATCTTGGCCATATCAGCCCTGCCACTATCTGACTGTGGGCTATCCATAGCACTGAGTTTCACATATGGAGGCAAAGGAGTACTAGCCTTCTTCCCCCCGTCCATATTGAACCTCTGCAAAACTTTGCCAATGTATTCCTTCTGAGACAAATACAACACATGCTGATTTCTGTCAAGTATCCGCATACCCAAAATGTGATTTGCATCACCCAAATCCTTCATATCAAAGGTTTGAATCTTGATGCAGCCTCTGCTTCAAGGCATCCATCTCCTTACGAGATTTCCCGGCAATCAACATATCATCAACATACAAGATGAGGATCAATAGACTGCCATCCAAAGCTTTCTTGGTGTATAAGCAGTGATCTATGTCACTTCTCCTGAAATTCTGGGATTTCATGAATGTATCAAATTTATGATACCATTCCCTTGGTGCCTGTTTGAGCCCATAAAGACTCTTTTTCAGCTTGCATACAAGCTTCTCCTTTCCACTCACTGCATAACCCTCTGGCTGTTGCATATATATCTCCTCATGGAGATCACCGTGAAGAAAAGCAGTCTTCACATCCATCTGAATTAAGTCCAGATCATCATGTGCAACCAAAGCCAACACAGCTCTAAGTGTGGTCATTTTGACCACTGGAGAGAAGATCTCATCAAAGTCCACACCATATTCCTGCTTGAAGCCCTTAGCCACTAACCTGGCTTTGTATCTTGGCTTTGCATCTGGTGCAACTTTGAGCCTGTAAACCCACTTGCATGGCAAAACCTTCTTGCCTGCAGGCAAATGCACCAACTTCCATGTTCCATTTTTGTGCAGAGAATCCATCTCTGACTTCATGGCACGCTCCCAAAGAGCCTTGTCTGCCCTCTGTAAAGCCTCCTTATAACATGAGGGCTCCCCACAGTCACTAAGCATCAAGTAGTCAACCCCTGGAACAAACCTGTCAGGGGCTCTGGAGGGTCTAGTGGACCTCCGTACCCAATGACCATCATTTGCAGGTTGCTGTCCAGCCTGCATATCACCCATTGGTGGCTCCTGTTCCATGCCATAAGGCTGAAAAATCATGCCCGGTATCTCCTCTAACTGTGGGATATCCATAGGGATATCTTCTGCCATCTCTGGCTGTCCATTTGGACCATTTTCAGCACCATTTAAGGGCTGGTTTTGCTGCTGTAATGGCTGATTTACAGCCCTTTGTTGTTGTCCATGATGTCCATCATCATCAAAGATGACTCTGCTAGGCTCCTGTTGCCTTGCAGGCTCCTTATACATGCATGTTCCATCAAAAATGACATCATTGCTGCGTATAATCTTTCTATTCACGGGATCCCAAAGTCTATACCCCATTTCACCTCTGTCACCATATCCTAGGAATATGCATTTGTGAGACTTAGGATCAAGTTTGGTGCGCATTTCCCTGCGTATGTGCACGTACGCAACGCAACCAAACACTCTCAAGTGCTTGTATGACGGAGGCTTCCCTGTCCATACTTCCTCTGGCACTTTCCCACCAAGCCTCGTGTTAGGTGACTTGTTTATAAGATGAACGGCTGTCATAACAGCTTCAGCCCAAAAACCATGAGGTAACGCAGCATGTGACAACATAGAACGGACCTTCTCCTGAATGGTCCTGTTCATCCTCTTTGCTGTCCCGTTTTGTGGAGGATCATAAGGAGTAGAGAGCTCCCTCTTGATGCCTTTAGCATCACAAAAGTCCTGAAACTGTTTGGACATATACTCTCCACCATTGTCAGAACGCAAAGCCTTCAATGTTTTGCCTGTTTGATTCTCAGCATGAGCAACAAACTTCTGAAACACTGAGAATGTATCACTCTGCAAACGAAGAGAATAAACCCACACCTTGCGTGTGGCATCATCAATAAAGGACACAGTATTTTGCCCCTCCCAAAGAAAGCTGAGGCATCTCACATACATCTGTATGCACAAGCTCTAACTGAGCATCTTTCTGTCCAAGAGCTTTCTTGTGGGGGCACTGCAGTTGCCTGCCATATATACAATGCTCACAAAACTGAAAACTTGAAAACTTTGGAGAAGGCAAGTAACCCAAACGAGACAATTGCTCCATTCCCTTGACACTCATGTGTCCCAACCGGCTATGCCACATAGAAATTTCCGGCAGCTCGGTTGCATTTACATTAGCATGGTGACAAACACCTGCATGCATGAAGTAAAGAGTGTCCACCTTAGAGCCTCTGGCAACAACCAGTGAGCCCTTACTAATTTTCCACTTTCCACGACAAAATGTGGTAACATAATCAGCATCATCAAGCTGTCCAGTAGAAAGCAGATTCTTCTTGATCTCAGGCACATGCCTGACATCATGGAGCATAAGCTGTGAGCCATCTGAAAACACAAGCCTCACATCACCTCTGCCAAGAATCTTGCATGCATGGTTATCACCCAAATAAACCACTCCTTCATTGCCAGCAGTATACCTGACAAACAAGTCTCTGCAACCTGTGACATGAAAGGAGGCACCTGAATCAATGATCCATGAGTGCATACCATGACCATCTTTTGTAAGAAGTGAATGGGCATCAAGTGAAGACGTGAATAGGACCTCATCCTCACTGTCACCTGCATGTGACACATTGATTTCTTCAATCTTGACTCCACTTTTGCCCTTTGGCTTTACATCTTTGGCTTCATCTTTGTCTTTGTCTTTGCCTTTTCCCTTTTCCTTTTGATCATTTTTCCATTTGTAGCATTGCTTTTTAATGTGTCCCTTCTTGCCACAATAATGGCATTCCAAGTCCTTTTTGGAGCGAGACTTGCTCCTTCCCCGTTCTTGGCTTTTATCCCTTTGCTGGGATCTCCCACGTGCATTCATTGCATTGGACTTTCCAACAGAATTGTTTTTCCTGTTCATCTCTTCTTGAAGAAGAGCACCCTCAACATCTGCATATGACAGCATAGCATTCGAATTGCTAGTGGCTGTCCTGAATGTGTCCCAACTCTCTGGCAAAGTGCATAAGAGAAAGGTGGCTTTGAACTCATCGTCCATTGCCAACTTTTGATTGATGACTTGGCTGACAACACCATTAAACTCATTTAGATGGGCTGCCATAGACGCCCCTTCCTTCATCTGAAGACCTATGAGTTTCTTCAACCAATACACTTTGCTTGAGGCACTTTGCTGGGCATACAAGTCCTGCAATCTCTGCCACATTCCCCAAGCTGTCTTCTCTTCACGAATGCTGAAAAGTAAAGAGTCTGACACAGACAACATGATAGTAGATCTTGCCAGCTCATCCATATCTTCCCACTCTTCAGCAGTAAGAGAAGCGGGCATTACACCCCTTTCTTTGATAGGCTTGTGCTGCTTTTTCTGGAGCAACACATTATAGCACTGGGTTTGCCAAATATCATAGTTATGTGAGCCTTCAAGCTTCTTGATGTGAAGCAATGAAGAGCTCTCACCTGTGGTTGCCATAGCAATATGCAACCTGTCAATACCTGACTCCCTGCAAAATGTGCAAACACTGCACCAAAAGCACACAAAGTGCTCACAGTTATTCTCCCAAGCTTTATCTCCCACTGAAGCACAAATGCAACTCTACTCCCACTTTATGTGATGAAATCACCAAAATTTGGTTGCTGCAGATTTAGGACGGCACCTTAAATGTGCTCTGTTGCCCTTCCAAAGTACTGTACAACAGTATCAAGTGCTCACCTGTGATGTACCAAACCTGTACCGGCAAGTACAGCAGCTGAAATTGAACCTTTTCCTCACTCAAATCAGTGTACAGCCATGCCAAATCTTATACAAAGCTGCACCAAATTTGTACCAACAGGTACAATAGCAATAAATGCTATCCTGGCTGTCCAAATGAGTGAAAATCAGACTTTTACAGTCCCGAACACTGCATACAACAGTTCCGAACAGAAATTGGGCAAAAGCCCCTTGACTGCAAGCTGATTTCTGAGGATTCAAGGCATAAAAGTCTTGCCTGCTGCTTTGCCAAGCTTAACAAGCATAAAATCTTGAAAAGCTCCTTGATTTAAGATCAATTTCTGATCATACGTGGTACATTGACGCACATGAAGGCATCCAGAGTCTTCACAGTGCTTCCCCCTGGCCACATATACATCCAATACATGAAAGCCCCTTGATTTACAAGCACATTGAGTGCTTGTAAGGCATCAACACATTATCCACAGCATCAAATGCGATTGCCTGCATGCAAAACAATCCAATCGGCACAAAAGCCCCTTGATTTGCACTGCAATTTGCTGCAATTTTGCCCGAATGTGCGATTTCTCACATCATACAGCATGTATGAATGCTTAATTGCACAATTACATCAAAAGCCCCAAATTTCGACATCCAATTTCCTGCAAATTGATCCTGATTGTGACCAATGTCACCCAATTTTGCCAATTTTGCTCAGAAATTGAGCAATTCGGCACCTGTACATGCTCAATTGATTGAATCGATAAGAAATTCCCAAAATTGAAGGCAAATACCTCTTAATTTTTTGAATTTCTCTGATCTGCAGGCTGAATTTCAGTTGTTGCAGGAGAAAGGGGGGGGGCACGTCTGATGCTGCTTGTGGTGATGTTTGCCGTAGAGGAGAAGAAGGTGAGGGAGGCCCAGTTTTGCTGGATATAATGACTTCCTGTGCAAGAGGCCTTCCAGATCATAGGAAGGCGTCAAGATGGGCACATCCCACACAGATATCCCATAGCTCAAATGTGTCGCAAAGCTGTGTCTGCTCTGGGCACAGGCCCGAGATGATAGGTTGATGCGTATCCGCAAAGCAAGAGAAACGCAGAGCGCTCCTGGTTTTATACGCAGGAAAACTTACAGCGATTTCGTAATGAACAAGCCGCTTGGCTCTTACGTGTTCACTCACGCCCAGTTGCCAACGCCTTCGCCCAACGCTCACGTGTTTTCGCTCCACGCTCACCGCACCAGGTATGCGCCTGTCCGCCTGCTTCGCCTAGCACAGGTAGCCAAGGTTGAATGCGCTGGCCTCCTCGCTACCTCACGTATTGCTGCCGATCGACGGAGCTCTTACGCCTTGCCTTCACGATTACACGCCTGCGTATGGACACCCGCCACCTGCTCTTTCCGTCAGGCCTCTATTCGGCTGTGGTCATCGCTTCTACCATGTGCACCACGCCTCTGTAGCCTTCGCTTCACACACCTTGGCCTTTCCAGAGTATACACAGACGAAAAGGGAGTCTTGGGCTTTCTTTGCTCGATCAAACAGAGAGGACGGGCCTGCTCCAGCTTCAGCTTCAGCTACGCGTTTCTGAAGAAACTCAGCGTCAACCCCTAGTCGACCTGCAGGCTCTGATACCAGTTGAATGGGAGAGTTAGGGTTAGAGTTCATGTGGGAGACATACACAGAGAAGAACAAGGGAGAGAGAGAGAGAGAGTTGTGGGGATAAGTCAACTCACCAAGTGTGAGAGTGTGTGACTCCCCTATCACACATGTATATTGCACTAGTACACATAGTGCACTTAGTACATTAAAAGTACTAAGTGTACTATGTACTATAACTTATGGGCTTGTACACACTATAAGGGTGGGCATAATGCCTTTACCCCAACACTTCATCAGGTTTCCAGGACTTGTTTTTGCACCGTAACAGGTGTTGATCCTTGTGAGCAATGTGATGTCTCTTTGACTCAGAAGCAGAATGGTTCATTGATCTGGTTGATGGACACCAGATTGGACGGGAGCTTCCTGATGAGGCAGTTGAGCTCATGGTTGCGGATGACTCTTTGGGAGGCAAGATTGCGTTTCCTGTGGTTTCTACGGCATGCGAAGGATCATGGACTCTTGTACACAGGAGGGGGATTGATTGATGGAGTCCGACTCCACGGTTGGAGTAACTCAGTTTGGGGAGGAGATCCGGACACGAGGAGATCTACTTCAGGCCCAGGAGCAATTTTACGCAGCAGTAAGAGGCAGCCATCTTTTGCCTTGTCGTGGACAGAGGCAGAGTACCAGGCTGCTTGTGATGATGCTTGTGAGGTGGTGAGGATGCAGAGGTTGCATTGCAGGTTTGGGCTTCCACTGGAGGAACTCATGGTCATCCAGAGGCACTTTGTTCGTGAACAGATCGTTGCTGATGACATCTTGCTAGAGTTTTGTTCGACGGAGGACAGTACGGTGGACCTCTTCACGAAGTCGCTATCTCACGATTTGCTCAGGCGGCACCCCAGCTCCCTATGGTTGGTTTCACAGCCAGGAGCTGAGAGGGGGTGTTAGAAGTCATCTCCTATCTATTTTTATACACCAAGGCCTTTGTTGTGAGTGTGTCCGCCCTTATGAGGTGTTTTCTCATTTTTCTCCACTCTCCGTATTTTTCCCCTATTTTTTCCATTTTTTTTGTGGCTTGGGGGGCAGCCCTGAGTTGGCAGGAGGATCCAGTTGCTGGCCGATTGCATCAGCATGTTTGTGTTCCCATTCTGGAGCTGGCCGACTGAACTATGCAGGTCGTGGACCCTCAGTGCTGGCCGACTGTTGTTGCAGGTCGTGGATGTCCAGTCGACTGCCCTACAGCAGGCCGACTGCTGATGGGGGGCCATATAAATAGGCCCCCAGTACCTTTGTCATTTCTTGTATCATTTCTCGGGATCTTCTTATGTATATAGAGCAGAGTTACACGCCTCTATCTTTCCCTCTCTTGTGCTGTGATTTTCTGCACTGCGTTTTGCTCGTGTTCCCAGATCCGGTCATCATCTCCGCTGCGTATTCTGACAGATCCTCAGGCCTAGGAGGTGGCAACTCCCCTGGGAAAGCCTCTGAAAAACAATCTTGAAATTTTTTTAGAAAATCCATTCTTTCCTTGTCCAACTCAGACAAGTTGGAATCTGTGGCATCCTGATTCTCTTTAACAAACACTAAGTAAACAGAAAGGTGTTTCTTTATTAAACGAGAAATGGCCGAGGCCGATACAACAGGAATAGATTCCCCTTTAAGCTTTACATCAAGAGTGTGTTCCTTATTCTTGTGAGTGAGAGAAATTTTCCTATTGAAAGTATCTACTACCGTTTTAACTTTATGGCACCAAGGCATACCCAACAAAACATCACAGCTCTCCAATGGCATAATGTAGAAATCATCCTCTCTGTCTGTGTAGGTCTGCACACTGAGACGCAGTTTCCCAATGATCGGTGTAACCTCAACCGAATGTCCAGGACAAGCCAAAGTAGCCTCATGCAACACACCCATCTCCTCTGGTTTGATGCCCAACTTTTCTGCAAGCTCGGAGGTGATGAAGTTTGCACAAGCCCCAGGATCGAAAAAGATCAAAACCTCCTGATCTCGAAGTCCTCCCCATGCTCTGCACAACTTTGAAGATGCATCCCCTTGCTTCAACCCTATCAAGTCAAGTACTAGTCCAGCAGATGGTTTCTGTTTCTTTGCCTTAGGCTCTTCCTGTGAGTCATTTGCGTTTTTAAGTGCTCTCTTCGGACACCTATAGCACCGATGTCCCTCTTCTCCACAAGAGAAACATTTGTTGGCAGCTATAAGTTCTTTCTTTTCTTCATTCGTTCTTTGAGGTAAGGGCTGAAATTTCCTCTTCTTGGATTGCCCCTTGTCTCGTGGTTCAGTGTCTTTGTTGTCCTTTGAGTCCTTTGCCTCTTTAAATGCTTTTTTTGAGAAGAGGCGTTGATCCTTGAATCCTGACATCTGACCAGTAAGCATGGCATATCCAGTCTCAGCATTTTCTATCATCTGAGTCATATTAATGACCTTTGTTTTAATGCAATAATCACAAAGCTCCTTGGGTAACCCAAGGCAATATGTATCTACCTGCTCAACCAGTGACACGGGCCTAAAAGATGTGACCGGTAGCAGAGCATCCCAAAATTTCTTGTTATATTCTTCCAAATTGCTACAATCTGTTGAATCTAATCGATGCCAAGCTATCATAACATCCACCTCAAAAGTCGGTGTCAACCATAAAGAAGAGAAGATTTGCTTGAACTCCACCCAAGTGCTAGGTGCTATACCCTAATGAAGAAGTGTCGACCACCATTGAAGAGCATTTCCCTTTAGGAAAGAAGCTACCTTCCATACCTTTGATGCCTCTGTGAAGTAACCACCAGAAAATGCTGCATCAAATTGTTGAATGAAGGTGAGAGCCTTCAAACGATCCTTTGCACCACTAAAAGTATCAAACTTTACTGCAACACCACCCTCTTTATAATCTTTTGGCTTCTCACCTGGAACAAGATTATCATAGGAATGTGGTTTGAGAAAAGAGTTGCCCACAACATTAGATCCCATGCCCATCATACCACCTCCCATACCAGGCATACCAAAAGCACTTCCGCCACCACCACCATAAATTCCATACATACCTCCTAGCATACCTCCATACATACCTCCATGCATACCTGATTGCATACCATACCTCCCAGTCATGCCCATGTTGGGTACACCCGTCATGGAATGAAAGACAGAGCCTCTGCCAAAATAACCAAGATGAGAAGTATTGAAAGGGTTTCCATGGGTAGGTGGGGAAAAAGAAGAAGAAGAATTAGGGTATGGCTGAAAATTTGGGTAGATGGACGCAAACTCCATTCTTTTACATATTCCGAGAAAGGGTCTTCGAGTGCGCCGTGCCGACCATCAGGCAACAGCGCCGAATGTTGAGGCTTGGCTTTCTTCTCAGACCCTTGCTTGCGTGGTTTAGAATCAGCTTTGAAGTTTTGTGGAAAACATGAATCCTTCGCGAGTTCCATTAATCCCTCCATCAAATTTTGCATCTTTGCTTCATAGGTGGCATCATCATCTTCAAATTCTGGCATATCAGGATGTAATTCTTGCTCGCTTTCCTCATCTTCATCGAAGTAGTCGTTCTCTTCTGAAGATAAATCCTTCATCTCCGCACTAGTTCCAGCCATAGAATTAAATGTGTCGACCACAGGCTCACCCCTTGAAAAAGTTGACGATGAATCCCGGCAATGGAACCTTGAAACCGGCCTTCAGAAACATGACGGGCGGTGAGCACACTTAATCACACTTAAAACTCTTTATGAACTAGATTAGTAAACTTGGAGGAAGAAGAAAAAGAATAAGTGGAGCTAGAGTGCTCCTGCACAAAAGACCAATTGGCCCCAAAGCGTGGCACCCCCGCAGGTATTTATTTATCACTCGAGGTCGGCGTAGCCCTTGTACAATTCCCGAGAAGATGCCTCCTTGATTCACGTGGAGGAGATCTTCTCAAACTTTCACCTAGTTTGTGTTGTGGGATACAAGAGCCTTGGCCCCCTTTTTATACAAATTTGGGGTGAAAAGCATAGCTTTTCCCCCTTAGAGAAAAAAACTACTACAAGTGTTTTTCTCTCCTTTAATGAAAAAATAAATAAACTCTTCAAAGGCTTTTTCCCTTCTTTTATTTTTATAATTAAAAAAAATACATGGCGAATGCGTTTTTGAATTGCACACTGCTTTTTCTCTTCGCGTTTTTGCTGCCCCCGATGTTTATCTTGCGTTTTGGGGATTCGCAACCGTACGCCTGTTGGACTGTTCGCCGTTTTGTGTGCCTGCTAGACTGCTCGCCTCTACCATGTCAGCTGCCTCTGCAGTCAACCCCTGTGCCATGTCAGGCCACGTCGCCTGGCAACCGCCTGTGCCACGTCACCTGGCAACCGCCTCTGCCACGTCAATGCCCGGGCCACGTCAACGCCTGTGCCACATCACCTGGGCTCCGCTGGCTGCTGGCCGGCTATTGCTTCGCAGGGCTTCTCCCCGGCTGCTCCTTGCTGTGCCACGTCGTAGCGCTACGTCTACCAGACTGCTGCGCTGCAGGGCTTGCTACACGGCTGCTCCCCCCTTGGCCACCTCTATGCTGCCCCACAGGCTGCCTTGAGTGCCCAACTAAAGAGAAAAGGTCTTAGCTGCTGCACCTGCAACATGGTAAGAGAAAAATAGCCAAAAACATATATATACATATGAGCATGCACGCACATGTACTCACACACACCAAGCATGTATCTGCACCCACACACGTGTACAAACTTACACATGCATATACAGGATTAAGCATGATCATTGAATGCTAAACATGCTTAGATATATAATCATGCACTGTTTAAGAAAAAGAGGTAAAATACTCTGTCTTATAACAAAGTATAGAAAGAGAAGGCATGCGTTAAACAAACAAACAGACGAGAAAGCACCTGTTGAGAAGGTGCAACTCGTAGATCTATAGTGGATGCAAAGAGCCTGTTTCAAAATGCCAGAAAACTCATACTCGATACTTACACAATACATGGTACTTCCTAATATGCTATGCCAGCCACGTCGAGTCACAGAGATCAAGAAAGTACAAGGAGCACGACTGAGATCATAGAAAATAAACACATAAGATCCGCCAGAGCTTTTGTGGGCAACGTCTGTGAATCACCTTACCTGTGGGTAAAGCTACGACATGTTGGGCCATAATCCATACGCACTGCTTGCTGCAGTGTTATGTTATGCCGACCTGTTTGCTGCAACACGCCATGTGTGATCTCCATCTCCTGTCCAAGGGAGGTCCTGCAAGCTAAGCGGAAGCAGCCTCAAAAACTAGCGCAAAATGTGGTAGGGAAAGTTGAGCACCAACCTAAAGCCTAGATGGAATGAATCTTCGAAAGAACTAGGTGTTTAGGGTGTTTACACACTTGGGTAGAAGCCCACGAAAAAGTTTTGCCCAACCAATCACATCACCACAATCACTCGTCCGTCTGACATTTCTTTACAGACTGTGACCATGCCTATGCACCCTCAGCGCTGATGTGTTTGTTGACTGGAGCCCAACAACCACTGTTCTAGTTTCGGGCGGAATAGCCTGTCCACAGCCCTTAATTGCAGGACGCCTTATCCGTGAGCATGCCCACGATCTGTAAAGAGTATTGTTGCCAAGCAATTGTTTATCAAAAAGGTGCCTACCCACATCTCTCAACCTTTTTCGTGGTGGGCAGGCCTGTAGTCTGCAAATACCCTTAATAGAGGAAGAATAGGATTGATAGAGTTCCCACATTGACCATTCATTAGATTGTTGACCAATCAACTGACAAGCTCATGATGTTGTCGTAATCCGCAAACAAAAAGGGTGGGGATTGGTCTAAAACTTCGTGTGTATATGCACCGCGTTGTACATTGGATCCAAACCTCCCTGAGAAACTTGTTCTTCTTTGGTGGCGAAATTGCTTTTTTTTTTTTGCGAAGGAAATCAAACTTTATTGAACAAAAAGGAGAAGGAAGAAAGGAAAATTACAACTTATCTAAGCTTATCTAAGTTCAATCTAGCTTTGTCTAAAATTGCCAAGACAATAGCAAATTCAAGAACTTTGTCTAATATACCTTAACATCCTGATGGACTGTTCACAAACATCCAAAACTAGACTCCAATTGGCCTTAGACTTTCTAAAAAGGACCTCATTCATGTGACTCGAGATGGAGCTTATGGCAATAGCTCTGATCATTTGAAACATATTATGTTGGGACTCATTTAGCTTCCGCTTAACTCTCAGCGGGCCATGTTTCCACACACATTTAAATCTTCTCCTAACAGCATTCTCCACACAAATTTAAATCTTCTCCTAACAGCATTCTCCACAAGGTGAAATTAAGCTTGTTAGAAGGAGTTGCCTTTCACACATTTAAATCTTCTCTTCCACACAACAGCAGCGTCATGATTCGCATATATCTTCCAGGCGGATCTTGCTTTCTCTATCCATTTCAGTGAGTCCTCTCTAGACCATTCTCTAGGGTTAGTCTGTAGAAGTGGTTTACCCTTGGCAGTAGCCTAGCCCTTTAGATCTTCAGACTCACAGAGAGTCTTGCTTGTCACCCACCTCTCAGAAAGCTTACTCATGACCTCAGGAGGTATGCAAATGTGAGGTTGAGAAGAGGGTACTATGAGCCTAGTTTGTCCCTATTTGTTCCATGTGTCCTTGAAATATGTGGCGACGGCTAGCTTTAACAAGCTAAAGACTTGATGGGCCTCTAGAACATCAATCTTTCCAGCAAGGCCATAGTAAGGTACTCCGACAATGGCAACAGAGGAGTGCCAAACTGAAAAAGGCGATGGAGAAACACCAAATGAACTCGATGGAGAAGTAGCACACATGATTTCCGAAAATAATGAATTTGTAACTGAAGGTGCTAGGAGGAGATCCACTCGCAAGGACGGGATCGAAAGTTTTGTCAATGATAAATGTACCAATGGCATTAAAATAGATAGGTTTATTGACAGTATCCAACTTAGAGGCCAAGTGAAGAACAAAAGAGATATCCATTGATAGGAGAGAGAGGGAGTGGATTGGCACTGTCTTATACAAGGTTTCTGTTGTAAGGGGTTCGGGGGACGGCAATGGGTTTGCCCCCAATGGCAGGGTCCGAGGCTCCGAAGGTATGGCCCTCGCGAATATGACAATTGGCCAGAGGAAATGATGGAAATGATAAGAAGCAGTGGAAACCCTAGGAACTAGGATAATGGCTCCGATACCATGGAGAAAAAACAAGGTGGCAAAACCAACATGGCCCTACTTTTAATCAGAAGACATTTTCAACATTTTCCCTTGTGGGAAAGAGGCCCCTTTCCCTTTGTTTCTCCCCGTAGTATTATTCTACAAGGGAGGCACCGCACACCTAGCTAGGTGCGGTTGGGGGCACGGGACCGTCGGCCCCCACCTTGGCTAGCAGTCCCCTCCCCCCAGCCGCACCTAGCTGGGTGTACGGTTCCTCCCCTGTAGAAGCTCATGATGTTGTTGTAATGTGGAAATCTGTCTAAAACTTATTGTGAACGAAGGTAAGAATAGTTGGGATGGCACTTGAATGCTTAAAAATGATTAACATCACTAACCACTTTGTTAAGTGGGTCAGCTTGACCAAAAGCAAAGAACAGAGGGCAAGGGCCCTGATTAGCAAAAAAATCACCCTACTTTCCATAAACCTTTAGCAAGGCCAAAAAAAAAAAAACATAGCTTTTTCCCCTTAGAGAAAAAAAACTACAAGTGTTTTTCTCTCCTTTAATGAAAAAATAAATAAACTCTTCAAAGGCTTTTTCCCTTCTTTTATTTTTATAATTTAAAAAAAATGGCGAATGCGTTTTTGAATTCCACACTGCTTTTTCTCTTTGCGTTTTTGCTGCCCGATGTTTATCTTGCGTTTTGGGGATTCGCAACCGTACGCCTGCTAGACTGTTCGCCGTTTTGTGTGCCTGCTAGACTGCTCGCCTCTACCATGTCAGCTGCCTCTGCAATCAGCCCCTGTGCCATGTCAGCTGTAACGTCACCTGGCAACCTGCCACGTCAATGCCCGTGCCACGTCAACGCCTGTGCCATGTCACCTGGGCTCCGCTGGCTGCTGGCCGGCTATTGCTGCACAGGGCTTCTACCCGGCTGCTCCTGGCTGTGCCATGTGGCAGCGCTACGTCTACCAAACTGCTGCGCTGCAGGGCTTGCTATACGGCTGCTCCCCCCTTGGCCACCTCTATGCTGCCCCACAGGCTGCCTTGAGTGCCCAACTAAAGAGAAAAGGTCTTAGCTGCTGCACCTACAACATGACAAGAGAAAAATACCCAAAAACATATATATACATATGAGCATGCACGCACATATACTCACACACACGTGTACAAACTTACACATGCATATACAGGATTAAACATGATCATTGAATGCTAAACATGCTTAGATATAATCACACACTGTTTTAAAAAAAGAGGTAAAATACTCAGTCCTGTAACAAAGTCCGACCCAAATATAGAAAGAGAAGGCATGCGTTAAACAAACAGACGAGGAAGCACCTGCTGAGAAGGTACAACTCGTAGATCTATAGTGAATGCAGAGAACCTGTTTCAAAATGCCAAAAAACTCATACTCAAGACTTACACAATACATGGTACTTCCTAATATGCTATGCCAGCCACGTCGAGTCACAAAGATCAAGAAAGTACAAGGAGCACGGCTGAGATCATAGAAAACAAACAGATAAGATCTGCCGGAGCTTTTGTGGCAACGTCTGTGAATCACCTTACCTGTGGGTAAAGCTACAACATGTTGGGCCATAATCCATATGCACTGCTTGCTGCAGTGTTATGCTATGCCGACCTGTTTGCTGCAGCGCCATGCTATGCCGACCTGTTTGCTGCAACACGCCATGTGTGATCTCCATCTCCTGTCCAAGGGAGGTCTTGCAAGCTAAGCTGATGGAAGCAGCCTCAAAAACTCACGCAAAATGTGGTAGGGAAAGTTGAGCACCAACCTAAAGCCTAGATGGAATGAATCTTCGAAAGGAAAACTGCATTGGATCCTCAATGTGAAATTAAGCTTGTTAGAAGGAGTTGCCTTCCACACAAATTTAAATCTTCTCCTAACAGCATTCTCCACAAGGTGAAATTAAGCTTGTTAGAAGGAGTTGCCTTTCACACGAATTTAAATCTTCTCTTCCACACAACAGCAGCGTCATGATTCGCATATATCTTCCAGGCGGATCTTGCTTTCTCTATCCATTTCAGTGAGTCCTCTCTAGACCATTCTATACAATTAGTCCGTAGAAGTGGTTTACCCTTGGCAGTAGCCTAGCCCTTTAGATCTTCAGACTCAGAGAGTCTTGCTTGTACCTCAGGAGGTATGCAAATGTGAGGTTGAGAAGACGGTACTCTGCGCCTAGTTTGTCCCTATTTGTTCCATGTGTCCTTGAAATATGTGGCGACGGCTAGCTTTAACAAGCTGAAGACTTGATGGGCCTCTAGAACATCAATCTTTCCAGCAAGGCCATAGTAAGGTACTCCGACAATGGCAACAGAGGAGTGCCAAACTGAAAAAGGGGACGGGAGAAACACCAAATGAACTCGATGGAGAAGTAGCACACATGATTTCCGAAAATAATGAATTTGTAACTGAAGGTGCTAGGACTCGCAAGGACGGGGTCGAAAGTTCTGTCAATGATAAATGTACCAATGGCATTAAAATAGATAGGTTTATCGACAGTATCCAACTTAGAGGCCAAGTGAAGAACAAAAGAGATATCCATTGATAGGAGAGAGAGGTAGTGGATTGGCACTGTCTTATACAAGGTTTCTGTTGTAAGGGGTTCGGGGGACGGCAGTGGGTTTTTGCCCCCAATGGCAGGGTCCGGGGCTCCGAAGGTATGGCCCTCGCGAATATGACAATTGGCCAGAGGAAATGATGGAAATGATAAGAAGCAGTGGAAACCCTAGGAACTAGGATAATGAGAAAAAACAAGGTAGCAAAACCACTATGGCCCTACTTTTAATCAGAAGATATTTTCAACATTTTCCCTTGTGGGAATGAGGCCCCTTTCCCTTTGTTTCTCCCCATAGTATTATTCTGCATGGGAGGCACCACACACCTAGCTAGGTGCGGTTGCGGGCAGGGGACCGTCAGCCCCCACCTTGGTTAGCAGTCCCCTCCCCCCAGCCGCACCTAGCTGGGTGTACGGTTCCTCCCCTGTAGAAGCTCATGATGTTGTTGTAACGTGGACTAAATTGAGAATGAAGGTAAGAATAGTTGGGATGGCACTTGAATGCTTAAAAATGATTAACATCACTAACCCCTTTGTTAAGTGGGTCAGCTTGACCAAAAGCAAAGAATAGAGGGCAAGGGCCCTGATTTTAGCAAAAAAATCACCCTACTTTCCATAAACCTTTAGCAGGGCCAAAAAAAAAGGGGAAAAGAAGAAAGTGGACTGGAGTTGATGGCAAATGCAACGGAAACTTGCAGATGAAATGCAATGAAAATGAAAAGAACGAGAAATCAAAATGTGAAAATGATGAAGGGCGTACAACCGAAGATATATCATAGGAGCACAAATGGAGTGATACAATTCCGAAAATGTGGCTCAGAGTGGATGAAGTGAGCCAAAAAGACATGAGAGAGATGGGAAGCCGAGAGAGAGTGACATGCTGAACGTGGAAAGATATCACTTGGAGAGTGGGAGTGAGGCACAATGTTGACGGAGCCGTTGGAGAAACAAATGAAGCCGTTGTTGGAGATGGACAAAGTAAACACTCGAGGACGATGGAGGTCGACAAGCGGAGCCGAATGATATCAAATGGAGGTGGTATTGGAACTGTTGGGGTAGGACGCAGAAAAGCTACCATGTATGGGAAAGATGCTCACATGGGGAGCGTGAGAGATGTGTGTCGGAGTGAAAAAAGGGGGGTTATATATAAGCCCCCTAAGGCCCTAGTCGGCCAAGAAATAAGGGAAAAAATCCCCAAGTCGGCCCTACCAAGGGGCCAAGGGCACCGTAAAGTGGCCCAATATAGAGGCCCAATATGGGTCCTATGTGGGGTCAGAGGGGGCCCACAGAGAGGCCTATGTGTTGTGGGGGATGAACCCACTATCTCAACAAGTTCAATCCACTTGTAGAAGGAAAAAGATGAGATGGGTAGAGGATAAATGGGAAACAAGGTAGAGTCCAAGAAAAAAGTGATAGAGAGAAGAATGCCATATTGTTGCACACATGTATTTTTCTTATTTGATGCTCATTTGCTTAGTGTTAATAACATCAATTATTTTTTGGCCCAAAATTAACAAAAATTGACCCTAATCAATATGTGAAACTTCAAGGCAAATTTTCCCACTTATATTTGTTTTTTTGTCGAATAACCGAGAGAGCGGCCAAAATTTCTTAATTGGTATGCTTCTTCCAACAACATCTCAAACAAAGGTGAAATTTGAAGGAAATCTATTTTGATTGAAGGAAATCTATTTTGATTGAAGGAAATCTGAGAAATGGTGGCTAAAAATTAGTCATTTGTTTAAGAAATCCGATAGATATCTTACAGTTGCTAGATTTTATTGCTAACTTGCCACAAGCAAACATTCTTTCATTGAAAACGTTGCTGAAGGGATTTCAATCCCTAATGTGCCACTAGTTCTGAGATTAGTAAATTGTTGCGTGTTTTTATATTGTATAGAATTGGGAATTGCATCCTGCATATGATATTCGATGGATTCTTCCCAATTTGGAACTTTTTCTTAATTCATTGTAATGGTGTTCATGATTTTTGTATCCCATTTTGATATAAACATTGTGCCTCATGTCTTCGTTTTGTCCCTATTTTGGAGTTTGAAATTCGACCCGATCAATGCTTTTAGTTGGTGTGTGTGTGTGTGTGTTGCATCTTTAAAAAACCCATCGGCACCATTTACTAGTCCATCAATTATGTCAAGATTCCCACTATATATCTCAACAAGCATGCCAAGTTTTAGGCTCATAAGGTAATGAAGGCCCCCAGTAGCTTTTGGTTCTTTTGGTATTTGTATAGTCTTGCTACAACTTTTTCCTTTATTGTCAATTGCTCTAAAGAAATGAGGCTCTCCTGGTGTTGTTTCAAAGACTACCTTATTATACTTGTCCTAATCAATGTTTGTGTAGTAGAGATGGGCAACATGACTCTTTGATGGAGGCATTCTTAAGAAATTAGTGTTTAGGTAATGCAAGTCAACTTGTGTTTGTTTCCCCACTCTATTTGTATTCAACACTTCAATATATTGTTTGTTTCCCCACTCTAATAACAATGTTCAAAAGCATGTTTTGAAATGTTGAATGCAAACTGATTCTAACCTTTGCTTATGTTGCTTTGTAAAACGTACAACAAAGTAATGGTGCTCAATATGGGAACCACTAGAAGAGTAGATCAACGATAACAATACAACAAAGGTATGTACTCACACAATCTATTACATCTCATTTCATTTTAGATTCGATGTTAAATCATGATATCGAATCAAATTTACATTCTTTAAACACTGTATTAGGAAAAATGAAAAAATTTCAATTCCCACTAGTTTAGAACCGAGCCAAAACCTTGAAAAAAGGCAAGAAATACAACAAATCGGTGTGACTTGAAGTGGGACTACTAGCCAAAAACCATGCAAAACTATCAAGTGGCTAGGAGCTTAATTGCCAACAAGTGAAATGTCATTGCCCTTGGGCTAAAACTCTTCATTTGAAGTACTTGAAAGTATACGTGTGAGTACATACCTTCATTGTATTGATACATAGGTTGAATTGATACATAGGTATAAAAATGTGTACTTGAATCATATGATTCTTTTTTTTTTAAACGAGAGAAACTCACACACTCGGGCGCCCACAACGGGGGCGTCTTCCCTTCCAAATATTAGCCATGTATTGGTCGGATGGAGCCAACACAAAGGCATCCTCCTATGACCACAGAGGATATTCATGAGTCGAGAACAACGAAGCTTGATTGCAATGGAATCCTCCTCCTTGGGGGACCACCCACCTAGGAGGAGGAGGGTTCAGCCAAGTGTTTGGGGCTAAAACTCTGACTGCACAAACACACCATGTGAACAAAGGTGTCCCTACCCATTATATATCCTATGGGGCTTAAACCCACAACCTCAAGGTTATGAAGTCCAAGCTTTACCACTAGACTATCACTTTGGGGACAACCATACGATTCTTTCTTGAACCATACATAGTTATAGAAAATGTCTTGCCACCACAAAACCACCACGTCACTCTATGCATAACACATGGAAAAAACTTTCCAACATGGACATCCTTGTGGCATTCTACATGCTCACATACCATTCAAACTATGCAACAAGAATTCAAGAGCCATGACCAATGGCATCCACAAGACCATGGCATTCATTCCACATTCCCCCTTAAATAGGAGGGTCTCATCTTCATTCTAAGAGAGTGCATGGGCTTCCTAAACAAATCCATGTTTAGTAGTTTAGTAAAAACGTAAGCAACACAATCTTGTAAAGGGACATGTTCAAGAACCACTTCTCCAGCAAATGCTTATTTTCTTATGAAGTGACAAGCCACTTTAATATGTTTGCTTCGAGCATGACACACCAAATTGTGTGTCAAGTTCCAACATAAATTAATGTCACAACATTTTGCAATAGGGTCCTTCTCATCTTGCATTCCAAATTCAAGTATACAACTAGCCTCCTCATAAGAGGTAGTAAGAGACTTATAATTTGCCTTAATAGATGAGAGAGAAATTGTGTCTTGTTCCTTGGAATGCCATGAAATAACACAAACTTCCATAAAGAAAGCACTACCTTTGAACTATTAGTCTTTTGAGTATAGTTTTTGAATGATTTCTAAATCAATGTTTTAAACACCACACAATTGTGTTTAGAACATAAAGGCAAAAATCAACTTCTATTCATGATGTTCCTTCCGTGTGGCTCATAAGATGCATGTAATGCAAAACAACCACCTCAATTTGAAGTCAGGACTATAATAATTCAAATGAACGTAACACCAAATTATGTTTAGACATTATTACTCGAAAATAACATGAAAATAAAAATTAGTAATATTAAATAAATAAAATCTATAATGTTTTATAAGTGTATATGAAAGACGGTCCTTGTTCTTCTCATGTTTATTGCATGTCGATCTATCTCAATTAAGAAGGTAGGCAAGGTCCTCTACTCAGACAATTGAGGTGGACTTTTCTTGCATGTTTGAAGGATTGCATCTTGTATAATAGTAATTATCGGTGTTCATCAAAGTGTGGAGATTCACGTCACAAAATAATACTAACAACCAAGGAAAAAACAATATAACAAGTTGAGTGTTGATATACTTTCCCATTAACTATACCTTAAAAGATTATCAATGCATCGATTATGTATGATATATAGTTTGGATTTAATAGAGTAAAGCATTTGATTCAATAAGGTTTTTTGCATTCTAAACAAAATTTGAGACATTTGAATACATTGAATGCCCAATGAAAGAGGCCAACTCTACGTTAAAAAATATGATCCTAAATTGTGAAGATTTGCAAGGGATGGTGTTAGCCCTTTAGATGTACAGTCGTCACATCATGGTCCGCCTACAAGAAGAAAACACAACAACTAATCCAGAATTTGAAGAAGAAATAGAAGAACAATGTTCAACACAACCACCTCTAATGCCTGAAATAGAAGAGGACGATATGGATGAACCAAAAGCAAACACAACAACTAATCCAGAATTTGAAGAAGAAATAGAAGAACAACTTTCAACACAACCACCTCTATTTTAATGCCTAAAATAGAAGAGGACGATACGGATGAACTACCTTCTACTCCAACAAAGGAGGCTACACCCATTGATGAAGATGTAGGTGGAGAGGTATTTCTAGAAATAGATGTATTTGGAGCCATGGATCTAGCTAAGGATGAGAGAGTCGATGATGAGCTATAACATCTTATTTCATTTTTATTTGCCAAAAAATACTTGGTTTTTGTCACTGGTTTTTTTTGGAACTATTAATGGGAGCTTTAGTAGAAAATTGTCATAATTTCTTGTAAATATTGCTACATATATCCTTGTATTTGGGATCATTAGTGCAAGATTTGCGAACAAATACTGGCTTATTAATTTTTATAAATATTGTTACATATCTTTGTGTTTATTTAAAAAATAACTAAAACTCGGCTAATAAGTATTATGAGCACTTATGCACACTTAAATTTTTTTAAGAAGTTATACAAAAAATGAATGTGTAACTTAATTTTTTGATAGTTTTTTCAATTATTATTTCGACACATATTTTGACGCAATTATGCACATTTATTTTGATATTTATTTTAATGATGTTTATTCCAACGTTAAAATTTGCGATGTTTATATAGATGCTCGTTTTCGATAGCGTGACCATCGAAACTAGACCTCAAAAATGAATCATCTTGTAGTAGTGGTTATACCTCATCATCGACTCTCTCATCCTCACCTAGATCCATGGCTCTAAATACATCTATTTCTAGAAAGACCTCACCATCTATATCTGATCAATGGGTGTAGCCTCGTTTGTTGGACTAGAAGGTAGTTCATTAATATCGTCCTCTTCTATTTTAGGCATTTTAGAGGTGGTTGTGTTGAAAGTTGGTCTTTTATTTCTTCTTTGAATTTCGGATTACCTATTGTGATTGCTTTTGGTTCAAGTCCTAGTTGTTGAATTACTATGCCTTCATTTGTTACTTCTTGTAGTTGTGCAACTGAATCAATATCTATTTCTTATGCTTCTTGAATGGGTTTCTCAACCTCTACTTCATCCGACATTTCCATATCTTAAAATATTTGTTTACTGCATGGATCAATTTGGATTACAAACAACCACCTATGATCTCTTGGGTCCACCTTGAAGATGGCATGTTCATAATGCTCTGGTAGCATAAATGTGTCCCTTTGGTTTGTTCATATCTTTGTGGAGTCTACTTGAACAAATCCACTCTTATCTCTGTGCATGGTTTCTTGTAGTCCTTAAGTCACCACCTTGAACCGCTTCACATAAAAAATGAACATAGAAAACTTCTAAACCCAATTTTGATAATGTCTTGTATCGTTTCATAGTAAAGCATGCCAACTTCACTTCTTAGGTCACTTGCATTTGTACAAATTTTTTGCATGAAACTTAATTTGACACCGTCTCTTCTTATGCATTCACTCCACTCTCAAAAAATAACGACCGCATGACCAAAGTGCACCAAATTTGTGACACTACAAGCAAAAGAAGATCATGAAATAGTATCAAGAACAAAAACTTATACAAGACTATGTCTTATGGTTTCTTATGTACATATAAAAACTCATTTACATGGTAATCACAACAATATATGCAAGCTCCTCCTCCTCATCGCTTATAACCTTACCCATTATGTTTTGCTTGTTGTATGGTTTATCAAAGCCATCTATTAGAAGGAAATTTTAGAAGTTAAGCGAGTGATTATGGGTATATCCCAAAAGGTGATTAGGGTCATGGTAAAGGCATCATTTGCACTATAAAAGAGGATTAATCTAATCACTTAAGATTAAGCTAATGATAAGAAGTGTAATGACATCATGATGATGAAAAGGTAAGAGTCTGGTGTGACTGGGGTCATGGTAAAGGCATCATTAGCACTATGTAAAGAGGATTAATCTAATCACATAAGATTAAGCTAATAATAAGAAGCATAATGATGCATGATAATGAAAAGGTCAGAGTGAGGTCTTTTTCATTAGATAAGAGCCTCGTATATAGGCATGAGTATAAGTGATTAGGTGTAGGATTAAGAACTAATCCTCTCCTAGAATCTTTTGACCATCTCCTAAATTTGAGCACTTAAAACACCACAACACGTTAGGGGCATAGTAGCATTCAAGTAATGTTTAGGATTTCGAGATGTTGAGACATTCTATCACTGCTCAGCAGCATGATATTTCACTGCTCAACATCACAATAGCAGCAAAATTTCGGTGCTACTTTGTTGCCCAACATGAAAATTTTGCTACTCAGCAGAGTGAGCATTGCAACAAAATTATGTCGCTATGCTGAGATTTAAATCTCCAAAGAGTTGGTGAAGATTGAAAATAGATTATACATGTGGCATACATACAAAAAATGATTATAGTTAAAAAAAACATCAATAAGAACTCTTAAAGCCATGTTTGGAAAAACAAATACAGATAGTTGAAAGCTTTGGCCGATAATAGTTACAGAAATCATGAATCTTTCCCATCTTGTGATAGATCCATTTGTGCTGCTTCATCAATGTTTATATCTAATGGAAGCTTAGTGAAAAGATGGGGTTCCATATCAATATCACTACCACTACCACTATCTTCTTTGGATTGATGTTTCTCATGCTCTTAATCGGGCCTCCTCTAAATTGTTTTCTTCATTTTCATCATCGTCTTCTTCCAATGAGTCAATTTGAGGTAGTACTTACACCTCATCCAGAGATTCGACCTCAACATCTTAATCTTAAAAGATATGTTTTGAATGAGGGAAAACTTGTATAATATACCACCACTTTGGATCAATTTGATCGACATGAAACACAACCTAAAATCACAAAGCAAAGGGGTTACACTTTTTTTATACTACATCAAGATTTACCGAGGATGGATTGGGTTACTAACCTGTTGGATAGTGTTGAGGTAGTACGACAGTATCTTTTTAATAATTCCAAAACTTGGTGGAATCAATTTGAAAAAACCCATTTGGATTTTTCTTAATAATTACTTGAGCACCTCTATATATCACCTTGAACCATTTTACATCAAAGATAATTAGACTAAATGCTCTAAACCCAACCTCAAGAATATCTTGAATAGTTCCACAATACTCAAGATTGTCCTCTATAACATTGGTATCATGTCTACTAGCTCAACTTTCTTTCTCCCATCACACCACAATCAAATGTGTTTCTTGTAGAATTCATACGCTCCATTGTGCGAAAGTGCCTTCCCTCTAACTATATTGCATCATATAGTTTGTACTAACATTAAACAAAAGCATGATATTTAGTATAGTGTATTAACAAGGTATATAACAATCGAAACATGAGACATAGATGAATAGTATACTATTACTTGAGGGTCACATCATCGTGCATATTCATGCTCTTCTCTTGTGATCATCTCTGCATTTTTTGGTGCCATTGATATATTTTCCATACGAAGACTTCTATATTGATCACATTTGGTAGATATTCTAAGCTAGGCGGGAATGGCAAGCATCTATTTTCTCTTCTGAAATCTCTTCTTTCATTCTTTCATCTATTGATTGCATCCTTGTATCTCCTAATCCACTTCTCCATGATGGAACTACTTAGAATGCAGAATGTATTCACCTTTTAGCGTAATACTTCATCTAGTCTTCGTTGCCTTCCTTTTCCTTGTGGCACATTAGTGATTACTCGGTCATCCATTAGGGAAAATTTGGACTCTCCTTTCCGATGATATATAGCATGATGGGAAATTTTTCATATTTAAGAAGTCCCCAAATTTGGTGAGATGGCATGGCATGTAACGTGCTCCATCATACTATATATCATTGGAAAGGTCTCGAAGAGTAGATTCCAAATGTCCAAAATCCACCCACTTCTAATTTGATTTGCAAAAATTTCACCATGAGCCCATTTTATATAAAGAGAATGTGTACAAATCCTTAAAGGGCCCAATTTGGGTCCAAATTTTTCCTAATGCTTCTCGTTACTCCACAATCGTGACATGGAAGGATCTATGCGAGAGATGTTTTGAGATATACACAAGAGAATCTTGCATCCAACCATTCCTCTTCCAAGCTTGCTTCTGGCCTTGCTCTTTGTTGTCTCACAAATTCCTTTAAGATTTTCATGAACCTTTCAAGAAAAAACATTTATCGAACATGAACAACACCACAAAGTGCCAATTTATCAAATGCACCACAAGATGCAATTGGCTAGCGAGAATTGTTCTAAGAAAGTTTTCCTTGATTATACACACTATATTATACACACTATCTCATATAGCATTAAGACAAGCCATCTAAATGGATGTAGGATCTATCTCCTTTAAGGATATGTACCTACATACATAGCAATCATGTGTACTATTTATTATACATAACTTGTGATTGCATAAGAATACCAAATATTAAATATAACTTAGTCTAGTCAATTGAAGAGAAGATTCATACCTTACTAAGCTTTCCATTTTGTAAATAGCCTCTCTCACCTTCTTGTCTCCACAACCAACTACAGCACAATTGGAAGAATAAACTATGCATAGAAAAAAATGGAAGTTAGTACATGAGCCTACAAATTATGTTCCATAAAAGAGAAAATGAATAGACGAATATTTGAATACCTATAATATCTTGTGCCAATCATGTGTCTTGAGGGCATATAATTTTACCTCTCCTTTCTTTTTGATCTTTGTGAAGGCACCCTTTAATGAATGCATTACTCCCATTGGTGTACAAAAAGAGACAATCACACTTTCCACCTTATTGTGCTCCTTCTTGGTTAATACCCATGGTGCCTTTGGTACGACCATCTTACCACTCTCACCTACAAATTGGCCATGCACTTTGAAGGTATCTAATGTTTTGTAAGTCATCCCTTGCACCCTTGGTATCTCTTTAACCAATTAAATGGTCCCAAATATTTGTTGCCACATTCTTGAAGATATGCATGGGATCTAAGAGATGATTAATCGTTAACTCACACTAATATGGAAGTCGAAAGAAGATTAAGTGTCTAGACATCCCATCGGCGGGTGGTGTATTTAGGGTGCTTCTCCATGCCTCAAACTAATCTCTACCTCTCATCATGGTGAGACATCATGTGGCACATACTTGGGATGTGAAGGAAAGAGAAATCAATGTTTTTTTTTCATACACCACCTTCTTTAGTGTAGAGGGTCTTTCCGAAACAAGTGATGGTCCACAAATCGGACATACATGATGTCCGAAGGTTGCCAAACCTATTTTAAAATTGAGATGATTGAGAGGTATAGTAAGATGAGTTTAAAGTTTCAAATAGGTTGTTGCCAAACCTATTTTTAAAATTAAGATGATTGAGAGATATAGTAAGATAAGTTTAAAGTTTAAATTTATAAAGTTCAAGTATGCACATGAGCACTCGAAGAATCTGGGATAGTCATGCATAGTCCAAAGCTAAACTCCTTTCACTTCCATTTCACGCCTATTTATTGGTCTTGAGACATCATGGACTTTGATACCTTGCCATAGTATCTCAAGCTCAGCAAACAATCAAAGGCTCAAGGTACACATCCATGTTCCCCATCTTATACATGCTTGTTACAAGGAGAGCAAGCATGATATGATCTTTCTTGATTTCCACTCATGGAGGGAGATTGTAATTCACCAATACAATAAGCCAAGTAGACCACGATGTGGACTTGAAGCCAAATGGGTTAACACCATCCATGCCCAAGTCCATGCCCAAGATAAGATGTAAGTGATGGGGCTCATCTTTAACCTCTAGCCATTGATGCTCCACATGTTGCCACACTAGTGAATTAGCTATGATTCTCATGATGTCATTGGTTGAGCAATGAATTGCATGCCATGTCATAATTTCTGCAATCCCCTTACATTTGGATGCGAGGAATGATAGGAAAGTGTCTCAATACCTTTCGGGGAATTTTGTCTCCGTGCAAATCATCTCTATAGCGGCTCTCTCCACATTGTATACATTGTGTTACATCTTTATTAACCCCTCAAAATATCATGCAATCATTGGTACATGCGTGAATTTTTGTATAATCCATACCTAGCATAGAGAGCAATTTACGAGACCCATCTCGTGAGTTTGGGAATAGAGTTTGAGGGGGAAAATATTCTTGAGAAGCCTAAAACATAACATAAGAAATCATATGTCAAAATATCTAAGGAGAGTATACTTGTAAGTTTTCCTTGGTGTGTGGCTCCGCAAACCAATAATTTCCACCACATTGATTATCTAAGAATGGATTTATCTTAACATGCCTATTATTTACCTCCACTTCATGGCTCCAAAGGCCCCAATAGGTGAAATTTTCTAAAAAACTTCTATTCGATGTGTCATGACTAGAAGAAGGAGACAAAGCACTCATACTCGCATCCCCAGCATTTGTTGACAGCATTTGTTGAAACAAAGAAGTTCTTGAGAGACCTTTGTTGGATCATGCTTTGTATCTTTCCGAGGGTGCCCTAGCAAGCCTGTGAGTATTGCCTTTGAACCTTCCTTCCTCTTCATGAGTGACTTCATATGAGAGTTCGAGTTTGTGTGCTCATTCAAGATAGTGTATAGATCTGATCTTGGGGGACATCAACGCAGCCACGCATAATCAATCTTGCATCTCACCTTCACATGGCTTTTGTCTTTTAAATAATGTAAAGTAGGCTCGACCAACTCAAAATTCTAATCTACGCAAAAGTTTAACATGAAAAGAGATCAATAAGAACTCAATCCAAGAAGATAACCGTGGTTAACAAAAGTGTACAGTGAAAGGATATGGGAGAATAAAAAAAGGAATGGCACCTTCATTTGATGCCATATAAGAATGTAACATTTTTATTGCTTCTTCTATCTCTATCTTGTCATCCTTTGCCGGGGCTGATGTACTACTTTGGACATATCATCTTTTCTCAATCCTCGAGCAACCATATAGTTAATCTCATGCTTCTTACTCTCCAAGATGTGAAACCTCATGAAGTTAGAGAAGCAATTGTAAGCTGTCAGCTTGCCCTCTATCATGACTTTACCATAAATTTCATTGCACTCATGACACTAAATTTGCACATGAGAGACTCCATTGAAGTCTTCAAAATGCAACTCAAACATGTCATCCCTCGGTATTGCCATTTGTTTGAGATTTGATCTAACTCTTTGAAATTCTCGTTGCCAAACTTCAAGAACATTTGGACTCAATAATTTACTCTTGAGCTTTGCAGTTATATTTGCTTTAGCTTCACAATTTGTGTCACCAACCGGTTTGAGAGAAATTTCTTTTTTTTTTGAGGGAGAGGGAGAGTTTCCTCCACATCGCATGAGCTTCGTGTGATGTGAACTAGGAGTTGATCATTAATTGTCCATCGTCCTTCTTGTCGTTTGGTCAACGTATACCCCTCTGTATCAAAAGGCTTCAAGAGAAGCTCATCCCCTTCAGTTTGTTCTTGAACATGAGATAACGTGGGTTGGCCTATGTTCTTCTCACTCTGACAAGGCTTATTTCCTCCTTGCTCTCGTTGTCGACCACTTGAATCCTAAAAAAGGATGTCATGATTCCAACACTATAGAATGTCCTTGACCTAAAAAAAAAACATAATTAAAACCAATGATCCAAACTTCTACACAAAGCATGAGAGACTCGAACATTCTACTCAAATAGCAAAAAAGTGCCAAGTTCAGTTTTCACAATAGCTAAAAACAACTCTCTTAAAGTAACAAAGAGATCTTCAAAGCTAGCATCATGCACACAAGGAAGCTTTGGATTGTTTAAAGTTAGGGAATCTCCCAAAGGTTTCTTACACTAGTAGACCTGTGGCATGTTGTGGACAAGAGGACTCTAATTAATATGTGTAGCAAGCATGCATGACAAGAGGATCACCTTTTACCCCATAGTTTCTTGGTCAACACACCAATTTGTAGTTACATAGAAATAACAACCTGGGGCTCAATGGAAATAGACCTGTCAATAGAGAAAAAAATAGTAGACAAGACTATTTATTACAGAGAAGAAGGGCACACCCACAACCCACAAACCATAGGTGAATACAAAAGAATGTAAGGGACACTTCTTAATAGCAACACAAACATCATTAATAGAAACACACTAAGATAAACATCGAGAATGGCTAATGGCAGAATTTTTAACTTAAATATGTAAGTTGGAGATTGCTGGTGGACATGTTTTTTTTATAACCTCAATGCCCTTATTACTCATGTAGTCACGATGGTCTTCTTGATACCAGACAGCACAAAACAAAAATGAGATCACAAGGATCAATGCACTTCACTACTACAGGTCTCTGATATTGGAAGAGGAGGAGACATAATTTGATAGACATAAACAGTCTAGGCACGAGCATCAATACATCTCATAGACAATGCAAAGAGCATCACTTGAAATAGCTATTTAGCAAAATGTGAAGTGTGAGCACTCTCGTGAATGTAGAAGGAAAGAAGTAGGAACAAAGGAGCGTATGTAGAAGGAAAAAGAAGAGGCAGAAAGGAGCAAGCGCACAACTTTGTGATCATGGGCATTAATGGCCTTGAAAGTTTAAAAATTTAATGCCCACAAACACATTTGAAAACATTAAAGTCAAAATTTTAAAAATTCAATAATTTAGAAGCTGGGTGTGGGTGACAGTGAGACAAAATCCTAACTCACCTCACATAAACCACTACACCCACAAGCAACGTTCTGATGAGAGAACTTCTAAAACATTATTTAAAAAAAAAACCCTTCTGTAGATTAACTTCTAGACCTTACTTTACATCCTTTTTTATTTTTAAAATATGTAACTTCTAGGGGTATTAAATACCCTTATGTTGAACGCAGTGCTAGGGGCACATAATGCTGACCGACCCCTCCAAAGTTTGAGACTAACATGCACTCTAAGCTTCCATTCTTTTTGGGAATGGTCACTATCAGTGAAAACCACTCGATGTGCTTGATTTCATATATAAATCCCGTGCCGCGATGAGCTTGTCTATCTCTTCTTTGATCATTTGTTCATACTTAGAGTTCATGTGATAGGCTCTCTATTTAAATGGTTTCATGTCTTCATGGAGTGTCTCACTACTTCGAGAGGAATTTCCTTCATGTCACTGTATTTCCAGATGAACACATCCTAAAATTCCTTGAGCAAGGTCATCAATTCTCCTTTTTTCTCAAGGGTGATGTCCTTGGTAATGAACATGGACCTAGGTTCCTTACCTGGGTCAGGGAGGTTTATTTCTTTCACCTCGATGGGGCCATCATATGAAGCATGTGGTTCTCTACTCAAGCTTCTTTGAGCCTTCTTGCCATGTGTACCACTTTCAGCATCGCAATGTTGTAAGACATAAAGTACTCGGGCACTTACCTCATATCTTTCTCCTGACACTCGTCGAGCTCTTTAAGGTTTTCTTCCCTTTCTGCCGCCTCAACCTTGACCTTATTGAGCTTGTGTATGGCATCTCAACAAAGCTTGGCTTGCTTGAAGCCCATGGGCTCATCACTCTTATAGACCATTGTCTTGGTCTAAATGGCAACCTTGTTTAGGTCATCGTCCCACTATTGTGAGTGTAGATTTCATGTGAATCTATGGCCTCAAGATAGTGAAGCTAGTGAAGATCTTTCTATATGGGGAGAAGATACTTCTTACCTTTTTATGTGGTTTTATCTTTCTTGGTTAGGTAGTTGTGGGCAACACATAAGTCCTCATTAGTTGTTATACTATCTTATCCTAGTTTGAGTTGATATTATCCCCCAAAAGCCCCCAAAAGGGATCTTGCACTAACCATGAACAAGGAGGTGACTTCCATCATATCTAATCTTGTGTATAACCCTCTTCTATGAACATTTAGCTTAATAATCTAAAGGTCTTAATTGTTGCATCTTGTAGGATGCCTAAATGTTTATTTGTGTTCCCATAATCAAGCCTTAATAAGAAGCTTGTGCCTACAAGTGACGGGTTTCCCTAGGCCTCCTAGTAATCCTTGGTTATTATGTAGACATGCCAGCACCACCACCATCCAGGATTGTGAAGACCGTAAGTTGTACACGCATGGAGTTCATTGCATCTCTCTGAAAGTAGTGTTCCAACTTGTTAATGAGGCTTGTACCTATGAGTGGTAGGCTTCCCTAGCCCTTTCAGTAATCCTTGGTCATTATATGTAGACACCAGCACCACCATCCAGGATCATGGAGACCGTAAGTCCCTTGTACACGACAAGTAACATGGCATTCATTACATTGCTTTCAAAGTAGCATCCCAATTTTTTCATGGGAACTTCCTTTGGTTTTGGTTATAGAGAGAATTCTCAATGGGGCATGGCTCATCTTCCTCCTCATTATGTTCAAGTTCAGATGCGTGGGATCTAAAATTCCCATTCATCCCACCAATCCAACAAGAGTCCAAAATTGCTAATTTCCTTGTAGAAGAGGACTTAGAACTTGAATCTTTGAGGAAAAGAAGTTTGTGATGCATGCTATGTCCCACAGGCAATACACAAACTCACTAGGTTCATACTCACTTTGCTGAGGTGGGCTAGGTGGCCTAGGACCTACCAATGTTGTGTAAGGGATGTACATTGAATCTTCCCTAGTAGGAGGTGGTTGTTTTGAAGGGGTTAAGATAAAGTCATCTTTGATTACCTCAAATAAAATGTTATATTGGCTCTACTGACCCATGGAAGGCCAACTTTCTTCTCCCACATTGAGTCCTGTTGGAATTAGGGTTGCAGGAATGCACACACAACTTCAAGAAGATGAGGAAGCTTGAGCACAACACAGTAGTGTATTATGAGTGCCAAAAATGAAAGATTACTAGCCCTAGAAGATAATGGGCGTATATACAATGCACGGGGGAAAAAACCTCCTAGTGAGGGAAAAAGTGCCCCGGCGGTCCTAAGTGTGTTCACACACATCACTACTATAATATGGTAACAAATCCCCCCTGGAGTGATGCGGTGAACAAGAGCTAGCACTCATGTATAGGGAAGTGTCTAGCTATGTGGACGAATCCACAAAAGGGAGTAAGCCCAAAGCTTTGCGAAAAGCTTCGAACTTCTCACGAGGCAGAGCCTTTGTGAAAAGGTCTGCAAGGTTATCCTGTGTTGGCACATAAGCCAAACTGATCTCTCCTGCAGAGAGTCTCTCCCTGACATAATGGTAGTGCACCTCAATGTGCTTCGTACGAGCATGGAACACTGGGTTCCGCGCAACTGCCAATGCGCTCTGACTGTCAGTGAAGATGGTGGTGGCAGATGACTGCCCAACACCCAAATTAGCCATAAGGCGTCTGAGCCACACACACTCAACCGTAGCTGTGAAAGCTGCCCTGTACTCAGCTTCACAACTAGAAGTGGCCACAGTAGGCTGCTTCTTGCTCAACCATGATATGCATGAGCTTCCAAGCATGAAGCAAAAACCACTCGTGGACACGCGTGTGTCATAACAACCAGCCCAGTCAGAATCTGAAAAAACATGTAAATCTGGCGGCAATGATCCCCCCTTGGGATAAAACAACCCAAGATGCCGAGTACCACTCAAATAGCGAAAGATACGCTTCACTGCCTGCCAATGCTTAATGCCTGGGCTATGCATAAATCTGCTCACCTGTGAGACTGCAAACTAAATGTCTGGCCTCGTAATGCATACATAAATGAGGCAACCAACAACTGTCTGATAGAGTGTGACATCAAAGTGATCTCCAGCATCATGAAGACTCAACTTCAAACCTGTCTCCATTGGAGTAGCAATAGGCTTGCAGTCTTCAAGGCCAAATCTCCGCAACAATGTTTCAATATACTTTGTCTGACACAAAGCAATACCTCCATCACACTGCTTAAATTGTATCCCCAAATAATGATGCAAATGCCCCAAATCTGACATCTCAAAAGAGGCATTCAAATCAGCCTTAAAATCAGCAATATGACTCTCATTTGGTCCTGTGAGCAGCATGTCATCGACATAGAGAGCAATGATTAGATGTACACCATCCACACGTTTAACATACAAAGTGCTTTCTGTTGGACTATTCTGAAACCCATGTGCAGTCAAATATGCATGTATTTTTTCATACCAAGCTCGTGGAGCTTGCTTTAAACCATATAAAGCCTTTTTTAACCTGCACACTTTGTTTTCCTGCCCTCTTTGAACAAAACCACGAGGCTGCGATACATACACCTCCTCATGCAAATCTCCATTTAAGAACGCAGTCTTTATGTCCAGCTGATGTACATTCCAACCATTATGAGCTGCTAATGCACAGATGCTACGAACAGTGGTCATACGACATGTGGGAGCAAAAGTCTCATCAAAATCAATGCCCTTCTCTTGAGCATAACCTTTTGCAACAAGCCTAGCCTTATGGCGATCCACTGTGCCATCAGGCTTACGCTTCAATTTGTATACCCACTTAGTGCCAATGGCCTTCTTGCCAGGGGGCAAGTCACATAAAGACCATGTACTATTCTTCATAATAGCATCGTATTCTGCTTGCATAGCAGCCATCCAATTTTCTGAACTTTGTGCCTCATCAAATGAAACAGGCTCACTTTCATCGCACATACTAGAAACAGCCAATGCATAACAATCTGACGCATAAGAGGCACCATGAGAGCCAGAACGAGTGCGACTAGACAAAGGGGCATCCAACTTGCTGTCACGCAAAGTCTGCACCAGCCATCTAGGCATGTTCCTAGAGCCCTCAATCTCTTGTCTCTCATCCTCAAGTGCATCATGCACATCTGCATCAGATATAGGCTGATCTGTGCCATCATTTAAAACCTGCATAGGCTGAAAAACTGCCTCATGAGGTATTGCACTTGACTGTGCACCACTGAAAAGAGGCAACAATGTATCATAGACATCACGTGAGCTGATATCTGTCTCCTTAGTACATGAAACCAAGGGCTGAACTGCATCTTCCACAAATACAACATCACGGCTAACCAAAATGCGCTTTGTCTGTGGATGATACAAACGATAGCCTTTGCTCTCAGCACTATATCCAACAAAAATACATTTGACAGCTTTGTCATCCAATTTTCTGCGATGTTGCACAGGCACTAATGCATATGCCAGGCAACCAAAAACACGTAAATGGCCAACAGATGGCTTGCGGCTATGCCAAGCCTCATATGGAGTGACAACCTGTAATGCTTTGGTGGGACACCTGTTTAGTACATAAGTGGCACACATGACAGCCTCAAGCCAAAAACCATGTGGTAGACTTTGACTCTTAACCATACATCTTGCCATTTCCATGAGAGACCTGTTTTTTTCTCTCAGCCACACCATTTTGCTGTGGTGTATACGGCACTGTACATTGGTGTTTTATCCCACGCTCAGCCAGAAATGCATTAAATTCTGAAGACATATACTCCCCCCCTCGATCTGAACGGAGGGTGCCCATCTTACTTTCTGACACATTTTCAGCCATAACCAAAAACTGTTTGAAGCACAAAAACACTTCGGACTTTGCCTTCAAAGGATATACCCATGCATGCCTGGTAAAATCATCAATGAAAGTCACGAAGTAAAGGTAGTTTCCAAATGATGGAGTTTGCATGGGACCACAAACATCACTGTGAACAAGCTGCAATCTGCGTTCAGCTCTCACTGATCCATCTTTGGGAAAGGAAGCACGCTGCATTTTACCCAATATGCAGCCCTCACAAACATGCTTGACAGGTGCCTCAAGCTTAGGCAAAGAAGACACCATTTCAGATTTCTGCAGGCGCAGCAAACTTGCAAAATTCAGATGACCAAAACGTGCATGCCACAGTTTTGCATTTGAAATAGCCTGCGTATCCATAATAGCACATGCTGAATCCTCTACACATTTGCCATCCATATTGAGCTTATACAGCCCTCGACATAGTGAACCAGATGCTACAATGATGTCACCACAAGAGAGATCATGAACAGTACATCTGTCATCCACAAATTTTACAACCAAACCTGTTTTGGCAAATGCGGAGACTGACAGCAGATTCTTTTTGATCCCTGGCACATACAATGCATCAAAAAGTGTAAAGGTGTTGCAATTTGCAACATTCAGCACAATCTGTCCAACTCCTTTAACGGGATAAGAGGAGTTATTGGCACAAGTGACAGTATTCCCTGTGGGAGCAGACTCAAGGAAAGTGAATAAACTGCGCTGCGAGGTGATATGCTTAGTGTCACCACTGTCAAAGTACCATACATCTGAATCTACTGCAGACATACATGTGTCATGCAAAGATGGGTCATAACTGCACTGCGCATTGAATGCCCATTCTGTATCTTGAACAACATTAGCAGATTCATTGTTAGAAGGAGAGGCATCTGCAACAGCCATACCAGCCTCTTTCTTCTTAGCCTCTTTCGCAGCCAGCTTAGGACACGCTTTGATGACATGATCATTTCCCTTACAGTACTTGCAAAATGTCTTCTGTTTGTCACCCTTCTTCTCATCTTTGTCTTCCTTCTTTGGTTGCGCAGCATTTGCAGATTTCTGCTTACTAGAAGAAAAGCCAGCTTTACCTTTCCCGCTTCTCTGACTAGCAACGAAAGCTTGATCTGCGACACGCATAATATTCCTGTTTTGCCTTGACTGGTCTTCTTGCAGCAAAACAGAAACTAACTCCTCAAATGATAAGGCATTGGGATTGCCTTTCATCATCAAGCGAAGAGTGGAAGCAAAACCCTGATAAGAATCTGGTAGACCATTCAAAACAGTCTGCACAAGTGAACTGTCTGACAGGATTTCATCTGCAGAAATGAGCTGCTCTTTGAAATCCTTGATCTTTGTCAAAAAGCTATCCATAGAATCACCTTCGTTCATATGCTCACTCTCCAACTGTTTTCGGAGGTAAGCAACACGAGCCTCATTTCTTGCCTGATACAATGTGGCAAGTACATCCCAAGCATCCTTAGAAGTCCTGCAGGAGCGAATATGTGGGATAATGGTACGTTTGACAGACAGCGCAATCAAGGCATGAGCCTGCGCATCTCTACCATCCCAACGAATCTGCTCTGCTGAAAGTGGTGGTTCTCGAATAGCTGCTACAGCACTTGTGCCTGCACCATCATCAACAGTACCTGTTTCTGATGTGTTTGCAGCATTCCCAGCCACAATAAGACGTGCATCAATACCCTGCACAATGTTCCATAACCCCTTTGCTACCAATACATGTCGCATCATATATGCCCACAATAGATAGTTGGTGCCATCCAACTTATCCTCAGCAGCCAACATGCGGAATACATCATTGTTGTCAGCCATGGCCAATGACTGTACTACTAGATGTAAATGCTGTCTGTAAGAGGTAAACCTGTATAAAATCGACCTGTGCTATGTAGCACAGCCCAAAACAGACGAATGGGCACCTGTCCTGCAGATTTTAATCTTGACAGAAAATCTGCACAGTAGGACGATTTTGCCTGCGCAGTACTTGGAATGCAAAAACGGAGGGCGAAATGACTTCAGATCAAAATTCTGAAACGAATAAGCCCTACGGGCCCTCCCACGGCATATACTAACCTGCAGACGCTCGTGAAACCTCGTCGCAATCGGAGGAGATGAAGCGGCAGGTGCCGGTGATGCTGCCCGGGAGGAGGAAGCCTGCTCTGATACCAATTGTTGGAATTAGGGTTGCAGGAATGCACACACAACTTCAAGAAGATGAGGAAGCTTGAGCACAACACAGTAGTGTATTATGAGTGCCAAAAATGAAAGATTACTAGCCCTAGAAGATAATGGGCGTATATACAATGCACGGGGGAAAAAACCTCCTAGTGAGGGAAAAAGTGCCCCGGCGGTCCTAAGTGTGTTCACACACATCACTACTATAATATGGTAACAAGTCCTTCCTCATTACATCTAGCAATGTGGGGCTTGGTTGGATTGGTTCCAGAGGTAGAGACTCTTGAAGTGGTTCTATTTATAGGCTTTTCTTAGACCTTGAGAAAACTCTGAGGTTCAACTTCTCACTCGTTTGGTTCAAGGATAAGGTATGGGATACGTGGGATTAGTGGTTTGTACTCAACCACTTGCTCTAGTTGGAGTTAAAAATGGAGTAAAAAATGTCTAATAAAGTGGAAATAAAATTGGAGTTAAAACAAGAAAGTTATTAACGCTTTGTGATCACTATATACATGTTCAAGTTTGGGAATGCCATATACACTATATTTGTCATGCAAGAAATTTGATGTTTGAAATTTTTGATTTTCAATAGAACCATATGTTTAATTGCACAACTAACAATGTGATGTTTTATTAGAAGAGCTCAATGTCAAATTCCTTTGCCAAGTTGGTAAGATTAGTTATGTAAGATCTCTCCCTCCAGCTTCTGAGGTGTGCAGGTGTAAGAATCTCTCCTTCTGATCTTATAATTATTCCCCTCTCTAAAATAAAAGAAAGATCATGTTTTACCCTATTTTGGTCTAGAGAGAGAAAATATCTAGAGAGAGGTAATTCAAAATTAAGATATTTTTGGATATAAAAATCTTCCTAGTGTCTAAAATGATTTTTCCTAAAATAGAAATTCAAAAAGAACTTTCCAATGTGCAATTGGAATTAATTGAAATTAGTTAAAAAGGACCTGAGCCTAAGGGTCCAAATTTTTAGAAATTTTTGAATTATGCTCCAATTAAGGTTTTTATGGACCAATAAGATTAATCCAAATGTAGGGAGGAGATAAATTGAAGAATAAAAGAAAATCTCCCAAAAATGAGTAAATACTCACATAAGATGAAGAGTTGACTAAGGACAAGGTTTATTAGTTAAAAAAGAAGAGATATTTAGAGGAAATGATGCATTTTTGACACCTCAGTGTGGGGAATTTCCCTCATGAAGGAGGCGTCTATTTCACATGTGTGGAGTTTTAAACTCATAATAATGAGATATTTCATCTCTCCTCTCTCCTGTTTCAACTAGATCCAAAAAGTGAGCTAAACTGACCTAAAAATGGTCAAAAATTGACCAAACCAATTTTGAAAAATTCTAGAATTAGTTTGCTTGGTTAGAGGCTCATTTTTTCCTATAAATAGAAGCCTCCCCCTTTGTACAAGGTTAATAGTGTTTATGCACTGTTACTCTACTCCTCCCCAGAGTCAAATACATTGAATTCACTTGATAATTCAATTGTTTTTGACTAAATCCTCTACAAAGAATTGGTGGCCACTCTTGATCCAAACAAGAGTAGAATCCTCAATCCCTCAAGCCAAAGGAAAGCTCACAAAACTCTATGTAAGTTAATAATTCTACTTTCTTTTAATTCTAATATAAGATTTTCTGATTCTTGCTTTTTAATGTGAATATGGATGTTTATGCCTTGATGAAAAGGCCACCCCCTTCTCTTCCTTAAGAATTCAACCTTTCTCTATCCTAAAATGAGTAACAAATAAATTGATTTAATCTTTCTTATTGTTTACTTACTTGAAAGTGAAAATTGAGTAGATTAGAGTGTTTTACTTCACTTGGGATTAATTTTAAAGTAATATTAGAATTTAAAAATTGAGAAATGGTCAGCCATACAAAGGAGGTTATGACAAAAAAATTTTAAATTTTGTGAAAATAAATTTTATCTTCATGTTATTCTAAAAGAGTAATCCCCACCGTTTGTGCATTCTGAAAGAATTTTTTTATTTATTATAAAAGTGTTATTTTTATTAGATTTATTTTTTATGCATAGAAAGATGCAAAAAATTATATTTTTAATTCAAAAGTGTTATTCTCATTAAAATTGAATTTATGCATAGAAAGATGGATAAAAGATTTATTTTTATTTCAAAAGTGTTGCTCTCATAATTGAATTTATGCATAGAAAGATGCATAAAAGATTTATTTTTAATTTAAAAGTGTTATTCTCATTAAAATTAATTTATGCATAGAAAGATTTATTTTTATTTTAAAAAAGTTACTTTCATTAAAATTAATTTTATGCATAAAAGATTTATTTTTATTTCAAAAGTGTTACTTTCATTAAAATTGATTTTATGCATAGAAAGATGCATAAAAGATTTATTTTTATTTTAAAAGTGTTATTCTCATTAAAATTAAATTTATGCATAGAAAGATGCACAAAAGATTTATTTTTATTTCAAAAGTGTTATTCTCTTTAAAATTGAATTTATGCATAGAAATATGCACAAAAGATTTATTTTTATTTCAAAAGTGTTATTCTCATTAAAATTGAATTTATGCATAGAAAGATGCACAAAAGATTTATTTTTATTTCAAAAGTGTTATTCTCTTTGAAATTGAATTTATGCATAGAAAAATGCATAAAAGATTTATTTTTATTTCAAAAGTGTTGCTTTCATTAAAATTAAATTTATGCATAGAAAGATGCATAAAAGATTTATTTTTATTTCAAAAGTGTTGCTTTCATTAAAATTGAATTTATGCATAGAAAGATGCATAAAAGATTTATTTTTAGTTCAAAAGTGTTATTCTCATTAAAATTGATTTATGCATAGAAGATTTATTTTTATTTCAAAAGTGTTACTTTCATTAAAATTGATTTTATGCATAGAAAGATGCATAAAAGATTTATTTTTATTTCAAAAGTGTTGCTTTCATTAAAATTGAATTTATGCATAGAAAGATGCATAAAAGATTTATTTTTATTTCAAAAGTGTTATTCTCATTAAAATTGAATTTATGCATAGAAAAATGCATAAAAGATTTATTGTTATTTCAAAAGTGTTATTCTCTTTAAAATTGAATTTATGCATAGAAAGATACATAAAAGATTTATTTTTATTTCAAAAGTGTTATTCTCATTAAAATTGAATTTATGCATAGAAAGATGCATAAAAGTTTTATTTTTATTTCAAAAGTGTTGCTTTCATTAAAATTGATTTTATGCATAAAAGATTTATTTTTATTTCAAAAGTGTTATTCTCATTAAAATTGAATTTATGCATAGAAAGATGCATAAAAGATTTTTTTTATTTTAAAAGTGTTATTCTCTTTAAAATTGAATTTATGCATAGAAAGATGCATAAAAGATTTATTTTTATTTCAAAAGTGTTATTCTCATTAAAATTGATTTTATGCATAGAAAGATGCATAAAATATTTATTTTTTAATTCAAAAGTGTTATTCTCATTAAAATTGATTTTATGCATAGAAAGATGCATAAAATATTTATTTTTTAATTCAAAAGTGTTATTCTCATTAAAATTGAATTTATGCATAGGAAGATGCATAAAAGATTTATTTTTATTTCAAAAGTGTTATTTTTCTTAAAACTGAATTATGCATATAAATAGATGCGTAAAGAATCTTTATATCAAAAATTAGAATTCTCTTAAATTCTATGTTTAAATTCTATAAATAGAAGTGATGAGAATGTGAGGTGAATTGATGTGATGAGATAAGATGTGAATCAGATAGATGATGATTGGATGGATGGATGGATGGATGTGATGTGAATAGAAGTGATGAGAATGTGAGGTGAATAGATGTGATGAGATAAGATGTGAATCAGATAGATGATGATTGGATGGATGGATGTGATATGAATAGAAGTGATGAGAATGTGAGGTGAATAGATGTGATGAGATAAGATGTGAATCAGATAGATGATGATTGGATGGATGGATGTGATGTGAATAGAAGTGATGAGAATATGAGGTGAATAGATGTGATGAGATAAGATGTGAATCAGATAGATGTCAATGAATGGATGGATGGATGTGAATGAATGGATGGATGGATGGATGTGATGTGAATCAGATAGATGTGAATGAATGGATGGATGGATGTGATGTGAATAGAGGTGATGAGAATGACAGGTAAATAGATGTGATGAGATAAGATGTGAATCAGATAGATGTGAATGAATGGATGGATGGATGTAATGTGAATAGAGGTGATGAGAATGAGAGGTAAATAGATGTGATGAGATGTGATGTGAATCAGATAGATGATGAATGGATGGATGGATGTGATGTGAATAGAGGTGATGAGAATGAGAGGTAAATAGATGTGATGTGAATTAGATAGATGTGAATGAATGGATGGATGTGATGTGAATTAGATAGATGTGAATGAATGGATGGATGGATGTGATGTGAATAGATGTGAATAGAGGTGAATAGAATGAGAGGTGAATAGATATGATGAGATAAGATGTGAATCAGATAGATGATGAATGGATGGATGGATGTGGTGTGAATAGAGGTGATGAGAATGTGAGGTGAATAGATGTGATGAGATGTGATGTGAATCAGATAAATGTGAATGAATGAATGAGATGTGATGTCATGTGAATCAGGATGTAAATGAATGATATGGGATATGAGTGGATGATATGTGATGAAAATGGATGTAAATGTATAAGTGAAGAATGGATGTGAATATATGTGATGATAATGGATGTGAATGTATATGTGAAGAATGGATGTGAATGTATGTGATGATAATGGATGTGAATGTATATGTGAAAGAATTGATATGAATGAGTATGTGAAAGATGTAGATGTATATGTGAAAGAATGTGATGTGATGGAAAGAGATGTGATGTGTCATAAATATATATGAATGTGAATGTGATGAATATGAATGAATGTGAATGTGATGAATATGAATGAATGTGAATGTGATGAATTTGAATGAATGTTAAAATGATGGATATGAATGAATGTGATGTGATAGATATGAATGTATGGATAGATATGAGTAGTCGTACATGTGAACGATTGGATGGATGTGGATGAATGAGATGAGATGTGTATGATGAGATGTGGATGAATGAGATGAGATGTGTATGAATGAGATACGATATGGATAGAAGTGATGTGATATAATGGTGATGAGAATGAAATGTGATGGATATGAATGAATGTGATGTGAAGGGATGTGAATCGGGATAGATGTGAATGAATGAGTGAGATGTGATGTGAGTGAATGTGATGTGGTTTGAATGGATGAGATGTGAATGAATGTGCTGTGGTCTAAATGGATGAGATTGAATGTGATGTGGTCTAAATGGATGAGATTGAATGTGATGTGATGAGATGTGAATATGGGTAGATATGAGTGAATGAGATCTGATGAGGTTAAATTGAGGAAATATGAGATGAGATAAAAATGATGAGATTGGATGAGAATAGGAATACTTATGAATTGATTGTGGAATTAAATAATGTGGTTTGATGTGGAACAATGTGGAAAGACGGGAGTTCATTATAGAAACTGTATTTTTGAACTGTTTTCAAATGATTGTTTTATGTCAAGAATGCTGGAGAAGCATTTTGACCGTCTTGTGAGTGAGGTCGTGGAGACCTAATCTGATAAAGTTGCAATAGCTGACGGAGAGTCAATGGAGGATGTCTCACGTAGCAAGGTCGGCCGATGTCTTAAACCAGCCTCGGTTCGATTAAAATGGTGAGCTTCTGGTACGGTGGATGAGGGACCAAGGAAGCGGCCTATGAGTGAAGCACTAGGTCACCTTGCGAAGGATCCTAGAGGGTGCTGACCATACGGTGCTCGGGCTCTGGGTCGCCGACGATACCCACACGTGCATCGTGGAAGATATTGGAACAAGGAGTAAGAGTTGTTTTCTGAATTCGGGCATGGATCTGGTTGATTGACCTTGCTAGTCCTCAACGGATGAGTCCATGGCTCTTTTATATGGATCCGTTGGTTGATCTTGCTGATCAACGGAGATTCCATTTTGATATGTGAATATATTGCCGGTTACTATGAGCTAGGAACTATCGAAAAGGCCCCTGAGTGGACAGGTGGTGAGCATTCTAGTTGCCAATGATGCCATAGGTACACCAATGAAGGAATGATTGGAAATAAGGATTCAATCGGAGATTTTGAGGATTATGATCAGTGACACAATGGTTTCATTAAATGATTATTTTTAAAGATAGCTGATTCTGTGAAAAAAGTAATTTCATATTGTGTGTATAAGTGGTGTGACTAGTTTTAAGTTTGCATGAATATTCGACTAGGGAGCCTGGGAACTCTTTTCCCTAGGTACCCGGGACAAAACCTAACCAAATTCTTAATTGTATCCCATCACTACAGTGGTTGGGTGGTTGGCTAACCCACGGGACTGGATGGGGTTAGGTTGGACTGATGGATCCCTAAATTGAGACTCAATTCTGTTATGGCACGATAGATGAAGTAAATCCTAGACAAAAATTGTTCTATGGAAAAAAATCAATGACTGTGCCTCTCAATGAGGAAAAAAGCGTTGGTCTCTATGATCCAAGTACAATCTTTTCTTGATCTGACTATGGGACTTACGGGTTTGGTCAGATCAGTTCAATTAGTTAAGGCTTTTGACTACGTTAGAGAAAAATTATCCTGGAGGTGCTTTCCGAGCAAGGGAAGTTGTTTCGGGTTTGGAAGAACCGATAGATTAGTCTCTTGTCCGAAAATCCATGGGCGAGGCCCTCGAGTGTGGGACCCTACCCCGCACAAGAAGTGCTACTTCCGCTGCTAGCATCCCTGAATTCATTGCGCGGCGGGGTCAGGGATCTTACAAGCTATTTTTAGTTTAAAAAATGACTATTTTTTGCTTTAAAAATCTTTGAAGGACCCTTACTGTATAACCACCCATATGTGTGTGTATATACATATATAAGAGAGAGAGAGAGAGAGAGAGAGAGAGAGAGAGAGAGAGAGAGAGGTGGTTATGGAGAGACAAAGTTTCAAAGAAGTAGTGGAGTATAAATATATATGTGTGTATATACATATATAAGAGAGAGAGAGAGAGAGAGAGAGAGAGAGAGAGAGAGGTGGTTATGGAGTATATACATATATAAGAGAGAGAGAGAGAGAGAGAGAGAGAGAGGTGGTTATGGAGAGACAAAGTTTCAAAGAAGTAGTGGAGTATAAATTAATGATTACCACTGTACAGTCTAATAGAACAGCAAAGTCTATTATATAAAAAGGATGTAACCTTAAACTTAAAGCACTTTTCTTTTTAAAAAAGTAAACTTAAACTTAAAGCACTTTTCTTTTTAAAAAAGTAAACTTAAAGATTTGATAAGCCCATTATAGACTTTCTTAAACTTAAAAGGTCATCAAACTCACAACGTACTATCTTATAAGGTATCTTCTCAATTAAATGCAAACACCTATTAGCTTAAGATAAAGCAGGCATGGTTGGCAACTAGTTGCAACTTTAATAGTCCAAAATCGTATGTTGTGAGTTTGAAAACACACCCACCACCCCCCACCACTCCTCCACCCCCCTTCATCTCTCTCAAGGTCCAATCCCCACCCCTAGGGACATGGACTAGTTGAGGGGTGAAGGTGGCATCTTCCCTCCTAAAGGATCTGGGCTCGACAACCCCCTCCCCCACATTAGCATAAGATAAAGTGGACATGGTTTGGCAACTAGTTTATGCAACTTTAATAGTTAAAAATCATATGTTGTTTACAAACACACACCCCTCCCCCTCTTCTTCTCGTTCAAGATCCCCACCCCTAGGAACAAGGACTAACCGAGCTCTGAAAGTGGTATCCTCCCTCCTATAGGATGCGGTTTTGAGAACCCTGCTCCTTGCCTTATGAGGCTGGATAGAAATCCCAAGCCTGTACTAACGCATTTTATGTCAGCTTTTGTTGAAAAAATTCTATACTGATGTAAATGATTTTCTCATTATGTGCCTATGCTCGGGGATGGTATAGCCTCAAATTCACTATTTTGAATGAGATATCATACTTAAATCTCAGATGAAACGTGATCGAAACATGGTTGACCTGAATTTTTTGTAAAATAGAAAGGTCGTCTCATGGACAGATTGCACTTGGGTGCCAAAGGACAAAATGTTGAAACTGGCACGTGCACTTGTTTTACAATTCTACAATATTCAATCCCTGTTGACGAAGAAATGATCATGGAATAATGCTCGAGGAGAGCTTCAAGCTCTCTAAATGGGAGGTGTATGTGAGGCTTGGGAGTTCTATTGAGTCTGACATATGGTGTTCCCAAGGTAAGCTTGCTTGTACTATATTTCATGTATCTATATGGGAGAGCCTTGAGGTGGAGTAACATGGCCTAGCTCGACCTCTCCTACCAATATTTTGATACATTCCAACTTGTGGGCAAGGGTATCCCATGCCGACACACCCCGACAAGTCTTGTTTCATTATCTTGGATTCAACTTTGTAATTTTCACATCTCTTGGAACACAAATTGGCTTTACAATCTGGTTCGAACATGTTTTTTGTGTCTCTTTTACATCCGACATCCATTTTTAGAGCTCTATAGCTAAGATCGACTGGCTCGAAGTCCTCTTTGTCGCAAAGAGCCATAGAACATCAAGTTCATTCTCTTTTTTCATTTTAGTCCTAGATTTTTCAGTTGGATGCAAGCGTTTCGAGCCCAAAACTCATAGGTAGTGTTTCCTCCCTTTGGGTCTCAAGCGCTCTAAAAAAAGGAGTGATATAAAAAAACTTTTATGTTGTACCTCCTCGAGGAAATTTTTTTTTAAAAATTGGTTGTTTATGTCCTTTTATAATTTAATATCTCCCAAACTATAATTGGTTTACAGGTTAAGTGATTAAGGTTAGATGGAGGGGGGGAGTACTACTCCAATGAGCTCATTGAGTACTTAAGAAAGCATGGCATTTAGATGCAAAACGTACTCCCTTAAGCAAAATGTGTATAGATGTTTATAACCCTATTGCACATGAGATGAGGGTGAGCAGGGATGTTATCTTTGAAAAGATGAGCATTTGGTATGCTTGTTGTGTAGAAGACTCAATTGGGTTGATGCACATGAGCATGTGGTTGCCCAGAATACAGGTCTAGCAGTGGGTCTATTGATAGACCATGGAGTGGCAGCTATGTCAAAAAATTAGCCCTATAGATTCAATAAGTGTATCACATAAAGGTAAAGAGAAGGTTGATAAGTCTCTTGGTATGGCTGACATTGGAGCTGACATTTCAACATGGCATTCATGTGTTGATAGAGAGTCTAGTGGCTTAGAGTAGAGTCTTGATAAGGAGTTTGATATTCGAGCTCTTAGGACACCTAGTGAGCCTAGGGTAGCCGCCGCAAGGACACTAAGGATAGATCCAAGACCACGCAGGTTGGGGGTAGGGTCAAAACCCCTATTTAGAGATTGATGTATGATAATTATGCAGCTCACGATTATTCATACATGGCAAAGGTTGTGCAAGAGGTTGAACACACATGTTTCGAGGATGATATTGATCATGTACATTGGGAGAAAGCCATGGATGAATAAATGGCTGCATTGAATACAAATAAGACATAGGAATCAGTGCCTTTGTCTGAAGGTAAAAAGGCTATTATATGTAAGTGGGTCTACAAAGTGAATCACAACTAAGATGGAAACATTAGCAAGTACAAGGCAAGATTGGTTAAAGGCTATGCTTACTCCATTGATAATGAGGAGACATTCATCCTTGTTGCCAAGATGGCAACTATGAGAGCTATTTGCAGTGTAGCTATATCAAAAGGTTTGAAACAACCACTTGGTTATGAGGATTTGAGTCACCCAAATTATGGTGTAGGATGCATAAAGCCTTGTGTGGATTGAATCAGGCACTAAGAGCATGGCGTAAAAAGACTAAATAGTATCTTACCACCGTTGGCTTCCATATGTGGTAGATGCTGATCATTCACTTTATGTGCAAAAGAGTTATAAGGGGATTGTGGTCATCACCATCTATGTGGGTGACTTGATTATTGGGGGTGATAATCAAGAGGAAGTTGAGAATGCAAAGGGTCTCCTCAAGAAGAAGTTTGACATGATGGATTTGGGTTACTTGAGATACGTTCTTGGCATTGAGATCATTAGGATGCCTAAGAGCATATAGTTTTCACACAGAGATAGTATGCATTAGACATATTGTTCAAATACGGTATGGCTAGTTGGAAGCCCATTTCTATACCTTTGGATCTAAATGGCAAGCCGAATGTGAATACATGTGAGATTTTGGAGAATGCCACTATGTACAGGAAGATAGTGCGCAACTTGATCTACATGACGACGATCATCACAAGCAAGGCCACCGACAATTACCAGGTTAGACATAAACTACATAGTTGGGTTGGAGAGCCAAATTATACAAGTTCCTCGGAAGCAATGTGAGGCGCACACTATGCTACGTGAGTCCCAGAGTGGATTATGCCCTTTTCTATAAGGCTAGAATACAATTTTTGCAGATGTATGGATACACCAATGGAGATTGGTGTATGGATACAATTTTTGCAGATGTATGGATACACCAATGGAGATTGGGCTGGAAGCATGTTGGACAATAGATCTATTAGTGAATTTATGTTTTCCTTTGGGAGTAGTGATGTTACATGGAGTAACAAGAAGTAGCCCCGCCGGCGACAGTTGTCTTGTCGAGTACAGAGGTAGAGTACAAGGGTGTTGCGATGGCAGCATGTGAGGTAGCTTGGTTAGGTAAGATACTTGGAGATTTGGGGATGCATGTGAACAGGCAGGTTATCATCTATGCAATAACCTTAGTAGCATCTAGTTAGCTAGGAACCTATAGTTTCATGCACGGACCAAACACAATGTTCGTTTTCAGAGTTCTATAGTAGCTAGGATCGACCGACTCGAAGTCCTCTTAACAAAGAGCCATAGAACATCAAATGCAGCATTGTGGAACCATTCTCTATTTTCTTTTTGGTCCTAGGAGATAAGGACAGTATGCGAAGCTCCCGAAGGAGACTAACCATCTGAAGGAGACTAACCACTTGAAGGAGACATAAAGGACTAACCACCCGAAGGAGACTAACCACCTGAAGGAGACTAACCACCTGCTGAAGGAGACATAAAGGACTCCCAGCTGAGCGTACTCTCGCACCCCTCCGTGGCCTGCTTCCTCACCCACTGCAGGCTCAGCAAAGTGATGCTCAGGAGAGAGTAGAGATCACTTGCTCAGAGCCAACCCACACAACCACTTCGTCTGGTTGCATCTCACAAAAATGAAGGTACCTGCTCTCGGAAGCCCTCTTGGACTACTCTCTCTACCAGATTATTGATTAGAGAAGGGCTCGCTGGTGCTGAGTAGCTGGTGGGAAGGTGTGTGGGAAGACGAGATTCAAATTTGATAACGTTTTCCTCCTCCAGTCATTTATTGCACCTGACCACTAGCCTTGTCAGGTGACAATGTTTCTTAGAAAGTAGGAGAAAGTGGAGATGAATAAAAATGAAGACACGTGGCAACAAGTAGGGGGGGTCATACGATTCCCACCAGCAGCAGATAGAGTTGCATAGAAACTTCATTTCTTACCGGCAAAATCATTCCTCAGGTATGCTTTCTCCACTTCTCTTGCTAATCTTCTCCATTCTCTCCTTACCTCTTTTCATTATTGTTGAAGTTAATAATAGCTAGCTTATTCCATTACATAAAAAAAGCATACTTTGGCTGCTCCTTTCGTTGGGCTTAATTGTCAACTTTCCACATAAGAAAGCATTGCTGAGGTCCCTAGAATTCGACCATAATCATGGTTAAAGTGAGTAATCCCAAACTTAAGCAACGTTTTTTATAGCTTCTTTTGTGGGTCTTGATTACTTTTATGCATGATGGGTTAAGTGTCTTCTTTAGAACTTGAGTACTAATCTCCCATAGATAATGATTCTTAACCTTGTGGGTTCTATCTACTTGGGGATTGTAACATGTCGAGGTCTACACTAGTTCTTCAAACATGGTTGTCAAGATTTGGCCTTGCCTCTGCTCTCACATTTTGGTATATATATATATATATACACACACATACCTATATATATATATGTTTTTTTCATCGATTAAAAAGGAAATTATAATTTTGAATATTTATTTTCTTTATATTTAAATCTTATTGTAAGTAATTTTTAAAAAATTTGAGGAGGTATTTTCCCTTCTTGCTACATTTGAGAAGACTTTCTTAGAAATTAAACAAGTTCTAGGCTAAGATGAACTATCTTTTCCCCTAGAACTAAGCTGAACCTATCTTTTCCCGAACCTTGCCATAACTTCTCATCAAGAATCTATTGATCTAAGGCACAAATATTTACTCTTTTCCGCTGAATAACTCCAGACATAGTGCACAAATTAAATACTCCAATAATATACTCTAGTATTGAGGGGGGGCACGCCAGTATAGACCACGGGGTCTTAAAGACCCTTGTCAAGTGACATCCATGGCCATCGTGCACACAAATCTTGACCGTCCATCTTCAAAGTAAACTTAGCCAAGTAAACTCGAACAAGTAAACTACGTCGGTGCTCTGCAAAGTAATATAATGGCTTGACACCACTATCAGAATGCATAGCAGAAAATGAAACAAGTACTGTGGAAAATAGAACACAGAAGTGTAGAGAGAGAGAAGCTATATAAACTCTGCTATATACACAAAGATCCGATACAACATGGAGTGGGGAACCAAGGGTGGTATTTATACCACCCTCTAGTGCTGGTTGGCCAGCCTAAAAACAACTGATAGCAGATTGTATGTCCATGACCAACAAAATAGCCAGTCGGCCAGCAAAAAACAGTTGGCCAGGACATATCACTAGTCGGCCAAAAGAAAAACACTAGTCGGCCAGTATAGTAGGAGTTAGCCAACACACAACTACCCCCATGACCAGAAATAAATAGGAAAAACATGGAAAATGAGAAAAAATGAGAAAGGCTCCTAGGGCGAGCACACCCACAACAAAGGCCCTCACTGTACAGATAGGAGATGATTGCTAACACCCCCTCTAAGCTCCTGGATGTGGAACCAAGCCCAGTGAACTGTAGTCTGCCAGAGCATAGCCTGAGGTAGAGACTTTGTGAAGAGGTCTGCCGTATTGTCCGTTGATGAGCAAAACTCTAGCAAGATGTCATCAGCAAAAATTTTCTCACAAACAAAGTGACTCTGGATGACTATGAGTTCCGCCAGTGGAAACCCAATCTCGCCAAGTAACCTCTGCAACCTTACCACCTCGCAAGCAGTACCACAAGCAGCCCGGTATTCTGCCTCTGTAGACGACAAGGCGAAAGTTGGCTGCTTCTTTTGCTGCTCCATGAAATAGCTCCCAAGCCAAGGGTAAATCCGTAGCCTGATGTAGATATCCTCATGTTTGGATCTCCTCCCCAATCTAAGTCACTCCAACCTTGAAGTCTGACTCCATCCGTTGTTCCCCCTCTAGTGTCATAGAAGAGTCCAAGATCCTTCGTACCTTGTAGATACCTTGCAGTAATTTTTATATCCAAGCAGGTACCTTCGTTTTTGTGAGATGCAACCAGACGAAGTGGCTATGTGGGTTGGCTCTGAGCAAGTGATCCCTACTCTCTCCTGAGCACCACTTTGCTAAGCCTGCAGTGGGCGAGGAAGCAATCCATGGAGGGGTGCGAGAGTACATGTAGCTGGGAGTCCTTTACGTCTCCTTCAGGTGGTTCATCCCCTTCAGGTGGTTCATCTCCTTCGGGAGCTCTACATACTTTCCTTCAGGAATCTTTGCTAATGCATCTAATGTGCTCACGTGGAGAGTGGAGCTAGTTGTAGTAGTAGTAGTAGTAGTCGTCATCATCTTCTCTCAACCGCTGCATCATTAACAACAAACAAAGAAGAAAATTGTTAAAATTAAATCCATAATGCACATTTAATAAAAGAAAAAGCTACTTAATTAAAGAAAAGTCCAAGGTAAGCAGCCAAAAATTATGCTACCATACTTGAGTAATGGTTGCGAAAAGGATAGTTACCTAGATAACATTCATTTCCCCAAGGCCGCTTCCTCAAGATAGTTACCTAGATAACATTCATCTTAAAATCTTAAAATATCTTAAGGCAGACCTGCCACATGGCAGTCGCTCGCTTGTCCACGTGGCAGCCTCCCAGACCTTCCAGAGAGTGTGCTACAATACATGCTATTTTGGCAGAAAGTGGGCACAATCATGCTGACTAGGTTGCTTTGGGTAGAGATTGACAGTGCAGTCCATTACAGGGTGAGGGAGGGGGCGCATCTTCATGCACAGTAGGGAGGGGGGGAAAGAGAGGGAAGGGGCGCATCTTCATACGCAATAGGGAGGGGGGGAAGTCGTGTGTATTGCGTGGGGTAGGGGGTAATCGATGGCTAGGATTCAATTGAGCAGGAGATGAATGGGAAAGATTGCATGTTTGCAAGTTTGTGTTGGTGATGGTTGGCTTCTTGGAGAAGCTACTTCTGTGCTTGCAATGTGTAATCTGCACAGAGAGAGGGAGGTAAAGAAGGTGAAGTTGGCGATGGAGATGGCAATGCTGATGATGAAGCTATAAGTAAGAGAGATAGAGAGAGATGGTCACACAACTAGAGAGAGAAAGATGAGAGAGAATTGCCCCCCCCCCCCACACACAAAACATTGATTTAATTTAATAATTTGGTAAACCTTTATTTTTAGACTCTCGATCCACACCCTATTTTTGCCGCATTTAATTTCACAATTATTAACCCTGCTCACTTTATTACTTTAAGTAATTTCCATTAAAAGGTTCCTAAAAATAAATCAACACCAATATTTTTTAAAAACTTTACAATATTTGGGAAAGCAAAATTATTCCATTTTTTGGCATGTTATTTAATTAATCCATCATTTTGAGCATTTCTTTGGAGTAAAAATAGATGCATTCTCCACCTTTAAAAAATTAATCTAGATTTTTTCGTTAAAGCTGTAATATATTATGGGAAAAAAAGGTACAATGAGATTTTTAAATACGAAGAAGAAACTTCTTCTTCTTCTTCTTCTATATCTTATCTTATATATTATATATTATATCTTATATCTTTATATATATCTTAAGGGAAGGTTTCCACTGCATGGCAGTCATTGGCTTGGCCCAAGAGCTTCCAAAGAGTGTGTTCCACAACAGTTTTGCCTAATGAGAGAGAATTTGTACTGAGAAAGATGCATACAACCACACGATAGGCACACACACACACACACACACACTTTGGAGTCTATGTAAATGCCGAGCACAACGACAAACATAGTGGGTAAAGGCGAGAGAGGGTACATGCAACAAGTGCAACCAAAGAGCACACACAATAAAGGAGTCTTGAAATAAATATATTTCTTTATATAATAAATATCTATTTATTATATAATAAATATTTAATTATTTAAAAAATTATATATATATATATTAATTATATAATAAATATCTATATATTAGATTTATAATAAGTATATATAAATATATATGCATTATATAATAAATATGTATATGAATATATATTTAATATATAATAAATATGTATATTTATTATAAAAATAGCATAATACATTTAAATTATAATAAATCACACACACACACACACACATATACATATACATACATACATACATACATACATATATATATAAAGGTATTTGTGTGTGTATAAGAGGAATTTATGTACATATGTGTGTGTGTGTGTGTGTGTATGTTGTGCGTGCGTGTGTGTGTGTGCACATACATATGCTATGTGTGTGTTCTCTTTGTGTGTGCACATACATGATGAAAAACATCAATAAATGTCACATAATACAAGCTACCTTTAATGGATGGGTTTTGTGCAGGACCCCATACATCACTATGAATTATCTCAAGTGGCCTGCTACTCATGTTGTCTTCTTTAGGAAACGGTAACCTTGCTTGCTTTCCAAACTAGCAAGCATCACAGACATGCATATTCCCATCATACTTGAATCTAGGTAGCCCACTAACAATGCCTCTTGCTTGCATGTTCTTTAACCTTTATATGTTCACATGTCCAATCCTTTTATGCCACATGTCAATGTCTTGTACCACATTTCGACTTTTAGAGAACATGGCTGATTTCAACTCAGGAATCCCAGCATCCAACTTAAATAACCTACCTTCTTTCTTGCCTTTGGCAATGACTCTACATCCATTTTTGAAATCCTCAATGAAGCAACCATGCTCGTTGAAACGAACCTGTAAACCCTGTTCCACCATTTGACCAACTGAGGCCGCCAAACTTTTTGTAATAGAAGGCACATACAAGACATCTGCCATAGACTTTGTTTCACCATTGTGCATAACCAATGGTACACTTCCAACATGTGTGATAGCATGCTGGGTATCATCTCCTGTCTCCACATAGCCTTTCACATCCATAGGCTTCATATGTTCAAACCATTCGCCATGACAAGTCATATGGTTTGATACTCCAGAGTCCATATACCAAGTGTCATCATAGATCCCACAACATGTTTCATGGCAAACAAGTGATTTGCGCTACCATCATTACTACTTGATGCAAAATTTCCACCATTTGCATAATTTCCACCATGTTGTTGTGCATAATGTCCACCATGTTGTGCTCTACCCCCTCTCAAATCATTTTGTTTGTGGAAACAATCACGTGCCACCTCTACCACGAGGATTACCTCTGCCTCTCTGAGGTGTATATCCACGACCACCTCTGGCACCATATGAAGGCTGAAAATTCTGTTGTGGTGACCTGTCCTGCCATCCACGACCATTACCATGACCTCGTGATGCAAATCTCCCCCTGCCTCTAAATCCCATTTGTGAATAGAAAGCCTGATTTCTGCCATTATCATCATGGCTACTAGTAGATGTATCATGAAAAGTGTCACTGAGTTTGATTTCCTCAACAAGCAAGAGTGAAACCAACTCATCAAAATCTAATAAACCTGTACTTCGAACAGAAATAGATGTATCAAAAGACTTGTACTCCTTGCCAAGACCACGCAAGGTAATGTCTACCAAATCATCATCAGGCATGGGGGCATTGATTGTTGCCAATGCATCTGCATACTTCTTTATCTCTTGTACATAATCATGGATGCTCCTTCCTTTCCGCTTCACATTATGAATTTGTTGTCTCAACTGAGGCTTACGAGCACTAGTATCTGTATCAAACAACTTTACCAATGTATCCCATGCATCCTTGGGATTCTCAGCATCATGTATATGTATGAGTATAGCATCCGAGATACATATAGACAAGTAATGCAAAACTTTGTATGCTCTCTCTAACCATTGCTTATGAGCTACAACTTGTTGTTGTGTAAGTTGTCGGGGTAGTTCTGGCTCTGGCTTTGCACCTGTAGTAGCAAGGTTCCAAAACCCTTTTCCTTTTTCAAAAAGCTTTTAATCCTGTACTTCCATGCCTGGAAGTTCTTCCTATCTAACTTCTCACTGGGTTGTCTGACATATTTGCTCAATGATGCAAATGCACCTTCCGCACACGTCCAAATTTGTAAACGAGCCTTCCTTAGCTCATCCACACTCTAATAAGTGTTTCAGATACTCCAAAGTACTCAATGAACTTCACTGTTGATGTAGAAAATCAAACTGATTGCATTCAAATTGAACTGGCATACACAGTCCAAAGTACTCAATGAACTTCACTGTTGATGTAGAAAATCAAACTGATTGCATTCAAATTGAACTGGCATACACAGTCCAAAGTACCCTATTTTGGCATGCTTTCCAAGGCCTTTCCAAGGCTTCAAATTGCAATGTAGTGGTTCAATCACAAGTGTGGATAACTTGCATTGACACCTAAACAAGCTCAATGTTGCATATCAACACCATCCAAGGTGTGTACATACCAAATTTATCAAATCCCCTTCTCTGTTTTGAGAAAAACCAATAAAACCAGAAAAGACCAGTCGTAAAAGTGCTCTAATTCCTTTGATTCTCGTCCAAATTGAGAGACCAGGCATTCATTAGCTTAGCATTGATGTCTACTAACTCCATGTAAGGAATTAGACCAATTGTTTAAGTTGAGAGAGTAATTAGCCAATTAATCACCCTCTGTTTCACTAATCACAGTATAGACAACCTGTTTAATGAGCTCATAATCAGCTCCATAATGCATAATTGCTTCAACCAATCATATAGCAACCTCCTCAAGTATGTGTATCACACAACCTGTTTAATGAGCTCATAATCAGCTCCATAATGCATAATTGCTTCAACCAATCATATAGCAACCTCCTCAAGTATGTGTATCACACAATTGCTAAGTAAATTCTGAATTTAATCAATTAACTAAGTAGAATTAGCACTTTTCCACTTCTCATGTCATTTTTCTTTTTCTAGCAATCTACCTGCACATGCCCAAATTTACCACAGTAAAAACAGTCTCGTGTATCATTTTACTACCTTTTTCGATTTCCACGACCTCTTTGACTCCCCCTGCCTCTAAACTGGCCTCTTCCACCTGTGTGTTGTTGTTGTGATTCATGGGACTGTTGTTGCTGACCATAATTTTGATTACCTGTTTGGCCACTACCTTGGCCATGGCCTCGTCCTCTACCCACACTTGTGTAGAAGGCCTGCTGCTCCAAATTGATTTTATTTTGTGAGGTCTGGTCTTTACCCAAACTCTTTTCTTCAACGATCATCATTGACACCAAATCTGTAAAGTTGGGAATGTTCTTCCGAGTCTGAATAGATGTCTTGAATGCCTTATATTGTGGTCTAAGACCATGTAGACATACTTCCACCTTATCATCATCATCAATAGAAACACCAATGGATGCAAGGGATTCAACAATGCCCTTAATCCTCAAGGCATAATCATTCACAGTCATGTTTTTATTCTCCACAGTATGAAGCTCATTCTTCAATTGAATCTTTCGTGCCTTGTTGTTAGTTTCATACAGCTTCACCAAGGTGTCCCATGCCTTTTTGGGTGACTTGGCATCCTGTATATATCCAATCATGGTATCCTGTATACTAATAGAAAACCAATACATGACTTTCCTTGCTCCTTGATTCTAATCCTTGTATTCTTTTACATCCACAGCAGTTAGATTAATCTCAGGTATCTCTGGTGCCTCTTCATGTTCACCTTCAATGTAGTCCTTGTAGCCTTTTCCCATCAAAAAATTTGTTAATCTAAACCTCCAAGCATGGAAGTTATTCTTGTCAAGCTTCTCTGCAACAATCTGGTTAATTCCATTATTCGACATCTTGTTTACAACTCACCAAAAATAGCACTCTTGTTTGTCCTACACAAACTGTTGTATTCTCTATAGCGGTACTGTATTGCACCCAAACTATCACAACCAGTAACCTCAATTTGCATACATACACCCACCAATGGCAACTGTAAGACCTCTTTGCAGTACACATAGTGTCTGCACAACCAAATGCCCTTCTTGCAATTCCAAAAACAAAAATCTACAAAGAATCAAAACTTACCCGCAATGCCCGTGAACACCTGCGAAGTGAAAAATGGAGGTCCAGACGCGCCCAAAATGCATTTTCGGTCCCAAATACTCTATCCAAAGGACGATATAGTCGCCCTGCAGCTCCACTCCCACAAAGATAGCTCCTCAATTGGAGTTCATTTTACGGTGCCTCCTGAAGAGCTCCCTCCAAGAAGGGTACTCCAAGAAGGGTGTAGTACCCAACACAAAGGGGGAAGAGTAGGTGAAGCTCTTCCTCATACCGCTTGCTGTGCTTCTCTTGCTTGTTGCTCAGCTTTTTAGCATGAACTAGGCTCTAATACCATGAAAAGATGGTATTAGAGCCTAGTTCATGCTCCTCAATCGGAGTTCATTTTACGGTGCCTCTCCTGAAGAGCTCCCTCCAAGAAGGGTACTCCAAGAAGGGTGTAGTACCCAACACAAAGGGGGAAGAGTAGGTGAAGCTCTTCCTCATACCGCTTGCTGTGCTTCTCTTGCTTGTTGCTCAGCTTTTTAGCATGAACTAGGCTCTAATACCATGAAAAGATGCAGGGAGAAAGAGAGCTTGAGCTCTTGCGTGTGCTCTTGCAAGCACACGCACACACACAAACCCTAGAAGAGAGCACAGAAGATGAGAGGATGAAAAAGAGAGTTGCAATTGGGAGTTTTACAACATGGAGAGCTTGCTCATCATCATGGATGATATAGAGAAGAAAGGACGGTGTAGTGGGAATGATTAAATAAAGGAAAGTCATAAGCACCTATATATATATAATATGGATTGTATAGGAGTTTCACATGGTGGGCAAGGGTTCACAAGATCAGATAGAAGGCACTCAAGTGTGGGTGGCCCATCTTGGGTAGAAGAGCCATGGGAAAAAAAACTCACCCTATATACCTATATATACATAAACATGTTTAAAATAAGTAGAGAAAATTGGTATATCAAGGAGCCATCCACAAGGAGCCATCCAGTAAAAGGGGGAAAAAAAATAGATATGTTCCTAGCCATATACTCATGGCTTATAAGGGAAAGTATTTAAAGAAAAATACATACCCATCCACTCCCAATAAGGCAATGAGCTAGATAGTGAATTAAAACCAAGCAACCCATTCCCACGAGGATTAGAAACAAGAGTAGGGAATCCAAGTGCGGTAGTATAAAAGAGAAAATGAGAACAAGAACTACTATGTACAAACACATGCTAGGGTTCCAGCAGAATTAAGTTCCAGAAATGCGGGTGTGAAAACCTTGGATCAACATCATTTCCCACAACAACCGATGGGACCGGATGAGCATCAAAGGTGGATGAATGTAAACCCTTGGGGTTAACACCTAGGCTAACTTAGAGCTTCTTTGACCACTGTAGGTACAATTTCACATGATTTTTTCATGTTGTATTATTCATTTAACACACATGTTTATGGTTTATACTTTAAGAGCAAGAGTGATTTGGTTTAGCCACACCTCATTGGTTGTAAGATATGGAATTTATCCATGCTCGACATGTGGCATTGTATTTTTCTATATAGTGAAGGCATGGGTAATGGAGAGTTCATTCCGCTCTACCCTAGAGTTGGAATCGACTCTTGTGTCTTGTCCTTGAGTGAGAGTGTGAGCTTGCTCTTGTGCAAAGTCTACTCTTGTTCCCCTTGCCCTCTTGTTGTTGCTACTTCTTGTATGAGAGAGAGTGTGTGTTGTAAGGATGAAATATCTCTTATCTCTTCTTCTTGCCATGTAGCTAGTGAGAAGGTGTGAGGTTGTGTTGTAAGAGAGAGGTTTGTGTGCTTGAGGGTTCACATCTTGCTTGGAGAAATATGGGGAGAGTGTAACCATCTTTTCCTATGTTCCTTGCATGTGGAATGGTGAGAGCACTCTATGTGTGAGTGATCCCTTAACCTTATCCTCCTTGGGATTGTTCTTGGTGTTGGAGAGAGGGTTGCATCAAGGGATGTATATAATGCTTGGATTGAGATTGTTTGTGGTTTGGTGTTAGAGAGAGGGTTGCGTCAAGGGATGTATATAATGCTTGGATTGAGATTGTTTGTGGTTTGTTATTCCTTATTTCATTTCATTGATTAGTGTGTTAGGTAGTGTAGGTTCCTCCAACCCTCACTCTCTCTTCATTCCTCTCCCCAAGAGCTTGTGGGAGAAGCAAGAATTCGGGGTTCAAGCCTCCTATATGTCTCCCATCGGCATGCAAACACCTAGGAGCACAAAAAGGCTACACATTGGTTCCATTAGTGGGACAACATTCTTCCTTTAACATCATTAAACAAAGAGTTCAAGGTGGTATGACAAAGAGCGTTGTTAATATCACATGTTAAATACTATTTGATGAGAAGAAGAAATTAGCAAAGAGAATTTAAGTTGTGGGGGAATCAACAAGGCTTTCACCTATCTTGCAAGCTATTCACTACTCACAGCTCAAGGAGGAAGAAAGGGAGAAGAGCTTCTCTGTTGTTCCTACTCTGCAACCAAGGTATTATTTAGTAAGAGAGGGTTATGCATCTTAAAATAGAGAAAGTGCAAGATTTTCTCTAGTGAGAGGGGTTTTTGTGTTAAAATATGCACCAAACACATCCCTAGAAGGATGGGGCCAAATGGACCATGTACATGTGAAAGGGACCAAATCACTTAGCTTATGGGTGAAGCTTATCTAGCATCATTTAGTTTTGTGTTAAACCACTTGTTTTGATGAAACCACTAAGTGGTATTGAGTTGTATGGAATCTATAAAAGGGAACTTGCCTATGAAGTAATCAATTATTTGATTTGCCCAACCTTGTCTCTCTTGTGTGCATAACCCTTTCTACCATTTCTTACTCATCATGTGTTTTAATCTTATATTAATCTTTGAGCCTCCCTAGTGCACATGCATCCTCAACCACTTTTCTAACATGGTATCAGAGCCAAGTTATGAGGGGAAGATGTTTCCTTAGTAGTTCATCTCATTTATAGCCTTTTTTATTTTTTCTCCACAAAGCTCCAAAGCTGCCAGCCATACCCCACAACTGGGGGAGGATTCAATGCCCCGAACTGAGTGAACCATTGCCCACCAAACTTTGTGAGCACCTTCCTCAACTCTAGGAGCCCCATCGTGGCACATTAATTAGGCGGATTTGGCTATATACACTGCACCATTATCGCTTTCCCCAAACCAAGTCAGTTTTGTGCTTGCCCGTGGTCGTGCAACGAGCGTCGTCCCTACAGTCTAGCATTTTCTGATTCCCTTTAGCTGTGGGTGTGCCCATATGTGTGCTTCCTTGCCCTAAGAGAGATTGGTCAAGAGTGTTCTTAGGAGGGAGAACGAAGCTCTACATTAGAGCTGTGTCTTCTCACAACCATAGCCAAAAGCTTCCTTAATGATAGCCATAGCCAAAAGCTTCCTTAATGATAATTAGTAATAAAATCACTAATAATACTACCTTGTGTTTGGCTAATCAAGTGTTTTCTCTAATCCTTATCACTTGCTCCATCTCAATGTTGTTCTTGGCCTCTCTTGCAAGGCCCAACAAGTTTCTTGAAATCAAATTTGAAAGATCCCTGCCCCCTCTGCGCAACGATCGAATTCGGGGGTGCTAGCAGCGGAAGTAGCACTTCTTGCACGGGACAAAGCCTCTCACTTGGGGCCTCGCCCATGGATATTCGAGCAAGAGACTTCCCTCGGTTCTTCCAAAACCAAACCCGGAAAAACTTCCCTCACCCAGAAAGCACGGGCGATTCCTCCAGGATATTTTTATTCTAACGTAGTCAAGGTCATCACTAACCAAACTGATCCAACCGAACCCGTAAGTCACATGGTCAAATCAAGGAAAAGACTTGCACTTGGATCAAAGAGACCAATGCTTTTTTCCTCATCGAGAGGCACAGTCGTTGATTCTTTTCCATAGAACAAGGACTGTCCGGGATTTACTTCATCTATCGTACCATAACAAATTTGAGTCTCATTTTAGGGATCCATTAGTCCAGCCTAATCCCATGGGTTAGCCAACCGCCAACCACTGTAGTGATAGAATCCATTTAGGAATTTGGTTATATTTTGTCCCGGGTACTAAGGAAAAGAGTTCCCAGGTCCTCTAGCCGGCGCTTCATGCAAACTTCAAGATAGTCACACCACTTACACACCCAATATGAAATTGCATGTTTCACAAATTCAACTAACTTTGAAATCATAGTATCACTGATCATAATCCTCCAAAATATCCGGTTGAATTCTAGTTTCCAATCATTCCTTCATCGGTGTACCTATGGCATCATTGGCAACCAGAACGCTCACCACCTGTCCACTCAGGGTCCTTTTCAATAGTTCCTAGCTCATAGTACCTGAAAATATATTCACTTATAAAAATCTAGATGGACTCTCCGTTGAAGATCAGCAAGATCAACCAACAGATCCATATAAAAGAGCCATGAACTCATCCGTTGAGGACCAGCAAGGTCAATCAACCAAATCCATGCCCGAATTTAGAAAACAACTCTTACTCCTTATTCCAATATCTTCCTCGATGCACGCGTGGGTATCTTCGGTGACCCAGAGCCCGAGCACTGTATGGTCAGCGCCCTCTAGGATCCTTCATAGGTCACCTAGCGTTTCACTCATAGGGCACTTCCTTGGTCCCTCATCCACCGTACCAGAAGCTCACCGACGAAACGACTGGTCAAGACCTCGGCCAACCGTGCTACGTGAGACGTCCTCCGTTGACTCTCCGTTGTTGTAACTTTATTACTTAGGTCTCCAACGACCTCATTCACAAGATGGTCAAAATGCTTCCCCAACATTCTTGACATAAAATAGTCATTTAAAAACAGGTCATAAATACAGTTTCTATAACAAACTCTCATCTTTCCACATTGTTCCACATCAATCCACATTACTTAATCCAAGTAATCCAAGTCCAATTTCCCATTTACATCTTATTCCCATTTAGTAGCTTTTCCTACTTCGATACCGATAATGAGACTTTTTCTAAATTTCTGTCAATTGTTTGGCTTAGATAAAGGTTCTTTTTCTCGACGACTATTTCCATATTCTGGTGAGAACTCTATGTGTGAGTGAGCCCTTAACCTTATCCTTGGGATTGTTCATGGTGTTAGAGGGTTGTGGGATGCATATAATGCTTAGATTGAGATTGTTTGTGGTTTCTTATTCCTTAGTTCATTTCATTGATTGAGGTGTTAGGTAGTGTAGGTGTTAACCCTCATTGGACACCTCTCCCAATGTCATTGGACACCTCTCCCAATGTCAACGCCATCCATTGGCAATCGTCACTTCATTTGGCTGTTAGCATTAAAAATGTTAATATTGTATATTTTACATGTGTAATCATCGCTTGTCTATGAAAGGCATGCCAGGGAATTAATTATGGAGATATCATGCTTAGATTAATATTGTAAAATGTTAATATTGTATATTTTACATGTGTAATCATCGCTTGTATATTTTACATGTGTAATCATCGCTTGTATATTTTACATGTGTAATCATCGCTTGTCTATGAAAGGCATGCCAGGGAATTAATTATGGAGATATCATGCTTAGATTAAGTGTTTACAGAAGCCTAGGTGCGGCACAGCCTTAGATAGCCATTGACCGGCATTTTAAGTATGGTCGGCCAAGGTGTGTATGTTGGGGGCCAAGATAAGGGTCAATTTGTATTCTTACCAATAATTATTTTATTATAATTCAATAGAGTGCTCTTCTTCTCTATCTACTATCTTATGCTATTTCTTGCTTCATGCTTGCTAACTTGTATGTGAGAGAGTGAGTGAGAGAGTAAGAAGGGTCTCTATGCCTAGACGAAGGCACAAGAAGATGGTCCTTCATAATAGTTTTCTCTCACAAAAAGCAATGGAAGAACAAGCTAATAGAATGCCATGTAAGAATCTAATAGCATGCAAGCAAGAAAGAAGAGGAAAGAAAGGGAGCTCAAAAGAAAACTATTGCACGGGAATGATTGTGTCTTTCTTATTGTCAAAAATGACTTATATACAAATGATGAGCATTGAACTTTCACACTAGGTAGCCCAAACTTAAAAATGGTATGGCCTCTATGACTAGTCTTAAGCAACTATGTACACTAAGTCCATAAACTTTATGTATTTGACATCAACACGGGTAAGGCCACTTTATGTTCTAGTACCATATGATCTTACAAAAGTTAACTCTCATTCCAGCGGGTAAGATGGAAAAGCACCTTATGGTAGGTTGGACAGGTGAAACAATTTTAACCTACGAGAGTGGCTAACATCATAGAACCACATGATCATTATCAGGGGCAAGGACATTGACCATTGAAAGTGGTTCTATAACGATAGCTACAAAGCTTCCTCTCTCACATAGAAACAACAAATGATAGGTCTAGTAGGTGAAAACACGTTAATTTATGGAGTGGCTAACATCATATAACCGCATGATCAATTGTCAAAGGCAGCAATTTGTGACCATTGAAAATGGTTCAAACAATAGCCCCAAATCTACCTCTCTTTCACAGAGACAACGAGCAATCTCTTGCTTAAATGAGCTCTTCCTAAAGAGAAGAAACCCATTGACTACACAAACTAGACAAACTTTCCTAAATGAGCTCTTCCTAAAGAGAAGAAACCCATTGACTACACAAACTAGACAAACTTTCCAAAGAAACTCAAAGAGTAACCTAACCCCATGTTGAAGAAACAAATGAAACAATCCCAAGCATTTAAGGATGGTTTGTACTTGAGCAATTGATGAAGTACAAACCATTAACCCTACTTGAGAGTATCCCAAAGACATTCAAGAGTCAATCATAGAACTAATAAGGGAACCTTAGAGATGTTGGATTAAATCATTTCTAGAGGGTCTACATCACCTTTTCATGCTTGTATTGGTCATTTTATGATACCCTGCATTGGCATACTCTAGTAGATATTATTCAGCATTTTTCTACCATTTTTAGGTATTTTTAAGCATTTTATTATATCGGCCTGCTACTATAGCTGGCCGACCAGCACTCCATGGGAGTATATAAGGGTTGAACCCCATTTCCCCCATTTCATCTCATTCTTTTGCATGTTGTTGAGGTCATTAGCAACTGCTTCTGCTTCTTACCATTGTACAACACTTGAGAGCTTCCCTCGTGTGGTCAATTTTTAGCAATAAAAATTAGTTTCTAGCATTTACAGGTCTTGTACCTAGGCCTACATCTGTGTTTTATATTTGCTTCACTTTCTTTCATGGCATCAGAGAAAAATGCTGACATGTGAGCAGAAGAGAGCTGTATTTTTTGTTTTGGACCAGAGGCTTCGACAGTTTGTTGCATTTTCTGCAGATTTTATTGTAGAAGGTGCTGTGTTTCCTTCTAGGAGAGCAGAGGCTTCCTCAAGATTGCTACGTTTTCTTCATCTGACGCTTGGGACTATTGTGTTTTTGAATTTTCAACAAAGATTGCTGATTTTTTTCTACTGATTGGATTGCTGAAGCTCTCTTATAGGTGCTGAGCTTGGAGATATCTTTCTTCTTCCTCTCCTTTTAGTTTCCCACCCTCCCTCCCTTTCTTCTTGCTATGCACATCCTGAGAGGAGGATTTGCTGATTTTTTCAGCCTCTCTCTTAAGAGAAGGTTTCTTGTCAGAAGACATGGCTTCACGAGATTTCTCTACTACTGTTCCTTCTCCTGGTAAGCACCATCACAGCCTGGATCTCATTCTCCCGCTCCACAAATGGTTCCTATTCCCCAAATCTTTCCTCTCTGGAGTTTCTCTCATCTAGGTCTTACTCCCACCCCTACCCAAATACCATCCTACAATCCTCCCCAAGTCAATGGCTCCATAAAGCTTACAGTAACAACAACTATAATACTTGGTCTTTCTACACTCAATTGTTGCTTGGAAGGAGCCGGTGTGTGGATGGATATCACCACACCTTACTTAGTGGACCCTGATTTGAGAAGCATAGTGGATGCTCGGGCTCATCTTATCATCCATTGCATGACTCCATCTTATCATCATCATCCATTGCATGACTCCATCTATACAGGCACAGTTTGGTAGGAAATAATTATAAGATCAAAAGGGAGATTCTTACTCCTGTATACCTTGAAGGCTGGGGGAGGAATCTTACAAACTTCTACCCCACTTAAAAAGGTGCGAGATGTCTCATCTCGCAAAGTAGAGGACAGCTCTTTTTCTTAAGATCCAATTTATTCTGGGTTCCTTATATTCTGGTCAACCCAACAGAATACTGGGATAAATATTCCTTATATAGAACTCATCATTAAATAATAATTCATTTAGATCATATCATTCCTACGATAATGGTCCATTAGACCGAAAAATTTCCTTCTGAACATTCCTCTCCCCACGGAAATTTCAGTCAAGCAAGTTCTCAATTTGTCATCCCTTAACTTAATCTACCGTCTCAAGTATTAACAGTAGCAATTTGACAGTACAATCCACTAATCTCATAGTGATTTGTTGAATCATTTTCATCATTTATCATTACTACAGGGACTCATCCCATTCATCCTCATTGTGGTTTTGCTCAGCTTATTACATTTCAACTAAATTTCAGAATTCATCATTTTCCAATCAGAATCCAAATCAATTTCATCAATTCTCAAACAGAATTAAAAATCATATCAACCACATTCGAATTCATCATCTGGATAGCATTAACGCTTATAATTTCAAGTTTTAGATTTACTCGTATATACTGTCAGTAAAGAGCTGCAGTATACTCTCGGTATGTACGGGTAGTCATGGCCCTTGGAATTATAAGGTAAATACCATCATGTCTAGGCCTCAAGCAAGTCAGGGATTCTATATAATTGCGGTACTTCCATCTGAAGACCCAATTACCAAATTACGAATTTTAGTTTGAATATCAAATTGTATGACTTATATCACACAATTACAACCTTTTTGTATTTCTTGATAAATTTTTGACATATTTGTCTTCTTAGTTGATCTTTATTAACCAAATGCTCTGATACCAACTGTGAGATCCCAGTCTCCCACCGCGCAACGGATTCGGGTACTAGCAGCGGAAGTAGCACATCGTGTGCGGGTAGGGGTCTCACACTCGGGGCCTCGCCCAACGGATATCCGGACAAGAGACTAATCCGTCGGTTTGTCCAAAAATATTAACCGAAAAAACTTCCTTTACCCGGAAAGCGCACGGGCGATTCCACCAGGATAACTCTTTACTCTAACGTAGTCAAGATCATTACTGATCAAACTGATCTGACTGCACCTTTAACGGTACTTGGTCAAATCAAGGAAGAAACTTGCACTTGGATCATTGGGATCAACGCTTTTTTCCCCATCAAGAGGCACAGCCGTTGATTCCTATCCATAGAACAATTTCTATCTGGGATTTACTTCATCTATCGTAATAATAGAAATTAAATCTCGATTTATGGATCCATCAGTCCAGCCTAACCCCATCCGATCCCATGGGTTAGCCAACCGCCCAACCACTGTAGTGATGGGATCCAATTTGGAATTTGGTTAGGTTTTGCCCCGGGTACCAAGGAAAAGAGTTCCAAGGCCCCCTAGCCGGAAGTTCATGCAAACATAAAACTAGCCACACCACTTACACACCCAATATGAAATTGCCTTTTTCTTAGCATCAGCTAACTTTAAAACAATCCTTTAATGAAACCATAGTACCACTGATCACAATCTTCCAATTTATCCGGTTGATTCATAATTTCCCATCATTCCTTCATCAGAGTATCTATGGCATCATTGGCAACTAGAACGCTCACCACCTGTCCACACAGGGGCCTTTTCAATAGTTCCTAGCCCATAATACTCGGCAATATAATCACTTATAAAAATCAAGATGGACTCTCGTTGAAGATCAGCAAGATCAACCAACAGATCCATATAAAGAGCCATGGACTCATCCATTGAAGACCAGCAAGGTCAATCAACCAGATCCATGCCCGATTTCACAAAACAACTCTTACTCCTTGTTCCAATATCTTCCTCGACGCACGTGTGGGTATCCTGGGCGACCCAGAGCCCGAGCACCGTATGGTCAGCACCCTCTAGGATCCTTCGCACCCTCTAGGATCCTTCGCAGGTGACCTAGCGCTTCACTCATAGGGCGCTTCCTTGGTCCCTCATCCACCGTACCGGAAGCTCACCATTTTTAATCGAACCGAGGCTAGTCAAGACCTTGGCCGACCTTGCTACGCGAGACGTCCTCCATTGACTCTCCGTTAGCAGTTGCAACTTTAACAGTTAGGTCTCCACGACCTTAATCACAAGATGGTCAAAATGCTTCCCCAGCATTCTTGACATAAAACAGCCATTTACAAACAGCATTTACAACAGTTTACAAATACAGTTTCTATATTAACTCTCATTTTTCCACATTATCCCTCATTAATCCACATTACTTATTCCACATTCCATTTATATATGTACTCATCCAATCACATCATTTTCCATCTCTTCTCACTTCAGATTCCTTCACATCACATAACATATATTCACATCCATACATCCACATCCACATCCACATCCACATTCACATCCATACATCCACATCTACATGCTTACCTCCATTTTCACATCCTCATTTATACATCCACATCCCGTATCCACATTCATACATACACATCCATATCCACATCCATACATCCACACCCACATGCATACATCCACTATCACGTCCTCTTCATACATCCACATCCACATACATACATACATCCACATCCACATTCCCATTCACATTCCACATTCCCATTCCCATCCACATCTACATTCCCATTCACATTCCACATTCCCATTCCCATCCACATACATACATACATCCTCATCCACATTTCCATTCACATCTATACATCCACATCTACATCCACATATATACATACATCCACATCCACATTCCACATTCACATCTACATCCACATTCACATACATCCACATCCACATTCCCGTTCACATCTATATATCCACATCTACATCCACATACATACATACATCCACATCCACATTCCACATTCACATCTACATCCACATTCACATACATCCACATCCACATTTCCATTCACATCTATACATCCACATCTTCATGCATACATCTACATTCACATGCATACATCCATTTTCACATCCTCATTCATACATACACATCCACATACATACATACACATCCGTATCTACATCCATACATCCACATCCACATCCACATTCACATTCATATATATACATCTACATGTATACATCCACATCACATGATAAAAAACAGGAGCAGGATGTAACACACACAAGAGAAGCAAACCCTAATCCATAATCATCAATCATAAAGAAGGAGAGAAGCCATAGTCACCATCTCTCTCACACACACAAAAGGGAACACAACATAGTGTTATGTCCACACTACTGTCCCAACCACACATGACCAGCTGGACGCGGTCATAAACACACCACACGATATCTATCTACCATACTGTCACTCTGTCAGCACCCATGTGCTATCCTCCAGCTGTATACGAGCTTGACATTTCAACACTCCCCCTCAAGCTCGACATGTCCATCTCTAGGACTCCCAATCTAGTACGGAAATACTCGAACTTATCCTTACCAAGTGCTTTGGTAAAGATATCTGCAACCTGCTCATCTGTCTGCACATATGTCAAATCAACATGCCCATCTAGCACCTTCTCTCTGATAAAATGATAGTGGACCTCAATATGTTTGGTCCTGGCATGATAAACTGGGTTGCTAGCAAGCTGAATACTACTCATGTTGTCACAATGAATGATAACTCTCATATCACTCTGTATCCTGACATCATCTAGCAACTTCTTCAACCACATAGCCTCACATGCAGCTATGGCTGCTCCACGATACTCTGCCTCTGTGGTAGATAAAGCAACTGTAGGTTGCTTTTTACTGCTCCAACTCACAGCTCCACTACCAAGGCTGAAAACATAGCCACTGGTAGATCTCCTGTCATATGCACTACCGGCCCAATCTGCATCTGTATATCCATAGACATGCATGTCTTTTCCTGCCTCATAGAAAAGACCATAATGCGCGGTAGTTTTGACATATCTCAGAATCCGTCTCACAGCATCCAAATGAGGTTTACGAGGACTCTGCATAAACTGACTCACCAAACCAACTGCATAACTGAGATCTGGCCTCGTAATGGTCATGTAGATAAGGCTACCAACCATTTGCATGTACATGGTGATATCATCAAGCTCATCACCCAAATCAGCCCTAAGCTTCATGTTTTGCTCTAATGGTGTCAACATTGGTTTGCATGCTGTCATACCATACTTTGCCAGCATGTCAAGTGCATATTGCCTTTGCACCAACCATATACCCTTGTTTGTTCTAATCACCTCAATGCCAAGAAAGAACCTCAAATCACCAAGGTCTTTCATATCAACCTCTTTGCATAAAGAGGCCTTAACCTCATCAATACCTTTCCCACAATCACCTGTGATAATCAGATCATCAACATAAATGACTATCATCACTATACTAACATGTGTCTTCTTCACATAAAGTGAAGAGTCTGCATTTCCAACCACAAATCCAATACTGACAAGATATCTGCTGATCTTGTCACTCCAAGCACGAGGTGCTTGCTTCAAACCATAAAGTGCTTTCTTTAACCTGCAAACGAAAGTAGGATATTTTGGATGTACATATCCTTCTGGCTGTTCCATGTACACCTCTTCTTGTAGATCACCATTCAAGAAAGCATTTTTTACATCCATTTGATGTAAAGCCCAACCTTTTTGTGCTGCTAATGCAATGATAGACCTCACTGTAGCCATCTTAGCCACTAGGCTGAAAGTTTCATCATAATCAAGACCATAAGTTTGTGCATATCCTTTAGCGACCAGCCTTGCCTTATGTCTCTCTAGGCTGCCATCTGACTTGCACTTTACCTTATACACCCATTTGCAACCAATTGCATTCTTTCCTTGAGGTAACTCAGACAATTCCCATGTATCATTTTTGTCCAAAGCATCCATCTCTTCATCCATGGCTTTCTGCCATACATGCTCTCCAATAGCCTCTGTATAGCATGTAGGTTCCACATGCTTTACCATAGATGTCATGTATGCATAGTGCATAGCAAAATCTCTATATGTCAATCTTTCCACTGGATATCTGACTCTCTGGGATCTCCGCAATGCATGCGGGTCACTCTGTACACCTGTAACTCTAGCATGTGGTGGCACATATCTGTCCTGTCGTGTGCGTACAACAGGTATCCCGAGCTCCTCATCCAAATTCTCTGAGCTAGAGGACTCATAACCTGTGATTCCAATTCCTTCGACTTTCTTCTTGCCTTTATCCATAGCACTACTCCCAGTGCTCACACTATCATGTCTCAAACGTCCTGACCATGGACGTACACTGCTACTACTCTCAGCTTCTGCTGCTGGCCCAGACATAGTAGTAGAACTAGAACTTGCTTGTGATGGCAAGTTCACAGGCACATTAGCCTCAAGTGTGTCAATGACTCCCTTATCTCTTGCTTTGTACCAACTAGCAAGCTCATCAAACACCACATCTCGTGAGATGACTACTTGTCTAGTTTGAGGGTTATAACATTTGTAAGCCTTTCGATCCTGTGCATATCCAACAAATACACATTTCTCTGCTTTAGGATCCAACTTCCGTCTTCTTTCATCAGGCACATGGACATAAGCTACGCATCCAAAGACTTTCAGATGTCCAATGTCTGGCATGTAACCTGTAAGCCGCATCTCTGGCGTGCTTCCATGAATGGCTGCTGTAGGGGTTTTGTTCAGGATATACACTGCAGTAGCACATGCTTCTGCCCAATAGTAATCTGGCATGCTCTTTTCATTGAGCATTGCCCTTGCCACTTCACATATGACACGATTCTTTCTCTCAGCCACACCATTCTGCTGAGGTGTATACCTGCATGTCAACTGTCTTCTTATCCCATGCTTCCGTAAGAAATGCTCAAAAGCTTTTGAGGTGTATTCACCACCTCCATCTGTTCTCAAACATTTAATCCAACAGCCATATTGCTTTTCTACAAGAGCTTTGAAATCCATGAACTTTTTCAGCACTTCACTCTTCTCTCTCAGAAAATATATCCATGTCATCCTGCTGAAGTCATCTATAAATGTCACATAGTATAGACTTCCTTTGATAGATGGATTTTGCGCAGGGCCCCATACATCACTGTGCACTATTTCAAGTGGCCTGTTACTCATATTTCCTTCCCGAGGAAACCTCAACCTTGCCTGCTTTCCAAACTGACAGGCTTCACAAACATGCATATGTCCATCATATTTGAATCGAGGCAATCCACTGACAATGCCCCTTGTTTGCATGTTCTTTAATCTTTGTATATTGACATGTCTAATCCTCTTGTGCCACATGTCAATGTCCTGCACAATCCCATTGCTCTTTGAAAACATGGCTGAGCTCAATTCTGGTATGCCTGCATCCAATTTGAACAACCTTCCTTCCTTCTTGCCCTTGGCAATCAATCTACAGCCATGCTTAAAATCTTCCACAAAACAGCCTTTCTCATTGAATCTTACTTGTAATCCTTGCTCAACCATTTGGCCTACTGATGCCAAACTCTTTGTAATGGATGGTACATATAACACTTCTGACATATTTTTCACATTTCCATCATGCATCTTCAAAGGCACACTGCCAACATGTGTTATAAGATGCTGAGTATCATCTCCTGTGACCACATAACCATTTGTATCCAATGGTTGCATCTTCTCAAACCACTCACCATGACATGTCATGTGGTTTGAGGCACCTGAATCCATATACCATGAATCATCTCGAGCATTCTGAGAATCCATTGTCCCCATAACATGCTTCATTGCAAAAAGATGGTTTGAACTCCCATCATTGTTACTGGTAGATGCATAATTTCCATGTTGTGGTCTTCCATTCCTCGCATCATTCTGCTTTTTGTAACAATCTTTTGCCAAATGTCCAAGTTTGCCACAATAGTAACATTCAATCCCATTCAAATTTTGTTGAGGACCTTGCCATCGTCCTCTACCACGAGCACCTGTTCCAAATCTCCCCCTATGGGATTGAAATCCACGTCCTCCACGTGATCCAAATGAGGACTGTGAATTCTGAAAATTCTGATTTGATTGTGGTTGTGTAGACCTGTCATTCCAACCACGTCCTCCACGGCCTTGAGGGGTAAATCTCCCCCTGCCTCGAAAGCCTCTAGATGAGTAAAATGCCTGATTCCTTGCATGCTCATCATTACTGGATGAGGATGCACCACCTGTAAGACTCATACCACCAAGTCCAAGCTTCAATTCTTCCACAATGAGCAATGACACAAGCTCATTAAAGTCTGGCATTCCTCCCAACCTTACTGAGATGGAAGTGTCAAAAGATTTGTATTCTTTGCCTAAACCACGCAATGTGAGAGCAACCAAATCATCATCATCCATTGGGGCATGGATTGATGAAGGAATCTGCATAACCCTTGATTTCCTGAACATACTCATGTATACTCCTATTCCTTCGTGTTACACTGTGAATCTGTTGCTTTAGTTGTATTTTCCTTGCACCACTGTCTGTCTCATACATTCGGCACAATATACCCCATGCTTCTTTCAGTGTATCTGCATCTTGGATGTGAATAAGCAAGGCATCTGTTACACATATTGAAAAATAATGCAACACCTTCGAAGACCGCTCTACCCATTGCTTGTGAGCCAGTATAACTGAGCATTATTTGGTTGAGGAGGTAGGTATGGCTCCGGATCTTCCTCCGAGACAAGACTCCATAAACCTTTGCCTTTCAAAAAACTCTTCATTCGAAACTTCCACACTTGAAAGTTAGTGCGATCAAGCTTCTCTCCAACAATCTGTATCGGACCATCTCCCATTGTTGCAAAATAGAGTAGTTGTACCCTATCGATCACAATGTATGAAGTACCTGTAGTGCTCCAAATCTCTCCAAATCACATCAAATGCTTGCAAATTGTGTGCATTAACATCCCACAATGATTCACCAACAATGTACACTCGATCAAAGTTGAAACCAAATGATACTCCTTCACAAAAAATTTTCTGGTTTTTTTCTCGCCAGAGAACCAGTCAATGATTATGCTATAAATCCTTCAAATCTTGTCCAAATTCAATGATTCAACTTGCATTAGCTTCCCAACACATTGCTCCAACATATCCTAGAAGGGTTTGATCTAATTCTTCAAGGGGAATGAGAACCACCAATTTTTGTAACCTCTGGTTTGAATTTTTCTGCATCTGTCTGGTACCACCTCTCACTAAAATTGCATTATCTCCTTCAAATCTTCTCCAAATCCAAAACTTTTTGATTCAAAAGTTTAGCAACTCATAGGACTCTACTTGTACCAGAGGAATTAGGCCAATTTGATATAGACAAGGATTAATGCCTTGATTAAAACTGCTCTGTTTTTGGACAGACTTTCTGTAAACCTGCACACCTCTGCTAATTGAGTTCAATGAGCTCCAAATGCATCAAATGAGTTGCAACCAAGCATCACAAGGCCTTAGCAATGTCTTTGCTAAACTCTCCAAGCTTTAAAGCATTCAATTTGGTGTCCAAATGAGTGAATTAGGATGTAATCTCTGCAAACTGTCCAGAATTCTGCATCTTCATGCGCCGCCTGCTCCAGGAGCTCTGGGAGAGAGGGGAAATCACCAATGATGTGATAGGTCTCTTAGCAATGACCTAATCTACCTTGGGTATGAAGGGTTTAGCTCAATTTTGTCTGTAGCTCCTGCAATTGATCCTCCACGGGGGGTATGTCCACTGTTTGTGTGAAAAAACAGAAACTTTTACATAAATCCACTTTCACTTGATTTTGTTCAAATCTGTATGCATCAATCTGCTTCAAGATTCTGTATGTTGCTTGTGCCCACTTTGCTAATACATTTGCAAGCCCAAATACATGTGCCTTTGTGTATACATTTGCCAAGAGTATACATTCACTTCAAGCTTTCCATGAAAGCTTAGAGAAAAAACCAGAATTTTTCCTTTGCTTTATGCCCTTCAATCTTCACTGAACCTTCTCTTTGATACCTGCAATCCGCAGAGGGGGTCTTGCTACACTCACCAATGGTCCTTAGCTCCCAGATCTGATGCCGGTGTGTGCTCCACAGCTTTTCCTTTGCTCCAAGCTCCAATGGCTTCCTTCACAGCTTTTTCTTCTTCTTCCCTCTTCTCTCACTCACTCACACAACTCAGCTAATGAGCTCTTAGCTCTGATACCATGATAAAAAACAGGAGCAGGATGTAACACACACAAGAGAAGCAAACCCTAATCCATAATCATCAATCATAAAGAAGGAGAGAAGCCATAGTCACCATCTCTCTCACACACACAAAAGGGAACACAACATAGTGTTATGTCCACACTACAAAGTAAACCTAATGTAATGTCCACACCACACATGACCAGCTGGACGCGGTCATAAACACACCACACGATATCTATCTACCATACTGTCACTCTGTCAGCACCCATGTGCTATCCTCCAGCTGTATACGAGCTTGACATTTCAACATCACATTCATACAACCATATTACATCCATTCTCGTCCTAACACATCCCATATACATCTTAACACATCCTAACTCATCTTAACACATTCTATCACATCTCATACACATCTTATCACATCTCATACACATCTTTTCACATCTCATACACCTCTTATCACATCCTATCACTTCCCATACGCATCTTATCAAATCTTATCACATCTCATACACCTCTTATCACATCTTATCACATTTCATATCTTTTTTAAGAGAATTCTTATATTTGATATAAGATTTCTCTACACATTTATTTATGCATAAATTCCATTTAAGGAGACTAACACTTTCGAAATAAAAATCAATCTTTTATGCATCTTCTTATGCATAAATTCAATTTGGTAGGAATTACACTTTTAGAATAAAAGAATTTCTCTTATGCATCTAAGTTATGCATAAAATCCATTTATGATGAAAATCACACTTTTAGTATAAAAAGAATATCTTTTATGCATACCTCTATGCATGAAATCCAAATATAATAAAAGTAACACTTTTATAATAAAATAATCAACTTTTATGCATACCTCTATGCATGGAATCTAATATGATAAAAGTAACACTTTTATAATAAAATAATCAACTTTTATGCATACCTCTATGCATGAAATCCAAATATGATAAAAGTAACACTTTTATAATAAAATAATCAACTTTTATGCATACCTCTATGCATGAAATCCAATATGATAAAAGTAACACTTTTGATATAAAAAAAATTATCCTTTATGCATACTTCTATGCATGAAAATTAAAAATGATAAAAGTAACACTTTTGATATATAAAATTTTTTCCTTTATGCATACTTCTATGCATGAAAATTAAAAATGATAAAAGTAACACTTTTGATATAAAAATTTTTCTTTATGCATACTTCTATGCATGAAAATTAAAAATGATAAAAGTAACACTTTTGATATAAAAAAATTATCCTTTATGCATACTTCTATGCATGAAAATTAAAAATGATAAAAGTAACACTTTTGATATAAAATAATAATCTTTTATGCATAGCTCTATGCATGAAAATCAATTATGCAATCAATTATGCATAATATAAAAATCAATTTCTCTATGATTACAATGTATATCTTTCAATTAATCTAGGATGATAATTCCTAGAATATGGTAGGAAGTCCTCTTTTTATGCTTTGAATGAAATTATTTTATGCATAATTTTTATAAAAATTTTGCCATAGCTCCGCTGCTATGACTGATAAATCTCAATTTTTCTAAGGGATAAAGCTTATCATTAAGGAAATAATTAAAATGATCTCTAATTGGATCATTAATCTATAATGGATTGAATCATCAATATACATAAACTAAAAGCATAGAAAAAAAGCCATTAATTTGGCCTCAAGCATAGCTTAATCTTGGGTTAAGGAAAAGCTTGATTTGGATTGAGAATGGGTCATGAGTATGACCATTTCTTGAGTGAGAGAGAGAAATTACATAAAAACCATTAGAATTTAAACATAAATGGAAATTAACTTCAATAGTATTTATTAAATTATGTAACTCTTCACTACTATTCACCAATTAACTTCAATAGCATTTAAAAAACCATACCAATTAAGCTTCTCAAGCTTGAGAGGGGTTGAGAAGAGAGAAACATTGAGAAATTATAGAAAAGATCAATATTCAATTACCTTACAAATTGCTTGATTCTTTGTTCACGGTAGAGGCCCCCAACCAATCAATTGGTTAAGTATGTTGATGGAGCCACCAATGGGGATTGAAGAAAGAGGGAAGCTCCAAAAACTAGTGAATTATTAATGAATTCATAGTTCTTGGCTTAGGTGGAGTAGAGTAACGATGCATAAACACTATCTATTTTTCAACAAGGGGGAGGCTTCTATTTATAGGAAAAATTAGGCTCCTACCAAACAAACTGATTCTAGAATTTTCTAAATCAGTTTGGTCAATATTTGACCATTTTTAGGTCAGTTAAGCTAACTTTTTGGAACTAGACTTGAATGAGGAGAGAGGAGAGATGAAATATCTCAATTTTTATGAGTTTAAAACTCATTCAAGCATGTGAAATATGCACCTCCTTTAAAGAACTCCCCTTCCTTACATATGTGTCATAATGGAATCATTATACCCAAAATATCTCATATTTTTAATATTGCTCATAGTTTTTTACTAATAAACCTTGTACATTTTCAACTCTTCATCTTATGTGAAATATGCACCTCCTTTAAAGAACTCCCCTTCCTTACATATGTGTCATAATGGAATCATTTTAATATTGCTCATAGTTTTTTACTAATAAACCTTGTACATTTTCAACTCTTCATCTTATGTGAAATATGCACCTCCTTTAAAGAACTCCCCTTCCTTACATATGTGTCATAATGGAATCATTTTAATATTGCTCATAGTTTTTTACTAATAAACCTTGTACATTTTCAACTCTTCGTCTTATGTGAGCATTTACTCATTTTTGGGTATCTTCTTTTATAAATTGAATTTCACTCCTCCCTACACATGGATTGATGCTATTGGCCCATAGGAACCTTAATTGGACCATAATTTCTGAAAATCTAGACCCTTAGGCTAAGGTTCTTTATACCCATTTCCAATTAATTCCAATTGCACAACATTGGAAAGTTCTTTTTGAATTTCTGTTTCAGGGGAACTTATTTTCATAAGATGAGATAATTTTCTATCCAAAAATATTAAAAATCTGAATATTCTCTCTCTAGAATATTTTCTCTCTCTAGGTTAAAACAGTTAGAAACAAGGTCTTTATATTTCTGAAGAGGGATTGATTACAGGGAAAGATACTAGACATCAAAAAGGGAAAGATACTAGACATCAAAAAGGGGGTTGGGGGAGGAATCTTACATCTTGGATCATAGAGTCCTTGCATCCAAATATGTAAACTGACTGTCATGCATTGCATTTGCTTATAACCAAGCTCTTGTTCCCAACTTGATTCTTTACAACCCGTTCATGCTACTCTTCTATTTTTGTCATGGCCACGCAAGCTGCCGTCTTTACTACATTCTATACACATGATATATCTACTCATATGTATATGCTTGGACCAAAGCAGCATCAAATATCATATTCATATCATGAGCCTACTAAAGCACGCATCATGCTTGCACTCCCATAAGAGGTAATCATTGACTCGGCTCATCGATACCATTGAGAAGCTACTACACATCATGCACATGGGTAGCCATTCACATCATTATCATATCCCTTTGACGAGCCACTCATACCATCATTTACATAGCCACGCAGACCATGTATATAACTGAGTGTTTCCAACTTACCCATGAGGTCTGAGTGTGAACAGAATCACCACCACCATACTCACAAGAGTCATTTTGAAATAGCTCTCACTAGCATAGCTGCCACTAGGTTCACCATCCATGGGCATAAAGATATTATTGAAGGGATCATTCTGTCTATGAGGATACACAAGAACTTTGAATGTGTGCAGTATCTTAATAAAGTCCTTCTTGTTTTGCTCATTCCACGATACCTCCAAAGGGTATTCTTTAAAACCATTCCTCATATCATACATGCTCTCACATCTCCATACATCTTGAGAAGGGTGTTCCCTACTGCAAGGCTTACCATAAGCATAAGGCTCCATATTTCACACCACACTCATATACAAAAGTTCCGAGACCTGACTCAGCCTCAGCTCGTCTTATTGAACCTCATTTACAATATGAACATATGTACATGGCATCATATAATGACTCGTCATAGCACTTAATCCCATGCATCTAGATTTGCATTTGATAGTCTCATATGCATGGTTTCACACCATAGATGTGCCATGGCACGACATCCACCCCCTCTAAACCTGCACATCCTCTGGTATGTGCCAAATCATCATCAAGATCCACAAATAACTGGATGTCGTCTTCATCTTCTACATTGTTAGGAAAATCATCCTCTTCCTCTTCGGCCATATCCATGTTTTCGCTATCAAGCCTCTCATCCTGAGTTCCCTGTGAATCAAAAGGACTTCTGTCAAGCCTTCTTTTAAACATCTTGATCCTTTTGCCTGCTACAAGATTCTTTATCTCTGTTCCATCAAGCTCACACAGAGTATACGTGGCATTTCCATGCACATGCTTGACAATGTAAGGGCCAAACCATCTTTTTGCAAACTTCCTTTTGCCTGCTACAAGATTCTTTATCTCTGTTCCATCAAGCTCACACAGAGTATACGTGGCATTTCCATGCACATGCTTGACAATGTAAGGGCCAAACCATCTTTTTGCAAACTTCCTTTGAACAGTGAACTGGTTGTCAAGACTACTATCATACATTAGAACCCAATCACCTTCTTCAATAGGTTTTGGCCGGAGTCTGTGTCTTCTATCAAATCTTTTTTTATTTTTCAACCTTGCATCTTTCAGGCGAGCTTTAGCAAGCTCTACATCTTAAGGCCTCCTCTCCAACTGCCTTATTCACAATGCAAGGAGGTCTTCCCTGCTCAATCCTTCCACCCAGGGCAATACATTCCAAGTTGGAACTACTTCTTCAACTGGCATCACTGGCTTCTGACCATACATTAATTCTGCAGGCATGTATCCTGTCACTGAGCTATGAGTTGTACGGTCAGCCCACAAAGCATATGGTAGCAGCCTTGGCCACTCTCGCATTCTTTCTCTGCATGCCTTAGCCAAAGCTTTAATGATTGGAGGATGTCCTCGCTCGCTTTTACCATTGCCCTCAGGATTGTAAGCACATGTTAGGGACAGTTTAATGCCAATTCTAGAGAAGAATTCCCTTGCTTCTTCAACATCTAGCTCACCCCTATCAGCTGTTATTTTCCCAACACAACCATACCGACAAATCACATCTTCCAAGAGAAATTTGCATACTGTTTCCGTACTCTTTGTTCTAAGAGCACACCCCTCTACCTGATTTGTCAAATCTTCTCTTGCAAGTGCTATGTACCGCATCTGCCAAATTCCCAAAGGCATTGTAACTAGATCCACTACCCATTTGTAGTGCATGGCAGGCGGGTAGGTTGGTTGCAAGTCATCACGATGTCGTACATTTGAGTACATTTGACATTCCATGCATGTTTCCACATATTGGGAAATATCCTTGTACATTCCTTTCCACCAATATTTTTCCTTTATTTTGGTAAAGGTGGCCCACACACTTCGATGTCCAGCCCAGAGACTCTCATGGAATTCTTTCACAAGCTTCCCTTGAGTCTCTTTATCACATATAACTCTCTGTGGCATAGCATTCCTCTGCTTAGGATGCTTCCAGAGGTACCCATCCTTTAGAAAATAACCATATGCTTTTCTGCGGATCCTCTTAAATTCTGAGTTAGACCAATTTTCCTATCTTGTCAGAGTACTCAAATATTGACCAATAAGCAACCAATCTCCTTCATACATTTCCTCAATAAAAGACTCAAGTGCATTTGATAGGCAAATATAGTCCCCCTTTGCATATGCAGTAGTGTAGAACTTTGTACCCACATCATCAATGTCACTAATCATCTCTTTTTCATCTTTATACCTGGCTCTTGATAGCATATCTGCAACAACTGGATTATCTTTTCTTGCAAATATGCTCAAACTCAGGATTTAGTGACTTGATATAGGCAATCCACCTAAGCATAGCAATATCTGGAGTGGTACAGCTTGCTATCATCCCAAGAAGTGGCAAGCAGTCAGTTTCCACAAGTACAAATGCCCCAATAAGATATTCTTTTTCACATTTTAGAGCAGTGACTATTCCCCATAACTCTCTCTTGATCTGTGGATATTTTCGTTGTCGAATGCTTAATACTTTTGCTCCAAATCTGATTACATACCTGTGATCATCCTCATCATCTTGCCCTACTGTCCATCCTATCCCAGTAGGACTAGTATCAACTGTAACAATCACAGGCCTGCCACACTTATAATCTGCCTTCCTTAGAGTAGGTGACGATTGAAGTAGATATTTCAGCTTTCGCATAGCTTTAGTATGTGCTGCATTCCACAAAAATTTTTGATTTTTCCTCAAGAGTTGATAAAGAGGATCTGCTACATGAGCATAATGTGGGATCCAAATAACATAAAAGACACATGCACCAAGAAATCTCCTCAGCTCTGTAACATTAATGCATATCTCTTTCATTCTTTGTATTGCATCTATCTTGGCTGGACAAGGTCGGCGTCCACTAGTACTACAAAGATGTCCCACTATTAGCACTTCACCAACCCCAAACACTGATTTCAGTCCAGACAAAGTAAGATTCACTTCTTCAAGCCTGGATAGAATCATATCACAATCCTTTATATGATTTGCCACAAACTTGCGGCACCCCTTTGAATCCAAATCCCCATCTTTGTCTTTCTCATCACAGCCTTTTATTGGCACATCATCCAGAAATGGCATAGTTATTTGTGGTATGAAGTCTCGTAAGACTTTATTCATTCCATTCATCATATGTGCCACTGAGTTGGTGGCTCCCTGTGGTAAGGTACACATCCTTACTAATCCCAAAGGAGTTCTCATTGTGGTCAAGTCCCTGCTTTGTATATCCAGCTGGAACTGATCATATCCCGAATACAGATCACCCATAGAGTATATAGCTTTCCTTGCAAATGCTTCTGCAAACTCATCCACAATCGGACCTGCTCTCACATTCCTGATTGTGACTTTGTTTACAGGTTGCATGTCTTGAATAAAGCGCAATGTCCCATTTTTCTTTGGCACAGTAAACCATCTGTTGGAATATGGAGCGTATGATGGCTCCAAAATTTCCATCCTGATCTTTTCTTTTAGTAATTCCATCAGCTTTGGCAAGAGAGCCTTTGGTACTGGAATTGGCCGCAGGTTCCAGGGCACATGTGGAACAGTAAAGATCACCATTGGTGCTGTTACACTTGGATCAACACAGCCTATCTTATGCGGCTGAAAAGCAAAGGCTTTCCCATGTTTTACAAGCATCTCCTCAAAGCATTCCCTTTCAACTGGCAACAGAAAATCCCTTTCACCAATCTTCAGCTCTTTTAAAGTTTCCTGTGTAAACTTATGCCCAATTTTCTTTGGATCTTTGAGATTTGGTTGCATAGAAGCTTCATCTATCTTCTCCTTGCTTCCTGGTGGCAAAGGCAAGGCAACTGGTTTCACCTTCTTTGCAACTGTTTTGTACTTTGTATCAACATGAGCATCCATCTCGCAATTCATGTTTTTACATTCCACCCCCTCAAATTCCCGGATTATATCATACATCTCCACAGATGACACCTCTATCATCTCATTTCCACCCTGTAAGCATGCTCTTTCCATATCAAAAAGCACATCCATAGTATCTACAAATGACACCTCATCAAGCACCCCTGAAATAAACTCATTCTTCTCCAAAAGACCACACTGCTCAAGACTTTTTTGTTCATTTTGTACATGTCTACGCATGCCACGCTTCAAATCCTTGCTTTTTACAAAGACCAGTGACCCATAGCTAGAGAATCCTTGAAAATTTGTTGAAAAGTTATTTACATTGATTGAGTCCTGCGAGAACTCATTTTCCCTTGTACCATTGGAATCCCGCTTTACAATGGCACCTGGCCAAAATCCCTCATCTCCCTGTAATTCATGAATTCTCTATTTATCTTTGCGAGTGACTGTGCTCGAAGAGACTCACGATTCCTTTCATGGTTAATGCAAACTGTCAAGAACTGAACAGCTTTCTTGCCATCTTTACTCCTTATTCTTGCATATGCCGAGCCATCATCCAAAACCTTTGTTTCCATCCTCACAGCTGTAATGTAGGGTTGCCCAAGGATGAGGGGATACGATGACATCTCCTGAACAAAGAAGTTCTGATCATCTTTCACATCCCCTATAGTTACCCTTACATTTGGACATGCTGCATAGAGCTCTCCAGATGAGTTATTAGCTGCTTTAATCATCCACCCATGATCTACATCCATTGGCTACTTACATTTGTTGTAGAGATTTTTAGCCATAAGATTTATTTCAGACCCATGATCAATTAGAGCGACATATGGCTCTTCCAAATCACCTATCTTGACAAGGGTTTCAGTGGTTGCTCTTGCCCAATGGCTCCTGGAGTAATGACTCTTTGTAAGAACTTCTTTTTCATCATCCTCTTCCACAAAGCGCACTTGTCGTGCCCCAGCAGAGTGATTACATTCCACCACATTTTCTCTCTCTTCCTTTTGCTGTACCTGTACTCCATGAGTCTTGGAAGTGCTTGCCTCCCCTTGTGATGGAATAGATTCAATTATGGATTGCCTTTTCCTTCGTATAATATCAATTATCTCATCATGGAATTCTTTCTTTGCAACCCTACTGTTTAGAATCCTCTCTTCAAGCACCTTTTTGAGATCTGTTGCGGCTTCAATAGAGTGGTGCTTGTAGAGTGGACTTTTCCCTTTACCCTTCTCCTTCTCATGCTTCATTTTTGCTGGCACTTCTTCCATTGATACTTCCTGTGGAGGTCTGCTATGCGGTGGAGGCATATGTGATGGCCCAGGATCCTTCTTTTCACTTCCACATGTAACTCTTTTTGATGGCCCTCCTTCCTCATTTTCCCTTTTACGCTTCTCCTCTACCTGTGCCTCATTATTTTGGCATTTAGCAATGTAGGCATGAATAGATAAAGAATCCACAGGCTCCTCCCAGCCAGAGTCTCAAGACGTATACAGTCACCTGCCTCATGCAAAGCTTGCTTAGACACCTTCTTTGACGCAATTAATTCCATTGTTGATGGCCAAAAATCTTCATTCTCATAATCTTCATCATTCTCAGATCCCTGCTTTGATTGACCAGCCTTTAATCCGTAGGTTGCTGCCTCAACCGTAGAGATGGCATGACTAGCAGCCATATCCTCAACCAGCTTTTTCATCCCTCCTTTCCCAAAGTTTGTACTTAATGGAAGACCAGTCTCTGTAAGGTGGATTTTCCCATCTTTGAAAAACACAAGTTGATTTTTAAGGGCTTCTTTATAGCTAGCACAATCTTTCTTTGCATGTTCTGGGTCATCACACCATATGCATCTGTATGTAAACCCTTCTTTGCTTTGAGGCCTTTGCATAGAAGCCTGCCCTAATGGTAGCCCCTTTTCTTCAATCCTGGACATCTTCAATTTTAGGTCCCGCATGCCCTTAATAAGTTCTTCCATCGGCCCTTCTACCTTTGGGATTGCAGCAGCTGGTTTTGGTAGATTCTCAGGGGTAACAGTAATTATAGGAGTTCCCGAGCTCATCACCATTTTATCCCTCCTTCATTGCCGCTTTGCTAGCATGGTGACTGCATCCTCAACATCATTCCAATCACTCTTTATTCCCTGCTCTGTATCCTTATCCTTGAGGAGAATTTCCAGTTTTTCTTGGAGATCTTTCCCAGAGCTGCTTGTAAGAAGAGCTCTGTTTTTTCTCTGTCCAAAGTTGTACGCTCTATCCTTGACAGCTGGGCATAGCGCTTCTCAAACTCTCTTAGCAGCTCTGTGGTGGCAGAAATTCCCATTTTGGGTTTTGTGACCCATTCCAAGAAAGTTCGTTTGGTCACTCGCTCAGAATCCTCCATGAAATATTCGTCCTTTAAAGCAAGCTTGAACTCCTCCCAATTTCTGCCACCATGTGCTGTCTGCAATCCTCTTATGTGCTCTCTTATTTCAGGAACACATACCAGCTCAAAGCTTCGAACCATATCCTCCTCAGTCACCCTGTTTAGCTCCATTTTCTTTATGTAATTACGCAGGTACTTTGTGATATCCTTTCCATCAAATTGATCCACCTTTTTCACAATTGATTGCAGTGCTTTGGTCGTGGAAATTTGTCCCCTCTCAGCATTGCATATACATAGTAAACATCTAAAACATCTGCATAACTCCGAGGTCAAAAAGAACCCCCTGACCCTCAGAATTCTCAGCCATAGCTTCCCTGTATGTTTCACCACACTCTCACCCCAGTAGTTTCACGTCGGGTTCACCAAAGAGCTGTCGTGACGTGGACGATGTCGCTGGGAAAGTACGAGACTTCTAACTGTGAGAGTTGCTTCTGATTTCCACAAGGAAACTCAAACACATAACTCTTCAAGGATCACAAGGCATCACCATTTTTGATATCATAAACATGCACAAATTCACCTCAATACATCCATGAATTCAGCCTGATGATTGCACATAAATTGTGTATCAAGTGACTATCCCTTTCCAAGCATAGATTTACTGGCTCCTTTTTCCAAATCCCTCAAACCAATCACATGTAGGCATAACATAACCTTCAAATATTTCCCACATACATGTGACCATTTACATTCCATACATCAAGTGACATCAATTCCATCATTCCAAGATATTTCTTTATCACCTGAAAACCTGCCTTTAAATTCCAACAACTCACAAACAAAAGACGATATATGGCATATCTATATCATGCTCACATGATTCTAAGAAATTCCATGACTTGCATTCCAAATCCATTTGGGTAGAAAACAAAATCAAATTTCCAGAATCCTTACTGCATTTTTGATGCTTTGATTCCACGTATTTTTGTTGCTTTGATACCACAACTCTTCATATCCAAGATCTTCTTAATTTACAAAACCTTTAAAGGTTTATAAACTTTACGATTTTCCAAATCGTAGGTAGGTTAGTGAAAAAAAAAACCATCACTTATCTGAAAGTAACAGGGCGAATTTCACTTGATTTTTGCTAATTTCCATATGGTCGATTTGCTGCAGATCGCGCAAGGTTGAGTACATGTATTAAATAAAAATCGTATCACTAGGTAGTACTCAATTTGCTCTTCATTTCTAACTCCAACAAGCCATGAACAGTAGCCGGCAGTTTTAAATTAAAATCTCTGGTTGAAGGCGCCTCTGGTCTTTTCTTTCTGCAGACGGTGATCTCTGATATCTGCGCTTCCCCTCGCTCTCTGGTTTTTCCTCTTTTTCTCGTAAGGAAATCGGGCGCCCCACCACCTTTTGCAGCAATATTTTCGTATTTCCCCATTTGAAAAACAAGAGCGCCCTCTTTTTTTTTCATTATTTTCGGATATGTCTTTTTTCGTTGCTGCCACGCAAGCTCCCCTTCTCGTATATCTTTAAAAAAAATCAACTCCAGTTTTGCAGCATTTATCCACTATGACATTTCTTGGATCATAGAGTCCTTGCATCCAAATATGTAAATTGACTGCCATACATTGCATTTGCTTATAACCAAGCTCTTGTTCCCAACTTGATTCTTTACAACCCGCCCATGCTACTCTTCTATTTTTGTCATGGCCACGCAAGCTGCCGTCTTTACTACATTCTATACACATGATATATCTACTCATATGTATATGCTTGGACCAAAGCAGCATCAAATATCATATTCATATCATGAGCCTACTAAAGCACGCATCATGCTTGCACTCCCATAAGAGGTAATCATTGACTCGGCTCATCGATACCATTGAGAAGCTACTACACATCATGCACATGGGTAGCCGTTCACATCATTATCATATCCCTTTGACGAGCCACTCATACCATCATTTACATAGCCACGCAGACCATGTATATAACTGAGTGTTTCCAACTTACCCATGAGGTCTGAGTGTGAACAGAATCACCACCACCATACTCACAAGAGTCATTTTGAAATAGCTCTCACTAGCATAGCTGCCACTAGATTCACCATCCATGGGCATAAAGATATTATTGAAGGGATCATTCTGTCTATGAGGATACACAAGAACTTTGAATGTGTGCAGTATCTTAATAAAGTTCTTCTTGTTTTGCTCATTCCACGATACCTCCAAAGGGTATTCTTTAAAACCATTCCTCATATCATACATGCTCTCACATCTCCATACATCTTGAGAAGGGTGTTCCCTACTGCAAGGCTTACCATAAGCATAAGGCTCCATATTTCACACCACACTCATATACAAAAGTTCCGAGACCTGACTCACTCAGCTCGTCTTATTGAACCTCATTTACAATATGAACATATGTACATGGCATCATATAATGACTCGTCATAGCACTTAATTCCATGCATCTAGATTTGCATTTGATAGTCTCATATGCATGGTTTCACACCATAGACGTGCCATGGCACGACAGCGTGTATTGAACGCGTGTATGGCGGCAGTGTCTTGTAGTGAACCAAACTTGCTTTGAGTACCTTATCACTTCAAAACCTACACTGTTGATGAACGAAAGGTGGTGCGACTGATGGCAAAAAGGGTTAAGGAAGATGGGCTATCCACATTATATGATGGCCCAGCTAAAGTTAAGGAAGTTGATATTGTGGGACTAGGGGAGGAAGCCAGACCTGTATATGTTGCTAAAAAGGACTTGACTTCAACTGAAGAAGATGAGCTCATTAATCTTCTTAAGGAATTTAAGGACTGTTTCGTCTGGAATTACACAGAGATGAAAGATGTACCACCCGAGGTAGTGCAGCATACGATTTCAATCATAGAAGTATCAAGACCAACTAGGCAGAAACCATACCAGATGAATTCTAAATATACGGCAATTGTAAAGGAGGAAATAGATAAACTCATTGCTCGGATTTCAGCTATGAGATAGAACACACGGATTGGTTGTCACCAATCCGTAATAGTGCCAAAAAAGAATGGGAAACTTAGGGTATGTGTTGATCTTAAAAAGGTCAATGTAGCTACTAAGAAAGACTATTATCCATTGCCCTATATGGAACATGTTTTGGAGAGAGTGGCTGGTAAAGAAGCTTATAGCTTCTTGGATGGATTTTCAAGCTATAATCAGGTGTCAATAGCACCAGAAGACCAACATAAGACAGCTTTCAATACAATGTGGGGGACGTTTGCATACACAGGAATGCCTTTCGATCTCACCAATGCCCCAGCAACATTCCAACAATTGATGTGCACAGCCTTCAAGGATTACTGTAGAAGTGGTTGGAGGTATTCATTGACGATCTGTGTGCACACTCTCGATGACCAGGCCATTTGGCTTGCTTAAGGAAGGTGTTTGAGCGATGTTGATTATATCGTATATCCCTAAACCCTTTAAAGTGCCAATTTTGGGTCAAACATGGTGTGATATTGGGACACATTGTCTCAAAGAATGGTATATCCACGGATGACAGCAAGGTCAAGTTGATCTTGGACCTGCCACCGCCCACTAATTACAAAGGTGTGCAAAGATTTATGGGCCACAATGGGTATTACCGTCGCTTCATAATTTTCTATGCTGAAATTTCCAGGCCATTGTACAAGCTACTCATTGTCTTTGAATGGACTAAGGAATGTTAGAAAGTATATGATCGATTGAAGCAGGCATTGGCTAGCGTACCAATTCTAAGACCCCGCAATTAGGACCTCCTATTTCATGTGCATATTGATGCATTAAACTTTGTTATTGGATGTGTACTAGCCCAGCCCGGTGAGTTCAAATTAGACTATCCAGTCTGCTTTGCTAGTCGTCAATTAAATGATGCAGAGGTAAATTACACCACCATAGAGCGAGAAGGGTTGGCTATGGTTTACGCTGTCAAGAAGTATCGACATTACCTATTGGCCAATAAATTTGTATTCTTCGTGGACCATCAAGCCTTATTATACTTGGTAAATAAGCCTTGCACCATGGGAAGAATCACACGTGCTAGTTGCTATTACTATTGGAATTCAACTTTACAGTACGGTAAGGAAAGGGACACAACATGTGTTAGCGGATCATATGTCGAGAATTCCAAATGGAGAACCAGCAACAACTGGTGTTGATGATGACCTCCCTGATGCTTGTTTGTTCAAACTGTACATGGTACCTGAATGGAGCGAGGAGATATCGAATTATCTAGCTTATGGTTTTCCACAGGAAACACTCTTGAACAAAGATATCATGCCCTTTTTTCCCAAAGCAGTTTGGAACCCTGGCACATTTTTCTATGGTTTTCTTACTCCTTGAAGATTTGGTGTTTTTCTTATTTATTACCTTCTCTGCCCCTTTTTTAGCCTTCTTTCTCTCTTACTAAATTTTCTTCTTGGTTCTTTCTAAGATATTTTGAGTTTTTTTTAAACTTTTTTTCGCCTTTATTTTTTCTTTAGCTCAAGAGTCTGCGTCACTACTAAAATGAGGATCTGAAGAAAAGGAGAAGTCTGAGGAAAGAGAGAAAATACCAATCCGTGGGTTCTTCGAGAAGGAATAGCGTTTCAACCCAATCCGAGAGGTGCAACCCGCTTCGAACCAGGTGCAATCTGTCCCAATCCTTAAATGCTAGGCCACAAAGGGGGGTGCCTTTGCAATCTCCATCTTGTTTCCCTAGTTGATCTACACCATCTGACCTATTCGTTTCACAAGAAAGCCATACAGTATTATCAGCATTTGCTGAAAAGTCTCTCGCTTGATCTAGGTTTACACACTCGGATGGAGTCTCTTGCCCGTCGCCATCCGACCCATAAATATCTACATAACTCCTGCTGTACAACTCTTTCCATAATATCAGGTTCATATCTGAATTACTCGCTTGTGCTGTGGTCGCGGCTTTGCTCTTGAAAACTTTCTTTGGGCCTAGTTGTTTGCAGCCTTGATTCGATTGAATAGAACAACTCTTTACTAATTATTTCTCGCTCCATGGCCCTTTACTTTGACGGACCCAACCCCAATTGCTCAGGTAGCGATCAATGCACATTGTTGAATGATAAGGTGGTTTTTCGGCTTGCTTCCTACCACTCTGTGTGTCCTTGCCCATCAGTCTCATAATCACTACGCGTGTATTGGCTGGTTGTCTTCATATCACTTGCGAGCTCCTCTCTTCTTATTTCTCATGAAAACTCTTTGCTAGGCCTAACGAATCAGCCCAAAAAGAAAGGTTGTGTGGAGAGGATGCTCTCTTCAGTTGACCATCCCGTACCTGATATATGGTGGCTCTCAGGCCCTACCCCCAGCGCTTCTCTTTCTATAGGGGTTCTCCCTCCCAGGAGCTATGGTCTCAGTATCTAGGCGTGGTTGTTTGGTCCTTTTACCCTTCTCTTTGCGCTCCATTCCTTTCCCCACGCACTGATCACCAGTCTCACTTCGCCCAACATTGACATTATTTGAGTAGGCAGAATCCACCACCGCCCCCTCTACCTTTATAGTGTCCCACTTCTTACAAATTGATTCAATTTGTGATTGATAGGACAACTCTTTTATTTCTTTCAATAAGTTTTTCTCAAGATTGCTTATCTCTCTCTCGCATTCTCTCTAACATAATGGTCTACCCTTGGCATGGAACTTGACGTTTGGGACTACAGGGGAAGGGCACTTCTATCTGGGGGTTGGGTGGGTTTATCTGCCTTCTCTGATTTCTGGTACTCGTTCTGCAGAGAATTGTCACGTACCACAACGCTATTCTTGTTGAAGGGCAACGTATCAACCCACAGCCCATTTTCGTCATACACGTCTTTCTATTGGGGTCTATACTTAGATTGAGTAACATTTCGCTTTGGAAGACATTGAGGTCTTTCCAACAACTGACTCTAAAGTTTGATGTGACACTACGACACTCTTTTTTATTTATATCTTTATGTTGTTCCTTGAACCATTGGATCTCTTTTACCAGATTCTTGGTAGTCCCTTTCCCTTTGGGAAGTGAAGTCCTTGTAGTTAGTCCCTCGGGTCAGTCCTGAAGGTCTGGTTCGGGCTTAGTTCATTTCTTGAGACCAGATTCGTTGGTTCGAGGAGTGTAAATCCTACGTTAGATCACCCGGTTTTGGGGTTTTTTTTGGAGTTATGAGACAGCAGCGCCACTTCTCCGCTTTGACTTGTGAGAAGTTACCGAGAAACGTGGGGTGTTCGTATTCTGGTCCTGGTCTGATGTCAACATGGATACTACACTTTGACGGAGCCTACAAGCCCTCAACAAAGACTGCTGGAGCTGGCATGACGCTTACTACACCTGACGGGACTGAACATACATACAACAACCCGGTGATGGCTAACATAAGCAACCAAGCTGAATACATACTCGGCTTACAAAGAGCTCGCGACCACCAAGTTTCCCAACTTGAGGTGAGGGGGGATTCGTAGTTCCTGTGCCAACGACTTAGCGGGTGTTGGAAAGTCCGCAGAGCGAGAACCTAGTGCCACGCAAGCCCTTGGGCGCTGTCAAGGGTTTAAGGAGGTAAAGTTCCAACATATTCCCTGAAACCTGAACAGTGTTGCAGACTCTCTAGCATGAGAAGCTTGCGCATCTACATTCTATGATGAAGAGGGTACTTGCGCCGCCCCCAAAGGAGGAAAACCGCCCGCCGGCAAGTGATCATTTGTAAAGAGTGGGTGGTGTGGACACCATGAAACAAAGTGCATTCATTGCATACCAGCTCCGAGTGATTCGCCTTCAAGCGTTGATCAAAAGAGTCCTCAAGGAAGCGGCCCAAAAGAAAGGATGCCAAGCCGCACGCTGTTAGAAGAGATCTCCTGGAGGCTGCAAGAATTGGAGGAAGCCGAAGGAGATGTACAAGCCCTGCACTTGCTTACTTGCGTAGATGGGAGAGCGCATGCAACATAATGGTACCACGTATCGACCACATTCACCACTCCGTGGGGCACGTATGCATTCCGGGTTGGAATCAGCAATGCCCCTGCCACCTTCCTGCAGATGTTCATGTGCAGATGGTGTTTGGTGCTTTTTGGAAGTGCTTCTGGATGACTTCTGCATCTACTCCTCGCGTATAAGTGATCATGTCTCCAAGGCCAAAAGGGCCTTCCAAACGGTAGACGAAGCACGAGGAAGCCTCAACCCCGAAAATTGCACAATCAGAGCTACACAAGGCAGGCTCCTTGGTCATATTGCCTGATCAGTAGAAGGTATACGGCCTGTGACCCTGAAAAGCTCGAGGCTATTCTCCGTCTTCCCCCTCCCCCTCAACCAAACGACAGGTGCGCTCTTTTGTAAATTTAACTGGATATTAGCGCCGATTCATTGATGAGTATGCAGCCATGACCACTCTGCTGAAAGAAGGTATCGACTTCCAATGGGGAGATATGTCAATCCAGGATACGGGATGTGTGCACTGGCGGGTATTCTCCTCCAACAACCAGGTGAGGGCAGGTACATGTACCCAATTCATTATGCCTCACGACAAATGCTTCATACCGAGCAACGGTTCCTTGAAGCTGACAAATGTGCACTAGCTCTGGATTACTATATGGCTGGCAATCCTCCAAGAATTTGAATTTTCTCTTACGATTGTAAAGGGAGGTTTCTCTAAATTGAAAAATGTCCTAATCGACCTGGCAGAAAGCCCGGACTTTAGCCTTGTATCTCCCTGTTTTGGTACAACAATATTTTTAGATTTCTGTCTTCTTTCACCTTTCCACCTGAGAGCTCAAGAAGCAATGACCGTTAGAAGATCCAGAAGGACAGCTGCCACTATACGTTGCTTGATGGTATGGCTTGTCATATTGGCAAGGGATAGATGGAGTTTTGAGGAGAGTCGTTCATGCCATTGAAGTGCCCCAAATTTTGAAGCACTACCTTCTCTGGAGGCCATATTGCTGCACGCTCACCTCGAATCTTGCACGCACGCTATTATTGGCCTACTCTTTTTAAGGATGTTGCAGCATACTGTACGTGGTAGTATACTCAATGCCCACCTCTCAATATGTATCTCACATTGATGTATGGTGCACATTTGTAAGGCCCCCATTATGAGGAGAAGTCATTGATGCATGTATCTTCGTTGGGAATCCTAGCTTAGGCGTTACAAGGGGTCGTTGTTTGTGACCACTCCCCCTAGACGAAATATTCCTTGGAATGTTCCATATTCCTCATGCTATGTACATGTTCCACATGTACAAGTTCTTCATTATTGGTGGGCGGTGGGTGGTGGGCGGTGGACGGTTGGGATGCATTATGGTGGTGGGCCGCGTCAATGTAACATAGCCGACCACGCCTTAGACACGCCTACCACACCACTTGTTTGCAGCACTATATATGGAGACCATAGTCATGGGCTAAGGTATCCAGTGCTTGTGAGCATCCATACCTTCTACCAGGCTAGGTTCATCCTCCATTCAAAGTCTGTCTAGATGGCCATCTAAGCTCTACACTAGAGCGCACGGGTGGACAATGCTATCACATTGTACCTATTTGTTCGTGATTAGAATTTTTAAAATTCTCTCCATTGTCTATCTTTTGCATTGTTTGTTGCACTTTCTCTTGCTGAGACTAATCAATCTTTTCACTGTGTCATATTCTTATAGTTAGTCTTGTGGGTTTTGCCAGTTTTTTGGAAAGAAGGATATATGACCTGGCCAACCTCACCTAGTGATTTCTCTTTTATTGGACCCCTCCCTATGACTACAAAAAAGAAGAAGTACATATTGGTAGCTACCCAATATGTAACTAAGTGGGCTGAAGTTAATGTGGCTCTTTCTGTTGCTAATGGAAGGGTTGTTTGTGATTTTATTTTCAAAAACACTTGTACAAGGTTTGGGACTCCCATGGAGATCGTGTCTCTGACCATGGAACTCCCTTCCTAAATGAAGCCGTGGAGCTTCTAATGAATCAGATGGGGGTGCAACACTACACCTCAAGCATATACCATCCGGTGTCGAATGGGCAAGTTGGGCGCACAAATGGTATCCTATGTAAGTCCATTGGCAAAACGGTGGCCGGCCATCGAGGGCAGTGGGACCTAAAAATAACAAAAGCTGTGTGGGCCTACAACATCACACGGACAAGGCATCTACATGACATACCTCGTTTGAGCTTGTATACGGGACAAACCCTTAGAAATAGAGATCCCAGCTCTTAGGCTAGCATTAGATCAGCAACTAACCAAAGCAAAGGAAGTCGAGGCCAAATTGATGCAACTAGAGAAGCTAGATGAGACACGATGGAGTGCTTTGCACCATGTAGAGGTCATGGAGAACTGACAAAAGGCCTGATTGGATGCCAAGATGCACAGGGGATGGGAATAACATTTTGTGGAAGAAGATCTGTGTTGTGTTTTGATAGCAAGCTTGATCACCAGATGGATAAAACGTTCCTCCCAAATTGGTCTAGGCCACACAAGGTAGTCCAAGAGCGCAGTAACGATTCGGTGGAGGTCCAGGAGCTACAATAACCACATGATAGGAAGGTGCTCAACAAAAGGCATGTCAAACATTTCTATGTACGACAACCGAGGCATGGAAATGCTACACCTTCCATGCTTGGGGGGGAACTGTTATAAAAAAACTAACTAGTGGTAATGTAAAGGTATATGTGTGTGCATGTGGCATTAAAAGTACATAATAATGTGTGCTAAGGGCCCAAGGTTGAGGTGGCAGGGCATGTCCATGTGCCACCCTTCCAAGTGAGAGGACCCATGTGTGAAGTGTGAATAAATCCATACTATGTACATTTTAATATAAAGAAAGGATGATATGGCAGGGCATCGTCAAGGGCCACCCCTCCACATAGGCGTCCACATAGGCGGTCCCATGAGTGTATTAAGTGAGTTCATGTTCCACCTAAGCAGATCCCATAGAAGTATTTGAGAGCGATGCACATAGGCGTCCACATAGGCGGTCCCATGAGTGTATTAAGTGAGTAGTCCATGTTCCACCTAAGCAGATCCCATGGGAGTATTTGAGAGCGATGCATGGGAAATTTAAAATTGGTTGAGGTCACAAGCACTAAAAGAGGCGGGGCCATTATCCACGCCTTTTCGACGCTTTAGAACTGAGCTCAAAAATCCCAAATTGTCAAAATAGGTGGGGTTTCTATTGGTGAACTAGGGTTAGTGGTGGTGGTGCTCGATGGTGCGGCCGAAGTGCCCGCTCCTCCCCCAAAATATTGTTGTGCCATCGCTCTTTGCTCGGGTGTGGCTTGTGCTAAAAAACCCATAAATTGGTCAGGTGACATGGCATATGGAGAGAGGGGTGTACTTGCTGCAAATACCAAGTGGCTCGATGTCGACGAATTTGTAATGATCATACAAAAAAATGGGGAATATTTTCGGTGGAGCAATTGGAATATTTAATTAGTGGCAATGCACGCTTCAATAATGACGAACTAGCGGATATCCAGCTTGAATGATGGAGACCAACAAAAGTAGCACAAACGAGGTGATCCAACATCCCGAGGAACCTGAGGCGGATTCAGAGCAAATACTAGAACATGACATGAATGACATGATAAATGCCTTACATGATGGAATAGAAGATCATGGTTTGGAACACGAAGCGGTAGAAGAAATTACATGATTTGTGGAATATGCTTCCCAAGAAGAGAAAGAGCTCCGCAGGCTTGCTCGTCTTCCACTATACCGTGGAGCACGTGTCTGTTTTACGCACTTGCCTATCCAGATTGAACTTGCAAAATAGATTTTTGGATGGTCTGATACGAGCATATCTAAAGTTTTTGCGTAAGTGATGATATCATATGCAATTAGTTCCATGCCTGGGGGGGCACTGTTATAATAAAAAACTAACCAGTGGTAATGTAAAGGTATATGTGTGTGCATGTGGCATTAAGAGTATATAATAATTTGTGCTAAGGGCCCAAGGTTGAGGTGGCAGGGCATGTCCATGTGTCTCTCTTCCAAGTAAGAGGACCCATGTGTGAAGTGTGAATAAATGCACACTATGTACATTTTAATATATAAAGAAAGGATGATATGGCAGGGCATCATCAAGGGCCACCCCTCCACATAGGCGGTCCCATGAGTGTATTAAGTGAGTACTCCATGTTCCACCTACTTAGAGCGGTGCATGGGAAATTTAAAATTGGTTGAGGTGCCAGCCCTCCACTTGTCCATGTGAGGATTTAAATAATTGGAGAAAGATTTAATGAGGTGGCAAGAATCCTTGTGCCAGCCCTCCAATAGGATTATTAAAATAGGAGAAAATCAAAGGAGCATCATAGCCTGAGGATATGAGCTGGAATGTTGGAGAAGATTGGAGACAAGGGTTGTCGCATGCAATTGAGGGTGCGTAACCTCCCTCCTCACATGGAAGATGCCTCCCCACACACCATGCATGTGGGAAGGCCAATTAATCGTGGATGCATAGCCTCCCTTGTCACATGGAAGATGCCTCCTCACATGGAAGAGACACCATGCATGTGGGAAGGCCAATTAATTGTGGGAGACCTCTGCCTATAAAAGAAGGGGTTGCTCTTTGATTTGTACGCTCAATATTGTATAGCCACCACCCTTGTATACTTTCCATCCTCCACCCCATTTTGAAATAAAACTATGCTCCTTCTCACTTTCCTCTTATGATGTCATCATCACTTTCCTCCTATGATATCTTCATCACTTTCCTCCATTCTGCCATGTACTCTACCCCCTTCTCTCTACCCCTTGCCTCTTGTGCAATAATCTTTCTCCATCCCTTAGTTCACTCTCCTTTCCCTCAACCCTTGCAATGGCCACCACATGTGCGAGAGTGACCATGCAACGCCACCATGGAGGTTCGAGAAATCCGTCACAGTTGTTTTTCATACTCTATTGTGGAATCTTTTTATAGCTATGCTATCATTTTTTGTGCTTAATCCCCTAGTCCTTTTTTAGTTTGGTCAAACATGCTTAACAAAATCTATTTGTAGCTACTATGGCATAATTATTTAATCTCCTAGTCCTTTTTTAGTTTGGTCAAATATGCTTTAAAAAACCTATTTGTAGCTATGCTTAACAAAATCTATTTGTAGCTATGCCATAATTATTTATAGCTATGCCATAATTATTTATAGCTATGCCATAATTATTTATGCTTAATCCCCTTGTGCTTTTGTAATTAGGTCAAACATGCTTAACCCTTGGAGCTCTTTCTTTATCATACATGCCATAGAAATTGTTCCATAAGAATGCAGTACACTATTTTAAAAATTATGTTCCTCACATCAAAAGAAATAATGGGTGGTTATCTAGTTTCGTTTAGTGGACGCCCTTGGGTTTAGCGTGAAAATAGTCATTTTTTCAAGAAGAATAGCCAATCTCTTCTAGTTAGCCAAGGAGTTTCACTTCAAGGTCTTCTAATGAAACATCATATGCAAACTTTGGCACCTAAAACTATAATCTGATCGAATATCCAATAATTGCAAATCCCCTTTTCTTTGGGAACCAAAATTATATATATATAGGACCTGTCTCGGAGGTTTGGTCTGAATGTGAGTAAATTGCCTATAACTTTTACATTATTACTCATATGATGTTCCCACTTTGCATATCATAAAGTCAAATAATATAGAGCTTAACTTGATTTATCGAGTAATTTTTGATGTGTTCTAGTATTTTTTATATTATTTAAAAGACATTAGAATTGTTAAAAAACATACTATGTTGTCCTCCCACCATATCTACCATTTGAAATGCTCAAATTTTATGGATCCAGTTTGATGATTAGATTGGAGGATTAGTAGAATGTGGGTCTGAGGTAAAATTACAAATCTAACCTTGGATTTTTGTAAATTTACTTTGGAAAATTTGTTATGATTGTAAGAGGTCCATTAAATAAATTGTAATTTAATTCTAGAAAATCAAATGTTGAATCTTTCAATCTAAAAACTCTAGGGATCAATATAATTGTTGCCATGAATTTATTTAAAAAAATTGGCTTAATTTGAGTATGGGAAGGTCCATTTTCAATCCTCCCAAGTGAAAATTCCCATATTGTGTCCACTCTCCCCTTTTCAAGTTTAAACTAATTAAATTGTGCCACATGCCTTCACTATTAATCCCCTAGCTAACGTGATCTCTTTGGCTTTAAATATGTGATTTTTTTAATTTTTAGCACTATTTTTCAATCTTTCCATTTTTCATCTTCTTCCTTGGAGCTCTCCACCATCAAATTTATGCCTACTCACCTCTTGTTTGCCCACCTTCTCTCCACTAGCACCACAATCTAAGGTAGGACTCATGGTCCTGTTCTTTCGCTTGGTGATGTTTAGAATGGTTATTTGTTTCATAATGAGGATCCAAAACATATTGGTGGGTTTTCTATTTTTTTTTTCATGTTTTCCTCATGCTATTTGTCATTTAGCCCTATCCCACCCTCAATCTCAATGTCTATCTATCCTCGTTTTGCACTCCCCTCCCCACCAAACCCAAAATGACTTGGATACCATGATTTTGTAGTCTGCATAAACACAGAATCCAAGTAACATGACTACAAAATCATGACCTCCCTACTAAGTGATTAACCATTCCACTTACCCATTTCGGTAAGCTAATGCCAATTTCTTATGGTTTATCACATCCTTGTAGTCTATAGAATCATAGCATGTGTTTGCCACATCACTGATCATGGCCGATGACACATCATCCCAATCATGCCTCGAATCACTAATCATTTCACTAATCATGCCTCGAATCACTAATCATTTCACTAATCATGGTGGTGACATGTCATCAATCATGACATGAAAAAATAATGGCATTAATGCCATGTCAGTAATCACAACTTTACAATCATGATGTTAATGCGCCAACGACACCATGGCGGTGACATGTCATCAATCACGACATGGAAAAAATAATGGCATTAATGCCATGTCAGTAAATCACAACTTTACAATCACGATGTTAATGCGCCAATGACACCAACCATGGCATTAATGCCATGTCAGTAATCACAACTTTACAATCACGATGTTAATGCGCCAATGACACCAACCATGGCGTGATTATCAATTCCTTCCATGATTTCCATGACATGAATCACGCCAAAAAATCATAGCATCATTGCCATGTCATCTCTATGTAATCATGTTCTTAAGACTACACAATCATGGAGTGTAGTGCTTCCAGCCAGCACTTCAATCTTCACTAACACACCTTCTCCAATGTTTTGAACCTCTCTCCCGTAAAAATAATGGAGATTGACACATAATGATTTTGCATTCTATTAATGGAGATTGACACATCATGATTTTGCATTCTATTAAATCCCAAGTATTACTGGAAAAACAGAGAACTCTTTTTTCCTTGCCAATTTGTCACCATTTCCATAGCCTAACATATCATTCTAATCACTAATCTCTAACAAGGGCTCACGATACTCCTACTAGTTAGGCGACTAACTAATATTTTCTTTTTCATCATTATGGTAGGTAAGGAGCCCACTCAAGATCCTATGTTCAAGGAACTAGTCTCTCCAACTTTCTCAGAGAGGGAATGATAGGACCCCAAAGAAAAATTCTAAGGGAAAGACTCAACAGAAGGGAAATTACCATGCTACCATCATCACCTAGAGAGATGGTCTACTTTCAATACCACTTCCCCAACTGCATAGAGTTAGTGCACGATTTTGAGGTAAAGGAGAAGTCTTAGTAGACTAGACTGGGAAACCTAGAGAAAGGAGTCATGTGCCAGGTTAACACCCGATTATATGATAAATTCCTAGCCTCATATCAACAGAGCATGAAGCATGGACTAGTGAGACATGCATAGATGGTGCCAAGATGTCAGTGTTAAATTAGAGAGAGGTTAATCCAAGAGCTACTACACTTGCTGAGTTGGGCCAAAACCTTCCCCTTTCTCTAAAAAGCTAGACTTTTATGACATTTGCCCACCCTCCCACATAAATAACAATGGAGAAGAATCATAGCCCTCAAGGATTATAATTGCAAGACATGTGGAGTCACATCTATGATCATGGAGGTGAAACCCGCTAACCATTACAACCACATCGATATGCAGAAGATTTATTGCTACATCGTGGGGAACATGGGCAAGTATGCTTCATTAGGATTTTACTCATTACCTCACCAAACACGATAATAAGGTACATAAGGGGAAATATAGACTACAAAAAGGTTGTAAGGATTAGCTTAAGTTGCTAATTTTTTGGGTTTAGAATGCTATACTTGGATCCATAGTAGGGAAAAGCTAATGAATACTCTACTTTTGGATCCCTTTTTAGACTAGTAACTCCTAAATCCTCTCCTATTGTTACTCTGGGGCCCACTCACTTTTTAAAAAGTTACAACTATTTCTAGAGTCCATTCTCATTTTTGAATTTTTTATGTGTGAGATTCCTTGGACCACTTATCTTTTTTATGTGGTCCCACACTTCTCTCTTTTTCCCAAATTTAGAAAATGCAGGTATAAGGGGCCCTAAAATTAGGGTTTTTTTTAAAAAATTTTTAAATTTTAACATTTTTTAAAATAAAAAAAGGGTCCCTCGATATGTAACCTCCAAAAGTATCTTTTCAAGGTCATTTTCATTCAATAACTACCTCTTCAAGTCCCATATCTTTTCCATCATATCTCATGCATATATATGTGGTCCCACACCTCTCTCTTCCCCAAATCTGAAAAATTCAAGTATAAGGGACCCTAAAATTAAGTTTTTTTTAATTTCCAATTTTTAACATTTTTAATCAAAAAAGAGTCCCTGGATCATATGTTACCCTCCTCAGAAGTACCTTTTCAAGGTCATTTTTAACAATAACTACCTCATCTTTCTTTAATCATCCTTTCATCTTACTTTCATTACTAACCTTAGTCTAAACCATGCCTCCTTTAGAAGATATTACTAAGACAATAAAACGTAAGATAGATCTTCATATTCATGTAGAAGAGGAATATGCATCAATGCAACGTCCTTACGTAAGACAACCATGCGATAATGCATGCACTTCTTTACTTAGGGCTCAAGGAAAGAAACATGTAGACTTATGGGTTGCTGGTGCGCTCTATCCATGTGACCCATTAACCTTAGATAACCCACCATTCACTGATCTGACTAGTTTAGTATGTCACATTGGTGATGGGGAAAATGGGCTTCTTGGATATTATAAACATCTAGTCAGGGCATACATGCAACATATATACACATCAAATTTGCATCTTCAATCAACTATTGAAGATTTAACAAAACAAGTGTAAAATTTAGAGAATAAGAATAAAGAAAAGGAGATACAAATCAAGAAACAAGAAAAATAATTAAATATGATTAGAGTTAAATTAGATCATTTGAAGAAAACCCCATTTGGTGCAAGGGAATGTCAAAGAGAGCTATCAAAAATTGATAGTCTTGCAATAGGTAGTGGTGCTAGGAAAAGGAGAATCATGGCAACAAGGTGAATAAGAATAATTGAGTGTTGAATAATTTAAATAATAGTTCTACAACTAACACTTTTCTTCAACGTTTACATTTTAGGAACTTTTTGATTGATGATCAACAAGGAATTCACAAACACATACCTAAGTCTTTTGAAAGCTTGCATTAGGAAGCAAAACATGTTGGCTATTGTTCGTAACCCCAATTACAAGGGATTTTGTGATGTTTTGATGAAAGATATCGTAAAGGACACTAAGGGAATTTTGAGTGTAAATGATATTCAAAGTGCTTGTGAGAGATGAAGCAGGTTTAAGTCTCAAGGGTTATGAGTCCATCCATGCCATCACAAAGGAGGCTCTTCACAAGCGAGGGATCAAAAGATCAAAAGAGGGATCAAAAGCCACTTTCTTCCACCTCCGTGCAAAGTTTCATTGGCAAAGAAGACAAACAATACACATGTAAGATCACTTCTCGGTGGGTATTTCTATGTAGAGGGGAACAAAAGTATTGAAGGACAAATCAAAGGGTTATATAAAATATATTATGATGCCTTCAACAACATTTTTGTGGATTTAAATAGAATTCAACAAGCAATGATCAAATTTTATAAAGGCTATCATGAAGGTTAGTATGATTTGAAAAATCAAATAACATGTATATCTAATCATGTGTTGCTTCATGATTGTAGAGTCTATGGGAGTGGTCTCTTTCGTATTGAAGCTACTTGAGTGTCAAATTGTCAAAGGGCACAGATTGGGAAGAATGGGACTTACACTCATGAATGAGGAAATGGCACATGCAAAAGGACAAGGATAAGGTTCCTTCTTTCAATGTTCAATCTGAAAAATACAATTTGTGGTTAGGAGCTTTTGAGGTACTAAAGGAGAACCATGAAATGCTAGATTTGATGCTTTAAAGATGTTCTTGGATTGTTGAGGTCATCAAGCAACAAATAAATGGTGGAATAACTTAAAGTTCTAGGTGTGGGTACCTTTGTAGTGGATTGGCATATAGGAGAAGATTTGAGAACAATCAAATGTATTATTGGTCGTAACACAAGTGCTACCTCTTTACTTTATTTCCCTCTATGCATGAAGAAATCAAAGAAAAAGTGTAATAAGGAAGATGAATTGCGATGGATTAATGGAGTCATGTCATGCAACTTGGAAGCACCACCAGATAGGGATGCCAAGGATCCTACATGGAATCCCATTATTTCATTCCCATGTTCCTGAGCAGAAAAACAGGCACATTGGTGAGATTGTGCGAGCATTGATGGAAGAGAAGAATATGCCGCATAGCTATTGGACTGAGGCTGTTTCTACAGCAGTTTACATCATGAACAGGACTCCAACTGCAGCCATACATGATGTAACTCCAGAGGAGAGGTTTACTGGGCAGAAAACTTGATTTGTCTCATCTGAAAGTTTTTGGATGCATTGCATATGTGCATGTGCCAGATGAGCTGAGAACTAAGCTGGATCCTAAAGCTAAAAAATGTGTGTTTATTGGATATTCCCTTGAGCAAAAGGGATACAGGTGTTATAACCATGCAACACGTGAGTTGAGGGTAAGCAGGGATATTATTTTTGATGAGATGAGCAGTTGGTATGCTGCTGAAAAAGAAGCTATTGGGGATGATGTGAGTGGAAGCATAGAATGCAAGTCAGCAAATCACAGTCTTTGAGTGGACCAGGAGAGTAGTCCTTGTCTAGTGGTTCAGTTGTTGATAGACCATGGAGTGGCAGGCTGCGTCATAATACCAGTCCTGCAAATGTGATTAGTACATCACATAAAGGAAAAGAGAAAGTGGTTGAGCCCCTTGGTATGCCTGACATTTTTGCAAGGCATTCTCATGTTGATGGAGAGTGGCTCAGAGATGAGCCTTGATGAGGAGCTAGTGATCCCAGCTATGAGAACACCTGGGTGTAAAGAAGGCTATGGAAGCCATGACTGTAAAGCTGTAAAGATCTGGGAGAGTGAAGAATCCTGTGCAGAGATTTACCTATGATGGTTATGTGGCACATCACTATGCATATATGGCAAAGGTTGTGCAGGTTGTAGAGCCCACATGCATTGATGAGGCTATTGGAAATGTGTGTTGGGAGAAAGCTATGGATGAGGAGATGGATGCACTATATGGAAATGATGGAGAGTCTAGTGGCTCAGAGATGAGCCTTGATGAGGAGCTAGTGATCCCAGCTATGAGAACACCTGGGTGTAAAGAAGGCTATGGAAGCCATGACTGTAAAGCTATAAAGATCTGGGAGAGTGAAGAATCCTGTGCAGAGATTTACCTATGATGGTTATGTGGCACATCACTATGCATATATGGCAAAGGTTGTGCAGGTTGTAGAGCCCACATGCATTGATGAGGCTATTGGAAATGTGTGTTGGGAGAAAGCTATGGATGAGGAGATGAATTCACTATATGGAAATGAGACTTGGGATTTAGTGCAAAGAAAGCCATTGGATGCAAGTGGGTGTACAAAGTAAAACATAACAGTGATGGAAGCATAAACAGGTATAAGGCTAGATTGGTAGCCAAAGGATATGCGCAGACATATGGCATTGATTATGAGGAAACTTTCAGCCCAGTTTTACCAAGATGGCAACAGTGAGAGTTGTGATAGCAGTGGCTGCATCAAAGAAATGGTCTTTACATCAGATGAATGTAAATAATGCATTCTTGCATGGGGATTTGCAGGAAGAGGTGAATATGTTATAGCCACCTGGTTATAAGGATGTGAGTCACCCCGAGCATGTTTGCAAGTTAAAAAAAGCCTTTTATGGCTTAAAACAAGCACCAAGTGCATGGTCTAACAAGATTTTTGAATATCTTATCACTATTGGCTTTCATGTAGCCAGTGCAGATTTCTCGTTGTATGTGAGACATGGTGATAGAGGGGTTGTGCTTGTTGTCATCTATGTAGATGACAACAAGCATCTATGTAGATGACTTGATCATTACGGGGGACCATGATGCAGAGATCTTTGATGTAAAGATGCTTAGACAAAAGTTTGAGATGAAGGATCTGGGAGAGCTTAGATATTTCTTGGGCATTGAGGTGATTAAGTCACCACATGGTATTGGAATACTGCAGAGACAGTATGGCTTGTCCAAATATGGTATGACAGGCTGTAAGCCTATCTCAGTGCCATTGGATCACAATGGCAAGTTGAGTGCAGATTCAGGAGAGATTTTGGAGGATCTGATTATGTATAGGTGCATAATAGGAAGCTTGATCTACATGACGATCACCAGACCAGATTTGAGCTATGCTATTAGGTTGGTGAGTCAGTTTATGCAAGTTCCACGCAAGCCGCATTTGGATGCATTGAGACGCATACTGAGGTATGTGAGATCTACTTTGCATTGTGGACTATTTTATGAAACTGGGACAGAGATATGTGTACATGGGTACACAGATGTTGATTGGGCTAGTAGTATCTCAGATAGGAGATCTACTAGTGGCTTCATGTTTTCTTTGGGGAGTGCTCCTGTGACTTGGAGCAGCAAGAAGTAGCCTACGGTTGCTCTATCCAGTATAGAGGCTGCGTATAGAGAGCTGCTATGGCAGCATGTGAGGTAGCTTGGTTGAGAAAGCTACTTGCAGATTTGGGTCTATCAGTGGATAGACAAGTTGTCATTTTGTGTGACAACATTAGCAGTATACACTTGGCTAGGAACCCAGTTTTTCATGCTCGCACGAAGCGTATAGAGGTCCACTACCATTTTGTCAGAGAGAAGGTCTTGGCAGGAGACCTTGACCTTGTTTATGTCAGCACACAGGATCAGATAGCTGACATCTTTACCAAAGCATTGGGTACAGAGAAGCTCTGCAGATTCAGGGCTTTGCTTGTTGTACATGAGATGGAGTTGAGCTCGGGGGGGAGTGTTGCTCGATATCGAGCTCATCTAGTGAGGCGGTGGACACTGATGACCCGCCTGGGGGATAGGCCCCACACTTACACCACTGGCATGGTTGGTGAGATCGTGGGTGATAGCCAGTGGGATGAGAGGTTGTGTGACAGACTGGCATAGTTATAGCGCCAGTTCATTTAGTTGGGTTCACACTAGAGAACCCTTGTATGTATTTGGTTGAGTACCTTTTCATATGTGTGTGTTTGCAAGAGCTCAAGCTCTCTTCTCCCCCGCATCTTTTCAGGGGAAAAACTCCAAAGCAAGATGGGAGTTGTGGAAAGAGTTATGTAAGTGTACTACTGATTGTGACAACGATGTAGTAATCATGCAAAGGTTTGGGTTTGTTTTAACACAAGATGGTGTCGATCATGCTATTAAGTACTACCAACGCTGATGAACAACGAAGCATATTCAAGACAACAGTCATCGAGTTTACTCAAGTGGTCATTGATAGTTGGGGGAAACATCAATCACCCATTACATGATAAATTTTTGTTATTATCAAGTTGTTACAATCTTTATAATCATTCACACAATTTCTTGTCTCCAGCATATTGTTTATGCTTATGTATCATATTACTTGGGAAAGTATGGTTCCCTCAACATGTGGAGCACGGTTCCCTCATTCCCTCAACATGTGGAGCACCCAAGGTATGGATAAGTCACATTAAAGGGCAAAGAGAATCTATTTCAAGAACACTCGTCATGGTGGAGGGGTGACACGAATAAATTACCTCATTGAATTATTTGATTAGTTTTTCTGATACACATTGAGTAGAAACTTATTGAAGGAGAAAGAAAAGGCATTCAAATTGCAAAAATAGTCCCCAACCTTGCATGAAGGAGAACAATAAGGCTAAATGGAACCAAAGTAGTGGACCAACACGCTATCCTACAATGGTTAGAAATGGTAAATTTTGGGTGAAACAACATTAAATTTTAAAGAAAATTAATTTTTTTGGGGTTTCACACTAAATTGTCATTTTTGAAAATTTGACCTAATGTTCAAGTGCCTATATTAAGACTATATGGCCTCATTTTTGTCATTTCACTTTCACTCTCCTCACTTTCTCACCCATGGCTCGAACTAAGAATATTGCACGTAGAGTACCTCCTCGTCATGCCAATGTTGCTACTGGTACTAGAAAGAATCCTCACATCCCGATAGCACAGAATCGTCACTGATGAGACAGCGAGCAAGAGAGCAGGAGTAGGGTCCTCCACTATGGGAAGGATAAAATATTTCACCCCCATGAGGGCAACATGCTGGGAAGACTCTCCCTACCAAAATGGGTCTCCTTCCAACACGAGAGGAAGTCCAACAAGTAGGCAGAGGACAAGGAGGCCTCTGCCTCTCTCACCAACCATGCCAGTGGTGTAAGTGTGGGGCGGCCTATCCCCCCAGGCGGGTCATTAGTGTCCACCGCCTCACTAGATGAGCTCGATATCTCAACACTCCCCCTCCTCGAGCTCAACTCCATCTCATGTACACCAAGCGAAGCCCTGAATCTACGGAGCTTCTCTGTACCCAATGCTTTGGTGAAGATGTTAGCGACCTGATCCTATGTGCTGACATAAACAAAGTCAGCGTCTCCTGCCAAAACCTTATCTCTAACAAAATGGTAGTGGACCTCTATATGCTTCGTGCGAGCATGAAAAACTGGGTTCCTGGCCAACTGTATACTACTAATGTTATCACAAAAAATGACAACTTGTCTATCCACTGATAGCACAGAAAATGACAACTTGTCTACACTGATAGACCCAAATCTGCAAGTAGCTTTCTCAACCAAGCTACCTCACATGCTGCCATAGCAGCACCTCTATACTCGGCCTCTGGTAGAGCAACTGTAGGCTGCTTCTTGCTGCTCCAAGTCAGAGCAGCACTCCCCAAAGAAAACATGAAGCCACTAGTAGTTCTTCTATCTAAGATACTACCAGCCCAATCAGCATCTGTGTACCCATGTACACATATCTCTGTCCCAGTTTCATAAAATAGTCCACAATGCAAAGTAGACCTCACATACCTCCGTATGCGTCTCAATGCATCCAAATGTGGCTTCTAAGGAACCTGCATAAACTGACTCTCCAAACCAACAACATAGCTCAAATCTGGCCTGGTGTGATCGTCATGTAGATCAAGCTTCCTACTATGCGTCTATACATAGTAGGATCGTCCAAAATCTCTCCTGAATATGCACTCAACTTGCCATTATGATCCAATGGCATTGAGATAGGCTTACAGTCTGTCATACCATACTTGGACAATATGTCCAAGCCATACTGTCTCTGCAGTTAATCACCTCAATGCCCAAGAAATGTCTGAGCTCCCCTAGATCCTTCATCTCAAACTTCTGTCTAAGCAAGATCTTTACATCAAAGATCTTTGCATCATGGTCCCCCGTAATGATCAGGTCATCTACATAGATGATATAACAAGCACAACCCTCTATCATTGTGTCTCACATATAGCGAGAAATCTGCATTGGCTACATGAAAGCCAAAAGTGATAAGATATTCAAAAATCTTGTCAGACCATGCTCTTGGTGCTTTTTTTAAGCCATACAAGGCCTTCTTTAACCTGCAAACATGCTTGGGATGACTCACATCCTCATAACTATGTGGCTGCAACATATACACCTCTTCCTGCAAATCCCCATGCAAGAATGCATTCTTTACATCCATCTGATGTAAAGACCATTGCTTTGATGCAGCCACTGCTATCATAACTCTCACTGTTGCCATCTTGGCAACTGGGCTAAAAGTTTCCTCATATTTAATGCCATATATTTGTGCATATCCTTTGGCTCTACCAATCTAGCCTTGTACCTACTTATGCTTCCATCATTGTTATGTTTTACTTTGTACACCCGCTTGCATCCAATGGCTTTCTTGCCTTCAGGCAATTGCACCACTTGCATCCAATGGCTTTCTTGCCTTCAGGAAATTGCACTAAGTCCCAAGTCTCATTTCCATATAGTGCATCCATCTCCTCATCCATAGCTTTCTCCCAACACACATTTTCAACAACAGCCTCATCAATGCATGTGGGCTCTACAACCTACACAACTTTTGCCATGTATGCATAGTGATGTGCCACATAACCATCATAGGTAAACCTCTGCATAGGATTCTTCACTCTCCCAGATCTTCGCAGCTTTGCATTCATGGCTTCCATAGCCTTCTTTACACAGGTGTTCTCATAGCTAGTATGCCAAGATCCTCATCAAGACTCATCTCTGAGCCACTAGACTCTCCATCAACATGAGAATGCCCTGTAGAAATGTCAGGCATACTAAGGGGCTCAACCACTTTCTCTTTGCCTTTATGTGATGTACTAATCACATTTGCAGGACTGGTATTATGACGCAGCCTGCCACTCCATGGTCTATCAACTGAACCACTAGATGAGGACTCTCGTGGTCCACTCAAAGACTATGATTGCTGACTTGCATTCTGTACAACCACATTTCCACTCACATCAGCCCCAAAACAGCTTCTTTTTCAGCAACATACTAGCTACTCATCTCATCCAAAACAACATCCCTTCTTACCCTCAACTCACGTGTAGCAGGGTTATAACACCTGTATCCATTTTGCTCAAGGGAATACCCAAAATAAACACACATTTTTCAGCTTTTGGATCTAGCTTAGTTCTCAACTCATCTGGCACATGCACATATGCAATGCATCCACCAAAGACTTTCAGATGAGACAAATCAGGTTTTTTGCCTAGTAAACCTCTCCTCTGGTGTATGGCTATAGTTGGAGTCCTGTTCATGATGTAAACTACTGTAGAAATAGCCTCAGCCCAATAGCTATGCGGCATATTCTTCTCTCCCATCAATGCTCGTGCAATCTCAGCAATGTGCCTGTTTTTTCGCTCAACTACTCCATTTTGCTGTGGAGTGTATTTGCATGTAAACTGTCTCTGAATACCATTCTTCTTCAAAAATTCAGAGAACTCATTGGTGGAGAAGTACTCTCCCCCTCCATCTGACCTTAGGCACTTTACATATTTCCCTGTTTGCTTTTCAACCATAACTCTGAAATTCTGAAAATGAGTGAACAACTCACCCTTCTCCTTCATGAAGTATACCCACACTTTCCTTGTGTGGTCCATCAATAAATGCCACTGAATACCTATAGCCTCCCATAGACATGGTCTTCGTAGGACCCCATACATCTAAATGCACAACATCTAGTGCATTTCTGCTCACATTTCTGTCACATGGAAATACATGCTTTGTTTGCTTTCCAAATTGGCATGCTTCACATATTTTCTCCATACCTTCAACTTTAAACTTTTGCAGCCCTGTCACAATTCCTTTAGTCTGCATAGACTTCATTCTTTGCACATTCACATGTCCAATTCTTTTATGCCAAATGTTTGTATCTGCAACAATTCCTGAACCATTTGCAAACATTGCAACACTCACTTCAGGCATGTTTGTAAACATTCAATGTAAACATTCTGCCCACTCTGTTGCCTTTTGCAACCAACTTGCACTTGTCTTTAAAGGCTTCAACATAACAACCACCATCAGGGTTAAACTTGCAAACCCTGCTCAATCATCTGGCCAACTGAAACCAGATTCTTTGTTATGTTCGGAACATGAAGTACATCTGCAAGGTACTTCGCTTTGCCATCCTGCAGAGATAATGGCACATCTCCAACATGGGCAATTGGATGAGCAGTGTCATCCCCTGTTTGCACAAAACCTGGTCTTTCAAGGTTTTTCATCTCCTTAAACCACTCCCCATGACTGTCATGTGGTTTGAAGCACTTGAATCAACGTACCATACATCAGCTTTATGTGTTGCTTCAACATTTTCAGACATGGCATCAACAACATGCTGCATAACAAACATCCTTTCATTATCCTCTTTGTTTTTACTCAAAGATGCATAGTTGTTTTGCTGCAATTTCCCATTTTGCATGTCAGCCTGCTTCTTATAACAATCTGCCTGCACATGTTGAGGCTTACCATAATAAAAGCATCCATGTATATCATTATACTGCCTTTGCCAATTTTCACGACCTCTTTGACTCCCCCTGCCTCTGAATTGGCCTCTTCCACTTGCGTGTTGTTGTTGTTGTGAATTTTGGGAATGTTGGGATTGTTGTTGTGAATTTTGGGAATGTTGTTGTTGTTGTTGCTGCTGGTGGCTATAATTCTGATAATGTTTCCTCATAATTAATGCCATATGTCTGTGCATATCCTTTGGCTACCAATCTAGCCTTATACCTGCTTATGCTTCCATCACTGTTATCTTTTACTTTGTACACCCACTTGCATCCAATGGCTTTCTTGCCTTCAGGCAATTGCACTAAATCCCAAGTCTCATTTCCATATAGTGCATCCATCTCCTCATCCATAGCTTTCTCCCAACACACATTTCCAACAGCCTCATCAATGCATGTGGGCTCTACAACCTGTACAACTTTTGCCATGTATGCATAGTGATGTGCCACATAACCATCATAGGTAAACCTCTGCATAGGATTCTTCACTCTCCCAGATCTCCGCAGCTTTGCATTCATGGCTTCCATAACCTTCTTTACACCAGGTGTTCTCATAGTAGCTGGTATCCCAAGCTCCTATCATCAAGGCTCATCTCTGAGCCACTAGACTCTCCATCAACATGAGAATGCCTTGAAGAAATGTCAGGCATACTAAGGGGCTCAACCACTTTCTCTTTGCCTTTATGTGATGTACTAATCACATTTGCAGGACTGGTATTATGACGCAGCCTGCCACTCCATCGTTTATCAACTGAACCACTAGATGAGGACTCTCCTAGTCCACTCAAAGAAGACTCTCCTAGTCCACTCAAAGAAGACTGTGATTGCTGACTTGCATTCTGTGCAACCACATTTCCACTCACATCAGCCCCAACAGCTTCTTTTTCAGCAGCATACCAGCTGCTCATCTCAATCAAAAACATCCCTACTTACCCTCAACTCACGTGTAGCAGGGTTATAACACCTGTATCTCTTTTGCTCTAGGGAATATCCAAAATACACACATTTTTCAGCTTTTGGATCCAAGCTTAGTTCTCAGCTCATCTGGCACATGCACATATGCAATGTATCTAAAGACTTTCAGATGAGACAAATCAGTCAGCCCTAGCATGAACCAGGCTCTGATACCATGAAAAGATGTAGGGGAGAAGAGAGCTTGAGCTCTCGCACTACACACACACACACACTCATCACAAAACCCTAAAAGAGAACACACAAGGTGAGAGGCTGAAAATCTTCTTCTTCTTCACACAACACTCAACACACCATATATAAAGATAAGAGTACACACAATATGAAAAGGTACTCAACCAAATACATACTAGGGTTCTCTATAGTGTGAACCCAACTAAAATGAGCTGGCGATATAACTATGCCAATCTCTAGAATGGCTGTCACATAGCCTGTCATCCCACTGTATCTGTTGCATGCCTGCTATGTAAATTGTTTCCATTATTTAGTGTTTTTGAATATGTTGCAATTTTATAGGAGCACATATTTGTTTTGGTGCACTCTTATGTGTTATTGTGAATCTATGCAAGCCACACAAGTTTATTTTCAAAAGGTGTGAAAGAAAAATCAAAAGGCCCTTTTGCAAATTAGGTGATTTAAGAAAAAGTAAAAAATTATTTTAACAAATTCTATTACTTTTGTTGATTCTATGAAGGTGAAGCATCCAAGGAACTTTGTAGATGCTTGTGTTTTACACAATATTGAAGATGAAGAAGGCAAGTGGAAGCCCATGAAATTTGGATTATACTCATGGATTAGGCCTGTTACACATAACCCACCACCCATGTATGGGTGGGAGATTGCCTGCCCACCATGAATTATGGGCGGTGGATACCCCCATCACATCAGCATGGGTAGGCAAGGGTATGGCAATGTGTAATGGGCCTTACTATGAAACCATCTCAAAGAGGGACTCATTATGTGGGAACGAATGCCATAATGATAAAAAAGACCACTGGAAAGAATGCATAGTAGACTTCAGAATGAGTGGCAAGGGAATGTCTACCTATGAAGTTAAAGTGCAGCATGTTTACAAGTTGATAAAGCTAAATCTTAACACCAATAAAAAAGACTTTAAATTTCCTTCTCATTGTGACTGTGCTTAATATTTTTCTTCCATTCAGCTTTATATTGAAGACTTCCTACTTCTTTACATTAAACTTTATAACATCGGATATGTGTTTCTTTTGTGGACCTGTTTCTATCCAACTTCTATGAATAGGAGACAATTGAAGGCATCATTGGTTTATTATGGTATGGAATGTTGACATAGGAGAGGAGTTGTGCAAGGGAAAGGATATAATAGGAAAGAATATATTATTCTACAAATTCATGTACATTAATTCATATAATTTTCAAGATCAAGATAATATATTATTCTACAAATTCATGTACATTAATTCATATAATTTTCAAGATCAAGATAATTCAGTTGATTGTGCTTGAAGATGGGGATATATATCACGAGCTTCAAGTTGAACAAACTTGGTCTCTCCATGTTGTACAAGTTGAAATGGGTATGAATGACAAATCCCCAGAGACCCTAAGGTTTATCGTTGTGGATGGACAAATAGTGAGGCAAAGAGAAGAGAAAACAATCTTGATTATTGAATTGAGAGACTCCAATTTTGCATATATTAAGATGAAAAGGAAGACATCTATCATTATATTTTTTGGAATAGAAAATCTACCTCTTGTTCTTTTACCCATGGTTTACTAACATACAATTGTATGATGGTTTAAAGGCATTTAACTTTTTTAGTGCATGGAAAATTTAAGAAAACTTTGAGCATATAGGTGGTTTTCGTTATATCTATGAAAAATGGAAATTTCAAGTCGAATTTTTTTGTCCATCCTGGGGGGAGATTCCTAGAGAGTCCTGATAAAGTGCCACCCACACAATTGGAGGGAAACTTTCTTGCAAGCCTGGCGAGAATTTGATTTTGATTCTGACTATCTCTAGCTAATTGGAATCTCATCATCTTAGTGGTCCGGACAAAAACCGTTCATCACTATCTAGGCAATATGTACCCTGAAAAGTTTGATGAAGTCTTTGAATTTTATTTTTCTTGTTGATGTCGAGACCATAAGTAAGTTCATTTTTGTGTACTCAAGTCTTCCCCAGCCACTCAAAATCTACATCCTAAATGTAATCACCGAACAGAGAAAGAACATTTTAGAGCTTAGCCTCAATTTAATATCGGCTCACCTCATACACTTGGTGTGTTCCCTCCCATCTAAAGCAAGTGCATTGGGCTTTGAAGTTAATCTAAAATTGAGTGGTACACACCAAGCACATAGGCCCATCCATGAATATCAAACCGCCTTTGCACTTGGTGTGTACCCTTTGGTGTGTACCCTCCCTCTGAATGTTTCATTTTCATGGTGGCATTCATCTCGCTTAATCCAATCTTCTACAAAATTGTAGTAGATGAAGAAATTGGAGCAAGCCTTGAAGGTGATTTCAAGCTTGGTAGCTACACCTTTGCCAAGTGGCAAGAAAGATTGCCACCACGAGGTGGGAATGGTCTATCGGCTAGATTTTTGTGTAGTAGAGTAGGGCTATATAACCCTAGAATGAATCACCTTTGCAAAGATAAGTGGGGCTAGGATTCTTTGCACCATTCTAGGAGTGCCACCATGCAAGAAAGACAATAAGAGGGAGGGGACACACCAAGCGCATAGGCCTATATTGATGGATCGGCCTATGCATTTGGTGTGTACCACTAAGTTTTTAGGTCACTTGCTCCATTTTCTTTGTCTTTCTACAAAAAGCCATCCATATTACACCATTCTGAGGGAGGGAACACACCAAGCGCATAGGCCGATCCGATATTCACAGATCAGCCTATGCGCTTGGTGTGTCCCTCCCTTTGAATGGTGCTATGTGGATGTCTTGGAGGAATATGTGATTTCAAGCTCTAAACAATGGAGGAAGAGAGGAAGGGCTTGGTAGCTACCCTTTGCCACATGGAAACATAGAAAGCAAAACATTTAGAGGGGACACACCACAAGTGCATAGGCCGATCTGATATTGACGTATCGGCCTATGCACTTAGGGTGTACCATTGATCTTTAGATCACCTAGTCATTTTCTTCATCTTTCGACATAAAAACATCCATATAACACCATTCAAAGGGATGGGACACACCAGTTACATAGGCCAATCTAATATTCACGAATCAACCTATGCACTTAGTGTGTCCACTCCCTCTGAATGGTGTTATATGGATGGTAGCTTTGGAGGAAGATAAGATTTCAAGCTCTAAAACTTGGAGGAAGAGACGAAGGGCTTGGTAGCTATCCTTTGCCACATGGCACCATAGGAAGAAAAACATTTAGAGGGGACACTAAGTGCATAGGGTGATCCGATATCGATGGATCGACCTATTTGCTTGGTGTGTACCACTGAGCTTTAGATAAATTGGTCCATTTTCTTTGTCTTTTGACACAAAAACATCCATACAACACCATTAAGAGGGAAGGGACACACCAAGAACATATGCCAATCCAATATTCACAAATTGGCCTATGCACTTCATGTGTCCCCTCCCTCCTCTGAATGGTATTATATGGATGGCTTGGAGGAAGATATGATTTCAAACTCTAAAGCTTGTTGGTAGATACCCTTTGCCATGTGCCAGCATAGGAAAAGAAAACATAATGCAGATTTTCGCTGTCACTTTTTCTATCACTTTCAACTTGGAAGAGCACTCCAATAGCTACATGCAAGGTCATCAAGCTTGCCCACCCACGTATGCATCTTTGAGCTTGCCCTCCCACATTGTCAAGCTTGGGTATGCTGAACAAATATTGTCTAGGGTTTCATGTATTTGGTCTTATGTTTTTTCTCTACAATATCTACCTGGCCGATTCGAGAGGATTTGGCTGATTCAAGATGGGTGCATGTATTATTTTTCTATCTACCTAGAGTATGTTTGCAAATCGTTGTCAATGTGGGTGATTTGTCAAGTAGTAGGCAATCATTTGGGCATATGAATCCATTTGTTAGTTCATTATATCCATTCCATGAATGAGATTATTGCAGCTTACCACCACGAATGATAAGATCTTAAATCTTACCATAGGGTATTGCAGCCTACCAAGATGCAATCTTAGCTACAGAAGTACCTTTTTTGGATTATCATGAGTGACCTTTCTTTGGACTATTGTGAGGGCTCTTTTTGCCAAACTGTTCGTGAGCAATCTTTCTTTGAACTATACTTTAGCGATCTTAGATGATGGTCGTTTTCCTTGTCTAGCTCACTACAACATGTCAGGGAAACAACAACGTTTTCTAGCATTGTTTCAGTAGCACTTTTTTTGCTGGGATGTTGAGCATTTTGTTTGCTGCTCCGCATCAAAATTTCATTGCTCAACTTCGCTCCTAGTAGCGAAGTTTTTCTCCCCCAGAGAGTTTATATCAACGTAATTTTGCTACTGAGTAGCACTTTTTTAGAAGCAAAATCTCGCTACTATACTGTGATTTCGTTGTTGCTGAACAGAGAAGATAACAGCGAAATTATGTTGCTATTTTTGTTGCATGAAATTCCAGAAAATACATGTCACTTGCACAAAAAAAATGATATATAGTTTTAAAAAATCATACATTAAAACTCTTGGAGCCATGTTTTAAGCAAAAAAAATATATAGTTGAAAACTTTTGAGAAGTGAAACAATGTCAAGATCATGAATCTATCCCATCTTGTAATAAATCCATCTTTGAGCTCGCCCTCCCACATTGTGGAGCTTGGTTATGCTAAACGAATCTTGTCTAGGGTTTCATGTATTTTGTCTTATGTTTTTTCTCTACAATATCTACCCACGTATGCATCTTTGAGCTCGCCCTCCCACATTGCTTGGGTATGCTGAATGAATATTGTCTAGGCCAGTTTCATGTATTTGGTCTTATGTCTTTTCTCTATATCTACCTGGCCGATTCGAGAGGATTTCGCTGATTCAAGATGGTTGCCTGTATTATTTTTCTATCTACCTAAAGTATGTTTGCAAATCAATGTCAATGTGGGTGATTTGTCAAGTAGTAGGCATATGAATTCAGTCTATCCATGGGATTATTGCAGCTTCCATGAATGATAAGATCTTAAATCTTACCATAGGGTATTGTAGCCTACCAAGATGCAATCTTAGCCACATAAGTACCTTTTTTGGACTATCATGAGTGACCTTCCTTTGGACTATTGTGAGGGCTTTTTTTGCCAAACTGTTCGTGAGCGATCTTTCTTTGGACTATGCTTTAGCGATCTTAGATGATGGTTGTTTTCCTTGTCTAGCTCACTACAACACGTCAGGGACAAAACAACGTTTTCAGCAGCACTTTTTTTGTTGGGATGTCGGGGGTTTTGTTTGCTGCTCTGCAGCAAAATTTCACTACTCAGCGCTCCTAGTAGCAAAGTTTCCCTCCCCCACAGCGTTTACATCAGCGCAATTTCGTTGCTGAGCAGCGCTAGAAGCAAAATTTTGCTACTATACTATGATTTTGTTGTGCTGTGAACAGAGAAGATAGCAGTGAAATTACGCTGCTATTTTCGCTGCATGAAATTCCAGAGAGTTGTTGGATGCTGAATTCTGAAAATACATGTCACATGCACAAAAAACATGATATATAGTTTTAAAAAATCATCCAACTAAACCCTTGGAGGAGCCATGTTGCGAGCAAACAAAATATATAGTTGAAAACTTTTGAGAAGTAAAACAATGTCAAGATCATGAATCTATCCCATCTTGTAATAAACCATCTTTGAGCTCGCCCTCCCACATTGTGGAGCTTGGGTATGCCGAACAAATCTTGTCTAGGGTTTCGTGTATTTGGTCTTATGTTTTTTCTCTACAATATCTACCTAGCCGATTCGAGAGGATTCTGTTGATTCAAGATGGTTGCATGTATTATTTTTCTATCTACCTAGAGTATGTTTGCAAATCACCTGTCAATGTGGGTGATTTGTCAAGTACTAGGCAATCATTTGGGCATATGAATCGGTCTGTTAATTCATTCTATCCATTCCATGAATGAGATTATTCAGCTTACCACCACGAATGATAAGATCTTAAATCTTACCACCATAGGGTATTGTAGCCTACCAAGATGCAATCTTAGCCACATAAGTACCTTTTTTGGACTATCATAAGTGACCTTCCTTTGGACTATTGTGAGGGCTTTTTTTGCCAAACTGTTCGTGAGCGATCTTTCTTTGGACTGTGTTTTAGATGAAGGTCGTTTTCCTTGTCTAGCTCACTACAACACGTCAGGGATACAACATCTTTTTCTAACTGTGCTTTTTTTGTCGGGATGTCGGGGATTTTGTTCGCTCCGTAGCAAGATTTTTCTCCCCCATAGCATTTATAGTTAGCAGGGCAATTTCGCTCTGCTGATCAGGGCTTTTAGAAGTAAAATTTTGCTACTATACTATGATGTCGCTAGTAAACAGAGAAGATAGCAGCAAAATTACGTTGCTATTTTCGCTGCATGAAATTACAGAGAGTTGTTGGATGCTGAATTCTGAAAATACATGTCACATGCACACAAAAAATGATATATAGTCTTAAAAAATCATCCATTAAACCCTTGGAGCCATTTTTCGAGCAAAAAAATATATATAGTTGAAAACTTTTGCAAAATGAAACAATATCAAGATCATGAATCCCATCTTGTAATAAATCCATATGTGTTGCTTCATCAATGTCTATATCTAATGGAAGCTCAATGAAAAGATGGGGTTCTATATCAGTATCAATATCACTATCATGATCCAATGAAGCATTGTCATTGATTGATAGGTGACTCACCGTCTTCTTCCGATTGATGTTCCTCATGCTCTTCATTGGCCCCGTCCAAAATGTTTTCTTCATTGTCTTCTTCCAATGAACTGATTTGAGGTAGTACTTGCACCTCATCCAAAGATTCGGCCTCCACATCTTGATCTTGAAAGATATGTTTTGAACGAGAGGAAACTTGTATAACATACCACCACTTTGGATCAATTCGATCGACGTGAAACACAACCTAATATCACAAAGCAAAGGGGTTATACTTTTATTATACTACATCAGGATTTAATCTGGGATTAGTTGGGTTACAAACCTGTTGTGTTGACAGTGTTGAGGTAGTACGAAGGTATCTTTCCCATCATTCCAAAACTTGGTGGAATCAATTTGGAAGAACCCATTTCCACGGTTGCCTGAGCACCTCTATATATCACCTTGAACCATTTGACATCAAAGATGAACAGAATAAATGCTTTTAATCCAGCCTCAAGAATATCCTGAATAGTTTCACAATACTTAAGATTGTCCTCTATGACATTGGTATCATGTCTACTGGCTTGACTTTCTTGCTCAAAAGTTGCCATCACACCACAATCAAAAGCATGACATTTAGTATATATAGTGCATTAAACAAGGTATATATGTGAGATAGAGATGAAGAATGTACTTACTTGAGGGTCATATCCTTTTGCATACTCATGCTCTTCTCTTGTGATCATCTCTCCATTTTGCGATGCCATCGATATTGCCTACGAAGAAGCCATTCTATACTGATCACGTTTGGTAGAGCTTCCAAGCTAGGCGGGAATGGCAAGCATCTATTTGCTCTTTTAAAAGTTCTTCTCTCATCCTTTCATCTATTGATTGCATCCTTGTATCTCCAAATCCACTTCTCCATGATGGGACTATTTAGAATGCATAATGTATTCACCTTGTGGTGTAATGCTTCATCCAGTCTTCGTTGCCTTCCTTTTTCCTGAGACACATTAGTGATTAGTCGGCCATCCTCCTCATTGCTCCATAATCGTGGCATGGAAGGATATATGTGAGATAGATGTTTTGAGATATACACAAGGGACTCTTGCATCAACCATCACTTTGCCATGCGTGCTTCTGGCCTTACTCTTCGTCTCACAAAGTCCTTCAAGGTTTTTATGAAACTTTCGAGGAAAAACATCCATTGAACACATGAACAACGCCACACAACACCACTTCATCAACCAAATGCACCACAAGATGCAATATCGGATGATGAAGATCACTTGGAATCCAATGAGGATTCCAGCTAGACACCCACCTCTTCATACCTCTTCATTGTAAAAACTTTATGTATATATGGCCAAAGGCCCAATAATTTCTGAAATATAATAGCTTTTTGGGCTCAATTGCATTCTCCACAATGTATGTGTTTCTTATGTTTGTGTCGGTGTTACAAATCTAAAACTGTGACTCTATTTTAAATTTTTTTAAAAGAGCTGAGGCAGACTGGGGAGTCCTGTGTAGACTCCCCACCGGCTCTTTTTTTGCTATGTAGAGTGTTCGCTACTTAGCACAATGAAAATATAAGTTGCTGCTATGCAACGAAAATAACAGCAAACCTTGCAGTGAAAATAGCAGTGTTTCTAGCAGAGCGAAAATGGCCGGACACCTAGTTGTCCTTCTAGTTATAAAAACGCTGTTGCTAGACCCTCATTTTGTTGTAGTGTCTCAAAGTTGGAAGGCATATTTTCTTCTTTGTAGGTTTATATAGCCCTACTTTGCCACATGGCAGCCTAGTCATTAGACCTTTCCCACCACATGGCAAAGGTGTAGCTACCAAGCTCTTCCTCCAAGCTACAAATCTTTCACTATAGATCAAACCATAGATTTAGATCACCTTTTGAGCCCCCAATTGAGAGGAAGGGGACACACCAAGCGCATAAGCCAAACCAATTTTGAGGATTGGCCTATGCGGCGCTAGTGTGTAACACGCATCGTTAGATCTCCTTCAAGACCTGCTTGGTGTGTACAACTCAGCTGTAGATCACCTTCAACCACTTGGATAATTGTGATTGTCAAGTATTGGTTGGTTAATGTCTATTTAAACTACTTGAGCCTCAAAAAATCACCATGTGCATGAAAAATGCAAAGATAGATGAACTTATGTAGCATCTTGCATTAAGCGACTTTAGTGCCACCATGCAAGCAAAACATTGGCCTATGCTCTTGGTGTGTACCACTAAGCTTTAGATCACCTGCTCTATTTGCTTCATCGTTGAAAACAAAGCCATCCAGTATGTCCCATTCAAAGGAATGGGACATACCAAGCACATAGGTTGATCTGATATTCATGGATCATGCTATACGCTTAGTGTGTCCCCTCCCTTTGAATGGATGGCTTGGAGGAAGATATGATTTGAAGATCTTGAATGTAGGAGGAGCTTGGTACCACCCCTTTGGAGGAAGATCTTGGTAGCCACCCTTGGCCACATGGCAATGAAACATTCAGAGGGTACAAACCAAGCACGTAGGATGATTCGATAAAGATGGATCGGCCTATGCACTTGGTGTGTACCACTGAGCTATATGAGCATGGGTTAAATATGTGCATTCAATATTTGAAGCTAGCCTTCTAGACAAATTAGCCATCCAACTTTGTGCAGAAAAAGATTGTGTCTCTGTGAAGGAAAGGTTACATAATTCTACCTCTTATAATCCATGAAAGCTATGTATGCCAAGGGCTTGGAAATTGATCAAGTTGTATCACTTCCATAGATTGGTTGGTGATGATTTCCTTTAAGCATCACTACCCAAATGCTTGGGTGATTCGACACTTTTGGAACATAGTGTTTGAAGTGGTCACGGATTGGCATCAACAATATGTGTAGTTGTAGATAAACCTCCATCAAACACTAGTGAAACATTCAGAGGGTACACACCAAGCACATAGGCCCGAATCGGCCTATGCACTTGGTGTGTCCCCTCTCTTTGAATGGATTCCTTGGAGGAAGATATGATTTGAGGAGCTTGAATAGAGGAAGAGCTTGGTAGCCACCCTTTTCCATGTGGCAGTGAAACATTCAAAGGGGACACACCAAGCACATAGGTCGATTCAATTTAGACAGATCAACCTAAACGGTGCGTGTACCACTGAATTTTAGAGCACCATTCAGAGGGATGGGACACACGAAGCGCATAGGTTGATCCAATATTATGGGTGGGCCAAGCACTTCGTGTGTCCCCTTCCTTTGAATGGATGGCTTCGAGGAATGTATGATTTGAAGAGCTTGAATGGATGGCTTCGAGGAAGGTATGATTTGAAGAGCTTGAATGGTGGCAACGTATGACTTGAGTGGAGGAAGAGCTTTGAAGATATGGCTTGAATGGAGGGAGATTGTAGTAGCTACCCTTTGCCATGTGGCAACACATGGTAAGCAAAAATAAGAAAATAATAAAATACAATAAATTAAGAAAAAAAACATAATACAAATTGTCTTTCTTTCGCTGTCATTTTCAACTTGGAAGATCACTCCAACCGCTACATGCAAATTGTCAAGCTGATCAGTCCATGCACCCATCGTCGAGCTCGCCCACCTGCGTGCACATCATCAAGCTTGCCCACTCGCATCGTCGAGCTCGGGTATGTCGAGCGAATCTTGTCTAGGGTTTCATGTATTTCTCTGTATAACATCTACCTGGTTGATTCGAGAGGGTTGGTTTTGTGGAGATCAAGGTTTTGTGGAGATCAAGGTTTTGTGTATTGGGCTATATGTTTTTTCTCTATGATATCTACCTAGCTGCTTCAAGAGGGTTGGTTTTGTGTATCTTTTTTCAGTCTACCCAGAGTTGCAAATCCGTGTATGTGAACAATTTGTCAAGTTTGAGGCAATATTCCAATCATGAAACAACCAAGAATTATGAATCCTAAATCTTACCAGGGTATTGCAACCTACCATAAATATCGCCACACAAGTACCTTTCAGGACTGGACCGTCATTTTCCTTGAGACTATTCGTGATTTGAACCGTTCGCGTGAGTGATCTTCCTTTGGAATTCTTTGAGCAATCTTTCCTCTCGCCTATTCATGAGTGATCTTTCCTTGCATTGTTTGTGACCAATTTTCCTTCAGAATCAAGCATCTTTGTTTCATTCTAGGTTTATATAGCCCTACTTTGCCATGTGGTAGTCCACCATGTGGCAATTTGGCTGGTGGAAATTTCTTACCGTGTGACAAAGATGTAACTTCCAAGCTCTTCCTCCAAGCTTCACATCAAATTGTAGCAATTTTGTAGTAGATCGATACTGACTGCCACCATGCAAGAGAGACTTTTAGAGGGAGGGGACACACCAAGCGCATAGGCCAATCCTATATTGATGGATCGGCCTATGTGCTTGGTGTGTACCATGCATCATTAGATCACCTTCAAGGACTCCACCACCTTCTTCATCTACAATTTTGTAGGATATTGCATCAAGAAACTTGAGTGCTACCATGCAAGTGATACTTTTAGATGGAGGGGACACACCAAGATCCAATATCGATGGATTGGCCTATGCGCTTGGTGTGTACCATGCATCATTAGATCACCTCCAAGGCCCATTCTGGCTTCAATTTTGTAGTAGATCTTATTAGGCGACATGAGTGCCACCATGCAATAGATACATTGGGAAGGAGGAGACACCAAAATCAAAAAAGGAGAAAAGGTAGAAGTCAAGAGGACCAAAAAAAGTAGAAAATAAAAAATTAAAAAATTAAAAAAAGGAGAAAATGTAAAAGGGAAAAGAGAAAAGGTAGGCCAATGAGAAAAAAAAGCATATAAGTGCACACACAAACTTGCGTATTAAGTTTTAGCTCGTTGTGGTTATTTTGGCACAATCTATACAAGACCCTAAAAGTTTTTAATTTCTCATAGTTAAGGCACCTAGAACTATAGGAAACCATTTTGGTCAGCGGCGGCGGGTGGTAAAAGTGTATGATTTCTTTTTGCGGTAATGTTTGGTAGTGCTTAAAACCACTTTGGACATACTTTGATAATAAAATAGAATTATTTAATTAATTAATTAACTCTCTGTCATATCTTTTTACTATCTTTCTCTCTCTCTCTCTCTCTCACACACACACACACACACACACACACACACACAAATACACATATGTCATTTCCTCTCTCTCGCTATCTTGGTCACATTGCTCTCTCTATCTATATCATAGTCGGACATCTCTCTCTCTTTCTCACTAACACACAAGCATTTTTCACTCTCTCTTACATTATCATCGATCTATCATCATGTGATACTCAGTGCTGGGCTCTCACCAATGATTCCTCTCCAACATGGAGGTTCCCTTATCTTTCTTAATAATATCATGCATTTACTTGGTTCTATAACGTGCAAAGAATATACTTTTTCCTTTTATAAGAGTTTGTTAATACAAATCAGAGAACATATAATTTTAACCAAAGAATTAACAAAAATATATAAACCAAAGATCACATTGACTATGTGTATAAAAAAATGATGATAAGTATATAATATCCATCCATGACCGGGTGACCAAATCAAAAATGTATATATACGAGTATTGTAACTGCATGGATCCATGGCCAAATGATGTACAACTAAAATAAGCAAGCTAAATTAATCTAATGTTCCTCCTCATCTAAGATATACTAGTGCCTATGCGGTCCTCCCTATCACATCACCTCTTACGTCTTGTTGTCCATGATGCTTGGGGGAAGGTGATGGTCTAGCCTCCTACAATGAATCATCTACAAATCAAAAACTTGTTAATATTTAATTAAATACCACATTACTAAGATCAAAGAACATAAACAATTCTGTGCTATTTGATCACTTACCTCTAGTACAGGCTTCTCTCCATGTCTCGAGAGCTCTGCTCATAGCCACTTATATCCATGCTGAGTTGCCTCTCTCAAATCTCATTAATGGTTGGAGCACGAGCATAATCTTTAGTGTGTATGTTTTAAAATAAAAACTTGTTAATTTTTATAAGTAAGACTTTATTTTAGTAATTAGTATATATATATATATATATATATAATTTAATACTATTGATATATATAAACTAGGAAAATCATTGTACTTATATAAAGCATGTGATGAAGTCACATTTGTCACCCTTGCTAAGGTAGGTGATAATAACTCTCGTCACCCTCTCGTCCACTCGCTCCGCATTTCTCTTTATTAATGTGTCCATCTCTTCTTGCTCTTGACCTCATCTATCAAGCGTGTCCATATCTGACCACTAAGGTCAAGAGGATGTATACTCTTCTTGCTCTTGACCTCATCTGTCAAACGTGTCCATATCTGACCACTAAGGTCAAGAGGACGTATACTCTTCTCATTTCAAGCCTCCCCCCTACATTTTTCAACAATAATAAGATTAAGTTGTGAGAGTTAAACAAACTTTAAATCAAAACAAATAATGCGATCAAATAAACAAACTTTTAATCAAAATAAATAATTTGAATAAATAAAAAAACTTTAAATAATATGACTAAAAAGACAAACACGAGAGATTATGAATGATTAATGAAAAACTTTGTATTCAATGTACTAAACCCCAATTTATATAACCAATAATAATTTTAAAAACTTTGTATTTTAATGAGACAATCCCAAACTATATAACCAATTAATGATGAAAAACTTTGTGCATCTAATCAACTAAATATTATTAATAAGTGTTAAATCTTTCCTAAGTGTTTAAGTGATTAAGTGTTAACTAGACAAGTGTGAACACCTCCTTTTGACAGTGGGCACATCCTTTGGACAAGTGTTAAGTGGATTAGTGTGAACACCTCCTTTGGATGAGGAGGTTTACAATTTGTGTGTGTGAGAGACGTATAGAAATAACTTGTAATGATTATTCTTCACTTTGGAATATGCAGGGTGATAGTTACTCTGATGTGTCAATGCACACACCCCTACTTGATCCATCAACAGATGGGACGAGTACCATTATATTCCACACCACCTCTTGTTGTTTGGCAAGCTTTCATATTCTTTTAACTTTGATGTGAGTGAATATTTCAACAGAGGAGGATATACTATTGCATGGACTATAGGGGTCTTGTTTCAGGATATGGCCATGTTTGTACTGGAGCACAAGTTTGAGACACGAGTTCAAGAGAGCATTTTGTATAGATTCTCCACCACACCATTGATGTTGACGGGATGACTTTGTACACTTACTTACTCTTCATCTCGTTGATAAAAAAGTTAAGGTCTTTTTTTACTTGTATTACATGTTTAGGTTGCATCACATAGTTAAGCACCAATGGGTCTTAGTCATGATAGCTCAGACTCCTCCCATGATGTGAGATGTCCTATGATAGGTCATGTTATGTACATGTGGCTTGATTGTGATCTAGGCTATACAAAATTATCTAAATATTGAGGAGATAAACTGACTTGCAACCGATTCTTAGAGATAGCCATGTGGTGATTTTTTGCTACCATAACATTTGGTCTAGGATTCTTATTAGCATAGAGAAATAGGTGGCTAGATAACATATGATATTCCATCTGATTGGGAGGAGTTCAATCATTGGGGATGTCAATTTATCATAGCACCATCAATGATTAGGGGTGTAGGTCATTGTCAAGACCTACATGTACTCATAGGAGGAGGTATAGTGACATTGATGAGTTTTGTGCTCCTTTATATTCTTGTGGTGTATGACAACAGCTAACTTGTTACATGATCAACATGGCCACATAAGAGATGTACTCCAATGTAGAATTCATTATTGAGAGAGAACACATACCTAGTAGTATGGTTTCACATCGAGAGCACACTTTCATAAATGGTTTCCCTTATACACATGCAAGCATAGCAGGTTGATAAATAGTAACAAGGGAGAGCCAAGACTGCAGCCACAAACTAGATTTTTGAGTAGCCCATTAGAACTAAGTCATATATTTTGTGTGAGTTCCTGGCTATGTAGTAGTTGTTTTTCTATTGGGAGTTAACAAGTAGGGATGAGTTATTGGTGTACTACACATTTTTGTAGACCCATTCCTTCTTGTCGTACACATGAGCAATCATGATTTTCATTAGGGACGTTGCAAGAGGGCTTGATGATTATATATATATTATTTTATACTTACATATTGTTGTACTTAGATATTATTATACTCAGGTACTTTTTCACTTAGATGACTATTCTTAGTTATTTTTGTACTTTTTCACTTAGATGACTATTCTTAGTCATTTTTGTACTTTGATGATTATAGTTATATATTTTGTAAAAGGCAAGAGTATGTTTCTATTCATGTGTGAAGTCAATGTTTATGAGCTAGCTTAGTCATGTGTAGGCAATGTAAGAGAGAGAGAGAGAGAGAGAGAGAGAGAGAGAGAGAGAGAGAGAGTTGAATTTTGATTTTGTTTTATTCATTAGGTAAATTTTGGACTCAAAAAGGGCCCTCTTAGAAGAACCATGTCATCACTTTGCTAAACAAAAAGGGGCCGTTGGTGAACATTTTAAATCTTATGTCAAAACCACCACATATAAATCCCCCACATGTGATATATCATTGGAAAACCCTTGAAAAGTGGATTCTAAATCTACCACCTCCAATAAATTTAGTGTTGATATGATCAAGTTATGCCTTACCCACTAAGAGGTAGATTCCAGTGATTGTGACATCCATGTTACATGGATGTCACAGTCACTGGAATCTACCTCTTAGTGGGTAGGCATAACTTGTGCATATCATGGATGTCACAAAATTGCTAGAATATCTACCTCTTAATAGGGAAGGCATAACTTGAGCATATTAATTCCAAATTTGTTGGAGGTGGTAGATTTAGAGTCTACTTTTCACATGTGGTGGTTTTGACATTAAATTCATAAGGTTCACCATAGCCCCCTTTTTCTAGCAAAGTGATGACATGTGGTGGTTTTGACATTAAATTCATAAGGTTCACCATAGCCCCCTTTTTCTAGCAAAGTGATGACATGGCTCTTCTTAGAGGGACTTTGAGGACAAATTTTACCTAATGGGTAAACAAACGATGTTGATGAAGTAGTAAGTAGAGATACAAACCCTCATCATGGACCATGTGTCTCGTAATTTCCACAAGAATATGCTTATTCAAACAGATGGGGATCCTGTCAATTATCAAAATCTAAAATATCATAATAGATAGGGATCTTGAGGGATATCAAAACCTACAATGTCAAAGATCACGTCTTGATAACTTAGAATATGATGACTCCTAGGACGATATAGCCTGCCATCAACATGTTATATGATATATTTGACAATCATGAAACATATAAGTTAAATGGACCAAGTGGGTAAAACAAAAGAGAACATGAAATAGCCATGCAAATTTATTGAAGAAAGCCTCAACTCCTAGTTTAGGCTTGCATGTTCTTTATCATGCCTATGTCTGCTGACTAACTCTCTGTTTGTCATATTTTTTTGACTAATTACCTTTGGATTTGGCCTCCAACAGCATCACTAATTTCTTTTTTTTCCCTACATCTTGTTTCTTCGATTAAAAAAATAATCATTCTGTTAGACTACGAGAACACAAGATAATTAATTAAAGAATATTACATCTAAATTTTAAAATATACTTACGTCCATGATATATGCACATTGGGTAGGTAGAGTGACACCAACTCTTGTAGTCGTGTCTGAATTGCTCAATCTACAATGTTGTAAGTGGCCTCCTCTGTAGCATAATATGTATGTGGACGTGGGAAGTGTGGTTTGTTGGGGATCAAGGTCTGGTGCACCATAGATGGTGGTGTGGGTATAAGAGGTTGTGGTGTGGTTTGGTGGTAATGGGTTTGACAAAAGGGCATACTAGATCTTGTATGGATGATGGTGTGAGTGTGATTTGTATGGGACTGGAACCCAAAGCAAGTGCACTCCTCAATCTCATGGTCAGGGTGTGCTTGAAGCAACATGAGCATAGAATATATAATATATCTCAGAATTGCATTGCACAAAATATCTCTCTCCCTTCATGTTAGATTATCCAATCAACCTCTTGTGAATAAATCCTACAATTCAAAGCCCACATATTTAAATGGACCAAGCAGACATGTAGACAAGAAAAAGTATAGACAAGTAAACTTGTAAACTTGTGGACTTCCAAGCAAGCAAACTCTCTAGCAAATAACAAGGATAAGTGGACTTGTGGGGGCAAGAAAATATGTGGATTCCACATCTTTATGCTCATTTCTTACTCATTAAAGTAAAGATACACTCTTTTGTATATTAAACCAAGTGTTAATCAAGGAATCCTATGGTCTCAAACTAGGGATGCTAAGTTTAGGCAAACCTAAGTGTAGATTCGAAGGTGCTTTAGTAGCTAGATAGATAAGGTTCAAAGACTCACAGACATTGTTTATAACATGAACTATGAAGTAAGTGAGCGAGTATCTATAATGTGCATGTACATGGACATGCCTAATCCAAGCCTAATTCGTGATGGCCAATAGATAAACAGGAGTTTAGGGGCTCTAGTGAGCCTTAGATTTATCTACTAGAAGGCCTCCACATGGGCAAGGACCAAGTTGGCTAGCATTTCAACATTCATTGGATGAGTCGTGCTACATGTATGTATGTATATATATATATATACATACATACATGCAGCATTTCAACATTCATTGGATGGAGTCGTTCTACCTGTATGTATGTATGTATATATATATATATATATATATATATATATATATATATATATATATATATATATGGGTTTTTTGGTAGGTTGACTAGTGGAGTATTAGGAGAGCATATAAAATGCTAGGGAAGAATTCAACATGGTATCTCTCTCCCATATAGAGATAGGTCAATAGATAACAACTACACCTTTTTATACCATATGAATATAATGAATACACAACCATCTGTGTGTGTGTGTGTGTGTGTGTGTGTGTGTGTGTGTGTGCTGATTATTCTTGTATCAAGAGTTCCTATATAGAACTTAGGTCTAAAAGAAGCCTATCAGAGCTTTCATATATCACAATGATATCAAAGCATTAGCATCAGCTATGCTAAATGCTATTTGTGTCCCAAAAGAAGTGCACACATCTAAGGAGAGTAACTCAGCATGTGTTAAGAGCCCTAGAAGGTTGGTTGCTATTAACCTAACCAAAATGTTTAATGGCATTGGGTGAAATATGGACTCTCATTTTTACCCCTTAAGGATTTTCACACCTCTTCTCTCTAGAAAAATGGGCTCATGGTGAAATTTTTGTAAATCAACTCAAAAGTGAGCAGAGTTTAAACATTTGGAATCTACTCTTCGATGATATATAGCATGATAAGCAATTTTGAATATTCAAGAAGTCCCCAAATTGGTGATGATGTGGCCTTCTAGTAGATTCCAAATGTCCAAACTCTGCTCACTTTTGAGTGTTACATGCCACATCATCACCAATTTGGGGACTTCTTGAATATTCAAAATTGCTATACATGCTATATATCATTGAAGAGTAGATTCCAAATGTCCAAACTCTGCTCACTTTTGAGTTGATTTATAAAAAATTCACCATGAGCCCATTTTTCTAGAGGTGTGGAAATCTGTAAGGGGCAAAAATGAGAGTCCATATTTCACCTAATGGAAGATGTTGATTAACTGACACAAAAGCGATGTGCTCCAAGTATGAAAAATTGTAAATGAAATTTGAGTCACAAGAAGGCTTTTCTTGGAGCTCCCTGGTTGTGAATCTTATTTTTATGGGCATATAGAGGGATCCACACACAAAAGCCGTAGAGATGCCATGTAGATATTGGCATATTCTTTTCAAGATTGCAAGGAAAGTAAATCTCTAGGCTAGTTGGATATAAAAGTTTGCAATTGCAACCTAGCCACCAGCATCCACTTGAATTTCCTCGTAGCCACCCCAAGATTGGATGGTATGCTTGCGCCTCCATTGCTTGTATACATGGGCGATCATGTATGTGACAAGCCTTATCTCGAGCAAATTTGCCAACCATGGGTTAGCTAGTTTTGAGCCTAATAACTAAGTGGAATATTCTTTAGGTTAAAGAGGAAGTGTTAGGTCAAACGGGGCTATCTGTAGGAGGTCTTATCGCATCAAGTGAGGCTTTAAAAGGGGATTTCCAACCATGATTACCTGCCATGTCGTGCTCCTATGGTGGTAGAAAATAGGCCTTGGACTCTAGCTAGCCATCTTTTCTGGAGGGTGAGAGGCTTAGTGGGAAAATCAAAAGAGGTGGTGTCATGGAAATCTCACTCAAAAATCAGTTATTTTAGTGGAGGATTGGGTTCATTCATATTTTTATTTTCATGAAGAGTATATAAATAAGACGTTGTGTGAAGTTTTTGGGGAACCTCAACCTCAACTTGTACATGTGTACATGAGTGTTGTTCGTGTTATGGTAAAGTCATGGGGACACCCATTGACTCAGCGTGGGCGTCATGGATACGGCAATCAGGCATAGGGTTTTGATGGAAGTATATGTGCAGGGACAATGTTAAGATTCTGGAAGCACAGGCTCGTCCGGAACGTAGTTTTTGGAGAAGATGTCAGTTGCTCGGATGTCTGAATATGTGTGGGCGCGTCAAAAATACAATGGGCACTTGGAAGGTCGCATTTGAGGTATGTGGAGCATGGGAGAATAATGATAGTGGGCCAAGGTAGCCTTTGAAATGAAAGGAAGGGTGGCCATTAGGAGAGGAGCAAAATGAAAATAAAAATAATATTAGCATGGCCTTCTAGAAAGTTGGCGTGGAGATTTGAGCTGCCGCCAGCGAGGTACTTCTGGAAGCTGGCAAAGACGCCTTGCGTGGAGTAGCCGCTTTTGAAAAGCGGGGGAAGTGCAAGACAAAAGAGAGGCCCGTGTGTTTTTGTGTGGCTAGCTCTGCAGCAGCCACCACACGCGCAGAGAAGTGTGCTGCCTGCAGTGTAAGAGCTGTGAGGCCTGTGGAGGCGTGCAGGCATGGCTGCTGGAGGGCCGACGTGATGTCTGGCTAGCTGCAGCCACCACAGGCGCAGAGAAGTGTGCTGCCCGCGGTGTAAGAGCTGTGAGGCCTCTGGAGGCGTGCAGGCATGGCTTCTGGAGGGCCGACGTGATGTCTGGCTGGCGTGTGGGAGTCGCCTAGGAGCAGCAGCTGGAGGAGCCGTCACAGAGGATAGGAGAAGGGGCGTGTTGGGTTTGCTACGAACGCAGCTGGTGGCTACTGGCGCGGCGACTCAAAAAACGCAGCTCTGGTGTCTGCAGGTGGTGACGACACGAAGGAGACGTCGACTGTGCAGGGAAGCCTGAGGGCTGCAAGCAGAGGAAAGAGAAGACAGGTCGTGGCAGAGAAGGAGAGTGCACGCTGTTTCGCTGCAGGGGAGTTGGCAGTGAAGCAAAGGGAGCTGGTAGCACGCAGTCACTCACGTAAACAAAGGGAGAAGGTTGGCTGGTGAGTGACTGGCGTAGGCAACGGTAAAGAATTGGTTTACTCGCCGGCAGTGGGGCTGGCAAGGAGGACGAAGAGACCCTTACGTGTAAGGGTGTAGCGTTTGCCGCCTGGGGAAGCAAGGCACCTAGGAGGGTCGCCGTGGTGGCTGAAGCAGAACAAGGATAGAGGGAGCCTTGGGTGGTGGCTGGTACCCAAAGGAAGAGTGCGAAGGAGAGAGTTGGGAGGTTTTGTTAAAAAGCTTTGAATGCAAGGAGTTGAGGGCTGTGTGTGCAGGCGAGAGGCAGAGAGAGAGAGTTGGGTTGCTGTGAAGTTGGCAAGGGCTGGTAGCATGTGAGCAGGTTCTTTTGCTTGGGCTGGTTGTCAGGTTGGCGACAAAGATAGAGGTTGCTGTGTTTTTGCTTTGGAAACCGGCAGTGTGCTGGTGGTGTAGGAGAGAGTGGACTTCAGCTGAGGTGCAATACGAAGGGGTCGGCTGCCTGCCAGAGAAGCAAGAGTGAATGGATTTGGAGCGACCAGGAGCTGGAGCGGGATGATTTGGAGTGGGTGCTAGATAAAGCTTGTTCAGAGGATGTCTGAGATATCCAACCCTGTATAAATGAAGGTCTGTTCTGAAATATAAGTCTTGTTCATGCTCTTTGGTCTGGTGTTCTGGTGTGTTTGCATGCGTGTGTGGAAGTGTGGCATTCTATAAAGGCGTAAACACCTTTACCACTTCCGTGCCATCACTTTTTAGTGCCCCCACAGAGGAGCAAATTTCCTCTGGTTTGTGAAAGAAGACAGGAACTGTGTGAAGCAAGATTTGGAAATGGCTCAGGATTTTTCGGAGCTTTGGGGATTGCCACAGGAGAGTGCAGTCAGGTTTCTGGGAGAAGATGGAGTTTACAGCCTTGAAAGACAGGGCAACCCCGGAGATCCTTTCTCAGATTTTGACTTATTGCTTGCAGGGTGATGCAAAAACATGGTTACAGATGTTTGTGACTACACACAAGAACATTCATCAACAGGATCGTGAGTACCGTGTAGTTAGAGCTGCATTTTTGGCACAGTTTGTCCATGTGAAGAGTCTGAATGAGGTGTGGAAGGAATTGTGTGACATTCAGCAGAAGGATAGTCAGGATGTGGATCAGTATCTGATAGAGTTTGGTAGACTGTGGAGTCTATGCTGTGAGGCTTTGATTCCTGAAGTACCCCCACAGATGATAAAAAGAGAACGGTTTGTGGCTGGTTTGGAGCCAACCCTCCGACTGAAGGTGGAGCTGAAGAACTTGGATAGCTTTGAGGAGGCTGTCAGAGTTGCTCGTGAGAAGGAGTGGAAGGTGAAGCGTCTGAGGCAGTTGGGAATGCAGGAAGAGCCGAAGAGGTTTGTGAAAATGCCAAAGATTGAGAGTATGCATCCTGGAAGAAAAGCTACTGTTGTTCCTAAACAGGAGGATTCTTTGAAGAGGGAGGTTCATGATGCAGTGGAGCTCATGAAGTCTTTAAGCTTGAATTGGATAGAGTCTACAGGAAGAGGAAGAAGCATAGGTGATATGGGAAGGAAGACTGATGCATCATCTGGTCTTGAAAGAAATTCAGCAGATATTGGAAGAGGGAGAGGGTATCCATGTGATGTGCAATGCTCGAATTGTCGTGAGTGGGGTCATATCAGTCCACAATGTGAGAGACCAGCCAAAGCTAATGGTGGTATATATCAATTGTCTTTGGGAATGAGTGATAAGGTGATGGGCCCTAATATGCAGGTGAAGGATGCAATTCAGCCCAATGTCTGTGAAGCCCATAAGGTCACATTTGCAGAGCAGGATATGGGACAGATTAACCTGTTGGAAATGGAGAAGGGTGAGGTTTCTGGAATCAACCCTGAAGAGTTTTCAGAAGATGAGGAGGAGGAGGATGGAAGTATTGATGATGCTGCGGATTGTGAAGGTGATGCTGCTAATGCTGAAGAGCCTGATGAGTTTGAGTATGGATATGGCTTGGATGATCTCTTTGATTTAGAAAAGAGTAATGATTTGCATGTGCCAGTATTTCAGCCAGTCAAGGTAGAGAGTGATGATCAAGGTGTTACTAATGAAGATGCTGTGGATGAAGTACAAGTGGATGATCCGAGAGATAAGTTGGATATTGCAGCCTGTGAGAGTGTGGATGGTGAGCTAGACTGTGTTCTTGATAATGCATTGGATGATTTGTTGGAATTGGTTTCCTTGGAGAAGGAAACAAATGCTTGCATACCAGTTGTGCAGGAAGGGAGTGATGGTGTGACTGATGATGAGTTGGGGATGATGGTGTGATGGATTTCGCATGTGCGGTTGCTGATCATAAGGTGTGTGTTCCTTGTCATGCCCAAGAGAAAGAGTCGGTTGTGAGTGGTGAGGATGCATGTGAGGCTATTGTTGTTGGTCAGGGGGACCAAGATGCTTTGCCTGGTAGTTTGGGGAGCTTGGACTTGGTAGGGATGCCTGTGCAAGATGTGGAGAATCTTGAAGGATCACCAATGGTCTTGAAGCTGGAGAAACTACAGGGAAGTGACAACGATGAGTCTACAGTGCATGAAGTTGCTGTGTGTGATGTTGATGGGCTGAAGGGAAATGAGTTCATGGTGGACACACCACATGATGATGCTCAGCATATAGACAAGTGGTTTGGCTATAGTCCTTGTTTGGCAGTTTGCCCAGAGGAAGGGTTGGAAGCCAATGATGTAGGTTGCAAGTTGGATTGTGACCATGAGATGGGAGTTGATCATCAGATGTGTGTTATTTCAGTATATGATTATGAGTGGGAATCAGATGTGTCAGAGGGGAGTAGAGGTGAGGAATGGATATTTCCATCACAAGGTTATGTGAGCTGGTATGGAGGAGGAGATACAAGGGTATATATTGAGGATGCCATATGTGAAGAGCCTAGGGGGTTGCTGAAAATGGAAGACCATGACAGGGTGTATCAATGGATATTTGATAGAGGAAACTGCTTGAAGAATTGGAAGGTAGATGCACCGAGATTTTTGTTTGATCCAGGGGGATAAATGGTCTTTGTTTATACAACTGCTGGACATAAATGTCTCAGCAGAAAAAAGGGGGTTGCTAAATATGTGTGAAGTTTTTGGGGAACCTCAACCTCAACTTGTACATGTGTACATGAGTGTTGTTCGTGTTGTGGTGAAGTCATGGGGGCACCCATTGACTCAGCATGGGCGTCATGGATACGGTAATCAGGCATAGGGTTTTGATGGAAGTATATGTGCAGGGACAATGTTAAGATTCTGGAAGCACAGGCTCATCCGAAACGTAGTTTCTGGAGAAGATGTCAGCTGCTCGGATGTTTGAATATGTGTGGGCGCGTCAAAAATACAATGGGCACTTGGAAGGTCGCATTTGAGGTATGTGGAGCATGGGAGAATAATGATAAAGTGGGCCAAGGTAGCCTTTAGTTGGTGTGAAATGAAAGGAAGGGTGGCCATTAGGAGAGGAGCAAAATGAAAATAAAAATAATATTAGCATGGCCTTCTGGAAAGTTGGCGTGGAGATTTGAGCTGCCGCCGCCAGCGAGGTACTTCTGGAAGCTGGCGAAGATGCCTTGCGTGGAGCAGCCGCTTTTGAAAGCGGGGGAAGCGCAAGACAAAAGAGAGGCTCGTGTGTTTTTGTGTGGCTAGCTACAGCCATAGGCACAGAGAAGTGTGCTGCCCGCGGTGTGAAGTGCTGTGAGGCCTCTAGAGCATGCAGGCGTGGCTGCTGGAGGGCCGACGTGATGTCTGGCTGGCGTGTGGGAGTCGCCTAGGAGCAGCAGCTGGAGGAGCCGTCACAGAGGACAGGAGAAGGGGCGTGTGGGTTTGCTACGAACGCAGCTGGTGGCTGCTGGCGGCGACTGAGAAAACGCCGAACGCAGCTGGTGGCTGCTGACGGTTGCTGGGGCTTGCTTGGGATTGGTGCAGCTCTGCTGATGACAGCTAGGGCGTAGCCATAGGACGACAGAGCCAAGGGTCCGCCAGAGGAGTTGCCTGGCGAGGGGCCGGACGCCAGGGGAGAAGGTTTGGATGGGCTGGTGAAGGCAGTCTGCAGGTGGTGACAACGCGAAGGAGACGTCGACTGTGCAGGGAAGCCTGAGGGCTGCAAGCAGAGGAAAGAGAAGACAGGTCGTGGAAGAGAAGGAGACGTCGGCTGTGCAGGGAAGCCTGAGGGCTGCAAGAAGCAGAGGAAAGAGAAGACAGGGTTGTGGAAGAGAAGGAGAGTGCACGCTGCAGGGGAGTTGGCAGTGAAGCAAAGGGAGCTGGTAGCACGTAGTCACTCACGTAAGCAAAGGGAGAAGGTTGGCTGGTGAGACTGGCGCGCAGGCAACGGTAAAGAATTGGTTTTCTCGCCGCAGTGGCAAGGAGGACGAAGAGACCCTTACGTGTAAGGGTGTAGCGTTTGCCGCTTGGGGAAGCAAGGCGCCTAGGAGGGTCACCGTGGTGGCTGAAGCAAAACAAGGATAGAGGGAGCCTTGGGTGGCGGTTGGTACCCAAAGGAAGAGTGCGAAGGAGAGAGTTGGGAGGATTTGTTAAAAAGCTTTGAATGCAAGGAGTTGGGAGGATTTGTTAAAAAGCTTTGAATGCAAGGAGTTGAGGGCTGTGTGCAGGCAAGAGGCAGAGAGAGAGTTGGGTTGCTGTGAAGTTGGCAAGGGCTGGTAGCATGTGAGCAGGTTCTTTTGCTTGGCAGGTTGGCGACAAAGATAGAGGTTGCTGTGTTTTTGCTTTGGAAATCGGCAGTGTGCTGGTGGTGTAGGAGAGAGTGGACTTCAGCTAAGGTGCAGTGCAGTGAACGAAGGGGTCGGCTGTGCAGAGAAGCAAGAGTGAATAGATTTGGAGCGGCCAGAGCGGGATGATTTGGAGTGGGTGCTAGATAAAGCTTGTTCAGAGGATGTCTGAGATATCCAACCCTGTATAAATGAAGGTCTGTTCTGAAATATAAGTCTTGTTCATGCTCTTTGGTCTGGTGTTCTGGTGTGTTTGCATGCGTGTGCGGAAGTGTGGCATTCTATAAAGGCGTAAACACCTTTACCGCTTCCGTGCCATCACTTTTTGGTGCCTCCACAGAGGAGGAGATTTCCTCTGGTTTGTGAAAGAAGACAGGGACTGTGTGAAGCAAGATTTGGAAATGGCTCAAGATTTTCCGGAGTTTTGGGGATTGCCACAGGAGAGTGCAGTCAGGTTTCTGGAGAAGATGGAGTTTACAGCCTTGACGAAAGACAGGGCAACCCCGGAGATCCTTTCTCAGATTTTGACTTATTGCTTGCAGGGTGATGCAAAACATGGTTACAGATGTTTGTGACTACACACAAGAACATTCATCAACAGGATCCTGAGTACCGTGTAGTCAGAGCTGCATTTTTGGCACAGTTTGTCCATGTGAAGAGTCTGAATGAGGTGTGGAAGGGACATTCAGCAGAAGGATAGTCAGGATGTGGATCAGTATCTGATAGAGTTTGGTAGATTGTGGAGTCTATGGTGTGAGGCTCTGATTCCTGAAGTACCCCCACAGATGATAAAAAGAGAACGGTTTGTGGCTGGTTTGGAGCCAACAACCCTCCGACTGAAGGTGGAGCTGAAGAACCTGGATAGCTTTGAGGAGGCTGTCAGAGTTGCTCGTGAGAAGGAGTGGAAGGTGAAGCATGTGAGGCAGTTGGGAATGCAGGAAGAGTCGAAGAGGTTTGTGAAAATGCCAGAGATTGAGAGTATGCATCTTGGAAGAAAAGCTGTTGTTGTTCCTAAACAGGAGGATTCTTTGAAGAGGGGGGTTCATGATGCAGTGGAGCTCATGAAGTCTTTAAGCTTGAATTGGATAGAGTCTACAGGAAGAGGAAGAAGCATAGGTGATATGGGAAGGAAGACTGATGCATCATCTGGTTTTGAAAGAAATTCAGCAGATATTGGAAGAGGGAGAGGGTATCCATGTGATGTGCAATGCCGGAATTGTGGTGAGTGGGGTCATATCAGTCCACAATGTGAGAGACCAGCCAAAGCTAATGGTGGTATATATCAATTGTCTTTGATAAGGTGATGGGCCCTAATATGCAGGTGAAGGATGCAATTCAGCCCAATGTTTGTGAAGCCCATAAGGTCACATTTGTAGAGCAGGATATGGGACAGATTAACCTGTTGGAAATGGAGAAGGGTGAGGTTTCTGGAATCAACCCTGAAGAGTTTTCAGAAGATGACGAGGAGGAGGATGGAAGTATTGATGATGCTGTGGATTGTGAAGGTGATGCTGCTAATGCTGAAGAGCCTGATGAGTTTGAGTATGGATATGGCTTGGATGATCTCTTTGATTTAGAAAAGAGTAATGATTTGCATGTGCCAGTATTTCAGCCAGTCAAGGTAGAGAGTGATGATCAAGGTGTTACTAATGAAGATGCTGTGGATCAAGTACAAGTGGATGATCTGGGAGATAAGTTGGATATTGCAGCCTGTGAGAGTGTGGATGGTGAGCTAGACTGTGTTCTTGATAATGCATTGGATGATCTGTTGGAATTGGTTTCCTTATAGAAGGAAACAAATGCTTGCATACCAGTTGTGCAGGAAGGGAGTGATGGTGTGACTGATGATGAGTTGGGGATGATGGTGTGATGGATTTCGCATGTGCGGTTGCTGATCATAAGGTGTGTGTTCCTTGTCATGCCCAAGAGAAAGAGTCGGTTGTGAGTGGTGAGGATGCATGTGAGGCTATTGTTGTTGGTCAGGGGGACCAAGATGCTTTGCCTGGTAGTTTGGGGAGCTTGGACTTGGTAGGGATGCCTGTGTAAGATGTGGAGAATCTTGAAGGATCACCAATGGTCTTGAAGCTGGAGAAACTACAGGGAAGTGACAACGATGAGTCTACAGTGCATGAAGTTGCTGTGTGTGATGTTGATGGGCTGAAGGGAAATGAGTTCATGGTGGACACACCACATGATGATGCTCAGCATATAGACGAGTGGTTTGGCTATAGTCCTTATTTGGCAGTTTGCCCAAAGGAAGGGTTGGAAGCCAATGATGTAGGCTGCAAGTTGGATTGTGACCATGAGATGGGAGTTGATCATCAGATGTGTGTTATTTCAGTATATGATTATGTGAGTGGGAATCAGATGTGTCAGAGGGGAGTAGAGGTGAGGAATGGATATTTCCATCACAAGGTTATGTGAGCTGGTATGGAGGAGGAGATACGAGGGTATATATTGAGGATGCCATATGTGAAGAGCCTAGGGGGTTGCTGAAAATGGAAGACCATGACAGGGTGTATCAATGGATATTTGATAGAGGAAAATGCTTGAAGAATTGGAAGGTAGATGCACCGAGATTTTTGTTTGATCCAGGGGGATAAATGGTCTTTGTTTATACAACTGCTGGACATAAATGTCTCAGCAGAAAAAAGGGGGTTGCTAAATATGTGTGAAGTTTTTGGGGAACCTCAACCTCAACTTGTACATGTGTACATGAGTGTTGTTCGTGTTGTGGTAAAGTTTAAGATTCTGGAAGCACAGGCTCATCGTCCGGAACGTAGTTTCTGGAGAAGATGTCAGCTGCTCGGATGTCTGAATATGTGTGGGCGCGTCAAAAATACAATGGGCACTTGGAAGGTCGCATTTGAGGTATGTGGAGCATGGGAGAATAATGATAAAGTGGGCCAAGGTAGCCTTTAGTTGGTGTGAAATGAAAGGAAGGGTGGCCATTAGGAGAGGAGCAAAATGAAAATAAAAATAATATTAGCATGGCCTTCTGGAAAGTTGGCGTGGAGATTTGAGCTGCCGCCGCCAGCGAGGTACTTCTGGAAGCTGGCGAAGATGCCTTGCGTGGAGCAGCCGCTTTTGAAAGCGGGGGAAGCGCAAGACAAAAGAGAGGCCCGTGTGTTTTTGTGTGGCTAGCTACAGCCATAGGCACAGAGAAGTGTGTTGCCCGCGGTGTGAAGTGCTGTGAGGCCTCTAGAGCATGCAGGCGTGGCTGCTGGAGGGCCGACGTGATGTCTGGCTGGCGTGTGGGAGTCGCCTAGGAGCAGCAGCTGGAGGAGCCGTCACACAGAGGACAGGAGAAGGGGCGTGTTGGGTTTGCTACGAACGCAGCTGGTGGCTGCTGCGGCGACTGAGAAAACGCCGACGGTTTTGCTGGGGCTTGCTTGGGATTGGTGCAGCTGCTGACGACAGCTGGGGCGTAGCCACAGGACAGAGCCAAGGGTCCGCCCCAGAGGAGTTGCTTGGCGAGGGGCCGGATGCCAGGGGAGAAGGTTTGGATGGGCTGGTGAAGGCAGTCTATAGGTGGTGACGACGCGAAGGAGACGTCGACTGTGCAGGGAAGCCTGAGGGCTGCAAGCAAAGGAAAGAGAAGACAGGTCGTGGAAGAGAAGGAGAGTGCACGCTGTTTTGCTGCAGGGGAGATGGCAGTGAAGCAAAGGGAGCTGGTAGCACGCAGTCACTCACGTAAGCAAAGGGAGAAGGGTGGCTGGTGACTGGCGCAGGCAACGGTAAAGAATTGGTTTACTCGGTCGTCGGCAGTGGCTGGCAAGGACGACGAAGAGACCCTTACGTGTAAGGGTGTAGCGTTTGCCGCCTGGGGAAGCAAGGCGCCTAGGAGGGTCGCCGTGGTGGCTGAAGCAAAACAAGGATAGAGGGAGCCTTGGGTGGCGGCGGCTGGTACCCAAAGGAAGAGTGCCAAGGAGAGAGTTGGGAGGTTTTGTTAAAAAGCTTTGAATGCAAGGAGTTGAGGGCTGTGTGCAGGCGAGAGGCAGAGAGAGAGTTGGGTTGCTGTGAAGTTGGCAAGGGATGGTAGCATGTGAGCAGGTTCTTTTGCTTGGGCTGGTTGTCAGGTTGGCGACAAAGATAGAGGTTGCTGTGTTTTTGCTTTGGAAACCGGCGGTGTGCTGGTGGTGTAGGAGAGAGTGGACTTTAGCTGAGATGCAGTGCAGTGAACGAAGGGGTCGCTTGCAGAGAAGCAAGAGTGAACGGATTTGGAGCGACCAGGAGCTGGAGCGGGATGATTTGGAGTGGGTGCTAGATAAAGCTTGTTCAGAGGATGTCTGAGATATCCAACCCTATATAAATGAAGGTCCGTTCTGAAATATAAGTCTTGTTCATGCTCTTTGGTCTGGTGTTCTGGTGTGTTTGCATGCGTGTGTGGAAGTGTGGCATTCTATAAAGGCGTAAACAGCTTTACCGCTTCCGTGCCATCAACGTTATAAGACTAAACACTGGTGTCATGTACATCATCCCTTTTATCTCCATCCCCATCATTGGAAGGCGGTCATGGAGTCATGTAAAGCATGTAGATCCTCTTCCTCATGGAATTTGGTCATATACTAATGTTTCGAATAAAGATTGTAGGTGTGAATAAATAATATCAAAAAGATGAAGAATGGCATAGGGATGATAAATTTTTCTATTATGTAAGAGGAGGTGTTGGTGTGTGTCCCAAGCCTTTACCCAACCCATGTGTGAGTATCCACGTTAAGATTTCTTGTAGTTTGGGAAGGGGAGCTACAAAAGATTAGGGTAGATAGGGCTTCATCAAGCCAATGGGTTCCTCCCCTTTGCTAATGTTTGAAATTGAGCACTATAGGGTGTAGGGGGTATATATACATTGACATAGCTAGGTCTCCCTAAGTTAGTTCCTTAAGATAATATTCTTTTGCTATAGAGAGTGTTAGTGAAGGAAAAAATAGAGAGAAAGTTTGGCGAGGGGACCAAGGAACCACTAGTGGTCAGCCAAAAGGGGCTACCTTATCCACTAGCTTACTATAAGTTTCGTCATCCTTAGGTATGGTGGATTCTTCTTGTGGCCGCCAACATATGTTTACTGAAGATCAGTGAGGCAAGCCTCTTGAGCCTGCATGGTTTGGGAATCTAGATCTCCCTTTGGTGGTGAGCTTTCCATCCCTCTTGATATTCATCTCTGCCTTTTGCCCAACTACTGTCATGGCATGGGCATCCATTATGTGTTTATTAAGATGTGAGATGACCTGTTTTGTTGGTGGCTAGCCAACATAGTCACCTATTTTTCTTAGAGTTCCTACAAGGTTTCCTTGAGGTCCTTGACCTAGATGTCATAATTTTGGCACACATGATTTTATAACTTTGTTTAGTCTACTCCAGCTACCCTTATAATAATTCCATGTGGGCTTTTACCCCTACTTTAGTTGCTTTTAATTCCTTCTTTCTCTTTTAAGTGGTGCTCCAAGGCTTGATCATCAACTGCATTAGAGAGTTGAGGTTGAAGATCTGGCAGCTCAGTATATGCACCTTAGCCTATAGGATAGACAATTCAGCTCAATGTTTCTCCTCGATGCCATCCACTTGAATTTGTCATTGTGTAGTGCAAGATTTTTCTTCCAAGGCTTCCTATCTTTGGCGTCCTCTAAGGCCTCAGAACCCAAATGTGCCTCCACATGCACCAAGGAGGAGGAGGAAATATGGAGTCAAGGCACTCTGGAAAGAGATATGCAGATTTCAAAAGTCTAAGGATCTCATTATTTCCAAGGCACCTTTAACATGTCTTGTAAAAGAAATCCTATATAGTTACTCTCAAGACTATCGTGTGCAAAGCCTTGCCTTGGGAGCTTTACAAGAAGTTGCAGAAGATTTTTTGGTGACCATTTTTGAGGATGCAAACCTCTGTGCTATCCATGCCAAGAGGGTTACTATAATGACAAAGGATCTTAAATTAGACTTTTGCGTCATCAATACTTATAATTAATAGTGCTTCTAATACTGGGTTTTTCCCTACTTTCTTGCAATGTGAGCCTTAACTAGTTGGATGCCAGATCATTCTTAGGTAGCACAACCATGGCTTATAACCTGGCTATAATTTCCACTTCCTTCACTACCAATGCTTCACTCAAATGCACCCGATCAACCACCTGCACAGCGACCTTCAGAGCCAACTCGATCACGCATGGTTTGGTGATGACGGATGAGCAGATGGAGACTCTGCATCGGTACATCTCCGTCTATGCAACTATTCATGATGTTATTGAGTTGTGTCATAAGTTTCATGTTTGTTTCGTTTTGTTTTGAAAATTATGACACAACTCGATAACAACATTGAGTTATGTCATATGTTTATGATAAAATAAGGAAAGGAATTCCTGCCTTGTGCATCTCCACAAGCTGCTAGCAAATAGTTGTATAGACAGAGATCTGCCCAAGGAGAGTCTCCAGTTGTTCATCGGTCATCACCAAACCATGCGTGATCGAGTTCCATGCAAAAGGTCGCTATGCAAGTGGTTCACTAAGTGCATCTAAGTGAAGCATTGGCAGTGAAGGAAGCAGTTATCACTATGCTTTTATTGAGTTGTGTCATTATTAAAAAAAAAGAAAATATCTTTCACGTTAATTTTCTTTGAAATAAATTTCTATACCATCAATGATGACAGAATCCTAGGATAGTTCTATGGGTGTAAAATATTTCTTGAAAAATCCAAAAAAAAAACTTATTTTTTCATGTGTTTTGAAGATAACAGTCATGTGTAGTTAAGTATGAAGACCTAACTATCTGTATTTAGTCCACTTTGAGAAAAGTTGCATTTGGGCTCTTTTGTAGAATCAATGAGATAGACTTGTGAAAAATATTTTCTATACCATCACAGTGATGATGGAGTATTAGGGTAATTTTGTGGATGCAAAATATTTCTTGCAATCCCAAAAAAAATCATAATTTGGCATGTGCTTTGAAGACGATAGTCATGTATAGTTATGTATGAAAACTGAACTATTTATATTGAGTCCACTTTGAAAAGCTGCATTACATAAATTTGTGCTCTTTTGTAGTAGAATCAATTATTTTTGGAGGTAGACCTGTGAAAAAATAAACTACTTTTAAAAACTGGCAAATAATCTTAAGATTTTGAATGGAATGGTTTTTTGAGAACCCACTCAAGGTTCTCACTACATCCGCAATAGTGTTAGAGGAGACGAGGAGGCTAAAGAGGAAAGTTAGCAATGCAATATTGACTACATAATATGAGTGAGAACTTCGGGAGGGATCATAAGCCAAGGTAGAGCAGGAAAGCCAAGGCACAGCAAGCACACGCTAATGTGGTGCAGGCACAAGAGCAAGCTGAGGCTGCCAACGGCCCAAGAAAGGGAAGCTGAAAAGTTAGTCAAGGAAGAGAGGCATAGAAGAGAAGAAGTAAAAATTTGCATTAGATACCTGAATGAACATCTAGAGCACACTAAAAATGGATGCGAAGAATGAAGAAGATGAGTTGAAGTCCATGGTAGAATGTCTTGAGTCACCAAAGAGAAAAAAAGGAGGGCTACAAAAGGACAATGATCAAATGAGAGCAGTGATGAAGGAGCTACCAAGAAAGCTTGAGAGCCAAGCATATGCCTAGGATTTAGAATGGGTAGCTCTCAGAGGAAGGAGCGCAAAATGAAGATGTGCAATATTGGCGGGATAAGCATGATTTCCTACTATTAGTATACAATTCTACTATGCATGAGCTTTCTAAGGCTCTTTTTGGAGAGGAAGTCTTCCGAATGGAGGGCAAAGTGACTCTCTTCCAGGACACCTATAGTGAGGAAGTTTTTTTCCATAGCGAGCATCACATATGAACTTGCAAGAGGTGGATTATATGGTGTCATCCATTGACATGGAAGATCTACAAGTGGAGGTCCCCAACTTGGGTGGAAAATTGGTGCTTCTAGACCCCAACTTGGTGGAAGCATGCGATGGAGAAAAAAATTGATGCAAGAAAATAGGTGATGTGCCATGAGTTCAATGTGGAGGCATGGCTGTTGGATGCCAACCAAGGGGAAGAACTAGACTCTCAGGAGGCTGAACTGATGGAACTTATGCACATGTAGTTGGTGGAGTAGTTTGTCTAGAAACATCGGTAACTCCTTCCCCTTATAGGATCTCCACATGTTCTTTATAAAGGACGCTCTCCTGTTCTTCCCACTTTGTGTCTCGAGATGTCTTATCTTGATCTATTTGATCAAGACATCGATGACTCTCAAGCTCAAAGTGTTTCAGGTACTGCTCTGTAGAACCACTCACCTTCTTTCATATCAAAGACACTCAGCATGTATTGGAGTAGGAAGTACTCATGATGTCTTAGAGTAGGAAGTACTCATGATCACCAACCCAAAACTTTTTTTGACATGATAAATACTGGTCCATCATTCTCTCTTGCTGTTGTGGATCAATTAGGGGAATCTCCATTTGTAATAGCTACACAAAAAGCAGTATTCTCTCACTACTTTGCAACTCTTGTTTGGCCAATGCGGCTTTGTTCATGTCTCCTAACATGTCCTCCTCCTTGGTCTTCTCAAGGTTGGAATGCTCAAGCACCTTGACAAAATGCTAGTAGTGTTTTTATAACTAGAAGTGCAGCTAGCCAGTTTCACTGCATAAAACATTGCTATTTTTGCTGCAAAACGGGTTCGTTGCTCAGCTATCGCTATTGAGCAGCAATATTTCGTACTATATTTGTTGCTCAGAAGTGACTTATATTTTCACTACTCAGCAGGCGAACGCTCTGCACATCAAAAAAAGGGCTTGGGCAGACTGGGGAGTCTGCACATTACTCCCCAATCTGCCCTAGCTCTTTTTATTTAAAATTAAAAAAGAGTCATAGATTTAGATTTGTAACACAAACATAAATACAAGAAACGCATACATTGTGGAGAATGCAATTGAGCCCAAAAATTTATTGTATTTCAAAAATTGCTGGGCCTTTGGCTATATATATATATATATATATATATATAAAGTGTTTACAAAAGAGGTATGAAGAGGTGTTGCTATATATATAGGCAGTGATGTGTGTGAACACACTTAGGACCGCCGCCGGGGCACTTTTTCCCTCTTTAGGAGGTTTTTTCTCCCTGCTTGTATATACGCCCATCATTCTAGGGCTAACTTATCTTTTGTACATTGACACAATCTAATACACTTTATATTGTGTGCATTCTTGCTTCTTCTTCTCCAAGCTTTGTGTGCATTCTTGCTTCTTCTTCTCCAAGCTTTGTGTGCTTTCTTGCAACCCTAATTCCAACAATTGGTATCAGAGCAGGCATCGGCTCCCAGGGCTACGTCGCTGGCACCCTCCGACTCACGTTCTCTGATTAAGGTGAGCTTTCACGAGCGCTTGGAGGTCACTAAACTCTGCAAATCAGCCCGTAAGGTCTCGTGTTCTCAGAAATCGCATCTGAGATCGTTTCGGGCTCTGTTTTTGCATTTCAAGTTCTGCACAGGTGTTTTCATCATTTTCTACAGAAATTTTGACAGTGTAGCTTTTTGCAAAATAGGGATACATGTTCTATTGTGGACCATGCTACATAGCACGAGTTGTTTTCTTTCAGTCTTTGCTTCATTTACAGGTAGCTTTTGCATCAGTTTCAGTCAGTGGCCATGGCTGATAACAGCAATGATGTATTTTGCATGTTATCTGCTGATGACAATCTGCTAATGACAAATTGGATGGAGACAGCAACTACCCACTTTGGGCATACATGATGCAACATGTTTTGGTTGCAAAAGGAGTGTGGAACATTGTGCAGGGTATGGATGTACGTCCAGGTTCTGTGGATGTAGGATCTGTTGAGGATGTTGTTGCAGGTTCTAGTAGCTCTACTGTTGTTGCTGCTGGTTTACCCACTGCTGAACAAGCTCGTTGTTGGTGGGATGGTAAAGATGCGTAGGCTCATGCCTTGATTGCACATTCTGTCAAACGTAACATCACCCCACATATTCGTTCAGCTAAAACAGCAAAACAGGCTTGGGATATTCTAGCTGGTTTGTATGCAGGTCGTAAACGAGGTAAAAATCTCTTACCTGCGTAAAGAGCTAGAATCGAATATTATGCAGGAAGATGATGACACGAATGTTTTTCTTGCTAAGATTAAAGATCTTAAGGAACAGTTGATTTCTGCAGGTGAGACTATTCCTGATCATTCTCTTGTGCAGACTGTTCTTGATGCTTTACCTAAGTCATATCAGACTTTTGCTTCCACGTGGAGACTTATTACTGAGGATAGACCTAATGTTGTCAAGTATGATAAATTAGTCAACAAGCTCTTGCAAGAAGCGCAGTCTAGGCAAAACAGGGCTAGCAGCGTGCAGTTGATCAGGCATTTATTGCTGCTACTCAGCAGAGAAGAAGTGGTAAGGCAGCCCCTTCCACTGTTTCTTCTCCTATTAATAGGTCTGCAACTTCTTCTTCTTCCAACAATAAGTCTGAGAAGGCTCTTGATAAAGGCAAGAAAAAGATCAGGTGCAACTATTGTAAGGTAAATGATCATGTCATTAAGAATTGCCCTAAGATAAAGGCTAAAGAGGCAAAGAAGAAAGAGTCAAATGCAGCCACAATAGCGGATGCTTCCACAAATGCAGATTCTGCAAATGTTAGGCAGGATACAGAATGGGTGTTCAGCGTGTATTGCCAGTTTGACCCATCTGTACATGATGCATGTTTGGCAGTTTCTGTTGACTCTCATGTATGATATTTACACTGGTGCTACAAAGCACATTACCTCGCATCATGATATGTTCACTTCTCTTGAGGCTGTCCCTAATGGGAATACTGTCACATGTGCCAATAATGCTTCTTACCCAGTGAAGGGCGTTGGTAAAATTATGATTACTGTTGCAAATGGCAGCGCTTTCACACTTTCAAATGGCAGCGCTTTCACACTTTCAAATGCTTTATATATGTCCCAGGGATAAAGAAGAATCTATTGTCTGTCTCTGCGCTTGCTAGACTTTATATGTGCCAGGGATAAAGAAGAATCTATTGTCTGTCTCTGTGCTTGCTAGACTTGGATTTGTAGATGACAGATGTACTGTTCATGATTTGACTTCTGGTGCTACGATTATTGCATCTGGCACCTTGTTTCGTGGGCTGTATAGGCTCAATTCTTATGACAAGTGTGGAAGATTCAGCAAATGTAGTTTCTGATGAAAAGACATTTCAGATGCAAAACTATGGCATGCTCATTTTGGTCATCTAAACTTTGCTAGTTTACTGCGTTTGCAGAAATTTGATATGGTTGCTTCATTGCCCCCTCTTGAGGCACCATTGAAACATGTTTGTGAAGGCTGTATTTTGGGAAAAATGCAACGTTCTGCGTTTCCAAAGGATGGTTCTGTGCGGGCCACTCATCGCAAATCGTAACTTGTACATAGTGATGTATGTGGGCCTATGAAAACTCCATCATTTGGTAAACACTTGTACTTCGTGACTTTCATTGATGATTACTCAAGGCATGCATGGGTATATCCACTGAAGGCAAAGTCCGAAGTGTTTTTGTGCTTCAAACAGCTTTTGCTTATGGTGGTTGAAAATGTATCCAATTGTAATGTGGACACCCTCCGTTCTGATCGAGGGGGGGAGTACATGTCTAAAGAGTTTGATGCATTTCTGGCTAGTCGTGGGATAAAACACTAATGTACAGTGCCGTATAACCCTCAGCAAAATGGTGTTGCTGAGAGAAAAAACAGGTCACTTATGGAGATGGCACGATGTATGGTCAAGAGCCAAGCTTTGCCACATGCGTTTTGGCTTGAGGTTATCATGTGTGTTGCATATGTACTCAACAGGTGTCCCACTAAGGCCTTGCAGTCTATTACTCCATATGAAGCTTGGCATGGCAGGAAGCCTTCTATTGGTCACTTTATGGATTAGCTAGTCTATGTTAAGCCTAAACCTATGCATAATGCATAGAAAGCTTCTCCATCAAATCTCTCTATTAAAGCTCTATGCATTAGGCTAGGATTAGTAGAAAGGGAGAGGAAAGAGAGAGGAAGGGAAAAAAGGAGAGAGGGGAAGGGAGAGAAGCTCACCTAAACCCTATTTCCAAGCTTTCCATGAAAGCTTGAAGGAAGAACACATAAAAGCATGAAAGAGGGAAGAAAGCAAGAAGAGAGCTTACCTTGGAGAGGTAGACTTGATTGATTGAAGAGGCTTGAGGGATGAGTAGAGGTAGGAGGAAAACTCGAGGTGCAAGCGTAGCTGTGCATGTGCAACAATAGAGAGCTTACCTTGGAGACGGAGACTTGATTGATTGAAGAGGCTTGAGGGATGAGTAGAGGTGGGAGGAGAACTCGTAGTGCATGCATAGCTGTGCATGTGCAGCAATAGGGAAGTAGGTAAGTATTGACACCACCCATTGGCGATTTAGGCGGGAGTGACAATTTCACAGGTCGCTGTGCTTGAGCGACAAAATTTCGATGGTGAGCAATGAAATTTTGCTACTGGCCAGCGTATTTTCACTGCTGTGGTTGGTGTCTAGCAGTGAAAACCTAGGTAAATTTCTATTTATAGTACTAGATGTTGTTATGTGTTTTGTATGAACCCTAAATCAATATTGGCAAGATTAAAGATGTAAGATTCCTCCTCAGCCCTAAAAGATGTATAAGCTCTCACCTTAAAATCCCCTATAATCATCCCCTATTTCAGAATGCTAGAAAATATTATTTTTCCTTAGAGAGAGAAAATATTCTAGAGAGAGGTAATTCCGAATTGAGATATTTTTGGATACAAAGTTTCTCCTAATATCTAAGATGAATTCCCCTGAAATAGAAGTTCAAAAATAATTTTCTAATGTGCATTAGGAATTATTTGAATATGTGTATTAAAGCCCTTAGCAGCCTAAGGTTCCACATTTTCAAAAATTTTTGGATTAAGATCCAAATAAGGTTCTAATGGGTCAATAGGATTAATCCAAGTTTTGGGATGACAAAAATGCAAAGAATAAAAGCAAAACCCCCAAAATGAGTAAATGCTCACATAAGATGAAGAGTTGATGACTGAGTATAAGGTTTATTAGTTAAAAATTAGGATATTTTGGTTTAATGATGAATTTTTGACATCTCAGTAAAAGGAGGGAGAACCCCATCAAGTAGGCACCTTTTTTTATCATCGTTACTTGGCTTTTTTAATTCAAAAAAATGAGATATTTTTATATCTCCTCTCTCCTGATCATAAAGTGAGTTGAAGTGGTCCAAAACAAAATGGATCAAACTGAAGTTGGAAGCCTCTAGATCCAAGTGGGACTTGGTTAGTGGCCTCACTCACCTATAAATAGACCCTCATTCCTTTTTATTTTCATCTTTGAGTAACTACATGCCAATATTATTTTCAATTTAGCATAATTCTATTATCCCTCTATTTTGCCTCTTCTTTTGGGAGCTTTGGAGCTTCTCTATTCTCCATCCTCTCTTGGAGATTACCCTTTTCCTCTTGGTGGCCAAGGACTTGCTTGAGGGCTTCACTTCTATCCAAAGAATGAAGCCAAAATCAACGGTAAGCTCTAATTTAATGGTTTTTTATATTCCTCTCAATGATTTTCTTCTTCTCAACCCCTCTAAAGCTTGAGAAGCTTTCAATGGAATGGTTTTCTCTTGAAATCAAGTTTTTTAATGATTCATAATGTTTAATTAGATTAATGCTAGTCTTTATGCTTAATTATAATGTTTCCTTTAAGAAAATGTCTCTTTTGGAAAGATTGATCCTCTTTATGATCAGATCCTTGTTAGAAGGATGATTCTCAATGATAATCTCTTTATTTTAATCAAAACTCTAGGCTTGATAATAGGGTCTTCTAGGGTGAGATTGTTAGTAGCAAAAAAGGACATGGCTATACTAAGGGATGGGCATATACAATGGTTTTTTCTAATAGTACATCAACATGGTGGGGCTGGAGGATCTTAGCTTGGGAGAGAGTGTAGGTTGAGACAAGAAGTATTGAAGCAATCTATAATCACGCTTTACAAAGAAATGACTCCCATACAAGTAATGATGCCACTTCTTTATTGCATGATGCCAACATCTCTTGATCATAGACATGCATAACCATTTCCTTCTCATCAAGCTTTTGACTCTCAAAAGCGATCACTCCATGTTCTTGCGGGTTCATGCGGATTATCTAAACTAAGGGGCAGTGGGGGGGAAGAGGGTGGAGGGAGAGGAAGTGGAAGAGGAAGAGGAGGAGCAAGGCTTGGATCATCGAGAAGGTGTTGCTCATTGGCGTGCTCTCCACTCTCTCTTTCTCTCATGAGCTACCCTTTTCCTCTCCTCCTGTTGAACTCGGTGGATGGCTAGTCCAATCACATTTCCAACTCCTACGACTATGAGTACCCATTCGCAAGGAAGCTAAGAGAGAAAAAATTATGAAGGCTCAATGATGGGATAGTACTAGAGATATAGTACTAGAGATGTGTGATTATATAGGAAAAATAGGTTATCCACTTCAAATCTCATTGGATTTCCTATCTAAGATTGATTGGATAATTAAGATAAACATAAGATAATTAAAGATAAACTATTATCCATGTAAAAATTAATATTATTAATAATAAATATTTATAAGTTAAAAAAATTTATCATTACTAGATATATATTATCTTTTGTTTTATAATTACATAACTATATTTTCTTTTATAATGTATTTTTTTAAAATTTTATTCAAAGGTTTATCCTACACATAAAATATTTTTCAAAAATATTAAATTTAAAAAATTAAATAACATAAACTTTAAAAATAATATAAAACATAATCCTTTAAAATTAATGATTTTAAATTCTTTTATATTAATAAGTTATATATTTTTTATTATTTAAAATTTTATATTTTATTTCTCTTTTTTAAAAAATACTAAATTAAATTTTTTTAAATGTGTTTTTGAGAAAAATGGGAAGGTGGGAAGGAGGTGCCACGTGTCACATGCGTGCATGACACGTGTGGCATTTTTTTGACATGTGGCACTATTATGACTGATGTGGCAATTCCATGATGTGGCATGCCATGTCAGCAAGTGCGAGGTGACATGCAAAGGTGGTAAGAAGATGTGGCATTAATGATGACTAGGATGATGAGGTGGGGAGTCAACTAGGTTGACCATGTTGACATGGAGGGTGGAGATGGCAAGGTGCTTATGTGGATCCTCTCGAAGCTGATGTGGACATAAAGTGGCATGCATATATAAGATTTGTGCCTACCCAAGCCTCACATATGGCATGATATCTAAGCTTTGAAGTTTACCAAGCCTAGATTTCCAAGCCTAGTATCATGATCACAACAATGGTTGGCATGATCGCGGTAACGGTGAATGTGATCATGGTAACGGTGCCCATGATTATTAGAGAACCATGCCAAGTAAAATTGAAAAGAGGGATCTGATTTAATCATTTCCAGGCATATCACACTACCATGGTTCTGAAAAGATTCTTTTCATAAAAATTTGAGGTGTGATTCTATAGGTGTGGGAATCGCGATCATGATTGCAGTAGGCTTATGCTAATAAGACAATGGGTTCCTAGCCATTAGGGGGGTTTGATTTAGGTCCTTATGAATTTGGTAAAACCAAATTTGGCCCTCCAAGGTGATGATGATAGGAAGAAGTCATTTGACATTATTCTACAAAATCATGGCCATGAGGTTGTGAGTGTAAGTCAGTTGAGCAGGTATTAAGCTAGTTAGTCCTCTAGGGTCTATTTTTTTAAATGATGGGGTGTTATTGGCTAGATGCTCCACAGGGTTGGCCCGAACATATCGGGATGAAGCTCTTGATGTAAAGGGAGCATGTTGTGAGTCTGAGAGTTAGTCAAAGAGGGTATTAAGCTAGTTTGTCCTCAGGGGCTTGTTGTGTAAAATCATGGGGATGTTCTTGGCTAGATGCCCCATGGGGCAGGCCTAAGCATATCTGGATGAAGCTCTTGATGTAGTCCTATATGGCCTCTTGTGTTAAATCATGGGGTATTCTTAGATAATTCTACACGGGGTAGGCCCAAGAATTTTCTAGATGAAGCTCTTGATGTACAGGGAGCATGTTGGTATAACTTTTGTAGCTCCTCGATGGAACATAGCATCACTTGCTCCATCCATTGAGTTAGAAAGGCCATCAAATATATAGTAGTAGGTTGTTGTGGGAACCTTTCGGTGTGGAGTTGTGTTCTTGTAGGGAATTGGGGAATTCACCTTTCCGTGTGGAGTTGTGTTCTTGTTGATCAGCTAGAATAGCTTTGCCTTTATGGTAGGGAATTGGGGAATTCACCTATATTACCTAAGTTTGATTGGCATCTTCTGTGATGTCAAATTGGAAAGGTCCTTGTGGCTATTATGGGCTACCACATCTCCAAGAGGGAACTCAACACATTCACCTAAATGATGAGCAATAAATCACAACTGTCATAGGGAACTTACCAATACTTCAAACTTGAGTCCCTTGAGGCCTCCAAGCTCGCTTGTTAAGCTCCAACCTCCAAGCTCCACCTCCACGCTGTCATCGTAGAGTCGCTCGCACCGTCGCATAAGGCAATCACTCTCTCTCTCTCTCTCTCTCTCTCTCTTCTACACAAGAATGAATCACACAAGCATAGAGGAGGAACAATGCTAAAATATTGGAAGATCTCTCTATAGCACAAAGGGGATTGTGTCTTTTCATTATGAGAAAATGCCTTATATACATTTGGGTGCCCAAAACCTACTTACTAGGCCTTGTGTCTTTTCATTATGAGAAAATGCCTTATATACATTTGGCCCTTATTCACACTTGGGTGCCCAAAACTTACTTACTAGGCCTTGTGTCTTTTCATATGAGAAAATGCCTTATATACATTTGGCCCTTATTCACACTTGGGTGCCCAAAACTTGGGTGCCCAAAACTTACTTACTAGGCCTTGGGTGGCCAATATCTCATAATGTACAACTTTTATAGTGCTGTTTCATGACACTTATTAATGTCCTCAATTGGAGGATCATGTTTGTTATCCAAAACGAGATTAACATCCCCCCCTTTCTAATGTAGGTTCTGTTCGTGGTAGAATGTGTTACCGAGGTCTAAATACCTGGTCACTGGTAGAAGCTCCTTTTGGATTAGAGCTTTTTGAGTGTGCGTCGGAATGCTGAGTGGGATCTTCAGAATCCTATATCCACCATGTCTTCGAATGTTATATGCATGTAGCCTGGAAGACATTGCAGTCGGTGGTAGTAAAGCATGATACCCCTGTCGGATGGCCCTAGGTTCATGTCAACAAACTTCAGGTGTTCTCCTTCATACCCATCGTAGGGCTCCTTGGGTTGGTCTATCAGCACCACCACCAAGCCTGGAAGACATTGCAGTCAGTGGTGGTAGTAAAGCATGATACCCCTGTCAGATGGCCCTAGGTTCATGTCAAACTTCAGGTGTTCTCCTTCATACCCATCGTAGGGCTCCTTGGGTTGGTCTATCAGCACCACCACCAATTTTAAAAATCTAATGCTAGCCACAATTGTGGGGTATGGAATTCTGCGCCATGCCCATATCTATGTAAGCATTTGCTATCTTTGCTCTTGTATGTTTGCAAATGTTGCTGGTATGAAAATTGGGAAGTTATAGCAAACATGTAAGTCATGTCTTTTGGCTTCCTGAAATTTAAGCGGTGTCCATCTTCTTTTAACTGGCATGTATAAAGGATCCACCCGCAGTGTTGGTGGCATGCCCATATACACTTGGCTGTATTCCAGAATTGCCAGGTAATCTGTGAGACCCCTACCCCATCCGCGGTGCCCCTCCAAGGGCACTGGCACGGCGGAAGCAGCGTCAACCTCTCACGCAAGGTAGGGATCCACACTCAGGGCCTCGCCTAGCACGGATATTCAGACAAGAGACTAGCTCGGTAGTTTCTCCGAAACCAAGCCCGAAAAAACTTCCCTCGCCCAAAAGGCACGGGCGATTCCGCCAAGAAAATCATCTAACGGGAGAATTGATTTAATGAGTCAAAGTCTTAACTATTCAAACTGATCTGACCGAACCCGAAGTCACATGGTCAGATCAAAGAAGAGACTTGCACTTGGTCCATAGAATCACTGCTTTTTTTTCCCTATAGAGCAAGGCATAGCTGATTCCCTCCCACACCGAACAAGGGTCTTCCTAGGACTTAATCTAACTAATCGCAACTAACTAACGTAACTAATCGCAACTTATTTGTATCACAAGAATCCCCCAATCCAGCCTACAAACTGGCCCATGGTTTAGCCAACTGCCCACAACCACTGTATTGGTGGGATTCCTTTATAAAAATTTGGTTATGTTTTGCCCGGGTACGGAGGAAAAGAGTTCCGAGGCCCCCTAGCTGGCGTTTCAAGCAAAAGTTAAGGTAGGCATACCACGTACACACCTAATATGAAATTACCATTATAACAGATTCAGCTGTCTTCTTTAAAATAATCTTTCAATGAAAATCATAGAATTACTGAACAAAATCCTCCAAAATTTTGAGTCCATTGTATTACAAAATATATCATCTAGACTCTTCATTGAGGACCAGCTGGTCAACCAAAGAGATCCAATACCAAAATTCGATTCACAAAAGTCATTCTTTTCAGTCCATCCAAAATTTCCTCGACGTACGCATGGGTGTCCTTTCAACCGCGAGCCTGTGCATCACCTGGTCAGAATCCTCTAGGATCCTACTTAGGTGTCCTAGCACTTCACTCAGGGACCGCTTTGTCGGTCCTCGCCCATCGTAATGGAAGTGCACCATTTTAACCATACCAAGGCTGGTCAAGACCTCGACGGGCTTTTCCCGCGAGCGCGACATCCCTCGATGACTCCCCGCCAGCTGTTGCCAACGAGCCTCTTCTTAGTTCAAATGCTTCCTCCAGCATTGTGGCGTAAAACAAAAGAAAACAGAGGTTCTATGGAAGTAAAATTTCGGGTTTGAGATTGGTTTCACAAAACCCTTTTTCCTTAATCCATATTTTCACAATGAGAATCATTGATCTCTCATCAAGGTAATCTACCCATCATTTGACTGAGATTGGTTTCACAAAACCCTTTTTCCTTAATCCATATTTTCACAATGAGAATCATTGATCTCTCATCAAGGTAATCTACCCATCATTTGACTGAATGTCCAACTAGATTCTTGGTGATATCGATCAAGGAAAAACTAGGTTAATTCAACGATAGTCTATTCTTTGTATTTAAGAACTGGAATTGGTCACGAGGTTTTTGCTTGATTCAAATCGAGAGATGGACAAGTAGTTTTTACTGGCTGTCCCTTCACAGTCGTGGTCCAAACCAAAATTATTCGGTTTACTTCTAACTTTGATTCCAAGGATTTTCTTCAGATAACATCTACTGAACTTCTAATCGTAAGGAAATTCCAACTTTATGAATTTCATTCCTTCCTAACCATACTAGATTAAGAATTGGTTCTATATGAGAATATCAGATTTTTATAAAAACTCTTCTAATTTTGGATAAATATCAATTTGGTGATTTATCCACATAAAATAACTGAAGATATTTTTTCTAACGATTTGATTTATCAACCCTAATTCTCTAGGTGGAATTATGGTGAAAATTCCTCTTTTGTCACCAATATTTAAATTAAACCTTTCTCTACTTAAATACCACAAAAATTCTTCTTTTAATTAAATACAAATATCCATTTTTTTGAATATGCTTAAATTTCCTCTTTTTCTCATTTAATGATTGAATTCAAAATGTCATGGGAATTTCTCTTTTATCATTAAAAAAATTTCTCATGCTTAAAATAAATTTATCTAAAATATTAAATAAAAATATCCATTATTTTAATATACCAAAATTTCTCTTTTTCCATTTAATTACATGGATCTCTATTATCATGGGAATTTGTCTTTTTGCATAAAAATAAAATTACCAAAAATTTTCTTTTCTTTACTTAATTATTTATGCATAAACACTAAAAATTAGTTTCCCATGAATATGATTAAAATCATTCTTTTAGCATAGGATGTCCAATCTTAGAGTATGGTAGGAAGTCCTCTTTTAGAATTATGCATAAAAATAAGATATGTTTTATTTTCTAGAACATTTGCCATAGCTTCGATGCTATTACTGATAATTTTTAATTTTTCCAAAAAAGAATAAGTCATTGCAATACAATTATGATAGAATTTCTTAAACTTAAATCCAATTTATGGAATTAAAACATAAATTTAGCCATAATCATAATCTTAATTATGATTAATCTACTAGATTAGGCTATTTCTACTATTCTTCTTTTCCCAAGATGAGAATTTTCCATTATTTTATTATCATAAAAGTATAAAAAAGCCATTTTCTTAACCTCTAGCTTAACAAGCTTAGAGTATGGTTTTGAATTAAGAACTTATCAATGAGAAGCAATCTTTTTCTAAAGAATTAGTCATAGGAATGACTATTCTTTTGGGAGAGAGAGATATACATAAAAAGCATTCTAATTAAGAATAAAGATTAACTTTTTGTGATTAATCATTAGATTTATTATAGAAATCTTGATTTGCATTAAAAATAATTAATTAGAAACTTCTCAAGCTTAAGAGGGGTTGAGAAGTGAAATCATTGAGAATATAAACAAAAAAACCATGAAATTCTTCTTACCTTTAGGTTTGGCTTGCTTCTTTATCTTAGAAGGACGCCCCCACCAATCAATTGGTTTAGTGAGTTGAGAGGAAAGCTCCAAGAGTTGTTGAAGAGAGAGAGAAGCTTCAATCTCTCCAAAAGTAGAGGATTTTTAAGGGATAATAGAAAATATGCTTATTTTAATGTAATACTGGCATGGTATAGTTTCACAGATGAGAATACAAAATAATGAGGGTCCATTTATAGGTGAGAGAGGCCACTAAGTGAGTCCAACTAAGTTTTAGAATTTTCTAGCTTCAGTTTGGTTGAATTTGGATAAGATTTGGACCAGTTTAGCTCATTTTGATCTAGTTTGATCCGAGATAGATAAAAATATCACAATATTTTTGAATTAAAAATATCACAATATTTTTGAATTAAAAACCCTCCCACACATGTGAAGGAGGTGCCTACCTCAAAGGTCCCCCCTCAAAGGAGAGATAAAAATATCACAATATTTTTGAATTAAAAACCCTCCCACACATGTGAAGGATGTGCCTACCTCAAAGGTCCCCCTCTCCTTATTTATTACCAAGGTGTCAAAAATTCATCATTCCTCCAAAATATCTCATAATTTTTAACTAATAAACCGTGTACTCAGTCAGTTCTTCATCTTATGTGAGCATTTACTCATTTTTGGGTATTTTCTTTTATTCTGCACAGGGAAACATGCAGTTTTGTGATCATTTTGATGCGAGGAGGTTGATTACTACTTGTGTGATTGACATATTTCAAAATTGCTCTAGCAATTGGTTGCTATACACATTGGAGAAGAGGGATACATGGTTGGTTTGATCAATTATGCTTAATTGAGCTGGGAATGAGCTGATTAAACAGGCTGTCCACCACTGGTTGCAGAGAAACACAACAATTTTAATTGAGCAATTAATCTTTGGTCTTAAACATTTGGACAAATTACTCTTACATGGAGTTGATGGACACTATTGCTAAGCTAATGAATTCCTGGTTTCTCAATTTGGACAAATATAGAAGAAATTAGAGCCATTTTACTACTGGTTTGTCTGGTTTTTTCCAAAACAGAGAAAGGGGTTATCAAAAATTGATATGTACACATGTCAGATGGTGTTGATACTCTACATTGAGATTGTTTAGGTGTCAATACAAGTTGTCCATACTTTATTGCACCACTACATTGTGATTTGGAGCCTTGGAAGGTGCATCAAAACAGGGTATCTCGGACTGCGTGAGCGATTTTCTACATCAAATTTGAAGATTGTTGGCTCTTTTGGAGTATTTGGAACACTCATTGGAGTGTGTTTGAGCTGAGGAAGGCTCATTTATAGATTTGAAGTGTGCGAAAGGTGTATGCATTGAGCAAACATGTCGGATAATCCAGTTCAGATTGTTGGTGAAAAGCTGGATAGGAAGAACTTACAGGCATGGAAGTACAGGATAAAAAGTTTCTTGAAAGGAAAAGGATTTTGGAATCTCATTACAGGTGCTGAGCCAGAGCCAGAGCCAGAGCCAGAGCTACCCCGACAACCTACAGAGCAGAGCAGGTTATTGCTCATAAGCAATGGTCAGAAAGAGCATTCAAAGTGCTGCATTATTTGTTTATATGTATTTCTGATGCTATGCTCATACACATACAGGATGCTGAGAATCCCAAAGATGCATGGGGTACTTTGGTAAAGATGTTTGATATAGACACGAGTGCTCGCAAGTCTCAGTTGTTGCGACAGCAGATACATAATGTGAAAAGGAATAAAAGGAGCATCCATGATTATGTGCAAGAAATAAAGAAGTTTGCAGATGCATTGGCAGCAACAATAAATGCCCCCATGCCTGATGATGATTTGGTGGATATTACCTTACGTGGTCTTGGCAAGGAATATAAATCTTTTGATACATCCATCTCGGTTCGGAGTACAGGTTTACCAAACTTTGATGAGTTGGTTTCACTCTTACTTGTTGAGGAAATCAAGCTTAGTGATTCATTTCTGGATGCATCTACTAGCCATGATGATAATGGCAAAAATCAGGCTTTCTATTCTCAGAGAGGCTTTAGAGGCAGGGGGAGAATCGCATCACATGGCCGTGGTGGTAATGGTCGTGGATGGCAGGACAGGTCTCCACAACAGAATTTTCAGCCTTCATATGGTGCTCGAGGTGGTCGTGGATATACACCTCAGAGAGGTAGAGGTAACCCCCATGTGGTGGTAGAGGACATTGGCAAGGCCAACAAACATCTATGCAAGATGTGGAATGCCATTATTGTGGGAAATATGGTCATATGGCGAGAGATTGCTTCCGCAAAACAGAATGATTTGAGAGGGGGTAGAGCACAACGTGGTGGTCATTATGGTGGCAATTATGCACAACATGGTGGTGGAAACTATGCATCATGCAGTAATGATGGCACTGCAAATCATTTATTCGCCATGAAACATGTTGTTGGATCAATGATGACAAATGCTGAGAATGATGACACTTGGTATATGGACTCTGGAGCATCAAACCATATGACGTGTCATGGTGAATGGTTTGAGCATATGAAGCCTATGGATATGAAAGGCTATGTGGAAACAGGAGATGATACTCAGCATGCCATTACACATGTTGGTAGTGTACCATTGGTTATGCACAATGGTCAAACAAAGTCTATGTCAGATGTATTGTACGTGCCTTCTATCACAAAGAGCTTGGCCTCAGTTGGTCAAATGGTGGAACAGGGATTACAGGTTCGTTTCAACGAGCATGGTTGCTTCATTGAGGACTTCAAACATGGATGTAGAGTCATTGCTAAAGGCAAGAAAGAAGGCAGATTGTTTAAGCTGGATGCTGGGATTCCTGAGCTAAAATCAACCATGTTCTCTAAAAGCAGAAATGTGGTACAGGACATTGATATGTGGCATAAGAGGATTGGATATGTCAATATACAAAGATTGAAGAACATACAAACAAGAGGCATTGTCAGTGGATTGCCTAGATTCAAATATGATGGGCATATGCATGTTTGTGAAGCCTGTCAGTTTGGAAAGCAGGCAAGGTTGAGGTTTCCTAGAGAAGAAAACATGAGTAGCAGGCCACTTGAGATAGTACATAGTGATGTATGGGGTCTTGCACAAAACCCATCTATCAAATGTAGTTTATACTATGTGACATTCATAGATGATTTCAGCAGGATGACATGGATATACTTTCTTAGAGAGAAGAGTGAAGTGTTGGAAAAGTTTATGGATTTCAAAGCTTTTGCAGAAAAGCAATATGGCTGTTGGATTAAATGTTTGAGAACAGATGGAGGTGGTGAATACACCTCAAAGGCTTTTGAGTATTTCTTGAGGAAGCATGGAATAAGAAGACAATTGACTTGCAGGTATACACCTCAGCAGAATGGTGTGGCTGAGAGAAAGAATAGAGTCATATGTGAAGCGGCTAGGGCGATGCTCAATGAAAAGAGCATGCCAGATTACTATTGGGCAGAAGCATGTGCTACTGCAGTGTATATACTGAACAAAACACCTACAGCAGCCATTCATGGAAGCACGCCAGAGATGCGGCTTACAGGTTATAGGCCAGACATTGGACACCTCAAAGTTTTTGGATGCATAGCTTATGTACATGTGCCTGATGAAAGAAGAAGGAAGTTGGATCCTAAGGCAGAGAAATGTGTATTTGTTGGATATGCACAGGATCGAAAGGCATACAAATGTTACAATCCACAAACTAGACAAGTGGTCATCTCACGAGATGTGGTGTTTGATGAGCTTGCTAGTTGGTACAAAGCAAAAGATGAGGGTGTCATTGAGTCACTTGAGGCTGATGTGCCTGTGAACTTGCCACAAGCAAGTTCTAGTTTTACTACTATGTCTGGGCCAGCAGAGGCTGAGAGTAGTACTGTACGTCCATGGTCAGGACGTTTGAGGCATGAGAGTGTGAGCACTAGGAGTAGTGCTATGGATAAAGGAAAGAAGAAGGTCGTCAAAGGAATTGGAATCACAGGTTGAGTCATCTAGTTCAGAGAGTTTGGATGAGGAGCTTGGCACACCTATTTTACGCACACCTGGTGCTAGACAGGATAGATATGTGCCACCACATGCTAGAGTTACAGGTGTATAGAGTGACCCACATGCATTGCGGAGATCCCAAAGAGTCAGATATCCAGTTGACAGATTGACATATTGAGATTTTGCTATGCACTATGCATATATGACATCTATGGTGAAGCATGTGGAACCTACATGCTAGGTTCTATTGAGAGACATACAGCAAGATTGGTAGCTAAGGGTTATGCACAAACCCAAGAGGCTATGTGAAACCTTTAGTCCAGTGACTAAGATGGGCACAGTAAGAGCAGTCATTGCTATGGCTGCAGCTAATGGTTGGGAAATGCATCAGATGGATGTCAAGAATGCATTTCTAAATGGAGATCTACAAGAGGAAGTGTATATGGCACAGCCAGAAGGGTATGTACACCCAAGATATCCCACTCATGTATGCAAATTGAAAAAGACATTATATGGTTTGAAGCAAGCACCTCGTGCTTGGAGTGATAAGATGAGCAGATATCTTATTTCTCTTGGATTTCAGATTTCTACAGCAGATTCTTCACTCTATGTGAAGAAGACACAGCATGGGATTGTTTTACTCCTCATCTATGTGGATGACTTGATTATCACAAGTGATCATGGTGCAGATGTGATGCATGTCAAGCAAGCATGAGTGAACAATTTGACATGAAAGACCTTGGTGAGTTGAGATACTTTCTTGGAATAGAAGTGATCAAAGATCATGCAGGTACATGGTTAGTACAGTGCCAATATGCATTGGATATGTTGGCAAAATATGGCATGACAGGGTGTAAGCCTATGAGTACACCTTTGGAGCAGAATGTGAAGTTGCGGTCTAATTATGGTGATGAGTTGGATGATCCATCTATGTACAGAAAGATGGTTTTGGTAGTCTCATTTACATGACTATCACACGCCTGGATTTGAGTTATGCTGTGGGGCTAGTAAGCCAGTTTATGCAGAGCCCCAGAAAGCCTCATTTGGATGCAGTGAGATGCGATATGTTAAGACCACTGCACATTATGGTCTACTTTATGAGAGTGGTAAAAACTTGGATATACATGGCTACACAGATGCTGATTGGGCAGGTAGCGCCGCATATGACAGGAGGTCTACTAGTGGTTATGCTTTTACACTTGGAAGTGCCGTGGTGAGTTGGAGTAGCAAGAAGCAACCTACAGTTGCTTTATCCAGTACAGAAGCTGAATATAGAGGTGCAGCCATTGCTACTTGTGAGGCAGTATGGTTAAGGAATCTCTTGGCAGGTTTGGGTGAGCCTATTGATGGCAAAGTTGTCATTCATTGTGACAACATGAGTAGTATACAGTTGGCCAAGAATCCAGTGTTTCATGCGAGGACCAAACACATAGAGGTCCATTATCACTTTGTCAGAGAGAAGGTGCTGGATGGTACAGTTGATCTTCAGTATGTGAAGACTGATGAACAGGTGGCACGGACATCTTTACAAAGCCACTTAGCAGGGAGAAGTTTGAGTACTTCCGTACTATGTTGGGAGTACATGGGATGAGCTTGAGGGGGAGTGTTGAGAGCTTTGATATCCCAAGCTCATCTACATCTTCATCGGCAGTACATCATGAGCTTGAGAGGGGCTGTTGAGATTCAAGCTCGATGTCAGTGTGAGACAGCTATGCTATGTGCTGGCATGTTAGGTAGGAACCTGTGTGAGACATAAATGACCGCGTGTCCAGCTGGTCATAGTGTGTGGACATTAGCTAGGGTTAGTAGAGTGTGGACACGACTCATAGTGTCTTATGTATTATGGATTATGGCATTATGCTTTGAGTGAGAAGGGAGATGGCTTCCCTCTATGGTTAGGGTTTGTAATATACATTAGGGTTTGCTCCTGTGTGTGTGTCTCCTCCCCCTCTATCGTTCTTTCAACAATTATAGATGAGAGTGGTATCATGGTCCTACCAAAAGCACCATGAGTATTAACCAAGGAGTATAATAAGGTGAAAAGTGTGATTTCATCTTTTTGTACACCAACATGAGTAATGCATTCATTGAAGGGTGTCTTCACAAAGACTAAAAATAAAGGAGAAGTACAATTATATGGTCTCAAGACTCATGATTATTGGCACAAGATATTACAGGTATTCAACTATTCTTTTATTCATTTTCTCTTTATGGTACTGTGACATGAAAAATCGATATCTTTCATTTTCAATTTTGTGCATATTTTGATGGTTTCTCAATGGTAATAAGGTGGAAGCTTGTCCAAGAAGAGTGCGGTGCCCATAATGGAATAACGACGTGGTGATGCAGCGGCTTGGCGGCTACCTTGATAACAACATTCTATCTTCAAATATAATGGTTTTACTTGATTTAGGGTGCACACATTGTAAATGCCACAAGTATGCTTGATAAATACTTTGGTATGGTAGATAGGCTAGTGATGTGGAAAATAAAAGTGGGCCTTCATGCTCACATGGAGGCTACAAGTTGGGGAGTGTGGACGACATGTGTAGGTGCATAATTGAGAAAGATTCTTCTAGAATGCCTACATGGAAGAGGAGAATTCTGCCATGTGTAAGTGGGATCTCCACCTACATGCCACTTAGACTTGGCTATTATCGCATCATACTCTCAAAGTCAAAAAGTCTTCAATTTAATAATCAATAGAAGACTTAGTCTAAGAGGACAATTGATGGTGACATCTACCCTTATGTCGCTAAAGGGTTGAAGATTTTTATGTTGTAATTTGTAACAATGGAAGAGAGCGTGATTCTCCACCTATAAAAGGAGCCCTCCTCTCCCTTTCAAATCAAGGAATGAGCCTCCTCAATTGAGCATTTTGTGTCATTGCCATTCTCTTATCTTTCAAACCCCTATTCAAACACTCTCTTTACATGTGAATGTCTCATTTAGCATTAGCTCCTCATGCTTAACCCAATTTTGTACCTCTTTGATGATTCATGATGATAAGTGGGATAAGGAGTTATTATCTTGGCGGGCCTGTGACTTCTCAAGGTAGCCCTTGCCTTATTGCTGCCCTCCTTTGGAGGTACCAATGGTTTTAGCGATGCGGAAAGACTTTGGGGACCATAAGTAAATCTTTACGATTGTCAGCAATGTTAACCCTTACCCTCTAGCTTGAATCATGAAGGAGATGAAAGGCAAGAGGCTATGTGAAAATTGAGGTTTCATGCAAAGAGAGGGAAGTGCAGTTTTTGTGGTCCAATACCCAATTTTCAACCGGTAATTACTCATCACTCGGGTGTTGGTTTCTTAAATTGATCATATGGCTAAGAAGCTCTTTATATGCTCTTCCACTCATGTAACTCATTTCTTAATCTTTTACTTCATTGATGATCAGAATTTCTCCCAAAGTTGCTAACTTTTAGGCGAATTTTGGCCATTTTATAGTCTTGTAGTAAAATGCTCATAACTTTTCGCTCGGTTGCCCGTTTTTGAAAGTTTTTATATAGGCGCAAAGCTCTCTTCAAGATCTACTCATCTATCTAATCCTCTCTTGCACAGCCTATATGGATTTAAAACTGCAATTCTCTATGCATCTCTATTTTTATAGACTTTTGGCCATTATTTCTTCTTAATCATGATTAATTCCTCCTAATCTCTTATCAAAAGGCAAACCCCATGTGTCTTATCCTCTTGTAAGTGATTGATATATTCATTTTCTTTAATATGTTCCGTCCAAATCGCCCAATTCGAACGGATGAACCTTACCAATATTCCCCGTATGTTTCCGTTCACATAATCCTGAGTCGGAAGATTTTCTTCCAACAAAGAATCGCCCTCTTGTTTGGAGCTACAAGACTGGCAGAAATCCTTGCTTCTCTTGAGCCTTTCGTCTTTTCTTCCATGAATTATGATCTCACCTTTGATGTGTATATCTTTATCTTAACCTAGGGAGAGAAAGGGAGGTGAGGAGGCTGTGAGGTTTCATACAAGTGTGTTTTGATTCTAAGAAGTGACCGAAGTCCATACCAACTTTGTGACATCTTTTGGTAGAGTTGACGGGCAGGTTTTACTTACAATTATTCTATTTTAACCTCAAGGTCCCGCATGATTAAAGGAAAGTTGTTTGCAGAGGTTCAAAAGGCTCACGAGAATGTAGTGGATCTTGGAGCTGAACCATTCTTGTGACTTACCTCAAGGAGTGCAAAAAGAAGCATTTTGCACATGCTTTTGGATCATGGCTTTCTATTATGAAGCCTTCTTATTTAGTAGATGATATGCCGCACATGATGTCAACCGTCGCACGACGAGTTTTATATAGGTATGAAATGAACATACAATAGTACTTTGAATATATATACATTATATTTTTGTTGACATATTTTCGAATAGGTGGTGGCTAACATTTAAAGAGCAAGTTGATGTTCCTTCCCTCCACCATCCAGCCAAAGAATGGGTCACTAGTCAAGTGGAAGAGAGAAACTTATCCTGAGATTTGGATTGAAGAACTCACTAGGATAGAGGAATGGAAAATGTGCCCATGGTGGCTGGAATATGAAAACAACACATATCCACCCGAAGAGAAAGATTTGTGGACAAGTAAGTGAACTAGTATTCACTTCTTTACAACAATGCATATTAACATCATGTAATAATGACAAGTATTGGCAGGGCTTCATGGAAGTAAAAGCTCCAAAGATAAAGCAAAATCACATGTGTCAGCAAGCACCAGAAAAGCTCCAAAAGGGTAAGAGGCCTCCAACAAAAAAGGCAAAAAATCAAAAGAAGAAGGGGAAAGGCTGTGCGCTTTTGCCGCACAGGTCGTAGCTGGGGACTTGCCGGGGACACCGTATGCGAGCCACGAATGGCTGCAAGCATACAAACAAGGAAGGAAGCTCAAATAGAATGCAAAGGGTGTGTCACTCACCGCTCAACCGCCACCTTGAAGGATTCCCGCGTCGCAGCCGTGAAGGAGGAGCCGCCGTCGCCGCTCTACCGCCTCTCTGCCGCCGTGCCGCTACACAGTGCTTGATCGCTCTCTCACTCTCTCTCTCTCTCTCACACACACGCAGTAGAAGGAAACCAAAGAGATAAGGCAAGAGCACTCTTGTATTCACAACACACGAGAATGAGGATTTTAGTGTTACATTTGACTCTTATAGGTGACTTGGCCGTTCACACTTGGGCGCCCATATATGGCCGACCGACCCTAACCCTTATCCTACTGATATTCAAGGTGCGCCTCTCATCGACGATCACCCAATCCCTTCATCCTTAACATATGGTGCCGACAAGCCCGGCCCATGACTCAGAATATTTAAATTAATGACGTAAAACATAGTACGTCTCAATGTCCGTCATAGGTTAACATGCCCCCTTTCCTGATGTAGATTCTGTCCTCGAAAGCTATGGTATGGTAAGCTCGATAGGGTTGTTGTGGTAGACTGTCTGCAAAACAGGGAAGTAGAGTGAAAGTATGCTGGAATTCAAAAGATATAAAGCGTATAAATTCAAGCATGTTAGACCACAATGGATATTGCTATGAGAACTTAGTTTAAGGGGTCACATGAATGAGCTAGTGTAGCAAATTAACAAGAGTTTAATAATTATTGAAAGTAAATCAAGAGTTAGCAAGGTGTCAAAGGTTAATCAAGGTTTATAACTGGCCTAAGTCAAGGAAAATAACCAAGCTTAATAAATAAACAGATGACCACACTGTGTCTACTCTAAGAACAAGTTAATACCACGAGTCTAGGGACACAAGAAACATTAGAGTTACAGGAGCCTTTTGCTTCTTTTTCTTTTCTTTTTTTTTATAAATGCACGTGACAATTTTTACACACAATGGTGACCTTCCTAAGGCAAAACTAACATCCATCCTGGTACCATGTTTAACACAAGTCATTATCCAGGAATCTATTAGTTCACCTTAGGCAAGGCTACCCCCTACCAACCAAGGCATCGGTCTGGAGTAGAATACTCCTCGCCTACCAAGTATCAATAAGGCGATAGGCCAACATTAAAGCACATCATAGACTTGCATTAGGACCTCAATGGAAGGCTTCTTGGGCCCTTTTATTTGGCAGTTTAAGGGAGTCAAACCTTTTCTCTTAAGAAGAAACGTTTTCTAATTAGAAGCTTCAAAACGGCTACTTTATTCGAATTTGAATTTTGGGGAAAAATAGAATTTAAAATCAAGTGGATAAAACCATATCATCTAGCATATCTATGGAAAGCTCTTGATGCGTAGATCACGGATCTGTAATCTCCGCTCAAATCGGAGCTTGTATGTAGAAGTTATGGAGGTCTGAAAATTGTAAAATTGCCCCCCCCCTTTTGGGGGGAAAAAGTGCACCCTTTGACCACTCTTACACCTCTCTTAAAAACCCAACATTTCAGTCCACATGGCAACCCCCCATTTGGCTATTCCTTAATCACCTTGATTAGGCTTGGGCAAATTAAAGGGCCCAAGAAGACCCCATTCACTTCCTAATGTATTGCCATTTATTGTAGGTTTTTTTTTAAATCTATTTCTTTTGATTTTCGCTCCTGAACTATAATTTGTCTTGCATCCTTTGGACAAAGGGGTAATAGCTATGTCTTAGAGGTCAACACACACATGGCCAGGTGTCAAACATTAAGATGGTTTGACCCTAGACCTAAGACAATCGTATTCCAAGGTTAACTAAAGACGTCATGCTGCCTGGGAATATTTCCAATAAAGTTAAGCTCATTAATGATTTACACTAGCATGCAAGCAACTTCAAAAACTAAGTAGTACATTAACAATTTCCATGTGGTCATGCATTATAGTTTATGCAATTAATTGAACAGTAAAAACGAAAGAGAGTGGGTATGGAAGAATTACACCTGTAATTGGAGATCTCCTTGATTTGACGAGACAGCTTGCAATTTGATGTAGATATATTTTGATGAATGTTGCGGCAGTCTCACGGCTCGAAAGCGAACCCACCTCAAACTTTTCAACCTGTACAATCAACTAACAAGCACTATACCTCGAGAGGCACATCAGTGTGAAAATTTCAAGACTTGTTTAAGGAATCTAAACTAGAAAAAATTTGAAAACACTAACCTACCTACCAGTCACCACACTACTACTGAGGATACGGTAAGAGGATGTTGTAGAGTCCTGGCTCTAGCCCTAAGGCTAAGCCTCTATCCGCATCATCCAAATAAATAAAGTCAACCTCAGTAGTGCCATGAGTTTCATCCGTCCATTCATCATTGTCAGATATTTCCTTTTCATTTTCCCATCCACATAAACTCATCAAGAATATAATCATGCGAGGATAGTCATCTTGTGGAAAAGGAAAGCATTGGGCTATCGGGGATATGTCCTCTACTACGAAGTAGGGGTCAGTCATGGTCAATAGGCGAATTAGCCATTCTAATTCCTCAACATTTTCCTCTCTGGCTAGTACATCTATATGATCCCATTCTGTTTCAATTACAGGATAGCACATGTGGAATATCTGAGAAAGGTACAGATGATACCTCTCACCAAAGGTAGGAGTGGATGAAGTGTATGATGATCGGGCATCTGCTATATCTGCAAACACAGATATAGCATCAGTAGGTTTATGACAGGACAATCTAGTTCTTGATTGTATACGGATATTTCTCTTGTTTTTATGCTCTTGCTCTTTTTGCTATTTTTTGTTTTTCTTTTCTTTGTTTTTTTTAAAAAAAAATGTATGAAGCTATATATATACATCCCCTTGAATTTGGCAATTACATGGTCAGGGGAAAAGGTTGAGGAGGAAGCATTAGAATGTCGAGCGTGAGTACATGCTCCCCCTTTCCTTGGGTAGATCATATTATTTGCAATGATGTTGCAGCCTCTTGGAACCAATTTGTCCAGTGGGTCATAGGTTGTGATGTGGGCAGATAGCTTTTTATGACCCTTGTGGCCACATCCAATTGCAGAGATGGTAGTGTACGCTCCCATTGACGAATGGAGGAAATGGTTTCCGACGATACTATTACAAGGGGAGATGTAGACTCATCGGCTTTTTGTTGGGTGTTGACAAGAGTAGGTGTAGAGCATGTAGAAACTTCTATATGAGTGTGTGCCTGGCATGAGGAGCTAGAAGCTTCATGTGGCTCCCCCCTTCCTGAGCTAGGTGGTAATGATCGATATCGTTTGGGAATCCAAACTAACTCTGGAAGAAGTGGTGCGGAGCACTCTATTACCTTTCCCTTACCACACGGTCTTGAATTGTCGTCGGGGTGGCAACATTTGGTTTGCAAGGTTTTACAGGTGATGTAGAGGGATTCAGCTTATGTTTTAGGGACCCAAATCCGGTCATTTCCCTCGTAGTACCCTTGGGCTACTAGTAATTTTTTAGGGATCCATCGTGATGTTACATTGCCCTTTCTCGGGTGGGTAGCTGCTTTCTTCCTATGAGGCTTCTTGTCTGAACGAGATTGAGCTAGGGAAGTAGCTGTTAACGAAGCTTTAGGGACCCATTTGTATATACTCTTTGGCATAGTGAGCGGAGCCTTAGAGACCACACTGCCTGTTTCCACTCTTGGCGTTGAAGCGTTAGAGGGGTGGCAAACAATCAAAGATGGTTTTGCCACTGGACTTTGTGATTTTTCATTACCTAGCATTTGAGTTGATGACTTAGGTGCGGGATTTTGAGCGGTCAGACTGAGTGTTGGTTCTTGCGTTGTGACTCGTCTGGTTGCCCAATAGATATTGCACTTGGTGGCCATCATCCATTTGCGCCCTAAGTTTACAGTCCCTTCCATGGTACCAGCAGGCATAACCAAAAAGCTTTGAATTACGGTCTCCTTGTCATAGGCAACCGGAGTGTGCAGAATTCCTGAGACAGGGGTTTTCTTCTTGTTGAGTCCTTGAACTTGGATAGCGCTCTTGGATAAAGGTGGTTTTCCAAGTTGACACCACACGCCATATGATAGTAGCAAATTGTGTTGAGCTCCTGTATCCAATAATGCATTATACAGCACCTCCCCGTAAGGACTCTGTAACTCAATTGGGTATCTTAGAGGCGGCTCAGATTCCAGTGCATCCTCCTCTGCTTCCTCGAAAAATACTTGCGTAATTCCCAAGTTGGCTTCTCGTTGGCGCCTAGCACGCTGTTGACGTTCTTTGGCTTCGACTCCTCTCGCTTGTATCTTTTTAAGCTGAGCTTGTTCTTTAGCTGCCTTCATTTGATGGATTGCATGTAATTCCTCTTGGCTCAGGGGGTCATAGTATCTTTTGAATTTACTCCCATTAAGGAATCCAATGGTTTCGACTCCGTCGAGAGTCTCCACTCTGATGGTACCTTGCGGGGTAATTTCACATACTCTATACAGTCCCTTACGAGCATATTTGACCTTCTTCTTTTTGTTTCGCACTCCATACATCAGGACTTTATCCCCAACCTTGATGTCCTTGTCCTTCAGGTGGCGATCAAACCATTTTTTCCTTCTATCCTTCTCCACCACAAGGGCATTGTATACAGCCAATTGTCTTTCTTCGTTTAGCCGCTCAAGGATATATAGACGCTCTACTAAGGGATTACCATCCCAACCCTCTTGAGTAGCAACACAAAGACTAGGAATGACAAATTCCCACGGCATGACTGCTTCTTGGCCATATACCATTTTGAATGGTGTGCAATTAATAGCCACTTTGTACGCAGTACGATAGGCCCATAAAGCTGTCGTCGTAAGCTTTAGATCCGAATCCGTGCGATGAGCTTCAACTGTCTTTGTCAAAATAGAGATTAAAGTCTTGTTGGTACTCTCGGCTTGGCCATTCGCTCTTGCGGATAGTAAGGAGTAGATTTATGATGGGATATCATGAAATTTGTTGTGAGCTCCTTAATCACTTCATTTATAAAATGTGTGCCATTGTCGCTCACAAGTTCAAAAGGACAACCGAAGCGTGTGATTATATTTTCAAAGAGAAACTTGGCTGTTGTCCTTGCATCTGCCTTACGTGTCGCCTTCGCTTCAGCCCATTTGGTCATATAGTCAGTGGCCACAATAATATAGCGAGATTGTGTGTTTCGGGCTGCTGGACTAATTGGACCTACAAAGTCTAAACCCCACTTTTCAAATGGTTGGTTTACTTTGATCGGATGTAGGGGCATTTGATCTTTCCGTTGGGGTTTCTTGTATCGTTGGCATTCATCGCAACCCTTCACAAAGAGTGATGCATCTTGGAACATAGTGGGCCACCAATACCCTGATTGTAAGATCTTTTGCGCAGTTAAGTCTCCTGAGAAGTGACCACCGGCTACGCCCATATGTGCCTCTTGCAAAATGTATAGATACTCATCCTCTCGGGCACAACACCTAAGAACGTCATCCTTTCCTCTTTTATAAAGAGTCCCTGCTATCAGGCAATAGGGTTCACATTCTTTGATTAGCTTTTGAGCTAGATCTTTACGAAGCTCCTTGGGTGGAAAGCCATTAACCAAAAAGTTAACAATATTCTCACTCCATTCAAGCATTGTCTCCACCATGAACAGGGAAGTGTTAGGTAAGTCATCATCAACTCCCGTAGGAGCTTCACCATTAGATATGCGAGACAAATGATCCTAGCCATAATATGTTTTTTGCCAGGTCTCACAACAACAGTGAAATCAAACTCAAGAAGAATCAATAGCCATCGTGTGATTCTTCCTGTGGAGCATGGTTTGTTTACCAGATACAACAATGCTTGATGATCCACATAGAAAACAAACTTGGTGGCAAGAAGGTAATAACGAAATTTTCTTACTGCATATATCATTGCCAACCCTTCTCGCTCCGTAGTGGTGTAGTTCATCTCTGCATCGTTCAACTGGCGGCTGGCAAAGCTAATGGGATAGTCTAGTTTGTGTTCTCTAGGTTGAGTTAACACACACCCAATAGCAAAGTTTGATGCATCAATATGCACATGGAAGAGTAAATCCCAGTTAGGCATTCTCAAGATTGGAGCACTCGCCAAGGCCTTCTTTAATAGCTCATAGGCACGGTCACATTCTTCGGTCCAAATAAACTCAATGAGAAGCTTATACAATGGTCGAGCTATCTCGGCGAAGAATAGGATAAACCTTTGATAATAACCAACGTGGCCCATAAAGCGTTGGACCCCCTTATAGTTGGTAGGTGGGGGCAACTCCAGAATGACCTTGATTTTACTCTCGTCAGTGGAAATCCCATTTTTGGACACTATATGCCCTAAGATAACTCCATGTTTAACCCAGAATTGGCATTTGAAAGGATTCAAGGAGATGCGATATAATCTACACCTTTCAAATATTTTTCGTAAACACATCAAGTGCTCATCCCAAGAGGAATGAACACAAAGATCATCTAAGAAAGCTTCACAGAAGTCCCTTAGATATTCCTTAAAGGCCGTGTTTATCAATCGTTGGAATGTTGCAGGTGCATTGGTCAAGCCAAAAGCCATGACGTGAAAGGCAAACACTCCAAACTCTGTGATAAATGCTGTTTTAGCTTGGTCCTCGACCGCAATTATGATCTGATTGTAACCCGAGTACCCATCTAAAAAGCTATATGCCTCCTTGCCTGCCACTCTTTCAAGCACATGTTCGGAATATGGCAAGGGGTAATGATCCCTTCTGGTGGCTGCATTAACCTTTTTGAGATCAACGCACACTCTGAGTTTCCCATTCTTCTTTGGTACGATGACTATCGGAGAAACCCATTCTGAGTGCTCAATAGGGTATATGAATCCACATTTTACAAGCTTTTCAATTTCCTCTTGTACAATCTTTGCGTACTTAGGATTCATTGGGTAGGGACGTTGCTGGACTGGTTTAGCAGTGCTAATCATTGGAATCGTGTGTTGCACCACAGAGGATGGAACACCCTTCATGTCATGATATGTCCAAGCAAATATGTCCTTGAATTTTTTAAGAAGCTTCGTAAGTGCAGCTTCTTCCGCCTTGGTGAGGTCTTGAGCAATAAAAACTAGTTTAGACTCCTCACCCGGATCTGCTAAGTCTATCTCCTTAACTACTGCAGGGCCATCGTAGACACCGCTACTCCCATTGGTAGGCGTTCGGGTAGGCGTTCGGGTAGGCGTTCGTTGGGCTTTTGTGTAGACCACTTTACCTTCCCCTGTGGTAAATGATTTGAAATGCTCGGGTGCGGGGTGTAAGTCTATTGGTTCTTGTTGTGCTAGGATTTTTTCTTTCAATTCCGCTTCCTTTTGTTGTTGAGCCAACTCTTGGTGGTTTTGCCGCCTTCTTGCAGTACGACTTAGTTTCGGCTTCTCTTTGATTTCTAATTGGGCGACGTCATGAGGTTGCAGAATACACCACATGACACTTTGGAGGTATTGTCCCCAATTATCCGCTAACTTTCGATTAGCGTCAATGGCTCCTACATAACTAAGCCATTCTGCAGTGGATCTTTCCTTGTTTATTGCAGTGCGTACATTAGCTCGATAGCGTTGGCGCTTATGTCTCGTTTTCTTCTTACCAAGTTTTTGATTTTTGTTTCTATCAGATTCGGACTCACTTGGTCGATCTTCACTTTCGGATGAACTGCAGGAGGTCACTGTCCTAGGCCTTGAGCACCTTGCTTCCACATTTGATTCATTTCCTCCATCAGGCTCAGGGTCAGTTTCTTCTTGAGATTCATACTCAGAGTTGCATTGGTCAGAGTCTTCGCTACTTTCAGTGTCGGTGGAGTTTGCCACATTCTCGCCACCATCAGGAGTCAAGTGCATAACACCTATCATGTTTATTGGCACTAACGGTGGCATATCTTGCCCCTCAGGTGTTACCCAACTTGTGCCTCTATTTCCCCATGTGTCTATGGTTGCCGCTAGGTGTACCCAATCCACGTTATCTGCCTCAGTCATACCCGGTAGGACATCCATATAAGGAGAATCTTTCCCATCATCAGTCTCTTTTTTACATGTATAGCAATACCTTAATGGGGCGGAGTGAATAGTGGTATCCGATCGATTATCAATGATAACCTTGCTTCCTAAAGGATGTGCACGACCATTCTCAAGATCAACTCGAATGACATAGTCCTAGAATTGTAGGTAGACATGGTTTTTCGACCAGTCATTGTTGCAGATCAATACAAGGATGCAACAAAAAAGACACTTAGGGCTCTTGAAAAGAGTTCCAAGTTGTAGATGAATGTGGGAGAGGGCTTGACAATAATCCCACATGGGAACTTTTGGGAGTTCTAGAATTTTTGTATAAAAGGTGGCCCATTTGAGAGCTAAGGACTTTTTGGTCATTTGGTTGAGAGGCTCATAGAGAGAGCTTGCTCCATAGCTCCTTCTCAAGTACTCTCCCAAGGCTCTCCATCTCCATTCTTGCTTCAATCTTGTACTCTCTATTCTTTACATTTTCAATGATATGAGGTTTTGGTCTACACACTTGCTAATCTAGATTTCTTAATGATGTTTTGATTTGTGAGTTGTAGAGTGCATGTGATGAAGCTTGTGCATGAAATGATGTGTAGTTGAGGCTTGTGTGATAGCTCTTTGCATGTTAGGTTCTTTGCATAAGTTGCATTTTTGTGCTTAAGTGTAGCCTAATCTTGATGCTTTGATTATGTTAGATTGATTGCTTGAGTGATGAAGAAGGATTGAGTAGGACTAGAAGTCATTAGTGTGTGGTTAACTCATCTTCTCCCATTCTCGGGATAGCCTCTATGCGCTAACCGGGTTGCATTCACGGATTGACAAGTGTGTGTGGTTAACTCATCTTCTCCCATTCTCGGGATAGCCTCTATGCGCTAACCGGGTTGCATTCACGGATTGACAAGTGTGTGGGTTGGAGTGTAGCCTCCGCTATGCTATGATGCCCCAAACAATGGCGCCGCTGCCGGGGAACGCACACCTAAGTTAGTGAAGGGTGTTAACCATTACTTCTTACTAAGTGCTCCATTGATTGCAAAATCGTGGATTAGGGTAGATTAGAGTAGAGTTTGCAAGGGCATTGAGTGTGTGATCTCAAGGGCGCCTTGTGTGTTTTCGGTTTTTTGATTAGAAGCAAAAAAAAAACAAAATTAATTAAAACCTCATTGCGGTAGAGAAATCCCGCCATTAATCAGATTTATGCACTTTCTGTTTTTGCATCTTTGACGGGGTTGGCGAGAGGTAGGTAGAAAGTAGTGGAAGCGGCCTTCTTTCTTTTATTGTTTTGTTGTTTTGTTGCTTGGTGGGGAGGCGTCCGCAGCAAAGAAATATATATATATATATATATATATATATATATATATATATATATATATATATATATTGATATATATACGCTGAAAGCCAAGGCTTTGGAGGTGGTAGAGGTGGAGAAGCCGGCGTGGAGGCTGTGTAGAGAAGCCGGCTAGGAGAAAGGCGGCTGCTCTGCAGGCAGTGTAGGCGGGCCGCACGTCACGCAAGGCGGCTGAAAAATTTAAAAAAAAATAACCCTCAAGCTTTGAGGAACTGAAAGCGCAAACACGTGCATCCAACCCTCAAGCTTTGAGGAACTGAAATTATTACTACTTTGAGGAAGTGAAAGCACAAACACCTTAGGTGTCCGATGTCTGGGCAGCGGGCTGCATCCAACCCTCAAGCTACTCTCGCCTCGCTTCTCTCCAAGAGGGAAAAGCTGCAGGAGGAGCTCCGTAAGGTTGAAAAGCAGGCAGTGTAGGCGGGCCGCACGTCAGGCAAGGCGGCGTGGAAGAAGGTCTACGTGGAGGTGGCGGTTGTAGGGCCGTTGGCCGTAAGCAGATGTAGGCGTTGCACAAGGCCGAGCGTCGGTTGGCAAGAGAGGCTGAGTGAGAAGTGGTGGAGTTGACGGGCAGCTATGGTCGGCGTCAGGCTCAAGAAAGAACCTAAGGCGGCAGCTGCAGTTCTCAAGTAGTGGCGCAAGAAGGCCGGTGAAGCAAGAAGGCCGGTGGCCCGATAGGCAGCTGCGCTGAAGGCCACGAAAGAAGCCGACGGTAGAGAAGGCCGCGTGGAGAACAGTTGCAGAGCAGGCTGGCAAGGCGTCGAAGCCGGCGTGGAAGAAGGCGCAGAATCCGGGCGAGCGGTGGAGCGTGGAGGATAAGGTAGGTGCATTTTTATTTTTTTATTTTTTTATTTTTCATGTTTTTTTGTATTTTTAAATAAAAAAATAATAATAAATATAAAAAAAACAACAACAAAAAAATATTAAAAAAAAAACAAAAAGAGAAAAAGAGGTAATAAAAAAAGAAAGAAAAAAGAAAAAAAAGAAAAAGAAAGAAAAATAAAAAAATTTAGAAAAAGAAATAAAAAAATAAGAAAGAAAAAAAAGGAATAGAAAAAAAATTTAAAAAAAAGAGGAAAAACAATTAAATTTAAAAAAAAAGGGAAAAAAACATTTTTTTATTTTTTGAATCCATTGTTCATTATTTAAATTTTTGCATAAGTAAAGTAGCGTGCATTTTTTATTTTTATTTTTGTAATTGAGTGCATAATTAGTAAATTCATATTTTTTATATCAGGCACGAAATTTAATAGTTAAAAAAGAAAAAAAACCCATAAAAAATAAATTTATTTAATTTTTTTTATTTTTTTAAATCCATTGTTCATTATTTAAACTTTTGCATAAGTAAAGTAGCGTGCATTTTTTATTTTTATTCTTGTAATTACGTGCATAATTAGTAGATTTATATTTTTTTTGTAATTAGGCACGAAATTTAGTAGTTAAAAAAAAACAAACAAACAAACAAACAAACAAACAATTAAAAAAAACCAACAAAAAGAGAAAAAAACAAAAGAAAACAAAAGAAAAGTTTTAAAAAAATTTTAAAAAAAATAAAAATAAATTTTTAAGTGTTTTTAGGAGTCTACCTTTGTGCATATTTTGTAATTCTTCATTTAAATTTTTTGCATAATTAGTATTTTCCTACATTTTTTAATTTTTGTAATTTTGTGCATAATTAGTATTTTTTTTATTATGATTCATAATTTTTGTGTAAATTAAAAAAAAGTAAAAATCATAAAAATCATAAAATCATTAAAAAAAATAGGATAGATAGTTATGCCACACACACTCATTTTAGTTGCATTTAGTGATTAGGTAGGTTAATATATATATATATATATATATATATATATATATATATATATATACATATATATACATATATTTTTATTTAAAAAAAACAAAAAATAAAAAACAAAACAAAAATAAAAAAAACAAAACAAAACAAAACAAAACAAAAACACATAAAAAACCAAAAAAATTTGACCTTATGCACTTGTGGTCGAGACGTCTTGTAGATTCTGCCATAGGGCCTAGGGCACCTTCTAGAGTACCTACGCAGGAAAGTGGGACCCAATTGGTAGGAAATTTGGTAGATATGTTGAAACTCTTTCTGAATCCCAATCCGATACCCTTTCCTCCAGAACAACTAGTTCATTGTCCATGGATAATCTAGGGCCGACAAATAGTCATCCCGTAGCCCCAAATAGGACACCCTCAAGATCCTTTAATCCATTTGAAGCCGACACCATGGGGTTAACACTCAATGTGAGACTCCAATATGTCTACACAAATGCTCAAGGAGCTGAGATCTTTAGGGACCCACAACAACGGTATCTTGTTAAGATCGCAGACATTTTCTCAGAACTTGATAGAGTACCTCTAGTCAATGACCAGGGTAACATGTACATAGGTGGAGATGGTGTTCGCTACGAAGTCACCTACCATCCAGAAAAGGTAGACAAATTAGGGGAGCTCTCTAAAACCGAGTTCTTAGACTTATCAGAACTTTCCAGAGCAAGGGAGTCTAGAGATGACTGGCTCATTGAGCCGGACATGCCTGGACCATCCAATGCCCAGTCCTCAAAGCCATCCATAGATGATTTACTTCTTGTAGATCTAAATTTGGAAAGGGATAGGAAAGGCAAGAGTAAAATGGATCAGGGGGCTGAAAGCCAATGGGAGTTTGTACGACAAATTCCAGTGACAAAGGTCGTATAGGATGACCCACTTCAAGAGGTCTATAAGGACTCGTTAGAGGGATATTATGCCACAACTAAATTGCCAGAGTTGGATCTTCCTCTAGCTCATGTGGTGGTAGTTGAGAAGCTTGCAGGACACATGAACAGAATAATTGATAAATGGGCCAATGAATACTGAACCTTAGATTGGAAAGAGATTAGGGAACTCACGTGGAAAGGACAACCATTATTCATGGAAGTGTTCTCAACAAATACAGCCAAACCAGGAGAGACAGCCTTTCTTGGAGAAACTGTTGCTCCTCCCCTACAAGAGTTCACTAGAGAGGGACCTTCAACATCCAAGTGGACCACTGCTAGTAGCCCAACTCTAGCACCAAGATATCGTCCTACACCAAATGTGCGACCACAGGTCACACAACAACATCTTTCTCATTATAACAATCGGAGGATAGGGGAGCCAACTCAGCCTCCCATAAATGTACCTCCTGAAATGTGGGTGACAAGATCTTTGGAGGGGTTTGGTGAGGCTGGTAATAGGGTACCCACACCCATTTTGGAAACATGTGGACCATCTTTCCAAAGAGAGGAACAATTCCCACTGAGAGTGAGAGGCCGTAGGCCCTATGATGAGTATTCAAGACAAGTAAGGCCATCAACTCTTTAGAAACTGGTAAAGAAGTATGAAGGGTCGAGAGATCCATACGACCATGTAGCAGCATTTAGGCAAGCAGTTCGAGCTGAGCAAGTGGCTGATAAGCATACTCAAATTGAAGGATTTGGACTCACTCTTGAGGGAAAAGACCTTGCTTGGTTTCAGGCATTAGAGGCTTCAGACAAATCTTCTTTATGAGTTTTGGAAGAGAGATTCATTGCTGCTTTTTCCTTGATGGGAATTCAACATGACACGGTAGCACACATCTACTCTTTCAAGCAAGGCAAGAATGAGAGTGTTAGAGACTGTGTAAATAGAATGAAGCAGTACATTAATCGTTGCCCAGAAGATGAGAAGCCCGCCTAAAGTCGATTAATTTCTCTCTTCTTAAAAGGACTCAAAAATTCAACACTGCATACACATCTCTATGCGAAGAAACATACAAATTTCAATGAGTGTTGCCATGATGCTATGGATTTCACCGATAACTTCAAGTTCCAAGATGGTTCTGGCCCAGAGGTGAAACCTAGAGATCAGTGGGGTGATGAACAAAGTTCAGGGTCTAGCGCGCTAGTAAATCCAGACCAGATAGCTAGCCTAGTACTACGGAGATTGGGACAGACCTATCATCCACCCATGCAGCCACAATAACAGCAGCAGAGAATGAGGAGTGTACTTCCTATAGGTCCTCATCTTTGTGGAGCATGTGGCGGTAACCATAAAACAGAGGATTGTAACACCTTTTCTCCTCTAGTCACAAACCAACCCACAAAAAAGTGGTGCCAAGCCTGTGCTTGGAACTTTACCCATACCACACAGGAATGCACTCGCATTGCGAGAATGAGACAGGAACGTGAGCAGCCAAGGGGTGGAGTGGCTCCACAAATGTATCAACAGTATACTAATTTTGAACGTAAGCCACCGATGGCACAAGAGCAAGCACGACCTGTTCTTTGGTGCTCAACCTCCTGCTCTAGGGACTGCTCCTGTGAGGGTTGTTGACTACGACAATTCAAATATGTGTAGAGAATTGGTAAACCCAGACTATGTGGAGGAGGAATATGTATCATATTCATCCAAAGAAAATATCTTTGAAAGTCCCGCATACCCAAGCCTAGCACTGTGGACACTCAACTAGGGGAACAAAACTCTTTAATGTTGCTAGGCGGCTACCAACCTAGGACTCTAGGAGGCCCCTCAGGTCAATGGCAGCCAAGGAAAGTAGAGGCCAAACCAATGGGCCCCTGTTATGAGTGCGGAGAACCCCATTGGGCTCGTGATTGTCCACATCGCTCAAGGCAAGCATCTCGGTCCAATACAACAGTACAACAGTTTCCACCAATTGAAAGATATTGTCTAGGGTGTTGTGTAGAACACTTCCCAAAAGACTGTCTGCTGAAACCACATGAGGAAGGCACCTCTCAACCAAAGGTCTCACTCAACCTTGTGGGCGCAGTTCCATCACCACCTTCATCTGAGAATGAGGATGTCGTGCCACTTAGAGTCATGACTAGATCACAGATACGAAATGCCGAAATACAAACTGAGACACCTCGAACTAGGGATGCAAGGACAAATCTAGTGGACAAGACCCTACAGTCCAACAGAAAAAAGACCACTAGGAGGAAGAAGAACCGAAACAAGCGAACTAAAAGTGCATCCACTAGTTCTCAAGAAGCCTCAAAACAAAACATGAGGGATAAAACTTTTACATCCCAAGAAGTGTATGAGGAACATCAACCTCAACCTGGGCCTAGTGCTAAACAAAATGAGGCTAGTACGACTGACTAGGGGTTCTATTTTTGTGGATAAAGTGAATGAGACTCTAGAGGCCATCATTGATGCTCATAGAAGTCGCATTGCAGCTTTATCTGAGCTACCCAAGAAGCTTCAAGAATACCCAAACCCTCGTGAGGAGAAGATCAATCTAGCTGTACATCAGCAACTCATTAGGGAAGCTCAGTCAATACTTGAGGGACCACCACCACCTATTCCTTGGGGCCCAACCTCTCTTAAGCCGACATTAGAAACCATACCAGAAGTGTCATCAAGTCAGGAAATGAAAAGTGAGCTCATTTCACAAGCTCATAGCGAAAGGTCTGCACCAATTGACACCCAATTGAAAGGAGGTAATCTGCCACCACCTAGCCTTGTCTTCCCATGCAATGATGAAGTTATTGATGCTAATGAGGACATGGCAAATGAGATGTGGGCTGCAGTTCATGAGAAAGTTAATGAGAACATGTCTTCTATTAGTTCACCTCCATTCTCTGAGGTGGATTTTACCAGGGGCACGGAAAACAACTTTGGACGCCCAAGCATCTAGGAGGAAGTTCAAACAATTGTTTCTCCTAGAAGTAAGCAGACAATGAAAACCTTACCATCATATCTGGGAGAATATGAGAACTGTTCTCAAACCTTGAGGATACCCTCCATGCATAAAAGGTTGACAAAGGAGAAAGATATGAGTATGGTGCAAGCTATTTTGTCAGCACCAGTGGCTTGTACCTTACCTTTGCTTGATTTGATAAAAATTTGACCTGAGTTGTGGAATGATATTGCCACATGTTTGTCAGAGCAGGTATTGCTACAAAAGGGTCACCATGAGTGTACTATACACCCTGAGACAAAGCATGTTATGCCAGTTCCTATCAACAAAGTAGGAAAATTTTGTGAGGACGATCAGGGAAATGCTACCCTCCCATTAGAAGTGCGAAAAGTAGCTTCAACTGCAATACTTGATAGTGGTGCAGGAGTGGGCATTGTGACAAGGTCCATTTGGAAAAAATGGGGCAAACCAGCTATTAGGAGTACCAGGATGCGCTTGCAGCTAGCAGATGGAAGCTTAGAACATCCCCTTGGGCTGCTTGAGAACATATTGGTCACCACATGTGGGATTGAATATGAGCACACCTTTGCAGTAGTAGATTTTGGAAAACATCCAAACTATGAAGTGATATTGGGTAGACCACTCATGCGACAATTTCAAATGATTCAAGATTGGGGATACAATTATTTGTACCTCCGACATGATTCTGTCATCACAAGGGTCAACCTAAGGAATCACTCATATCGTGATGTAACAAGGTCTCCAATAGATGAGTTTGATTCTGCTTCATCTGAGGGCTCAAGAGTTACATTGTCAGATGGGCGAGAAGATCTATGGATGTGTGGAGCCTCATGTAGGGATTTCAACGCTGAGAGACTTAAGGGTAATCGAAGTGTATCAGACGAGGCATACATTCCAAAACCCTTCCCTGAGCATTTAATTGATCCACTAGAATGGACTCATGTCCTTGTAACATTATCGACATGTGCTTTACCTAAGCCAATTCAATTTTGTGACTCAGATGGATATGACATTATTCCTATACGAATGGTACAACCACGTGACCTTCTAGATGATTTGTACTATAGGGATACATCCACAACAGCACTGCAAGTAGAGGAAGTCTCTGCTACTCCACGAGCTTTATCGTGTCAAAGGGGTAATGTTTCTACCTTACCCAACCCACAATCAAAATCTGCTCTTGAAGCTCCAAAACAAATGATGTGGATAATTGATGAGTACTCAAGTGAGGGCCATGGCTGGCATGTTCCAACTACTCTAGTTGCTGCTCAAAGAAGGCCAGGTAAGAAGGAATTATCAATGTGGCTACCCAAAGATGCGTACAAACTTGTACCATCTAGTCCAGTTGCTAAGCCTCCTAAAAAGCACATCATTTCCAAGCCTAAACCTCGAATTGTTACTCGATGGGTTCCAAAACATGTTCTTAAAGCACAAGGATATTATGAGGGTGCAACAGCAATTTGGATTCCAAAATGCCATGCTTTGCTAGGGGTAAAAGAGTGTTTCAGAAAGACTCCAAAAGCTACCCTTGATTTTCCATATCAGTGGGTGCAAAAGAAATCAACACAAACTCTTCAAGATAGGATAGGTGGCTGTGATAGCACCTACAAATCCACTTGTGTTGGTCTTCCTAAAACATGTAATGAAACATCGGTTGTCCCAATTTCTCCTTATTACCCAATTCCACCATCAACTGGTGTACCTAAGACACCAACTTCAAAGGAGTCTCATTTGAGCATAGATTCTAGCACTTCAATGCCTAAATCATCTTATCTTGCTCTAATTCCTCAACAATTGCTAAAATTCCCACATCTTCAAAAGGACATACCTAAAACCAAAGATAAGGCATTAACACTACAATTGAAGCTCTTTGGTAGATCAATGTTTGAATAGTGTGGTTCCTTATGCCTTTAGAGGATTATGTTCTTTTTGAGATGATCTCCACTACCAGGGCAAGGGTAAGCTCATCGACTCCATAATAAGATCGACAGGCCAGGGCACTTTTCTCCCATTGGGTTTTTCCCCTCGACTATATTCGGTGTTTGGCACCAATGGCAAATTTTATTCTTTTCTTTTCTTTTCTTGTTTGTTAATAAAAATTTTGCAGAGATCTCCATAAAAAACAAGAGCATCAAACACGCCCCAATAGTCCACCTATCATGCACACACAAATTAGGAAGGGGGGAGACATGCTACGCCTACAAAGATCAAGGAGGAGCAATCTGCACAAAATCAGCAATGCATCAATGCAAACGAACAACATCAACAGGGCACTACAAAAGGTGTATTCAATTCTTAATCTTTATTTCTTTATGTGCTCTTATCTTTCGAATATATGGTTTGCATGTTCACACAATGTTGGCTGGTTTAAGTTTTTGATTAGTTGTTAAAATATGGTGAGTGAATTCTAGACTCTTAGAAGACTTAGTAAAAGATATTTCTATCTAAAGACAGTGTAGGCTATATACCAATGGAATATGCTAAGTTCTTATGCTTTCAAGGTATCGAAAAGCTTCAGAAAAAGACCTTTGAGGAATCTATCGCCTTGATAGATGTTGGTAGGACTCTGGGGTACACTATGGGCCCTCGAGACTGATGCCCTCATCTTCATGGGGTACTCCTTAGGTCATAAAAGAAAGAAAAAGGGTCTGTCGCCCTTGAGATACTTAGCGGTCTTTAGATTCTCTTGGCGGAGGTCTCTTGGCCATTGCTTGGGTCTCATTGGGATAGAACCTTAATCTTTATCACCTTCTACACACATATCAAAAAAAAAAAGAAAAAAAAAGAAATAAAGAAAGAAAAAAAAAAGAGTTCCAATCACCTTTGCTCATATTTAGTAGGTTTGCCACTTAGGAATAACTTAAATCATTGTAAGACATTGAGACTGCGGTCATAACTGGCGGTGTACAAGCACACTTGCCTTTGCATAGCACTATCTACCACTTAAGTCTCACTTTGACTAGACTTTACTCACCTATTTTAGTACTCTTTAAAACTTTAATCAGCCTTGCACTTATATGCTCACGTGTGAAATTATCATTGCTGGTTTTTCTTTTCTTTTCTTTTTTTCAATAAAAGACTTTACTTGTATCCATTGTTTTTTTGTTGCAGCTCTTGCTACTACCGCGCTCGAGGATGTGCGCAAAATAGGAAGGGGGGAGTGTTGCATGACGAATGAAGATCAATACAAGGATGCAACAAAAAAGACACTTAGGACTCTTGAAAAGAGTTCCAAGTTGTAGATGAATGTGGGAGAGGGCTTGACAATAATCCCACATGGGAACTTTTGGGAGTTGTAGAATTTTTGTATAAAAGGTGGCCCATTTGAGAGCTAAGGACTTTTTGGTCATTTGGTTGAGAGGCTCATAGAGAGAGCTTGCTCCATAGCTCCTTCTCAAGTACTCTCCCAAGGCTCTCCATCTCCATTCTTGCTTCAATCTTGTACTCTCTATTCTTTACATTTTCAATGATATGAGGTTTTGGTCTATACACTTGCTAATCTAGATTTCTTAATGATGTTTTGATTTGTGAGTTGTAGAGTGCATGTGATGAAGCTTGTGCATGAAATGATGTGTAGTTGAGGCTTGTGTGATAGCTCTTTGCATGTTAGGTTCTTTGCATAAGTTGCATTTTTGTGCTTAAGTGTAGCCTAATCTTGATGCTTTGATTATGTTAGATTGATTGCTTGAGTGATGAAGAAGGATTGAGTAGGACTAGAAGTCATTAGTGTGTGGTTAACTTATCTTCTCCCATTCGGGATAGCCTCTATGCACTAACCGGGTTGCATTCACGGATTGACAAGTGTGTGGGTTGGAGTGTAGCCTCCGCTATGCTATGATGCCCCAAACAGTCATGTACCATTTGTGCTTCCCTGATGAAAGGACGTCCTAATATCATTTTATATGACATAGGATGCTTGGAGAAATCCATTACAATGAAGGTATGTTTTACCTTATATCCCAGAACCTTGATCTTAAGGTCCCTTAACATTCCAATAGGTTTAGCAATAGTTCCGTGTGCCATCTTAACCACTATGTTTGTGACTTCGAGGTGAGGTCTTCCCATAGATTCCCAACAGTTTTTAGTTACAATATTCACGCCAGCACCACCATCAAGGATTCCGTTTAGAGTTAATCCCTTGGTAGTAATGGGGAGGGTTGCATTAGATTCGTCCCCTTCAAAGTACTGTCCCAACTTGTTCATAGGTATTTCAACGACTGAATCTTCATAGAGGGAGAGAAGGAGATAGAGAGAGAGAAAGGGCTATGTGTGTGTGTGTAAAAGAGAGAGAAAGAGCTATGTGTGTGTGTGTAAAAGAGAGAGAAAGAGCAGATCAACACGCGCACGTGCATGAGCACGCACGCGCGTGCGCGAGAGAGAGAGAGAGAGAGAGAGAGAGAGAGAGAGAGAGAGAGAGAGAGAGATGCAGGGCCAAGAGAGAGAGCAATAGAGACATTGACAGAGAGAATAAAAGTAGATTTCAATAAAATATAAATATAAATATATCTCTCTCTTTTACACACATATAAATATAAATATATGTGTGTATCCTCTCTCTCTCTCTTTTACACACATATAAATATAAATATATGTGTGTATCCTCTCTCTCTCTCTTTTACACACATATATTCACATATATTTATATTTTATTAAAATCTACTTTTATTCGCTCTGTCAATGTCTCTATTGCTCTCTCTCTTGGCCCTGCATCTCTCTCTCTCTCTCTCTCGCTCTCTCTATCCCTCACCCCCATCTCACTCTCCCTTTGTCTCTCTCTTACACACACACACACATATACATGCATCCTCTCTTAATCAAAAGCATACCTCAAGAGTTTTCTTCAGTGCTAACAACTCTTACTAATCTTCCAAATCTTATGTATCAAGGTGTTGAATCCTCCTTGTTTGAAGAAGATAAGAAACTAAAAAGTACATAATAAAGCTTATCAAACAATAGGGAGATTGCTTTCTTCAACAAATCCAATATCAAATGTAACCATGTGGAATGATGGGGCATATTGTGGCCCAATGTTGTCATCGAAACAAGCCCAAGTTAGTATGTGATGCATGTGGTAAGGTAGGCGAGCAACTTGAGATGAATTGCTAGTCAAAGGAGAAGCAACAAAGCAACTTGATGGTGGAAGCATTTCATGAGGATGCTTCACAAGAACACCTTTTCATGCGATGATGTATGCGATGATGTATGCGATGATATTTTATGTCATGTCTTATGTCTATGTCAACCTTATGATTAGGAAACCGTTGGTCAAGATGTGCTCATATGTGTTTGGATGTGCTCATATGTGTTTGGATGTGATGCTCTTTATGTTCATGTCCATGATGTTATGTCATGTTGATGTAATCACCTCTAGCTACCGATGATGTAGGCAAAGTGATGCCTGTGTGTGTGTCTCCAAATTTAAGGGGAGGGGAAATGTCATGTCTATATAGGTATGTCACATTACCTTCTTGGGATAAGATCCATTTCCGAACCAAGGGAGGGTGTTAAAATATAGTTGACCTAGCGATTTTAGTATGGCATCTTCGCAACCATTACTCAAGTATCCTACGCGCACAGAGCATAATTTTTGGCTGCACTTTTGTTTAATTAATTAAGTAGCTAGATTATGCATCAATCAATGCATTCCAGGAAACCACAGAGCGGTCAAGCAAACTATCAAACACAAACCGTGCATCCTTTAATGCCCCACACTTCCCATACATATTCAAAAGTGCAGTCCCCAGAAGTGCATGAGATTCAAATCCACTCTTGGCAATTAAAGCATGAACAGTGTTACCCATCACCAGCATGGAAGGGCAATCAAGCGCACAGAGAATGCCAAGAAAGGTGATACCGTTCGGCACCACACCCGCCTGCTGCATCTCTTCAAAAACTTTAAACGCATCCTCCCCATGGCCATGATTAGCATATACTGAGATCCAAAAGGCAAAACACGAGACTCTCCTCTGCAAAGGCAAAGTGGACGTAGTGAAATGCGAGGCTCGAAAAAGAGGCGCCATGTGAGTTTTGCAGAATCGATCATCCTCAATGGCTTGCAACGTTTAATATTTTATTAAGAAAAAACTAGTAGTAAGGTTTACAAACCTTACGAACACTAACAAAATTATATAAGTCTCCCTTATTAATTAATCGAATATCTTTTTTTACACATTGTAGGCCCCTATTGACACAGCATAATTTTTGGATGCTTTCTTTGGATTTTGCTTTGATTAAGTATCTAGATTATGTGCGTTATCGATTTAAATACTAACGATTTTCTTCTTTGTTTGTTGTTAACGATGCAGCGGTTCTGAGAAGACGACGGCGACGACGGAGACTACTATTCCGACGACCTGCACGCTCCACGTGAGCGCATTAGATGCATTAGCGAACGTTAATTCGATCTTCTCAGGAGTGGTGTTCGTTGGGCTGAATCTCGACAGTGGGGCAACGTTAGTTGATCCAGGGGACTCTTGCGCTGCGCCGGCTAGTCTGGCCAGAAGCCTTATATTGTTTGAGGTGTTCTCCTTTGCATTCTTCTTGCTGTCTAGCCTTATCGCACAAGGGCTCAAGCTGCAGCTCAACCTCGTAGGCGCAAAGAAGATTGTCCCGGACGCGCTTGTGCCGATCAACGAGAACACCATGCGCTTTGGGATGCTGGCCACCGCTGTGAGCACCCTCATGGGCACCATCTTCCTCACTCTCTCTATCGTGGCTGTCATTGAAATAAGGCTCGGTTTGCTCACCTGCACAACTAGCCACTGGTCCCAAGCGGCCATAATTCCCCTTCTCATCTCTGTCTTTGTCGTGTCTCACTTGGGACTGTATCACTTCAGTATATTCAGAATAGTGGCTTCACATCATGATGATTAAGATGAGATTAGTAAGCAATTAATCTAATAGGTTAATGTAGGCATGCATACTCAAAAACCAACAAATTCTCATTAGGCTAGTGCTTCTATTTAGAGGTTGTACATCCACAAGATGCCAAGCATCTAATCCCACTGATTTCTCCTTGATTTGTGCCACCTCCCCTACATCTGGTACACCTTTTCCTAGAATCTTTCCACACCCCTATATTCACTCATGCTACCCTTGATTCTCTTATCAGTAGATTCCTCTTGGTTGGTCTTGAGCTAAATTTTTATACATATTACTTATCTGCACTTGTGCGTGCATTGTTATTTTATTAGTGTAAGTGATAGTGGATTTCTAGTTTTATACACTTTATGTGTGAACAAACTCTTAGTGCTTGTTATTTTTGTTAAAGTGGTAGCAATTCTATTATTAGTTCCATGGCTAATTTTTACAATAAATATTAAAATACTCATGTCGTGAGGGGAGCTACACGCATGATGAGGAGGAAGATTTGACCCAGTTGGTCACTTAGTGTCGCAAGATGACGGTGATAATTAACGCACAACATATTATTTTGAACTATTAAAGTTGCAACAAAACACTTTATCTTAAGCTAACGGGGAGGGGGTTTTCAAGCCCACATCCTATAGGAGGGAGCATGCTACCTTCACCCTTGGTTAGTCCATGCGGCTAGGGGTGGAGGCTGGACCTGTTAAATTTGAAGTATTGTGATGAGCTATGGTGGATCAAATGCAAGAATCAATATAATTAGCAAGTGATTAGATGATGATTAAGATAAAATTAGTAATTAATCTAATAGCTTAATGTAGGCATGGATACTCAAAAATCAACAAATTCTCATTAGGCCAATGCCTCTATTTATAGGTTGTACATCCACAAGATTCCAATCATCTAATCATCCCACTGATTTCTCCTTGATAATTAACGCACAACATATTATTTTAAACTATTAAAGTTACAACAAAACACTTTATCTTAAGCTATAACGGGGAGGGGGTTTTCAAGCCCACATCCTATAGGAGGGAGCATGCTACCTTCACCCTTGGTTAGTCCATGTGGCTAGGGGTGGGGGCTGGACCTGTTAAATTTGAAGTATTATGATGAGCTATGGATCAAATGCAAGAATCAACATAATTAGCAATGATGATTAAGATGAGATTAGTAAGCAATTAATCTAATAGCTTAATGTAGGCATGGATACTCAAAAACCAACAAATTCTCATTAGGCCAATGCCTCTATTTATAGGTTGTACATCCACAAGATTCTAATCATCTAATCCCACTGATTTCTCCTTGATTTGTGCCACCTCCCCTACATCTGGGGGTACCTTTTCCTAGAATCTTTCCACACCCCTATATTCACTCATGCTACCCTTGATTCTCTCATCAATAGATTCCTCTCACATTTTCACTGCTACCCACTTAATTACAAACTCCCTTTTATAGTCTCTTGCTAAGGGCGTGTTCCCGCATACCCATTCACTGGCATATTTCAACACCTCCCATCGAGTGAATAAATCTAGCACACCTGGATCCTATACCAAGTTTCTCTCTTACTTGGTCGCATGTGGCGAGCGACGAGCGACTAGTGCCTCAAGTCCCTAACTCATAGTCCTTGACACACTCTCTCTCTCTCTCTCTCTATGTGTCCAAGGCTACTACAAGTGCTCGTGACCTTGACTAAAGTGCTTAGATATACATCTACCACATGGTCTACATCATCGGTGGCTCAGAGGTGGTTTTACTCTGTTGGGGGGCAGGTTACATTGGGTTGTGGGGTTTCTCTCTCTTTCTCTCTCAGAAAATATGTCGTGACTCCTCTTCCTTAGGAGTCTCCATGAAGTTTGCCGATGTCGATCCTTCTTCATTTAGTCTGCTATAGCAGTCTCTAGCCATATGTCCTCGCTTCCATAGTTGTGACAAGTGAAGGTCCTTCCTCCTCCCCTGCCTCTTCCTCGTCCTCATCCTCGTGAGAGTCCTCCTGGGGTGTAGAATGTTCTCTCCTCTCCAGTTGTTGGGTCCAACCCTTTCTTCTCTTTGACCTTGTTCTCTTGCTCTAGTAGAGCTCCTGTCTAATGCAACTTCAATTCTGGTACATTCTTTAAGGTTGCCACAAATTGAATGTTCTCATATTCTCCTTTGTCCACACTCTTCACAAGCACTGCTAGTGCCTCATCATCCTCTACCTTCTTCCCAATGACTGCCAGTTGTTGCTTAATGCTTTTGTATTTGTTTAAGTGTGTGGTTAGAGGTTACCTTTCCTTCATGTCAAGTTTGTAGAATTGCATTAGCAGATTTATCTTTGAATTTTTTGCATGAGTGCCAAATAATTTGTTAAGTTCATCCCATGCATCTTTAGCTCATTGTATCCCTACAATGTGGTGAATGATTTCATCATTTAAGCTGAGTGCAATGAGTCTTAATGCTTTCTCATTCCTGCTTTCCACTTATTCTCCCCGTGCTCCTCTAGACATTCATCTCTTCCCTCAACTAGTCCCCACAGATTCTTCCTCATGAGCAGATACATGGTCTTTGTTTGCTATGTATGAAACTGCTCCCCGTTAAATTTAGCTATTTCTTATGCATTGGTCATGAGATGATGTGAAGGGGGTTTTCCCTCTTGATCCAATTCAAAATTCAAGGGTAGTGTCTACCCTTTTACAACTCCAATCTGATGTTTAATGATGATTACAACGAGTTTATCAGCCACATGAATTCACCAAATTACATAAGGCCAAGGGTAACTAATTTGTACTTAATGGTTGAAATATCAAACCATCTCCGAATTGCAATCTGAAGTGATAGGGATCTGTATCAAATACCCAATGGTAAATTTGAATCCTCAATTGCACCAAAAATAGTGATTAGTACTAATTAATCATTGATTAGTGAAATAATCCCCTATCTTATGTGCAAAAAATAGAGTGCACGAGGAGGCCACATCTGGTGCCTTAGAGTTCAAATGGGCTCAGATTATTTCAAAGGTATCAATAGCAGTTAGTCTTGTAGGAGATCAAGCTAAGAAACAAAGGATTTGACCAAACATTGAATGCTTAATCTCTGTTTTACCAAAGTCACTTGCAGATTTGATGCAGAGCTTGATTCCAATTCTCCTTGAAGAATTTCAAGATTCTGAGGTCATAGGCTTGCAGAGCACCCTTGAAAACCCCAGGGGTTAAGAGGAATTAGACCAATTTCTTTTGTGTAAGTGTAGATCTACAAATCCCTTCAGAAACTTAGTGCCAGCAAAATTGCGAATTTCTCTAGTGGCGGTTTGATGAGCTGAGGTGATGGGCTAGAGCAAGGGGATTGTGGCTAGCTATGGCTGAAAGATTTTGAGCTAATGTTGATCCTAGAGGGACAAGCAGAGGTTAGTTGAAAATAGACTTAAAAATGGATTAACTCCTAATTATGATTAGTAGAGTAATTAATAAGGTAATTAGGCTCAAAAAATAAATGAATCCTAAGCTTGGCTCTGATACCATGTTAAATTTACAGCATTGTGATGAGCTATGGTGGATCAAATGCAAGAATCAACATAATTAGAAAATTAGATGATGATTAAGACGAGATTAGTGAGCAATTAGTCTGATAGCTTAATGTAGGCATGGATACTCAAAAAATAGCAAATTCTCACTAGGCTAATGCCTCTATTTATAGGTTGTACATCCACAAGATGCCAAGCATCTAATCCCACTGATTTCTCTTTGATTTGTGCCACCTCCCGGGGTACCTTTTCCTAGAATCTTTCCACACCCCTATATTCACTCATGCTATTAATTGATTCTCTCATCAGTAGATTCCTCTCACATTTTCACTGCTACCCACTTAATTACAGACTCCCTTTTACAGTCTCTTGCTAAGGGCTTGTTCCCGCACACACCCATTCACTTGCATATTTCAACAGGACCTTGAGAGAGAAGAAGAGCAGCAGAGGGGGGGTGGTGTGTTTGCAAACACACAAGATATAATTTTGAACAATTAAAGTTGTAACTAGTTACCAACCATGCCCACATTATCTTAAGCTAATAGGTGTATGCATTTAATTGAGAAGAGACCTTATAAGATAGTACATTATGAGTTTAATGACATTCTAGGTTTAAGAAAGTCTATAATGGGCTTAAAAAAACTTTAAGTTTACTTTTTTAAAAAGAAAAGTGATTTAAGTTTAGGATTACATCTTTTTTAGATAATAGAGTTTCTTATTCTATTAGACCGCACACTCGTGATCATTGATTTATACTCCACTACTGGAGCTATACTCTCATTAGAGCTTGATGCTCATTAGAGTACAATAGAGAGAGTTAGAGAGTTGCCATAGCTAGAGAGCTCAAGAGCTTCACTCAAGAGCTTTACTCAATAGGTTATGAGAATGGCCAACCATAAGTGAGCCTTGCTTGTTGCCATATATATATAGGCAGTGATGTGTGTGAACACACTTAGGACCATCGGGGCACTTTTTCCCTCTTTAGGAGGTTTTTTCCCTCGGCTTGTATATACGCCCATCCTTCTAGGGCTAACTTATCTTTTGTACATTGACACAATCTAATACATTGCGTGTTGTGTGCATTCTTGCTTCTTCTTTTCCAAGCTTTGTGTGCTTTCTTGCAACCCTAATTCCAACCATTGGTATCAGAGCAGGCATCGGCTCCCAGGGCTACGCCGCCAGCACCCTCCAACTCACGTCCTCTGATTGAGGTGAGCTTTCACGATCGCTTGCAGGTCCCTATACTCTGTAAATAAGCTTGTAGGGCTTGGCATTCTCGAAAATTGCATCAGAGGTCGTTCCGGGCTTCGTTTTTGCATTGCAAGTTCTGCACAGGTGTTTTTGTCATTTTCTATGTGCAGAAATTTTGACAGTGCAGTTTTCAGGCATACGTATTCTATTGTGGACCGTGCTACATAGCACGAGTTGTTTTCTGTTCAGTCTTTGCTTCATTACAGGTAGCTTTTGCATCAGTTTCAGTCAGTGGCCATGGCTGATAACAACAATGATGTATTTCGCATGTTGTCTGCTGGATGGAGACAGCAACTACCCACTTTGGGCATACATGATGCAGCATGTTTTGGTTGCAAAAGGAGTGTGGAACATTGTGCAGGGTATGGATGTACGTCCAGGTTCTTTGGATGTAGGATCTATTGAGGATGTTGCAGGTTCTAGTAGCTCTACTGTTGCTGTTGTTTTACCCACTACTGTTGAACAAGCTCGTTGGGATGGTAAAGATGTGCAGGCTCATGCCTTGATTGAATTTTTTGTCAAACGTAACATCACCCCACATATTCGTTCAGCTAAAACATCAAAACAAGCTTGGGATATTCTAGCTGGTTTGTATGCAGGTCGTAACGAGGCAAAAATCTCTTACCTACGTAAAGAGCTAGAATTGAAGATTATGCAGGAAGATGATGACATGAATGTTTTTCTTGCTGAGATTAAAGATCTCAAAGAACAGTTGATTTCTACAGGATTATTCCTGATCATTCTCTTGTGCAGACTGTTCTTGATGCTTTACCTAAGACATATCAGACTTTTGCTTCCACGTGGAGACTTCTTACTGAGGACAGACCTAATGCTGTCAAGTATGATACTTTAGTCAACAAGCTCTTGCAAGAAGCGCAGTCCAGGCAAAACAGGGCCAGGCGCAGCGTGCAGTTGATCAAGCATTTATTGCTACCCACAACAGCAGAGAAGAAGTGGTAAGGCAGCCCCTTCCACTGTTTCTTCTCCTATTAGTAGGTCTGCAACTTCTTCTCCTTCCATAAGTAGCAATAATAAGTCTGAGAAGGCTCTTGATAAAGGCAAGAAAAAGACCAGGTGCAACTATTGTAAGGCAAATGATCATGTCATTAAGAATTGCCCTAAGCTAAAGGCTAAAGAGGCAAAGAAGAAAGAGTCAAATGCAGCCACAATAGCAGATGCTTCTACAAATGCAGATTCTACAAATGTTGTGCAGGATACAGAATGGGCGTTTAGCGTGTATTGCCAGTATGACCCATCTGTACATGATGCATGTTTGGCAGTTTCTGTTGACTCTAATGTATGGTATTTTGACAGTGGTGCTACAAAGCACATTACCTCGCATCGTGATATGTTCACTTGTCTTGAGGCTGTCTCTAATGGGAATACTGTCACATGTGCCAATAATGCTTCTTACCCAGTGAAGGGCATTGGTAAAATTATGCTTACTGCTACAAATGGTAGCACTTTCACACTTTCAGATGCTTTGTATGTGCCAGGGATAAAGAAGAATCTATTGTCTGTCTCTGCGCTTGCTAGACTTGGACTTGTAGTCAAATTTGTGGATGACAGATGTACTGTTTCTGGTGATACGATTATTGCATCTGGCACCTTGTTTCGTGGGCTGTATAGGCTCAATTCTTATGAAAAGTGTGTGGAAGATTCAGCAAATGCAATTTCTGATGAAAAGGTAGTTTTAGATGCAAAACTGTGGCATGCTCGTTTTGGTCATCTGAACTTTGCTAGTTTGCTGTGTTTGCAGAAATTTGATATGGTTGCTTCATTGCCCCCTCTTGAGGCACCATTGAAACATGTTTGTGAAGGCTGTATTTTGGGAAAAATGCAGCGTTCTGCGTTTCCAAAGGATGGTTCTGTGCGGGCCACTCGCAAATTGCAACTTGTACATAGTGATGTATGTGGGCCTATGCAAACTCCGTCAAACACTTGTACTTCATGACTTTCATTGATGATTACTCAAGGCATGCATGGGTATATCCACTGAAGGCAAAGTCCGAAGTGTTTTTGTGCTTCAAACAGTTTTTTCTTATGGTTGAAAATGTATCCAATTGTAATGTGGGCACCCTCCGTTCTGATCGAGGGGGGGAGTACATGTCTAAAGAGTTTGATGCATTTCTGGCTAGTCGTGGGATAAAACACCAATGTACAGTGCCGTATACCCCTCAGCAAAATGGTGTTGCTGAGAGGAAAAACAGGTCACCTATGGAGATGACACGATGTATGGTCAAGAGCCAAGCTTTGCCACATGAATTTTGGCTTGAGGCTGTCATGTGTGCTGCATATGTACTCAACAGGTGTCCCACTAAGGCCTTGCAGAAGCTTGGCATGGCAGGAAGCCTTCTATTGGTCACTTGCGTGTCTTTGGTTGCTTGGCCTATGCTTTAGTGCCTGTGCAACAACGCAGAAAATTGGATGATAAGGCTATCAAATGCATTTTTGTTGGTTACAGTGCTGAGAGCAAGGGTTACAAATTGTATCATCCGCAGTCAAAGCGTATCTTGATTAGTCGAGATGTTGTTTTTGTGGAAGATGCTGTGCAGCCTTTGTTATCATGTACCAAAGAGACAGGTGTGAGCTCACGGGATGTATTTGATACGTTGTTGCCTCTATTTACAGGTGGGAATTCAAATGTAAGTCCTAATGAGGCAAATACTTAGCCTATGCAGATTTCAAACGACATCTATGAGGATAGGGCTGAAAATGAGCAAGCTAGAGGTATGCCTAAATGGCTAGTGCAAACCTTGCGTGATAGTAAAATTGATGCACCTATGTCTAGTCGTACTCGTTTAGGTTTTTAGCATGCCTCTTATGCATCAGCAGATTGTTATGCTTTGGTTGTGTCTAGTATGTGTGAAGAGGAAGAACCTCTTTCATTTGATGAGGCACAAAAATCAGAAAATTGGTTGGTTGCAATGCAAAGTGAATATGATGCTATAATGAAGAATGGTACATGGTCTTTGTGTGATTTGCCTATTGGTAAAAAGGCCATTGGATGTAAGTGGGTTTTTAAGTTGAAACGAAAGCCAGATGGCAGTGTTGATCGCTATAAGGCTAGACTTGTTGCAAAGGGTTATGCTCAAGAAAAGGGCATTGATTTTGATGAGACCTTTGCTCCCACTTGTCGTGTGACTACCATTCGTAGCATTTGTGCATTGGCACCTCATAATGGTTGGAATGTACATCCGTTGGACATGAAGACTGCGTTCTTGAATGGAGATTTGCATGAGGAGGTGTATGTATCGTAGCCTCATGGTTTTGTTCAAAGAGGACAGGAAAACAAAGTGTGCAGGTTGAAAAAGGCTTTATATGGTTTAAAGCAAGCTCCACGAGCTTGGTATGAAAAGATACATGCATATTTGACTGCACATGGTTTTCAGAATAGTCCAACAACAGAAAGCACTTTGTATGTTAAACGTGTGGATGATGTACATCTAATCATTGCTCTCTATGTCGATGACATGCTGCTCACAGGACCAAATGAGAGTCATATTGCTGATTTTAAGGCTGATTTGAATGCCTCTTTTGAGATGTCAGATTTGGGGCATTTGCATCATTATTTGGGGATACAATTTAAGCAGTGTGATGGAGGTATTGCCTTGTGTCAGACAAAGTATATTGAGACATTGTTGCAGAGATTTGGCCTTGAAGACTGCAAGCCTATTGCTACTCCAATGGAGACAGGTTTGAAGTTGAGTCTTCATAATGTTGGAGATCACTTTGATGTCACACTCTATCAGACAGCTGTTGGTTGCCTCATTTATGTATGCATTACGAGGCTGGACATTCAGTTTGCAGTCTCACAGGTGAGCAGGTTTATGCATAGCCCAGGGTCTCAGCATTGGAAGGCAGTTAAACGCATCTTTTGCTACTTGAGTGGCACCATACATCTTGGGTTGTTTTATCCCAAGGGGGATCGTTGTCGCCAGATTTACATGCTTTTTTGGACTCAGATTGGGCTGGTTGCTATGACACAAGAGTGTCCACAAGTGGTTTTTGTTTTATGCTCGGTAGCTCATGCATATCTTGGTTGAGCCCTACTGTGGCCACTTCTAGTTGTGAAGCTGAGTACAGGGTAGCTTTTTCAGCTACGGTTGAGTGTGTGTGGCTCAGACGGCTTATGGTGGGTGACTTGGGTGTTGGACAGGAGTCTGCCACCTCTATCTTCACTGACAGTCAGAGTGCATTGGCAGTTGCGAGAAACCCAGTCTTTCATGCTCGCACAAAGCACATTGAGGTGCATTATTACTATGTCAGGGAGAGACTCTCAGCAAGAGAGATCAACTTGGCCTATGTGCCAACACAGGACAACCTCGCCGATCTTTTCACAAAGACGCTTCCTCGTGAGAAGTTCGAAGCTTTCCGCAAAGCTTTGGGCTTGCTCCCCTTTGTGGACTAATCTACTTCGGGCATGGCACTCCCCTATATATGAGTGCCAGCTCTCGTTCACACCATCACTCCCAGGGGGGATTTGTTGCCATATATATATAGGCAGTGATGTGTGTGAACACACTTAGGACCGCCGGGGCACTTTTTCCCTCTTTAGGAGGTTTTTTCCCCCGGCTTGTATATACGCCCATCCTTCTAGGGCTAACTTATCTTTTGTACATTGACACAATCTAATACATTATGTGTTGTCTGCATTCTTGCTTCTTCTTCTCCAAGCTTTGTGTGCTCTCCTGCAACCCTAATTCCAACATTGCTTAATACACTTAGAACTCTCATTTAGAACCCACATTGACCAAAAACGATTTACATTGCACTTCGGCACAAAAATATGGAAAAATTATGTGCGTCTTTATGTTCCCATGGCTACAATCCCGCTCTCTCGCATTAATTGCTTCCGGCCTCCTTCCATAATCCGTGTTCCCGTAAGTGTTCCTGTGGAACAACCAGTGACCTCAATGTGCATACATACACCCAATGGCATCTGTTGACCTCCTTGTAGCACACACAATGTTTGCACAACCAATCTGTCTTCCTGCAGTTCTTAAAACAGAGTTCTGCAAAGAATCGATGACTTACCCGCAATGCTCGAAATCGCCTGCTTTCTGAAAAACGGAGGTCGTAACATGCTCGAAACGCGTTTTCGGCCTGAAAAATTCTGTCCAACAGGACTTTTTGTTTGCCCTATAGCTTTTTACTCCCGCAAAGAAAGCTCCTCAATCAAAGATCGTTTGCCGGTGCCTCTCGTAGAGCTCCCGACAAGGGTGTAGTCGCCAACACAAATAGGGAAGAGTAGATGAAGCTCTTACCCTGTACCACTTCTTGTGCTGCTCTTGCTTGCACCTCAGCCCTTAGCATGAACCAGGCTCTGATACCATGAAAAGATGCATGGGAGAAGAGAGCTTGAGCTCTTGCAAGCACACACACACTCACAAAGCCCTAAAAGAGAACACACAAGGTGAGAGGCTGAAAATCTTCTTCTTCTTCACACAACACTCAGCACACCATATACAAAGATAGGAGTACACACAATATGAAAAGGTACTTCAACCAAATACATACTAGGGTTCTCTATAGTGTGAACCCAACTAAATGAGCTGGCGCTATGACTATGCCAGTCTCTAGAACGGCTGTCACACAGCCTGTCATTCCACTGGCCACATATCACCCATGATCTCACCAACCATGCCAGTGGTGTAAGTGTGGGGCCTATCCCCCAAGCGGGTCATCAGTGTCCACCGCCTCACTAAAATGAGCTCGATATCTCAACATTATTGAGGGATAATGGGTGTATGTACATGTGTTGTAGTTATAAGATTCCTCCCTCCGGCTTTTGAGGTGTGCAGGTGTAAGAACCTCCCCTTCTGATCTTATAAATATTCCCTATTTTGGCTTGTTTTGGCCTAGAGAGAGAAAATATCTAGAGAGAGGTAATTCAAAATTGAGATATTTTTGGATATAAAAATCCTCCTAGTGTCTAAAATGGTTTCCCCTGAAACAGATATTGAAAAAGAAATTTCCAATGTGTAATCGGAATAAATTAAAATCAAGTAAAAAGGACCTAAGTTAGCCTAAGGGTCCAGATTTTCTAAAATTTTTGAATTAAGGTTTATATGGACCAATTAGATTAATCCAAATGTAGGGGGAGGAGATAAATGGAAGAATAAAAGAAAATTCCCCAAAAATGAGTAAATGCTCACATAAGATGAAGAGTTGACTAAGGACAAGGTTATTAGTTAAAAAAGAAGAGATATTTAGAAGAAATGATGCATTTTCACACCTCAGTGTGGGGAATTCCCCTCATGAAGGAGGCGCCTATTTCACATGTGTGGTTGAGTTTTAAACTCACAAATAATGAGATATTTTCATCTCTCCTCTCTCCTTTTTCAACTAGATCCAAAAAGTAAGCTAAACTGACCTAAAAATGGTCAAAAATTGACCAAACTGATTTGGAAAATTCTAGAATCAGTTTGCTTGGTTAGAGGCTCACTTTTTCCTATAAATGAAGTCTCCCCCTTTGTAAATGGTTAATAGTGTTTTATGCACTGTTACTCTACTCCTCCCCCAGAGCCAAAAACAGTGAATTTATTGATAATTCATTAGTTTTTGACCATTTCCTCTTCAAAAGAATTGGTGGCCACTCTTGTTGCAAACAAGAGTAGATCCCTCAAACCATTAAGCCAAAGGAAAGCTCACAAAAATTCATGTAAGTTAGAAATCCTTCTTTTTCTTTATTCCATTTAATAGTTTTCTAATTTTTGTTTTCTTTAAAATGAAAAATGATGTTATGCCTTGTTGGAAAGGCTTTCCCCCTCTCTTCATTCTTGAATTCAACCTTTCTTTATCCTAGCTATGTAATCAAATTGTTAGAATTAAACTTTTCATATTGTTTCTCTTTAAAAAGTAAAATTTGATTAGTTTAGAATGCTTTAACCATTTGGATTAATTTCTAAGTAACTTGAGAATGAAAAAAATTGAAAAACGGTCAGCCATACAAAGGAGGTTATGGTAAAATTTTCTTAAATTTTGTGAAATAAGTTTTATCTTTTATTATTCAAAAAGAGAAATCCCCACCGTTTGTGTATTCTAAAAGTGTTATTTTTATTCTATGCATAGAAAAATGCATATTAGAAATATTTTTATTATAAAAGTGTTAATTTCATTAGAATTAATTTCTATGCATAGAAAAATGCATATTGGGAATATTTTGATTCTAAAAGTGTTACTTTCATCAAAATTGATTTTTATGCATAAATAGATGCATAGGAGAATTTTTTTTATTATAAAAGTGTTACTTTCATTAATATTGAATTTATGCATAAATAATAGCATAAAAGGATTTTTTAAATTATAAAAGTATTAATTTCATCAAATTTTGATTTTATGCATAGAAAGAATTTTTTTTTATTTCAAAAGAGTTATTCTCATCAATTTTGATTTTATGAATAAAAAGATGCATAAAGAAATTGATTTTTATTTTAAAAGTGTTATTCTCATCAATTTTGATTTTATGCATAGAAAGATGCATAAAGAAATTTATTTTTATTTTAAAAGAGTTATTCTCATTAAAATTAAATTTATGCATAGAAAGATGCATAAAAGATTTATTTTTATTTCGAAAGTGTTATTCTCCTTAAAATTGAATTTATGCATAAATAGATGCATAAACGGATTTTTATAAAAGTGATTTCCCAGTGAAGTTGTTCTTATACATAATTAGATGTGTAAAGAATCTTTATATCAAAAATAAGAATTCTCTTACATTCTATAAATAGATGTGATAAGATGTGATATGAATTAGATAGATGAGAATGAATAGAGAATGGATGTGATGAGAATAGAAGTGATGAGAATGAGAGGTAAATAGATGTGATGATATGTGATGCAAATCAGATAGATGGGAATGAATGGATCTATGGATGATGTGGATTGACGTGTGGATTGATGTGGATGGATGTATGGAAGATGTGAATGGATGTGTGGGTAATGTAAATTGATGTGAATGGATGTATGGATGATGTGGATTGATGTGTGGGTAATGTGGATTGACGTGAATGGATGTATGGATGATGTGGGTTGATGTGTGGATAATGTGGATTGATGTGAATGGATGTATGGATGATGCGGATTGATGTGTGGATAATGTGGATTGACGTGAATGGATGTATGGATGATGTGGATTGATGTGTGGATAATGTGGATGGAAGTATGGATGATGTGGATTGACGTGTGGATTGATGTGGATGGATGTATGGAAGATGTGAATGGATGTGTGGATAATGTGGATTGACGTGAATGGATGTATAGATGATGTGGATTGACGTGAATGGATGTATGGATGATGTGGATTGACGTCTGGGTAACGTGGATTGATGTAGATGGATGAGTGGATAATGTGGATTCATGTGAATGGATGTATGGAATATGTGGATTGATGTGTGGGTAATGTGGATTGACGTGAATGGATGTATGGATGATGTGGATTGATGTGTGGATAATGTGGATTTACGTGAATGGATGTATGGATGATGCGGATTGATGTGTGGATAATGTGGATTGACGTGAATTGGATGTGTGGATGATGTGGATTGATGTGTGGATAATGTGGATTAATGTGGATGGATGTATGGATGATGTGGATTGACGTGTGGATTGATGTGGATGGATGTATGGAAGATGTGAATGGATGATGTGGATAATGTGGATTAATGTGGATGGATGTATGGATGATGTGGATTGACGTGTGGATTGATGTGGATGGATGTATGGAAGATGTGAATGGATGTGTGGATAATGTGGATTGACGTGAATGGATGTATAGATGATGTGGATTGACGTGAATGGATGTATGGATGAAGTGGATTGATGTGTGGGTAATGTGGATTGATGTAGATGGATGAGTGGATAATGTGGATTGATGTGGATAGATAAGTGGATAATGTGGATTGATGTAGATGGATGCATGTGGATGATGTGGATTGATGTGTGGGTAATGTGGATTGACGTGAATGGATGTATGGATGATGTGGGTTGATGTGTGGATAATGTGGATTGACGTGAATGGATGTATGGATGATGTGGATTGATGTGTGGGTAATGTGGATTGATGTGGATGGATGAGTGGATAATGTGGATTGATGTGGATGGATGTATGGATGATGTGGATTGATGTGTGGGTAATGTGGATTGACGTGAATGGATGTATGGATGATGTGGGTTGATTTGTGGATAATGTGGATTGACATGAATGGATGTATGGATGATGTGGATTGATGTGTGGATAATGTGGATTGACATGAATGGATGTATGGATGATGTGGATTGATGTGTGGATAATGTGGATTGATGTGGATGGATGTATGGATGATGTGGATTGACGTGTGGATTGATGAGGATGGATGTATGGAAGATGTGAATGGATGTGTGGATAATGTGGATGGATGTGGATGGATCTATGGATGATGTCGATTGATGTGGATGATATGGATGGATGATATGGATGATGTGGATTGATGTGTGGATGATGCGATTGGATATGATTTCATGTGGGAATGATGTGATGTGATAGGGATCGATGAAGAAAAAAAAATTTGTGGGAAGATGAGAAATGATGGGGACTAATGTGAAAGGATGTGAAGTGATGAGAAAAGATGGAAATATTGTTGGAACTGTATATTGTATGTGAAATCTATTTTTAAATGACTATTTTATGTCAAGAATGCTGGGGAAGCATTTTGACCGTCTTGTGAATGAGGTCGTGGAGACCTATCTATTAAAGTTGCAACTGCTTTGATGGAGAGTCAACGAAGGATGTCTTGCGTGTATCAAGGTCGTTGGCCGAGAGGTCTTGACCAGCCTCATTTGATTTAAATGGTGAGCTTCCGGTACAGTGGATGAGGGACCAAGGAAGCGGCCTATGAGTGAAGCGCTAGGTGACCTGCAAAGGATCTTAGAGGGTATTGACCATACGGTGCTCGGGCTGCTCTGGGTCACCGAAGATACCCACACGTACGTCGGGGAAGATATTGGAACAAGGAGTAAGAGTTGTTTTCTGAATTTGGGCATGGATTTGGTTGATTGACCTTGCTGGTCCTCAACGAATGAGACCATGGCTCTTTTATATGGATCTTTTGGTTGATCTTGCTGATATTCAGCGGAGACTCCATTTTTGTTAAAGTGACTACTTGCCGGTGACTATGAGCTAGGAACTATCGAAAAGGTCCCTGAGTGGACAAGGGGTGAGCGTTCTGGTTGCCAATGATGCCATAGGTACACCGATGAATGAATGTTTGGAAATAAGGATTCAATTGGATAATTAGAGGATTATGATCAGTGACACTATGGTTTCATTAAAATGGTTGTTTTAAAGACTGTTGAATCTGTGAAAAAACGGTAATTTCATATTGGGTGTGTAAGTGGTGTGACTAGTTTTAAGTTTGCATGAATATTCGGCTAGGGGGCCTGGGAACTCTTTTCCCTCTGGTACTCGGGACAACCTAACGAAATTCTTAATTGGATCCCATCACTACAGTGGTTGGGCAGTTGGCTAACCCATGGGACTAGGCTAGACTGATGGATCCCTAAATTGAGACTCAATTCTATTCTGGTTCGATAGATGAAGTAAATCCCAGACAAAAATTGTTCTATGGAAAAGAATCAACGGCTGTGCCTCTCAATGAGGAAAAAAGCATTGGTCTCTATGATCCGAATACAATATTTCCCTGATTTGACTATGGGACTTACGGGTTCGATCAGATTAGTTCAGTTAATTAAGGCTTTTGACTACATTAGAGAAAAGTTATCCTGGAGGAATCGCCCGTGCTTTCCGAGCAAGGGAAGTTTTTCTAGGCTCGATTTTGGAAGAACCGATGGATTAGTCTCTTATCCGGACATCCGTGGTGGGCGAGGCCCCAAGTGTGGGACCCTATTCCGCGCAAGAAGTGCTACTTTCGCTGCTAGCACCCCTGAATTCGTTGCGCGGTGGGATAGGGACCTTACAACAGTTGGTATCAGAGCGAATTGGCTAATGAGGATCAACCGAGAAGCCAAAAATGTCAAAATTTTATGATGAAGAAGTAGTAAAAGGTTGTAATTATGTGTAAAATTCATACAAATTGATATTCAAATTGAAATTCATAAATTGGTAATTGGGTCTTCAGATGGAAGTACCGCAATTGTATGGAATCCCTGACTTGCTTAAGGCCTAAACATGATGGTATTTACCTTATAGTTCCAAGGACCGTGACTACCCGTATATACCGAGGGTATAATTGCAGCTCTTTATACTGGCAGTATATACGAGTAAATCTAAGACTTGAAATTATAAGCATTAATACTATCTAGATGATGAATTCGAATGTGGTTGATATGATTTTAAATTCTAGTTGAGAACTGATGTGTTGATTTGGATTCTGATTGAAAAATGAAGATTCCTGAATTTTGGTTGAAATGTAATAAACTAAGCAAAATCACAATGAGGATGAATGGGATGAGTCCCTGTGATGATGTTCATATAACTGGAATGATGTTAATGACTTCAACAAATCACTATGAGATTAGTGGATTGTGCAGACAGATTGTTGCTATTAACACTTGACCCAGTGGATCAAGTTAAGGGATGTCAAATTAAAAATATGTAGAATTAAAAATTCCCATGGAGGGCTATTCAGTTTAGAAATTTTGGTCTAATGGACCATTATTGTGATAAGGATTTGAATGTTACGATCTAAGTGAATTATTATCTGATGAGAGTTTTATATAAGGGATCTTTATTCCAGGATTCTGTTGGGTTCACCAACCAGACTATAAGGAACCCCAGAATCAGTTGGATCTTAAGGAAAAGAGTTCTCCTCTAATTTTGCGAGATGAGGACATCTTGCGTTTTTTCAGTAGGATAGGATGTAAGATTCCTCCCTCTGGCTTTGTGTGCAGGTGTAAGAACCTCCCCTTCTGATCTTATAATTATTCCTCTCTCTGAAATAAAAGAAAGATCCTGTTTTGGCCTAAAGAGAGAAAATATCTAGAGGGAGGTAATTTAAAATTGAGATATTTTTGGATATAAAAATCCTCTTAGTGTATAAAATGGTTTTCCCTAAAACAGATATTCAAAAAGAAATTTTCAATGTGCAATTGGAATAAATTAAAATAAGGTAAAAAGGACCTTAGCCTAAGGGTCCAGATTTTTAAAAATTTTTGAATTAAGGTTCCTATATTGACCAATTAGATTAATCCAAAAGTAGGGATGAGATAAATGGAAGAATAAAAGAAAATCCCACAAAAATGAGTAAATGCTCACATAAGATGAAGAGTTGACTAAGGACAAGGTTATTAGTTAAAAAACAAGAGATATTTAGAAAAAATGACGCATTTTTGACACCTCAGTGTGGGGAATTCCCCTCTCATGAAGGAGGCTCCTATTTCACATGTGTGGTTGAGTTTTAAACTAAAAAATAATATGATAATTTCATCTCTCCTCTCTCATGTTTCAACTAGATCCAAAAAGTAAGCTAAATTGACCCAAAAATTGACCAATCTGATCTCAAAAATTCTAGAGTCAGTTCGCTTGGTTAGAGGCTCACTTTTTCCTATAAATGAAGCCTCCCCCTTTGTAAATGGTTAATAGTGTTTTATGCACTATTACTCTACTCCTCCCTAGAGCCAAAAACAGAGAATTTATTGATAATTCATTAGTTTTTGACCATTTTCTCTTCAAAAGAATTGGTGGCCACTCTTGTTGCAAACAAGAGTAGATCCCTCAAACCATCAAGCCAAAGGAAAGTTCACAAAAATTCATGTAAAATAGAAATCCTACTTTTTCTTTATTCCATTTAATGGTTTTCTAATTTTTGTTTTCTTTAAAATGAAAAATGATGTTATGCCTTGTTGGAAAGGCTTTCCCCCTCTCTTCATTCTTTAATTCAGTCTTTCTTTATCCTAGTTATGTAATCAAATTGTTAGAATTAAACTTTTCATATTGTTTCTAGTTTAGAATGCTTTAAAGCATTTGGGATAATTTCTAAGAAACTTGAGAATGAAAAAGATTTGAAAAATGGTCAGCCATACAAAGGAGGTTATGGCAAAATTTTCTTAAATTTTGTGAAATAAGTTTTATCTTTTATTATTCAAAAAGAGTAATCCCCACCGTTTGTGTATTCTAAAAGTGTTATTTTTATTCTATGCATAGAAAAATGCATATTAGAAATATTTTTATTATAAAAGTGTTATTTTCATTAGAATTAATTTCTATGCATAGAAAGATGCATATTGGGAATATTTTGATTATAAAAGTGTTACTTTCATCAAAATTAATTTTTTATGCATAAAAGATTATTTTAATTATAAAAGTGTTACTTTCATTAAAATTGAATTTATGCATAAATAGATGCATAAAAGAATTTTTTTAAAATTATAAAAGCGACTTTCATCAAATTTTTATTTTATGCATAGAAAGATGCATAAAGAATTCATTTTTATTTCAAAAGTGTTATTCTCATCAATTTTGATTTTATGCATAGAAAGATGCATAAAGAAATTTATTTTTATTTCAAAAGAAATTTGATTTTATGCATAGAAAGATACATAAAGAAATTTATTTTTATTTCAAAAGAGTTATTTTGATCAATTTTGATATTATGCATAGAAAGATGCATAAAGAAATTTATTTTGATCAATTTTGATATTATGCATAGAAAGATGCATAAAGAAATTTATTTTTATTTCAAAAGTGTTACTCTCATCAATTTTGATTTTATGCATAGAAAGATGCATAAAGAAAATTATTTTTATTTCAAAAGAGTTACTCTCATCAATTTTGATTTTATGCATAGAAAGATGCATAAAGAAATTTATTTTTATTTCAAAAAAGTTATTTTCATTAAAATTCAATTTATGCATAGAAAGATGCATAAAGAAATTTATTTTTATTTCGAAAGTGTTATTCTCCTTTAAATTGAATTTATGCATAAATAGACGCATAAACGGATTTTTATAAAAGTGTTATTTTCCACTGAAGTTGTTCTTATGCATAATTAGATGCGTAAAGAATCTTTATATCAAAAATAAGAATCCTCTTACATTCTATAAATAGATGTGATATAATGTGATATCAATCACATCTTATATAAAGAATCTTTATATCAAAAATAAGAATCCTCTTACATTCTATAAATAGATGTGATAAGATGTGATATGAATCAGATAGATGAGAATGAATAGAGAATGGATGTGATGAGAATAGAAGTGATGAGAATGAGAGGTAAATAGATGTGATAAAATGTGATGCGAATCAGATAGATGGGAATGAATGGATGTATGGATGATGTGGATTGATGTGGATGCATATATGAAAGATGTGAATAGATGTGTGGGTAATGTGGATTGTGAATGGATGTATGGATGATGTGGATTGATCTGTGGTGGGTAATGTGGATTGACATGAATGGATGTATGGATGATGTGGGTTGATGTGTGGATAATGTGGATTGACGTGAATGGATGTAATGAGTTGGGTCACCAACTTGATGCTCTCATACCAGTGTTAAGTGCACTGAGCTTAATCATGATAACGCAAAAAAAGGGCCTTCTTTATACCTTTATGTGGTGAGAACCTTTAGCATCCAATTTAGAGAGTAGAGAGAGAAGAGAATGAGAATGTAGAAGACGACACAGTATTGGGTCCCAAATACCCATTGAAGGGACCCTCCTACCAAGCAAGAGTATTCTCTTATATTATTCTTTGGAGAATGTTGTACAATGCTTGAGTAAACAAGCGATATGAATGCCCAATGCAAGGAGGAGGAAGACCGTACATCCGTCTGAGAATCCACCAAATCTAAGGCTCTTTTGAAGACTCTTGGGGCCATTGATGCAAGTCCAGATAGCTGTAGGACTACACATATGCTTGCTGAATGTGAAGAGGAGAATCCTTGGTTGCCTAGAGTCGACTCGATGCTATTATGCTTCTGCACTTTTGCTCAGTTACTTGAATATCTGATGGGGACTGAAGCGCCTGTATTTATATGTCTTCGGGGATGCAGTCAGGCTACCTGAGGAGGCTATCAAACTACAAAATTCCCACGACTAGGCATTCAATGCCTAGTCAGCTAATTATTACACTTGTCAGTTGGTTGGGGGCTGTTGGCTGGTTGGGTTGCTAGAGTCGAGTGGCTGTCTGGCCTCCCACGACTAGCTGTCTGGCCTAGCCGACTGTTGCCTAAGCCCACTAAAGGGCTGCCAACTAGCCTAGGTGTATGGCTAGGGCTTGGTTGCCCCTTGCAAGGCTAGTCCACCTTGGGGGCTGGCCTTAGGGCCTGCCCCTTCTACATGCAATGAGCCTACATGCTTAAATCATGCAACCTATGGCTAAGGCTTACATCTATATGCATCTAAATGATGAATTCTTCAAGTGGGTTAAGAGGACTGACACCTGACTGACCTCTAAGGCTCACAGACTGACCTACATAGCTCGTGCCGTCTAACTATCCTTGGACTAAGGTCTCATAATGGGGTCACGAGAGAGGCCATATATGGTTTAGTGGAAAATAGAGAAGACATCCCTTTGAAAAAGATTATTATTTATTTACCTAAATTTTTGATTAGTAGGTTGATTACTGTTTTGAGGCCCATAAATGGCAATTATGGTTTCTATTGTTTACTACATCCCATATTAGAGGTGTAACCGAGATTAGAAAGGAAATTCCCTCAAACTTTATTCACATGCTTGCCCAAAACTTTATTCAATGATGATTATATTGATTGATGTTTTGCAAGAAGGCGGAGGTCTTCATGTCTGAGGATAGCTATCATTTCATCATATGAAATTTCCCAAGCCACTCAAGCCACTGCAGGCAAAGAAGATTGCCATATAGCAGATGAGCAGCTTAGGAATAGCAATCAACGGAGTGGTTTCCCCGTTAACAGTCCATACAGTTTTCCAAAAAAAATTGGCCGTGGGGCGGCAGCGTCAGCGCGCGGCCTTCCCACAGTCTTTTTTTTGGAAAAAATAAAAATAAAAGGCCAAATCAGAATCAATTCTAACTGAATTAGAATCAATGCTGACTGATTCAGAATCAATTTTGAATCGGTCAATGAGAATCAGTGCTGATTGAATCATAATCAATGCTGACAGAATCAGAATATGAATTAGTGTTGACTAAATTAGAATCAATTCTGACTGAATCAAAATCAATTTTGATTGAATCAAAATCAATTTTGATTGAATCAATAATCTGTGCTAACTGAATCTGAATCAATTCTGGCTGAATCAGAATTAATTGAATCAGTGCTTATTGAATCAATTCTAGTTGAATCAAAATTAATTGAATCAGTGCTGATTAAATCAATTCTGACTAAATCAATTCTAACTAGATCAGAGTCTGAATCAATTCTGGCTGAATCAGAATCTAAATCAATTCTAACTAGATCAGAATCTGAATCAGTGCTAACTGAATCAATTCTGGCTGAATCAGAGTTAGTGTTGATTGAATCAATGCTGACTTAATCAATTTTGACTAAATTAGAATCTCAGTGCTGACCGAATCAGTTCTGACTGAATCTAAATCTGAATCACAACTGACTAAAGCTGATTGAATCTACTGAATCAATGTTGACTGAATTAATGTGATTGAATTAATGTGATTGAATCTACTGAATCAATGTTGACTGAATTAATGTGATTGAATTAGTGCTGACCGAATCAATTCTATTGAACTAATTCTGACTGAATGAGTTTTGGGTGAATCAGTTCTGATTGAATCATAATCAATTCTGACTGAATGAGTTTTGGGTGAATCAGTTCTGATTGAATCATAATCAATTCAAAGTGAATCAATTCTAACTGAATGATTTGTGATTGAATTAGAATTTTGACTGAAGTGCTGACTGAAAGAATTCTGACTGAATCGGAATTATCAATTCTGACTCGGTGCTTAACTGAATCAATTATGAGTGAGTGCTGATTGAATCAATTCTAACTGAATCAGTGCTGACTGAATCAGTGCTGACTGAATCAGTGTGCTGACTGAATCAGTGCTGACTAAATCAATTCTGTACTGACAAAATCAGTGCTTATTTAATCAATTTTGAAAGAATCAAAATCAGTGTTGGACTATTGAATCACTGCTAACTAGATTAATTCTAACTAACTGAATAAATTCTGACTAAATTAGTGCTGAGCTGAATTAGTGCTGATTGGATTCAATTCCGATTGAATGAGATTTGATTGAATCAATGTTGACTGAACCTTGGCCACTAATTTTGACTAAATTAGTGCTGACTGGATTCAATTCCGACTGAATGAGAATTGATTGGATTCAATTCCGACTGAATGAGAATTGATTGAATCAATGTTGCCTGAACCTTGGCCACTACACTAAGATGTGATCTTACTTGAAGAGTTATCATCCTTGAGTGTTAAATCAGTGATGACTGAATCAATTCTGACTGACTGAATCAATTCTGACTGACTGAATCACTTCTGACTGACTGACTGAATCACTTCTGACTGACTGACTGAATCACTTCTAAATCAATTCTGACTGAGACTGATTGAATCAATTCTGACTGACTGACTGAATCAATTTTGAGTGACTGACTGAATCAATTCTGACTGACTGACTGAATCAATTTTGAGTGACTGACTGAATCAATTCTGATTGACTGACTGAATCACTTCTGACTGAATCACTTCTGACTCAATCAATTCTAGACTTAATTAATTCTGACTGAATCAATTCTGACTTAATTAATTCTGACTGAATCAATTCTTGACTGAATCAATTCTAGACTGAATTAATTCTGACTGAATCAATGTTGATTGAATCAATGTTAATTGAATCAGAATCAGAATCAGTGCTGACTGACTGACTGAATGAGTGAATCACTTCTGACTGACTGACTGAATCACTTCTGAGTGAATCACTTCTGACTGACTGACTGAATCACTTCTAAATCAATTCTGACTGAGACTGATTGAATCAATTCTGACTGACTGACTGAATCAATTTTGAGTGACTGACTGAATCAATTCTGACTGACTGACTGAATCACTTCTGACTCAATCAATTCTAGACTTAATTAATTCTGACTGAATCAATTCTGACTGAATCAATTCTGACTGAATCAATTCTAGACTGAATTAATTCTGACTGAATCAATGTTGATTGAATCAATGTTAATTGAATCAGAATCAGAATCAGTGCTGACTCTACTGAGACTGAATTTGAATCAGTAGTACTGACTGAATTTGAATCAGTACTACTGACTGAATCAGAATCAGTGCTAACTGAATCACTGCGGAGACTGAATTTGAATCAGTACTACTGACTGAATTTGAATCAGTACTACTGACTGAATTTGAATTAGTACTACTGACTGATTCAGTGCGACTGAATTTGAATAAGTACTCACTGAATCAGTACGACTGAATCAATGATGACTGAATCAGTGTGACTGAATCAGTGTGATTGCATTAGTGTGCTAACTGAAACATTTTTGACGGAACTAATTCTTTTGAATGAGTTCTGACTAAATCAAATTTGATTGAATCAATTTTAACAAAATTGATTTAGTCAGAATCAATTCTAACTAAATCATAATCAATTCTAAGTGAATCAATTCCGACTGAATGATTTGTGGACTAAATTAAAATTTTGATTGAAGTAGTGACTAAAAGAATTCTGACTGAATCAGAATTTTGACCGGATCAATTTTGACTCAGTGCTGACTGAATCAATTTTGACCGGATCAATTTTGACTCAGTGCTGACTGAATCAATTTTGACTGAATCAATTTTGACTAAGTGTTAAATGAATTAATTATGACCAAATGATTTCTAACTGAATCAAAATTCTGACTGAATCACTTCTAACTAACTAAATCAATTCTGACTAAATCAATGCTGACTAAATCAAATCTAACTCAATCAATGTTTACTAATCAATTCTGACTGAATTAGAAACAGTGCTGATTGAATTAATTCTGACTGACTAATCAATTCTGATTGAATTAGAATCAGTGCTGATTGAATTAATTCTGAGACTGACTAATCAATTCTGACTAACTAATCAATTCTGACTAACTAATCAATTCTGACTAACTAATCAATTCTGACTGAATTAGAATCAGTGTTGATTGAATTAATTCTGACTGAATTAGAATCAATGCTGATTGAATTAATTCTGACTGAATTAGAATCAATGCTGATTAGAATCAATGCTGATTAGAATCAATACTGATTGAATTAATTCTGACGACGACTGACTAATCAATTTTGACTGAATTAGAATCAGTGCTGATTGAATTAATTCTGACGACTGACTAATCAATTCTGACTGAATTAGAATCAGTGCTGATTGAATTAATTCTGATTGACTGAATCAATTCTCGATGAATCAATTCTAACGACGACTGATTGAATCAATTTTGGCTGAATCAATTCTGACTAACTTAATCTGAATCAATTCTGGCTGAATCAATTCTGGCTGAATGAGAATTGATTGAATTAGTGCTGCTGACCGAACCTTGGCCACTACACTAAGATGTGATCTTACTTGAAGAGTTATCATCCTTGAGTGTTGAATCAGTGCTAATTGCTGTTGCTGACCGCGAACCTTGGCCACTGCACTAAGATGTGATCTTACTTGAAGAGTTATCATCCTTGAGTGTTGAATTAGGATCAAAAATATGCACATCATCCTCAATCAGCCTATGTGTTTGCCCTTATGAAATGACTGCATCACACCAACATATTTAACACTGTTGTGGACAAAATAGGTAATATTTCGTAAAAACGAGAAATATTTGGCATCTTTTAAAGATTCCATAAAAAAAGTTTAATTTTTTGCCTCTTTTAAAAAGTGGTCTATGCATGTGTACAACACTACGAAAAACGATAATATTTTGGGCACTTTATAATTTCTTACAAAAATTGACATGAAAAAAAAAACTCGTTTTGCTTACTTTTTGAGATTATAATTGAGAATCTAACAGTAATTTTTCAAAAAACATGCCAAAATAGAGGCAATGTTTATTATTTCCATCTTCAATCCATTAAAAAAATGATATAACTATAAAAAGAAGCTATTTTCTAAACATATAGCTTATGGCATAGTTATGGTTTCTCATAATCATTGCTACACCATCACTAGTTGTGTTTTTCCCTAAGAAGGTAGACGAGGCATCCTCTTCTTCACTATCCACAAATACATTTTTTTTTCTTTTGTGTACATTTGAAGCTTAGACTCCTTGGGTCATCTGCCATGTTAGCATGATTGAGGATGTGCTAAAGAGTGAAACTATAAAAAATTATTTATATGATTATATTACAAAAACGTTATCTTGATACAGTTATTATCTTAATTATAAAACCCTATTTTGGCTCTTGATAAGAGTAGTATTAAAATCCATTTTGAGGCTCTTGATTATCATAATTTCTTAATTGATAATATATACTTTTTTAAAAAGAGTTCGTTATGTATAAATGAATTTTAGAATATCATGAATAAGCTATTTAAAAGTTGTCTAATTTTGAAAAATAATTACACTCATTTTTAAAGAAGATGTGTCCTTGATGTGACAAAAAGGGGGTTAAATGGTAGTTTTAGTTATTAAATGAGTTTAGTAAGCATGAAAAAGCTCGCTTTAAGAAACAAAAGTTTATACTTTCCAAAATAATTTTTTGAAAAATATCAGGCAAGGACTTAGGTTTGAATCCTACTGGTTACTACACATGGTAAGGATGTTTTAGCTACAACATTTACGGCCAACTTAATGCTGAGTAAGAACTTCTCAACTAAGAGTTGATGTTTTTCATCAACTTGATACAAAACATCAACTTTTATGAAAATTTGATATTTTGCATCAAGTTGATGTAAAACATCAACTTTATATGCAAAACATCAACTTTCTATGCAAAAGATCAATTTTTTTTACAATACTTGATGTTTTGTATCAACGTTATGCAAAACATCAACTTCCCACAAAACTTGATTTTTTGCACATCAACTTTGATGCAAAACATCGAGTTTTGTGGAAAAGTTGATGTTTTACATCAACTTTGATACAAAACATCGACTTTTTTTATAAAACTCGATGTTTTGCATCAATTTTGATACAAAACATCGAGTTGTGTGGAAAAGTTGATGTTTTGCATCAAAACATCAACCTTTAGGCTAAAAGTTGATGTTTTTGCATCGAGATTGATGGCCTAAAAGTTGATGTTTTGTATTGAGTTGATGCAAAACATTAACTTTTCCACACAACTTGATGTTTTGTATCAAAGTTGATGCAAAACATCAACTCTACCACAAAACTTGATGTTTTACATGAAGTTTCGGATGCTCTGGGGGGAGAAGAAAGTTGGAGGATCAGATGTCGATTTTCACAAATGGCATATTTTAGCGATTCCGTTTTGTAAGGCATGCTCTCAGAGGACCTATTCCACAAATTTTGAGTACCAACACGATTATGTTTCGATGCGATGTGCAGACATCACAAAGCGATTTATTGCATTGCATCGAAACATAGTCGTATTGGTACTCAAAATTTGTGGAATAGGTCGTCTGAGCATTGTTCTAAAGAACAAAACTACTAAAATAGGCCATTTGTGAAAATCGACCTCCGATCCTCCAACTTTCTTCTCTAGAGCATACGAAACTTGATGCAAAACATCAAGTTTTGTGGTAGAGTTGATGTTTTGCATTAACTTTGATACAAAACATTGAGTTGTATGGAAAAGTTAATGTTTTGCATCAACTTTGATGTAAAAGGGCTATTTTTCATCACTTTGAAATATTTTACATTTTTAATAAGAGTTTTTTTTATCACTAATAAATCACTAATAAGAGTTTTTTTTATCACTGATAAATCTGTAAAAGCTCATTCCAAATAGTAGATAGTAGCCAATAAAATCTCAAAAAATTTAAAAAATCTTATAAATCATAGAATTAAAGAAATAATATGCCTAGGATAAGGTGATATAGGTAGAACATACGTTTAGGGCGAAGGACCTGAAAAACACATATGGTCGCAAACTTTGACTACAAATTTGAGAGGAGGTCATTAAAAAAAATTCTTGTCTATGTAACCATGTAACCTTTGTATCATAAATAATATCGCTACATAGTAGATGCCAAAAATTCATGATAGCAGAAGAGCTAGATGAAATCCATGATGACCTGTAATCCGTTGATTCTAATCTAGATTTGTAAGGATCCATTGATTTGTAAAACCACGAGTCAATTGATTTGTGAATCTTGATTTTTGTTCTACAATTCAATTTTAAAGCTAAAGAACTCAGAGCAAATACAAGTGGTGAGACCATCTATGTCGAGGAGGGGGGTGCATGTGAGCCTAGACTCTGCCATGCCTATGTGCAGAAGTATGCTCTCTAGCATAGGGGACCTTGAATCTACCGTCATCTCGTGAAAGCTTCAAGCTCTTCTCTACCACCATTCCAGAAGCCCTAAGCTCCTCTCTTTTTTCCTTGTACACAAATACAATGTCATGAGCAAAGATTGCATCTCTCAGCATCCTTCGCATGTCCTCCAAATAATTATAACCAGAGTTTATTCTACACTACCCTTAGACATACCATCTCTCAACATCCTTCACATGTACTCTAAATAATTATAACTAGAGCTCATTCCAACACTACTCTTATCACCTACATTCATGATAATGGCTATCTGGATCAAACATCAATATATGCATACTATAAATTTTTTCCACCACCACATATGTACGTGATATAGGCTACAATTTCTTCTCACCACCCTTATCCATATTGCATAACAAGAATTTCCTTCATGAAAACAAATGCCTATGTGGGTCAAAATTTACACTGATATAGGCTATATGATGTCTGCCTCTAAAATTATCGCGTCGAAAAAATATTTCAATTTTCTACTCTTTTAACATGCTTAGATTTACTCAGAGCCTCCATAGTTACCATATTCTACATGTATAAGCTTCATAAGCATCTACTTAGCACATCCACCTATCATTTGTTCCTGTAAAATATTATTGAAATCATCCAAACTTTGCAACTTCTTCAAATACTCGACATCTTGTAGGTCAAAGCTAAACATATCACAACTATCTACATGGTTCACATCTATCGACTGGGTATCATGATTCTCTGCAGAGAAACACTCTCATCATAACAAAAAAACGTCCTAGCCAGACCCCCTCAACACTATCATACAAAGAGCCTAAATAAGTAACCTACTGAGTGTACATCTTAGTGTCCTTAGTTCCTTCACTCCACAACATGCTCACAACTTCCAAAAGTGCATCCTCACTAACACTCACTAACACTCACTCCTATATCCAACTTCCAAAAGTGCATCCTCACTAACACTCACTCCTATATCCACATGGTCCTCAGTTTTCTCAAAATCACATAGATCCATAGACTCATCAAACAAAACAAAGACACTCTCATAGGTGTCATTCAATGGGGTATTATCAGCCTTACCCACACCATCATCCATATACACATGTGTTTACGCAACCATGCTCATCAACACTTGTGTCATAAAGAGATTCTCTCTATCAATAGTTCAACAAACTTGTCCTTTTTCAAAAAGTTAGGAGGATCTTGATTCTATCCCAAGATCTTGAGCATCCTCCTCCAAGCACCTTCAAACCTATCAAAAACATCTGGCACTTCTTCATCTTCTTTTTGGGTCAGCTTACCCAACTCTTTCCACAAGTCCTTAGGATTGTCAGCCTTATCATATTTCCTCTTCACCGCTTCTCTTAAACCATCCCGACTTCTTGTCTCAACATATGTGGCTTCATACTCAAACCAATATCTGGTTGCATCCTCCAACAACAAACTCACTAGTTTTAACTTAAAAAGTATCATCATATCTAGTGCTCTTCAAAGCTGCCATCTCAACACTCCTTAGAAACTAGGTGACATCTTCACTCTTCTCACCTCTAAACACATCATATCAAAAACCAGCCATTGTTCTTAGTTTATCAACATTTGGATTCTAAATTGTGACCAAAGACCTAAATAAAAGCCTTCGGGGCACCAAAACAATGTGTGGTGGTTAGGTGATGGCCTCTACTACACCACCTATAGGTACACAAGAAGAAGTCACTATGGAATCAGAATTGGGTGACACTGAAATCCCAGCTCCAAGGGCACCAAACAAATAGGCTACTGTCCCCAGCCCTTCAAGTGACTCAAGGGAACACCTCAACACCCTCCCAATCTCCCTATCTGGTCCACCTACCTACTGCAGTTGTCCTATCAGGTCTACACTTACGTCCAACACCTCATATCTTCTTCTTAGGAGCCTCTCCTGACCTGAGCTAACATCCAGGTGACCAAAATCACTCCCAGCTGACACAAAACTGTCTGATTCTGCCCCTAAAATCCTCCACTAGTCTCTAGATAGAAAACTATCCTCCACGATCTATTGTCCTCTAGTACCGACCTTACATACATAACCCCAGGTCCATCTTAGTCACCCTATTGACCCTATTTTGACCCTCCTTTGACCCTCCTTTGACCTTTACTTACTAAAAATTACCTCAACAGTTTGACACAGAATCTACTGATCAGAACCCTCAACTGAATCATAATCCTCTCTTAGTGTCCTCAGACATCCGCCGCCCGCCCCGCAGACCCTCATGATGTACTCACCTTGCAAAGATACCACAATATTAGCTCTTTGTTGTACTCACCTTGCAAAGATACCACACTATTAGTTTGCTGTGACTATAGGTGACTCACAATTGCTTCCAACAACGTGACTGCATTAGGAATTTTTTGGACCCAAAGAGGGCCTCTTGGATTAACTTTTGATTAGGAATGGACCAATAAGAGGAGGGCTGGGTGCACATTTTTTACTTCTTTGACCCTAGGGGGCATAGGCTTTGGTTTTCTAATGCGGCCTAATTACTACTCTTGTCCCCCTACCCCTTGGAGGCCCCCCCACCTAGAATCGCGTAGATTAAAAACCCTAAAAATTTAAAATTTTTAATTTTTTTCCAAAAGTATGTTTTCCCTCTCAAACTTCCCCCCAACATACTCTAGGTTTGGAAAGCTCATTTTGAACCTCTTTCTTCCTCTTCTAGCTTTCCATTACTGCAAAAACTCCATACCTCTCAAGCTCTCCCTCCTTGTCAAGCTCCCTCAGTCTCAAGCTCCCTCTCCCTCTTTCTTCCTTTTCTAAGCTCTCCATTGCTGGTGCAGAAACTCCATCCCTCTCAAGCTCTCCCTCCTTTTCACTCTATCCCTCTTTAGTTTACTCTAGGTTCAGGAAACCTATTCTCAAACTCTTACCCTCTTTTAAGCTTTCCATTGCTGCACTGAAAACCCTGAACTTTCTCTGCCTCTTCTAGTAATGTGAGAAGACCTAGGGAGAAGGTGGAAGAGCTTGTGCTGCATAACACAAGAGATGAGAATGGAGTTTGGGCTCCAACAAGATTCAGGGTTGGGGCTTGGGTCTACATGCAGCCAAGCTCTAAGGGACCACATCGAGTGTGTCAACAACTGGGAAATATGCTACATCATTGGAAGGGGAAGATACAAGGCTTCAAGCATACTAAAGAAGGAAGGACTAGTTGCCATAGTGCAACATGTGTATACCCTTGGAGACCTGTACATTCAAGGCCAACGACCAAGGTTTCCTTCAAATTGTCAGTGTAACATAAACACGGCTTTAACAACATGCTAATATTGGATTTTTTGTTTCAATTTTTCTTATGATCCTCCATTTTCTTATCTCTCTGCGATACATTCCCCTCTAATTATGTTGAGGAACAACCACTCCAAAGCCTCACTGGAGTTTTCTATGCTATGCATGCATCCATTGGAGAGGCAATGTTTGTATCTCAAAGCCCAAGTGATCTTGTACAAAACAATATCTTTTTCTTTTCTCACTCATATTTTGTAGATAAAAAACCAGGTTTATTTGGCAAGCTAGAAGAGATCCCCAACCCCCCTCTTAACAATCCCGAATGGCCCAAACAAGATGCTTGGACCGTCTTATGCTCAAAGTTTAAGATGATAAGTGATATGAATACATCACTCAAGTTTTCAAAGTCATTTAGGTCAGTAGGGCTAAATTGGTTTTGTCCTTTACATGTTTTTATGCACATGTTCAATTCCATGCCAAATGAACCAAACAAAAACAATGTATATTTGTAAGGAGGTACGGTCTAACCAAATTCAAAGATTACTAGGAAAGGATTGGGAGGTTAATGAGAGGGGTCACATCAAGGTGATGTGTACAAGTGCAATGTAGTAGATTCTATAGTGTCTTGCAAGTTCTTGAAGGCACGCTCTATTTTGTACATGCGTCTGCACTACCAAAGATGGATGCAAAAGCACGGGACATGGATCCCACTTCAAGCCTCAGAAGAAGAAATTACGCTTATTGAGGTAGCCGTGATGATGCAAAATGGATGGATTGAGCAAGTGCCAGCAAGCAAGCATTGGAGCCTAACAAACCTGCATCAACACTTTAGCATCATGGGATTTGACAATGTGGAAGAGTCAAGTTTCAAGTTGATGAGAAGAAAGGTATATATGATTCCACTACATGTCTAGAATTAACCCTTACACTTTTTGGTTATTGTGCCACTTTCTATATTTTTACAGATTGGGAAGCATAAGGAGGGGACAACCATGGGAATTATGTATAGGAAAATATTTTGATTTTTCTTTGATTGCAGAGGGTGGTTGAAATTGACGCATTTGCAGGGAGAGGCGACGGCAGTAGAGACCAGGCCAAGGTCCATGGACATGATGCTGCGTTGGTGCACTATCTTGGTCGGCTTCTTGTGGATGGCATCGCCATTATCCACAGGGACTACACCCCTCAATCTGCCTTCACTCTTCTTTTTGAAAGCCCTCTCTAAGGTGCTCTGTGTAGCCTCTATGGCACAGAGCACCAAATGTATAGTTTTGATAAAAAAATCCCTTGCCTTTGATGTTTTTGGTTCTAGATTTAGGGGTAAGCTTCTTGCTGGTATAATAGCCAAAAGCATAGGCATCGAGGATCCTCAAGAAATAGACCAATCACTCCTTGAGCACACTCTGCCCAATAACAAGAGAAGGAAGCTCAATATTGTAAGAAAGCTTTTCTAAAGATGATGCTTCTTATTATAAATACAATACAGTTTTTGCAAACTTATTCTCATCAAGTATATCATTGTTTTTTCTAGTTTGTACCATCAATGTTTTTGTGAATGCATCAGAAATGACCTTGAGAGCCTAGGGGAGAGTGCTAGAACAATGTGAATTTTGAGCCTACACTGTTGCTGTTGTGTGTAGAGCCCAAATTCGCACTGTTTTGGCACAGCTTCCTCAGCCCTTCAGGAGCAATTCTCATGCATTGGATGACAAATAATGTATTTTTACACATGATTAAAGGTATTTTTATCTTGTAAATTATTATTTTTCATAATCAATGTACTCAACTTCATTATAAATGCATGAGAAATGATTCTGAGTGGCTGGGGGAGCAGTGCTAGAACAGTGCGAATTTTGAGCCTGCACCGCTGCTATAGAGCCCAAATTCGCACTGTTCTGGCATAGCTTCCCCGGCCCTCCAGGAGCAATTCTAATGCATTAGATGACAAATAATGTATTTTACACATGGTTAAAGGTATTTTTATCTTGTATATTACTTTTTTTTATAATTATGTACTCAACTTCATTATTAGAGATGATCCTGAACAGTGCGAATTTTGAGCCTGCAGCGCCGCTGCTGCTCTGTAGAGCCTAAATTCGCACTGTTTTGGCATAGCTTCCCTAGTCCTCCAGGAGTAATTCTGATACATTGGATGATAAATAATGTAATTTTACACATGATTAAAGCTGTTTTTATCTTGTAAACTATTGTTTCTCACAATTAGTGTACTCAACTTCATTATAAATGTATCAGACATTATTCTGAGTGGCTGGGGGAGCAGTGCTAGAACACTGCGAATTTTGAGCCTACACCGCTGCTGTAGAGCCTAAATTCACACTGTTCTGGCATAGCTTCCCTAGCCCTGCAGGGGCAATTCTAATGCATTCTCGATAACAAATAATGTATTTTTATACATGATTAAAGGTATTTTTATAAATTACTATTTTTCATAATTAATGTACTCAACTTCATTATAAATGCATCAGAAATGATTAAAGGTATTTTTATACATGATTAAAGGTATTTTTATAAATTACTATTTTTCATAATTAATGTACTCAACTTCATTATAAATGTATCAGAAATGATCCCCTGAGTGGCTGGGGGAGTAGTGCAAGAACAATGCGAATTTTGAGCCTGTAGCGCCGCTGCTCTGCAGAGCCTAAATTTGCACTGTTCTGGCATAGCTTTCCCAGTCCTCCAGGAGTAATTCTGATGTATTGGATGAAAAATAATGTAATTTTATACATGATTAAAGCTGTTTTTATCTTATAAACTATTGTTTCTCACAATTAGTGTACTCAACTTCATTATAAATGCATCAAAAATGATCCTGAGTGGCTAGGGGAGCAGTGCTAGAACAGTGCAAATTCTGAGCCTACATCACCGCTGTAGAGCCTAAATTCGCACTGTTTTATCTTATAAACTATTGTTTCTCACAATTAGTGTACTCAACTTCATTATAAATGCATAAAAAATGATCCTGAGTGGCTAGGGGAGCAGTGCCAGAACAGTGCGAATTCTGAGCCTGCTGCATCACCGCTTTGCAAAGCTTAAATTCGCACTGTTCTGTACTCAACTTCATCAAAAATGCATCAAAAATAATCATGAGTGGCTAGGGGAGCAGTGCCAAAACAGTGCGAATTCTGAGCCTGCATCACCGCTGCAGAGCCTAAATTTGCACTGTTCTGGCATAGCTTCCCCAGTCCTCCAGGAGCAATTTTGATGCATTGGATAATAAACACTGTATTTTCACACATGATTAAAGGTGTTTTTATCTTGTAAACTACTGTTTCTCACAATTAGTGTGCTCAACTTCATTATAAATGCATCAGAAATGATCTTGAGTGGCTAGGGGAGAAGTGCCAGAACAGTGCAAATTTTGAGCCTATATCGTCGTTGCTCTGGAGATGTCAAATTCGCACTGTTCTGGCACAGCTTCCTCAGTCCTCCAGCTGATGCCTTGGGTGACAAACTGGCACATGATAGACACTCCATGTTAAACAAACATGATGACACCGAGACATTGTAAGAGAAACCTAAAATTTTAATTATCAGGATTCAGAAGGCTACAAATGAAAGCGAGATAGGCTTGTTACAAAGGGGGGGTTTGAAACAAAAGAGTTGCTTCAAAAAGAAGGTTAACATCTAAGATCTCTAGATCGTGTCTCGCTCGCCTCGACTGTGTCGAGCTAGTTACATGTCCTTGGTAGATTTGGTAATCCTCTTTGTTGAGATATTCAAGCTCGATGTTAGTGTGAGCCAGCTATGCTATGTGCTGGCAGATTAGGTAGGAACATGTGTGAGACATAAATGACCGCGTGTCCAGCTGGTCATAGTGTGTGGACATTAGCTAGGGTTAGTAGAGTGTGGACACAACTCATTGTGAGTGTGTGGATTATGGATTAGTGCATTATGCTTTGTGTGAGAGTGGACATGGCTTCCCTCTATGTTTAGGGTTTACAATATACATTAGGGTTTGCTTCTGTGTGTGTGTCTCCTCCTCCTCTACCGTTCTTTCAACATGGTATCAGAGCCTTGTGCTGTTTATTAGGGTTTATGAGTGAGTGAGTGAAGAGGGAGAAGAAGAAGCTGTGAAAAGAAGCTGTGAAGCTGCCATTGGAGCTGTGAAGCTTGGAGCACACCAAATACTATCAGATCTGAGAGCTTGGCCTACCGGGTAAGGTCCTCTAAACATCCTTGAGCGGATTGCAGGTGAAACAGGCAAAAGCAAAGCATTTTAGAGCAAATCAAAGCAAGCCAAAATTCTGGTTTTTGAAGCTTTCCATTAAAGCTTGAGGAACATTGATGTATGGTGGAAATATGTGTGATTCTGGCAAAGCAAACATGTATCTGACAATGAGGGATGTATTGACAACTTCTATGCAAGCCCTACTGTGAATTTGGAGCAATTTACATGCATTTAATTGAGTGGAAAACTCTGTTTTTTGAGCTCTCACAAAACAGTGAAAAAGAAGCTCAAATTTGAAGCATTTGGAGTGAGGTTTTTGCAAAAATCCAACCATTGGTGGGTTGCACAGGTACCTAGGTGTGTTGGGCACCTATATCCATCTTCAATTGACATTATAAACACTTCCAAAGACCCTGAATGCAGGCGGCGCAGCCCATACAGACAAAACAGTGCAGTTTTCTGGTTTTTTGCCCACGAGGAGTTTGATTTCTCATTGGTTACTTGATATCTTCCACAATCCTCTTAGCAATTGGATGCTTTACATCTTGGAGAAGAGGGCTATGTGATTTGTTTGACAAATGATGCTTAATTGAGCTGGGAATGAGCTGATTAAAACAGGCTGTCCACTGGTTGCAGAGAAACAGAGCATTTTAATCGAGCAATTAATCTTTGGTGTTTTACAATTGGACAAATTCCTCTTACATGGAGTTGAAGGACACTATTGCTAAGCCAATGAATGCCTGGTTGCTCAATTTGGTGGAATATTGAAGGAATTAGAGCCAAATCATTACTGGTTTTTCTGGTTTTTCTGGTTTTTTCAAAAACAGAAAAAGGGGTTTTCAAAAATTGATAATTACACATGTCAGATGGAGTTGATACTCAACATTGAGGTTCATTAGGTGTCAATGCAAGTTGCCTAGACTTTATTGCACCATTACATTGCGATTTGGAGCCTTGGAAGGCGTGTCAGTTCAGGGTATTCCGCACTGCGTGAGTCAGTTCATCTCAGATGATTACAGGTTGATTTTCTACATCAAATTTGGAGTTTGTTGGCTATCTTGGAGTATCTGAAACATTCATTGGAGTGTGGTTGAGCTGAGGAAGGCTCACTTACAGATTTGAAGTGTACGGAAGGTGTATGCATTGAGCGAACATGTCTGACAATCCAGTTCAGATTGTTGGTGAGAAGCTGGATAGGAAGAACTTCCAGGCATGGAAGTACAGGATAAAGAGTTTCTTGAAAGGGAAAGGATTCTGGAATCTCATTACAGGTGCTGAGCCACAGCCTGAGCTACCTCGGCAACCTACACAGCAGCAGCTTATTGCTCATAAGCAGTGGTCAGAGAGAGCATTCAAAGTGCTGCATTATTTGTCTATATGTATATCTGATGCTATGCTCATACACATTCAGGATGCTGAGAATCCCAAAGATGCATGGGATACTTTGGTCAAAATGTTTGATACAGATACGAGTGCTCGCAAATCTCAATTGCGACAGCAGATACACAATGTGAAAAGGAATAAAAGGAGTATACATGATTATGTGCAAGAAATCAAGAAGTTTGCAGATGCATTGGCCACAATAAATGCCCCCATGCCTGATGATGATTTGGTGGATATTACCTTGCGTGGTCTTGGCAAGGAATACAAATCCTTTGATACATCTATCTCAGTGAGGAGTACAGGTCTACCCGACTTCGATGAGTTGGTTTCCCTCTTGTTGGTTGAGGAAATCAAGCTCAGTGATTCATTTCTGGATGCATCTACTAGCCATGATGATAGCAGAAATCAGGCATTTTACTCGCAGAGAGGTTTTAGAGGCAGGGGGAGATTTGCATCACGTGGACGTGGTGGTAATGGTCGTGGATGGCAGGATAGACCTCCACAACAGAATTTTCAGCCTTCTTATGGTGCTCGAGGTGGTCGTGGTTATGCACCTCAGCGAGGTAGAGGTACCCCCCGTGGTCGAGGACGTTGGCAAGGCCAACAAAATTCTATGCAAGATGTGGAATGCCATTATTGTGGCAAATATGGTCATATGGCGAGAGATTGCTTTCGCAAACAGAATGATTTGAGAGGGGGAAGAGCACAGCGTGGTGGTCATTATGGTGGAAACTATGCACAACATGGTGGCAACTATGCATCAAGTAGCAATGATGGAGCTGCAAATCATTTGTTTGCCATGAAGCATGTTGTGGGTTCTATGACAACAAATGCTGAGAATGATGATACATGGTATATGGACTCAGGAGCATCAAATCATATGACATGCCATGGTGAATGGTTTGAGCACATGAAGCCAATGGATGTCAAAGGTTATGTGGAAACAGGTGATGATACCCAGCATGTCATTACACATGTTGGAAGTGTACCATTGGTCATGCATAATGGTCAGACAAAGTCTATGTCAGATGTGCTGTATGTGCCTTCAATCACTAAAAGCTTGGCCTCAGTTGGTCAAATGGTGGAACAGGGATTACAGGTTAGATTCAACGAGCATGGATGCTTTGTTGAAGACTTCAAACATGGATGTAGAGTGATTGCTAAAGGCAAGAAAGAAGGAAGACTGTTTAAGCTGGATGCTGGAATTCCTGAGTTAAAATCAGCCATGTTCTCAAAGAGCAGGAGTGTGGTACAGGATATTGATATGTGGCACAAGAGGATTGGCCATGTAAATATACAGAGATTAAAAAACATGCAAACAAGAGGCATTGTGAATGGATTGCCTAGGTTCAAATATGATGGACATATGCATGTTTGTGAAGCCTGTCAGTTTGGGAAGCAGGCAAGATTGAGATTTCCTAGAGAAGGAAATATGAGTAACAGACCACTTGAGATTGTGCACAGTGATGTATGGGGTCCTGCACAAAACCCGTCTATCAAAGGTAGCTTATACTATGTTACATTCATTGATGACTTTAGCAGGATGACATGGATATATTTTCTCAGGGAGAAGAGTGAAGTATTGGAAAAATTCATGGATTTCAAAGCTTTTGCAGAAAAGCAGTATGGCTGTTGGATTAAATGTCTAAGGACAGATGGAGGTGGTGAATACACCTCAAAGGCTTTTGAGCATTTTCTGAGGAAGCATGGTATAAGAAGACAGTTGACATGCAGGTATACACCTCAGCAAAATGGTGTGGCTGAGAGAAAGAACAGAGTTATATGTGAAGTGGCAAGGGCAATGCTTAATGAAAAGAGCATGCCAGATTATTATTGGGCAGAAGCTTGTGCTACTGCAGTATACATATTGAACAAAACACCTACAGCAGCCATTCATGGAAGCACGCCTGAGATGCGGCTCACAGGTTACAGGCCAGATATTGGACATTTGAAAGTTTTTGGATGTGTAGCATATGTTCATGTGCCTGATGAAAGAAGAAGGAAGTTGGATCCTAAAGCTGAGAAATGTGTATTTGTGGGATATGCACAGGATCGAAAGGCCTACAAGTGTTATAATCCACAAACTAGACAAGTGGTCATCTCACGTGATGTGGTGTTTGATGAGCTTGCTAGTTGGTATAAGGCAAAAGATGAGGGTGTTATTGAGACACTTGAGGCTGATGTACATGTGAACTTGCCATCACAAGCAAGTTCAAGTTCTACTACTATGTCTGGGCCAGCAGCAGAAGCTGAGAGTAGCAGTGTTCGTCCATGGTCAGGACGTCTGAGGCATGAGAGTGTAAGCACTGGGAGTAGTGCTTTGGACAAAGGCAAAAAGAAAGTTGAAGGGATTGGAATCACAGGATATGAGTCATCCAGTTCTGAAAGTTTGGATGAGGAGCTTGGCATACCTGTTTTACGCACACCTGGTGCGAGGCAGGACAGATATGTGCCACCACATGCTAGAGTCACAGGTGTACAGAGTGACCCGCATGCATTGCGGAGATCCCAGAGGGTCAGATATCCTGTTGACAGGTTGACATACAGAGATTTTGCTATGCACTATGCATACATGACATCTATGGTAAAGCATGTGGAACCTACATGCTACACAGAGGCTATTGGAGAGCATGTATGGGAGAAAGCAATGGACATAGAGATGGACGCATTGGTCCATAATGATACATGGGATTTGGTTGCCCTACCAAAGGACAAGAATGTTATTGGATGTAAATGGGTCTACAAAGTGAAGTGCAAATCTGATGGTTCTATTGAAAGACATAAGGCAAGATTGGTAGCAAAGGGATATGCACAGACTCATGGATTGGATTATGATGAGACGTTTAGCCCAGTGGCTAAGATGGGCACAGTGAGAGCAGTCATTGCTATGGCTGCAGCTAATGGCTGGGAAATGCATCAGATGGATGTAAAGAATGCATTTCTTAATGGAGATCTACAAGAGGAAGTATACATGGCACAGCCAGAAGGGTATGTACACCCTAGATATCCTACTCACGTATGCAGGTTGAAAAAGGCATTATATGGTCTAAAGCAAGCACCACGTGCCTGGAGTGATAAGATGAGCAGATATCTTATCTCACTTGGTTTCCAGATTTCTACAGCAGACTCTTCACTGTATGTGAAGAAGACACAGCATGGGATTGTGTTACTAGTCATCTATGTGGATGACCTGATTATTACAGGTGATCATGGTGCAGATGTGATGCATGTCAAGCAAGCTTTAAGTGGAAAATTTGATATGAAAGATCTTGGTGAGTTGAGATATTTCCTTGGCATTGAAGTGGTGAAAGATCATGCAGGTACTTGGTTAGTACAGCGTCAATATGCCTTGGATATGTTGGCAAAGTATGGCATGACAGGGTGTAAACCTATGAGTACACCATTGGAGCAAAATATGAAGTTGAGGGCTGATTATGGCGAGGAATTGGATGATCCTTCCATGTACAGGAAGATGGTTGGTAGTCTCATATACATGACTATCACACGCCCAGATTTGAGTTATGCAGTGGGGCTAGTCAGTCAGTTTATGCAGAGCCCCAGGAAGCCACATTTGGATGCAGTGAGACGCATCATGAGATATGTGAAGACCACAGCACATTATGGTCTATTTTATGAGAGTGGTAAAAGCTTGGACATACATGGCTACACAGATGCTGATTGGGCAGGTAGCGCATATGACAGGAGGTCTACTAGTGGATATGCTTTTACACTTGGAAGTGCCGTGGTGAGTTGGAGTAGCAAAAAGCAACCTACAGTTGCTTTATCCAGTACAGAGGCTGAGTACAGGGGTGCAGCCATCGCTACTTGTGAGGCTGTTTGGTTAAAGAGTCTCTTGGCAGATTTATGTGAGCCTCTTGATGGGAAAGTTGTCATACATTGTGACAACATGAGCAGTATGCAGTTGGCAAAGAATCCAGTGTTTCATGCGAGGACCAAACACATAGAGGTCCATTATCACTTTGTCAGAGAAAAGGTGCTGGATGGTACAGTTGATCTTCACTATGTGAAGACTGATGAGCAGGTGGTTGATATCTTCACGAAGCCACTTAGCAGGGAGAAGTTCGAGTACTTCCGGACTATGTTGGGAGTACATGGGATGAGCTTGAGGGGGAGTGTTGAGAGTCTTGATATCCCAAGCTCATCTACATCTTCATCGGCAGTACATCATGAGCTTGAGAGGGGCTGTTGAGATATTCAAGCTCGATGTTAGTGTGAGCCAGCTATGCTATGTGCTGGCAGATTAGGTAGGAACATGTGTGAGACATAAATGACCGCGTGTCCAGCTGGTCATAGTGTGTGGACATTAGCTAGGGTTAGTAGAGTGTGGACACAACTCATTGTGAGTGTGTGGATTATGGATTAGTGCATTATGCTTTGTGTGAGAGTGGACATGGCTTCCCTCTATGTTTAGGGTTTACAATATACATTAGGGTTTGCTTCTGTGTGTGTGTCTCCTCCTCCTCTACCGTTCTTTCAACACTCTTTGCATGTATTGCAAGGAGGTTGGTGTCTTCAAAAAGCCCAACAAGGTAAGCCTCGGAGGCTTCTTGTAATGCTTTAAGGGCAATCCCCTGCACACGGAACTCTGTTCTATATCATTGGAGAATCTCCTTCACTGTGCGAGCAAAAGGGGATCTTCTTATCAGCAACTCAGTGTTCCTATGATAAAACTTGATTTCTTGATTTATTGTGATGCTTGCAATTGAGATTGGAGAATATGGGTTTGCCAAGCTCCACTTGTAGTCAATCTTCTACAGTATCCTAACAAGCCAAGCTCTCCTTCACCAACAAATTGCATAAAAGATGATAAATTACGGAAAGGAGAGTTTGCTCTATTAATGGAGGGTCAATTGGATAGAGATGCCCATCAACCCAACGATCTACATTTTTCTCCTTAGCTATCCTACAAGCTTGGATAGATATTGTGCATCAGTAGGATGGGTTTTTTTAGAGCTGCCATACTCTTCAGGAATACGAATGTGTAAATCAACCTTCTGTTTTCTAGCTTCACAAGGGGCTACACACACAGCTTGCAAAGGCTCCATAGCTAAGTAGAGGAAGAAGCTAAAGTAGACAGATCTTCATAGGGAGAGATAGAGAGCGAGAGAGAGCGAGAGAGAGAGAGCGAGAGAGAGCGAGAGAGAGCGAGAGAGAGAGAGAGAGAGAGAGAGAGAGACTGTTAAAACTTTGCTGTTGGAAGTTTAACACAAATCCATTTTTCTAAGTAGAAAATGATATTTTTGATATACAAATATACTAACATAGAGTTTCTCATCAATAAATTACATTTATGAGAAATTTTATAAAATAATAATTTTTGGGGTCCCCACAATTTCGAGATCTCGTGGATGTAGTGGTTCTCCAGACAGTTAGTTATGTTTATGGGGTTGTGGGGGACCTGACAGTTAGTTATGGATGTATTGTCTCTTGAAAGGCTTCTGACATGACCCTTGAATTACAATCTTTTTGGAGGGAAAAAATTATTTTCATCATACATATTGGTTGGGTGGTGTTTTTTCCACCTCAAAATGTAAAAAAAATAAAAAATACAAAATTTCCACTTTTTGGGGCCCACCTAAATACGAGAATGTTTTGCTGATGTGGAAGGGAGATATTGTGGGAGAGTTAATGAGAAAGGAGATTTCAAACTAACAAGAAAGATTCAATTTGTAGAGAAGAGTGAAGATAAAAAAATTCATACATATTGGTTGGGTGGTGTTTTTTCCACCTCAAAATGTAAAATAATAATAAAATAAAAAATTCACTTTTTGGGGCCCACCTAAATATGAGAATGTTTTGCTGATGTGGAAGGGAGATATGGTGGGAGTTAATGAGAAACGAGATTTCAAACTGACAAGAAAGATTCAATTTATAGAGAGTGAAGATAAAAAATTCAAAAAGTATGAGAGAAAGTAAGAGAAAAGTCAAAAAGTAAGAGAGAAAGTATGAGAATATTCCCTTTAAAAAGTGAAACTAGGGGAGTATGGCTGATGTGGCAAGGCAAAAAATAGGGGTCATCATAGACTTTGTCTCCCTTAAGCCCAACTTTTTAAGCTCTAATCCCTTAAAATTAGGAATCCTTTAGGAGGCCCTTTTTGGGTCCAAAAAATTCCTAATGGTCCTCTCAAGGATGACTAGACTGACTCATTTGAGGCAGGTTCTCTCTCCACTATGTCAAGTGACACTACTAAATGCTTAGAACATTTAAACCAAGCTAGGACCCAACCCCATAACTACTTAGCTAACACCGGCATACTTGCCAGCTGCCCCATAATACACCTTTAGACCACAAAGGTTTCTGACTGTTGATAGCTGACCTCACCTCTAACAGATAGTTATGACTGCTGACAGTTGACCTCACCTCTCTGACAGTTAGTTATGACTCATAAACAACTCTCCCAAACTCAAACAAGCCAAAGCAAGCAATTTGCACCATCAGCTGACTACATTGAAGCTTAGCTCTGATACACAATTGGTTATGTACCCTATCTTGCTGATTCTGAATCAGAATCAATTCTCGAGTTGTTAGACTCACACACTCAGGAGCTTCATCTCCATAAACTCAAATAAAACAACACCTTCATCAACTGAAACACCAAAACAAAAGACTATATATACAAACACCTTGTTTGCTTCAAATATACAAGAAAACACTTCACTTTCTCAATAACCCTCATACATGGGCACCAACATATAAGAAGAAAACACAAAGCACAAGAATCCCCCTCAGGTAGACCTTGGCAACATAGCTTCAAATTTTGGATTCACTTTTGCGCATGATAGGTCTTTCTTACACACAAATTAGCACACAACTAACAAGAAGGCAACAATAGTTGAAGACAAATTGAGTCGGGTCAAGTCTCTAAAGGAGCGCCGCATAGAGAACCTAGGGAACTCACATCCCAACCAATCTTCCAGTCTTTAGCTCTTCCTCCACTTTGATCCAATCAAACTTCTCACACTGTGCTAGCCTTTACTCTTCAGAAACACTTGGAAAAATAGTAGGATCTCCAGCCTGCAACTTGACCTTTGTAGAAGTCCACTCAAATGCAATCACACTGGCTCTCCTCTCTCTGGTGGGAAGTCTATCCTCATCTCTATCTGGAGAGTCCTCGAAAATGATCACAATTGTGCCTCATCGACCCGCGTCACTGCCTTTGCCTTCGTTCTGGAGCCTGAGTCGCTATCTTCCTTTATCACCCATGCTCTTTCTATTCCGATCTCACGCACCTGCTCTTATCCATTTCATCATGCGTCGTTTTTTTCCACTTGGGATCCATTACACACCATGCTATAGACATTTTATTTATCTACACATCATCTCTTGGATGGGGTCAGGATGCTCCTCACAACGTGTATATGTAAAGTTTTTTATATTTATAAATACACATATATATGTATGTATACGTATATGTATCTAAATATAATTAAACATAATATTATATTTATAAATACACATATATATGTATGAATAGGTATATGTATCTATATATAATTAAACAAAATATTATATATAATATATACTTACATGTGTGTGTGTGTGTGTGTGTGTGAGAGAGAGAGAGAGAGAGAGAAAGACTCAGAGAGAGAGAGAGAGTTTTAACATTTGAGAGAGAGTGTGTTTGTGAGAGAGAGAGATCGAGAGAGAGAGAGAGAGAGAGAGAGAGAGGTGCATGTGTGTGTGTGTGTGAGAGAGAGAGATCGAGAGAGAGAGAGAGAGAGAGAGAGAGAGGTGCATGTGTGTGTGTGAGAGAGAGAGAGAGAGAGAGAGAGAGAGCATGAGAGAGTGTATGTGTGTAGAGAAAGTACGTGTTTGCATAATTTATTGCATGTTCGGGTGTGTACATGTGTGTGTGTGTGTGTGTGTGTGTACATGTGTGTGTGTGTGTGTGTGTGTGTGTGTGAGAGAGAGAGAGAGAGAGAGAGAGAGAGAGAGAGGTGCATGTGTGTGTGTGTGTGTGAGAGAGAGAGAGAGAGAGAGAGAGAGAGAGAGCATGAGAGAGTGTATGTGTGTAGAGAAAGTACGTGTTTGCATAATTTATTGCATGTTCGAGTGTGTACATGTGTGTGTGTGTGTGTGTGTGTGTGTACATGTGTGTGTGTGTGTGTGTGTGTGTGTGAGAGAGAGAGAGAGAGAGAGAGAGAGAGAGAGAGATGGGAATAGGCATAGCGGTGACAAAGAGAGAGCTATATACATAGAGCTAGAGAAAATGAAAGTAGATTTCAATAAAATATATGTGTGTTATACATGTGTGTGTATTCTATATATCTATATGTGTGTGTGTGTTGGCGCATGTATATATATATGTATGTATGTATGTATGTATGTATGAATGTATATGTATATACATACATACATACATATATATACGTGTGAATATGTATCTATAATAGACTAACTATGCTATCAAATATGCGTACGTTTTTGGAAGGGAAGGGGGCACGTGGAAGAGGGCCAACAAGTGTGGGGTAGGGGATAGAAAGTGTTGAAATGTAGGGAGAAAGAGACGATACAAGAGACACATCATGTACGTTCCCAAAGACTGATTCATATTGAGGACAAGATACATATATATAGGTGAGACCAAGTTAGGTAGAGTGAGCCATATATGGAGCTCCAACACCCCCACTCAAACAAGGGTCTCTAGCTATGGATGAAAAAACCCTTGGGGAGTACAAGGGAAAAACCCAAGCCCCTATACAAATGTGAAAATATGAACTAGAAGTAATGATGTGAAAGTGCATTGTGCATCTATGTACAAATATACAAAAGGACCAAGAGGTCATAGTGTGCAATTATGAAGCACGGTACAAAGCTACCATAAGAGTAAAGAGCCTAATCTAGAAAGAGTGAGCCCGAGGCAACTCCAAGCTCTGAGCACAAGAGAATGAAGCGTGACTCATTGAGACCTTTGGTAAGAATATCAGCAATCATCTAGTCACTTGGACAATGTTCAATCATGATAGTGCCTTTGCGTACTTCGTATCGAACATAATGGTAATGCACAGCAATATGTTTTGACTTGTTATGTTGGACAAAGTCTTTTGCAAGACTAATAGCACTCTGATTTTATCACACCGCAAGGGTGTACTAGAAAGAGGAGAATGGCCAATATCTGTCAACACTTGTCGAAGCCAAATGAGTTCACGAGCTACAAGTGATGCCGCAACATATTCAGATTCGGTTGTAGAAACTGCAACACAACATTGTTTCTTGCTGGTCCAAGAAATAAGACAACCATTAATGAAGAAACAATTGCCACTAGTAGATCGCATAGATAATTGTGAGCTGGCCCAATCTGCATCTGTGTAACCCAAAAGAGAAAGAGATGGAATGGAGTCGGATGTGAATTGTTGTTGATAAACCAAACCATAATCTACAGTGCCTTTCAAGTATTTCAACACGCGCTTTGCTGAAGACCAATGCTTAAGAGAAGGACATGCAAGGTGTTGCCCGAGATAGTTAGCAATAAACAAAATGTCAGGACGAGTGTTCAAACCAACAACTTGAAGACATCCAACCAAATTAGCATATGGTTGATTTTTGTAACAAGCTGGCCACCACCATCAGAAGTGTTTTTCATGGAACTCGCAAGACAAAGAGTAGTTGCTGAATGTGCAAATTCCAAACCAAACTTCTTAATAGTATCTTCAATAAACTTTGACTGTCAAAGTAATAAAATACCTTTGCTGCGATCCCTTTGAATCTAAATGCCAAGACACGAGTGAAGCTCTCCAAGATCCACCATATCAAATGCCGAAGATAACAACTGCTTACTTTGGTGTAGAAATCCCAAATCATTGGAAACAAGGATTGTATCATCCACATAAAGGGCAAGGATTACAAAACTACCATTTTGGTGTTTGGTAAATAAGTTGGGATCAGAGGAGCAAGAGAGAAATCCATGGGAGGTAAGAAAAAGATCAAACTTGATGTACCAGGCCCGTGAAGCTTGTTTAAGACCATATAAAGCCCTATGAAGACGAGTAACAAGATCTTCCTTACCTGCAATAACAAATCCTTCTGGCTATTCCATGTAAATTTCTTCATTCAAATCTCCATTCAAGAAAGCTGTGCGCACGTCTATCTGATGAATTTCTAAGTCAAATTGAACAGCAAATGCCAATAAAACCCGAATACTAGTAATGCGAACAACTGGTGAAAAGGTTTCATGATAATCAACGCCAGCAACTTGAGAATAACCTTTGGCAACTAAACGTGCCTTGAATTTGTCAAAGGATCCATCTGCTTTAAATTTTGTCTTATATACCCACTTACACTTAATGGCAGTACGGCCACAGGAGGCAGCTCAGTGAGTATCCATGTACCTTTAGAGATAAGAGAATCGTACTTTGCTTCCATAGCCTCTTGCCATTGATCCTTTTGTGGAGAACATATAGCATCACTGTACGTGGTAGGATCTTCAGAAGTAGAGAACACATTAGTCCCTCAAAATCTTCATCATAAACATGACAAGAACCATGCTCAAAATCAATAGGTAGATCAATAAAAAATGTCAACATCATCAATGACAGCATTTGGAATCAATGGTTGTGAAGAGGAAAGTTGCTCTTTAGATGGTTGTGAAGAGGAAAGTTGCTCTATAGAAGAAGATTCATCATCACACAAGAATGGAAAAGCTTGAAGAAAAGATTGAGTATCATCAGAATCATCCATGGACCATGTACCGCCCATAAGCTGTTCATTGAAAATAGCATCACGATTCACAAGCACTTTCTTAGAGGACGGGTCATAGAATTTGTAGCCTTTGGAAGTGTCAGAATACCCAATAAAAATAACTTTAAGTCCAGGAGCATCAAGCTTTGCTCGTGTTTCTTTAGGAACATGAATATAAGCAATACATCCAAAGGTTCGAAAATGAGATAGAGAAGGAATTTCACATGTCCATGCTGTAATGGGTATCTTACCAGAAGGAGCAGTAGTAGGAAGATGATTCTGAACAAAGACTACTGTCAAGAGAGCTTTACTCCAGAAAATACGAGATAACCCAGAATGAATCAACATACATCGTATAGCATTGATAATAGTGCGATTCTTATGTTCAGCAACACCGTTCTATTGAGGTGAATATGGAATAGTATGTTCATGATGAATACCATGGTCCGTACAATAACTCTCAAACTCACGAGACACATATTCTCCACCATTATCGCTGCGAAGTTTCTTGAGGCGACGACCAGTTTGAAGTTCGGCAGCCTTGTGAAATTGCTTAAAAATAGAGAACCCCTTAGATTTTTGTCGAAGCAAGAAAACAACTGTATACCGTGAGTAATCATCAATAAACGTAATGAAATAACGATGTTGTGTTCTTGATGGAGGCAAAGGTCCACAAATGTTGGTATGAACAAGATCCAACAAATCATGAGAATGAACTGAATTCGAGAGAGGAAAGGGTTTACGATTGTGTTTGCCAAGAGCACAAAACTCACAGATTCCCATATGAGGATGAGCTTTAAGATCCATGCCGCGTACAAGACCTTGACGATGAAGATCAAGAAGCTTTGAGAAATCAGCACGAACAAAGTGATGATGTCATATCTTGCAATCATGATCACCTGGAGCAGTGACAACATTTGCTACAGCATCATTAAGAGAGAGCTCAAACAAATTGCCATTATGAGAAGCAGTTGCAATAATCTGTCCATCTTTCTCAATGCGGCATTTGGTGTGGTCGAATCCAACAAACAAACCAAGATCAACAAGTCTTGCAACTGAAAGAAGATTACGTTGAAGTTCTGGGACATGTAAAACCCCTCGTAAAACTCGAGTTGAAGAAGATAAGGTGCCAAGATATAAATCTCCAATACCCTTGACTTGGCAAGTTGTATCATCAACAAGATAAACAACACGCTTAACAGGTAAAGAATGATAGTTATGTAGCCACTTAGATTCATATGTCATATAACCTGTAGCACCAGAATCAATAATGAAAAGTGAACCATCACGTACATGAAGTATTCTGTCTGGGGGAACTGAAACATAAAACACAACTTGTTTCAGGCAGAACATTATCATGATGCTCAACTGCATATGCTCGATTTTGATCTACATCAAATCGACGCTTAAAGCACATGGAAGAGGGATGATCAGATTTTCCACCATAATCACAAGAAGAAGAATCTCTAGATAAACGTGGTTGTTTTGTGGTAATGTTGTGTTCTTCATCATATTGACATGCCCAACAGTCATCTTCAGTATGACCATTCCTATTGCAGTAAGAACAATGCTTGTTAGGAAATTAGAGACGAGAGAAACTACCACCACGACGACCACCTCTACGGTTGCCTCGTTGAAAAGGACGCCTTCGCACATAAAAGGCCCGTTCCAACTGTTGTGACTCAGGCTCCTCTTGTTGTGAAAACATAGCTGCATCATGACCAACGCTACGTTGTTGTTGACGTTGAGAATACTCAATCAAAGATATGCAAGTTTGGTCAAAATCAAGACCATCCTTGTTAGAAAGAATGGTAACAATGTTGTCATAAGACGGATCCTTTATCGTATGAAGAAGAATTGTAATAAGTTGCTTTCGTGGAACAGCAGCAAGTTGATTAATAATAGATTTGAAAGAATCAATATGCCCCGTCATAGCAGTACCAACTTCATACTGTAACTTTGAAAGCAAACCTCTCAAATAAAGTGTTTCTGTAATAACAGACTTTTTATCAAAATTTGCTATAAGATACTCCCATACATCATGGGAAGTAGGAAAGTCATACACATCAAGCATGAGAGAATCACTAAGAGCAGAAAGAATGTACCGACACGAGCTGCTTTATCACGCCTCTACCAATCCATATAAGTAAGACGCCATGCATCAAAAATAGGGCCTTCCGTGAGAACGTTGTCATCAGAATCCGAAATAGTAGGCTGAGACGGACATAGAAAATCGCCAATAACAACATCTGAGAGCTCATCGCCTTCAAGAATTAACAGCCTCTTTGCTTTCCAACCGGGAAACCCTTGGCCTTGAAAAGAAGGAATAGAACATTGGCCAGAAGGAAAACCATTGATGAGAACAGTCATAGCCATATCTATCTACGAGAAGACGTATAAGATAAAATCACAAAATCTGCACACCATAGACAAGGACGACCGCCGCAAGAGATAAGAGACGTCAATAAGAAAAGAGTCCTCAAAATAGAGAGACGTGGGATGCAAGATTCATTGATAGACGCTTGATGAAAAAGCTAGATTGGTCGTTTTGCTAAAAATAGCAAAATAATAAGAGACGCTTGACGAAAAAGCTAGATTTGGCGGTTTGCTAAAGACGCTTGACCTGTGTGCTCACAAAGACGCTTGACGAAGACGAAACCTATGTGCTCACAAAGACGCTTGACGAAGACGAAACCTATGTGCTCACACAAAGAACCTGTTTGCTTATTCAAAGAACCTGTTTTGCTGTTACAGATGCAGTTTGCCTGAACTGTCATAACTTTTGACTCACAACTCCGTTTGACAAACTTTTTTGATAGGATTCACCAGCACAATACAATCTACGCACCTAATTTAAGGACGCGATTAAGAAATAACTCTAATTACAACAAGTTAAGATATAAAATCATGTAGACAACACATAATCAAAGAACAATCTTGTAACACATGAAATTATGATCATGAATTTAACAAGAAGACATAGATGCTTCCCTTATAGATGCTCTGATACCATTTTGAAATGTAGAGAGAAAGAGACCAGACAAGAGACACATCATGTACGCTCCCAAAGACTGATTCATATTGAGGACAAGATACATATATATAGGTGAGACCAAGTTAGGTAGAGTGAGCCATATATAGAGCTCCAACAGAAAGGGTATAAGATGGGGAAGGGGATGAGCCACGTGTTGGGGCAGAGCAGAGAGAGAGAGAGAGCAAGGGGGGATTAGAGGACACATATTTGGTGGGTAGGGGAGAGAGAGAGATAGAGAGAAATAGGGGGATACCACACCTCACCATGCATCACCATACATATCCACCCATTTTATTTCATCTAAATTAAAATTTAATTAATTAAAATTATATGTACATACGTTGTCAGGCTAAAATCTAAAAGGTATTTTGGGTCAGTGTACATATGGTGTGTGTGGTGTACGAATAAATCTTGCCCTGAATGCCCTGGCAAGTGTACAAGCCGAGTGGTTTGGCAATGAGCTGGTATATGCATGTGTTTTTTTGGGAGCAGACGCTGGAGATCTGGAGTTTTTATGGCAACAATATGGTGTGCGGGTTATTGCTAAAAGTAGTGCACCGACTGGATGTGTTTGGAAATAATGATGCTGATGAAGACGGCGGGCAGCTCTTGTTTAGGAAAGGTTAGGGGCACCGTATATCAAAGGAGAGGAAGGTTTTAAGATTGTCATGGTGGCCATTAGTGAGGCTTTTTGGAAAAAAATAAAAAAAATAAAAAATATACTAAAGAAGGTGGCCACCTTGTAAAGGGGCTACGTGGAGATTAGTGTGGCTGCCAGCGCAGCATCCAGAAGCTGGCGAAAGTTCGAGGAGGAGCATAGCCACCTGGTTCGAAAAGTAGAGATAGACTGGTGATTCGAGTGGGCCGCTTGGAAAAAGAGCCTGGTCATCGAGCCTGGTCATCGAAGGGGTGTAAAGTGTAGAAGGCCTGGAGAGGGGCGGAGACCAGAGGCGACGGCTGGACGTGGGCTGTTGGGGCGGCTCTGGGCATCTGCAGAGACCAGAGGAGAGGTTGGTGAAGAAGCAAAGGGTGGCCGCTAGCTGGAGTCAGCCGAGTGGAGATGTGTTGGGAGCCCCTTTTGTGAAGTGCAGAGGAGTGAAGAGTCAGCGCAGCTAACAGCTGCTGGTGTAGCGAGGTGAGAGCCTTTGATATAAAGGAGACTGGCTGGTGTTGAAGAGCGGACTGAGCGGATAACGACTGCAGTGGGTTGTCAGAGAGAATAGCCGCCTTGTTGGTTTGGCTCTGAGGCGCAGGTGCAATACAAAGCCAAGGAAAGCAAGATGGCGCAAAGTTGATGTGTGGAGGCTGCTCTGGATAGGGAAGGCAGCCGTTGTGTGTATAAGGAAACAGAGACTAGCGAGCTGATGCAAGTTGGCTGGAGACTTCTGAAGACAAGAGAAGCTGGCTGCAAAACAGAGAGGTGAGAGAGGCTGGTGTGGTGCCGGCTGTAGAGAGAGAGAGCACGCTGACCATTGCAGAGGAGTTGGCAGTAAAGGAGAGTGAGAAGGAGCGTGTTGGGTTTGCTACAGCGTGGGCTGGTGGTGTAGGAGATGGTGTCAAAGGTGACCAACAGAGAGGACAGCAGAGGCTGTGTGTGAAAACAGAGAGGCTAGTTGACGTCAAAGTGTTGGGGTTCTAGTATTGTGGTTGCCGCCGTCACTGTGAAGAGAGGGAAGTTCAGAGGTGTGGCTGGGTTTTGTTACCCTTGGTGCTGTGGAGTGGGCTGATGATTGGAGCAGCAAGAGAGGGCTGCTGTTAGGAAGTGGTGGATGTGATGTGGCTTTGTTTTGGATGCAAGAGGAGGTGATGCTGCGTTGGGCAGTGGTTCGTGGTGCTGAAGAGATTATGCAAGGCTCTGGTGGTTGGTAGCAGCTGGGGACAGATAGTAGCTGGAGGAAGTGAAGAAGGGTTAGCTAGTGGGGTGCCCTCTGGAGATTACAGGGACTGGGAAACAGAGGCTTAGTTGTCAGATGCAAGGGTGTATTCCCTTGGCAGTAAATCCTGGCCAGAGTCCTGGTTTTTGGTGTATTTGCTGAGTTTGTACATGGTTGATGCTGTATATGTTTTTAGCTGAATGATCATCTGTTTATGGTGGTTCTGAGCTGTCTTATGGTGAGGGTGGGTGGTGAACAAAGTTAAAGTGTTCCAGCCGATGGGCTGGTGGTGCCCCCGTTCATGGTAGTGTTTCCAAGTTTGCGAGGTGGAAGGGCTATAGAGGCAGGTTCTTTCTTCTTTTTTTCACCTCACATCCTTCTGGTGCCCCCACTGAGGATTGCTCAGGGATTTCTCTTACGAGGGTGTATGCCCCAGAGTGAGAGATTGAAGGAAAGTGTTCTGGTTTTCTTGGGATTGAAGGTGAAGCTTGAGGGTCAAGATGATGTCGTATCCAGAGTTTTTTGGTGGTCCAAATGAAGATGTGGCAGATTTTCTAGAAAGGATGGAGGTTGCATGCATAAGCAACCACATCAACGAGCAGGTACTCGTGTTGCGGCTGCTAAGCATCTGTTTGAAGGGAGATGCAAGGGTTTGGTACAGAGCTTATGAGGAGTCATTGAGGGTTGCTGTTCCAAGCATTGAGATGACTGAGGATGGATTGAAGACTGCTCTTTTGAGAACAGGTTCAAGAAGATTGAGGATCCAGATAAAGTTTGGCATGAAGTGCAGGGATTGATACAGGGTGAAGTGGAGCCGATTGATGATTATGTGAAGAAATTCTCTTTACTGTGGGAGACCTTGTGCAGGGCTTTGGGAGATGATCAGGTACCTCCGGACATGATGAAGAAGGATCGTTTTATTGCAGGATTGAAGGGAGGCATTCGCTGGAAGGTGGAATTGAAGAAGCCCAGGTCTTATGAGGATGCAGTGGAGATAGCTAAATCAAAGGATTGGAAATTGCAACGGATGAACCAGCTGGCCAGTGGCAGTGAGGCCTGAAATGAGAAGGGTAGAAGCGGTACCGCTGGAAAGAGTGCAACCAACTGAAGTTCAGGTGAATAATGTCGCACCAGAGGGGACAAAGGTAGCACCTACAGCTGTTATTACAGCTTTTGATGAAAGACTTCAACAGGATATGAGACAAATGGTGGATTGTATGAAGAATCTGAGTTTGAAGATGATGGAGAACACAGGTGGTGGATGTGGCCGAGGCAGAGGCTATAATCAGGAAGGGATTGAAGGTCAGGCAAGCTATGGAAGTGGTCGTGGTTTTGGCAAAGGTAGACAGTTCATTCCTACATGCTGGAATTGTGGTGAACTTGGACATCTAAGTACAGATTGTGATAAGCCTCAGCGAATGGGAGGTGATATGTATCCTTTACACTCTCAGATTCCCAATAGGGCAAATGATTATGGGATTGAAATTAAAGGTGAAGCAGGGACCAGTGGATTGACAAATGAAGAGAAAGGTAAAACTAAGGTGATAGATGTGGTCACCCTTGAGAAGACGAAGGAGGCAGAAGCTGATGTGATGCCTTTGGGGAAACGGATGCCACAGGAAAGGGAAAGCAAAGATGCTGCAGGGCCCAGCAAGAAGAAAGAGAGGATGTAAAGGTCAAGCAGAAGAGGAAGTCTCGTAGGAAATTTCAGGTGACTGATTTTCCACTACTAGGGGGTGGGCAGGATAGCTACAGTTTACTAGGGAGTGGGCAGGAGAGCTACAGTTTACAAGAGGACATGGCTGGAAGGAAAGCTAACATTACTTTTGGGCAATTGATAGAGTTAGCTCCCAATTTGAAGCATCAGTGAAAAGACTTGTGAATCCGAGAGAGAAAGAGCCTGCGAAAGGGATAGTGACTGTTTTGTCTGTTCAAGAGTTGCCTGATATATGTCCTGTGGTGAATGTGTGGTACAAAGGGAAGAATCTGGGAGAGGCATACATAGATGGTGGAGCATAGATTTGTGTAATCACATTAGCAGCTGTGTGGAGAGGCTTGGTCTTGATTTCACTGAAGCGTCTGGTTTCCGTATATTCGGTTGGCCAATCACCAGAAGGTCAAATGCTTAGGTATGATCAAGGAATTAGAATTGGAAGCTTTTGATGTGAAGGTGCTTGTGGATTGTCATGTTATGCCTGCAGGAATGGGTGCATTCCCCATCATTTTGGGAAGACCATGGCTGAGAGCGGTGAAGGCTGTTCAGGATTGGAGGAAAGGGGTCATTACTCTGTATGACACGAGAGGGAATAAAAAGCAGTTTAATATGGATAACCAGAAGCCTGTTCATGAGATGAAGAGGAAAGTGAAGCTGATTCGAGTGTTGATGATACGACCAGTACCACTACTAGTGAGGGAACATGATACTTCATCCAATGAGGAGGATGCAGAGATGGATGCCCTGGTTATTGATGAGGAAGTGCTTGGTGATGAGGTTGCCCAACAAGAAGAGGCCATACAGGAAGAATACGAGGAGGTACAAGTGAATCATGAGCAAAGGTATGCATGTGATGAGGTTGCCCAACAAGAAGAGGCCATACAGGAACCATACGAGGAGGTACAAGTGAATCATGAGCAAAGGTATGCATGTGATGAGGTTGCCCAACAAGAAGAGGCCATACAGGAAGAATACGAGGAGGTACAAGTGAATCATGAGCAAAGGTATGCATGTGATGAGGTTGCCCAACAAGAAGAGGCCATACAGGAAGAATACGAGGAGGTACAAGTGAATCATGAGCAAAGGTATGCATGTGATGTGAAAGAGTTTGCTTTAAAGTCTTTGGATGATAAACCTGTGTGGGATGAGTGGGATATAGAGAGTCTACAAGATGATGAGCCTGAGTTGGAGTTGGATGATGAGATGTGCATTAATGTTAAAAAAGCCATGACTAGAATTGATGCTATGAAGGAGGAGCAACGCTAGAAGACTATGAATGATGCTGATGCTACGGATGAGTTTATGGATGCTGTGATAGATGAATTTCTTGCTGGCCTTGATAAAGATGAGCATACAGGAACTGAAGTGGATGCTTTGGCAATGGTACCTATTGAAAGGGAGTTTGTTTTGCCTCCTGTGGTGGCTGGCTTTGATGATGATGCATCTTATGTGGATGGACAGGAAAATATGATGGCACAGCAGGTTTTTTTTGATGAGGCTTTTATCAGTTTTTACCCTCAGCAAGAGTTGCTGCACTGGTTCTCTAATATTGGTGCTGACTATATCAGTGATTTTGGGATTGAGATGAGACAGGATGGTGTGTATGTCAGAAGCTTTGTTTTCAGAAGTTCTGATGTACCGTGGTGGGAAGTGGGATGGCAAGACATGTCTTGGGAGGATGACAGTGTTTTTTTGATCACCTGGAATAGAGATGTTTTGGTTACACTATATGATGCTCAGAGGATTGATGGAGGGGAACGTGGTCGTATGCTTTCTGCTGATCATAAATGATTCAGCAGGCTAGGGGTTGGGCAAAGTATGCTAGGCTAAAATCTGAAAGGTATTTTGGGTCAGTGTACATATGGTGTGTGTGGTGTACGAATAAATCTTGCCCTGAATGCCCTGGCAAGTGTACAGGCCGAGTGGTTTGGCAATGAGCTGGTATATGCACGTGTTTTTTTGGGAGCAGACGCTGGAGATCTGGAGTTTTTATGGCAACAATATGGTGTGGGGGTTATTGCTAAAAGTAGGGCACAGTGGATGTGTTTGGAAATAATGATGCTGATGAAGACGGCGGGCAGCTCTTGTTTAGGAAAGGTTAGGGGCGCCATATATCAAAGGAAAGGAAGGTTTTAAGATTGTAATGGTGGCCATTAGTGAGGCTTTTTGGAAATATATATATATATATATATATATATATATATATATATATATATATATATATATATATATATATATACTAAAGAAGGTGGCCACCTTGTAAAGGGGCTACGTGGAGATTAGTGTGGCTGCCACCAGCGCAGCATCCAGAAGCTGGCGAAAGTTCGAGGAGGAGCATAGCCGCCTGGTTCGAAAAGTAGAGATAGGCTGGTGATTCGAGTGGGCCGCTTGGAAAAAGAGCCTGGTCATCGAGCCTGGGGTGTAAAGTGTAGAAGGCCTGGAGAGGGGGGGCGGAGACCAGAGGTGACGGCTGGACGTGGGCTGCTGGGGCGGCTCTGGGCATCTGCAGAGACCGGAGGAGAGGTTGGTGAAGAAGCGAAGGGTGGCCGCTAGCTGGAGTCAGTCGAGTGGAGATATGTTGGGAGCCCCTTTTGTGAAGTGCAGAGGAGTGAAGAGCCAGCGCAGCTGCAGCTGCTGGTGTAGCGAGGTGAGAGCCTTTGATATAAAGGAGACTGGTTGGTGTTGAAGAGCGGGCTGGATGGCGAGTGCAGTGGGTTGTCAGAGAGAATAGCCACCTTGTTGGTTTGGCTCTAAGGCGCAGGTGCAAGACAAAGCCAAGGAAAGCAAGATGGCGCAAAGTTGATGCGTGGAGGCTGCTCTGGATAGGGAAGGCAGCCGTTGTGTGTATAAGGAAACAGAGACTAGCGAGTTTGGAGCTGATGCAAGTTGGCTGGAGACTTCTGAAGACAAGAGAAGCTGGCTGCAAAACAGAGAGGTGAGAGAGGCTGGTGTGGTGCCGGTTGTAGAGAGAGAGAGCATGCTGACCATTGCAGAGGAGTTGGCAGTAAAGGAGAGTGAGAAGGAGCGTGTTGGGTTTGCTACAGCGTGGGCTGGTGGTGTAGGAGATGGCGTCAAAGGTGACCAACAGAGAGGACAGCAGAGGCTGTGTGTGAAAACAGAGAGGCTGGTCGACGTCAGAGTGTTGGGGTTCTAGTATTGTGGTTGCCGCCGTCACTGTGAAGAGAGGGAAGTTCAGAGGTGTGGCTAGGTTTTGTTACCCTTGGTGCTGTGGAGTGGGCTGATGATTGGAGCAGCAAGAGAGGGCTGCTGTTAGGAAGTGGTGGATGTGATGTGGCTTTGACTGGATGCAAGAGGAGGTGATGCTGCGTTGGGCAGTGGTTCGTGGTGCTGAAGAGATTGTGCAAGGCTCTGGTGGTTGGTAGCAGCTGGGGACAGAGAGTAGCCAAGCTACAGAGGAAGTGAAGAAGGGTTAGCTAGTGGGGCGCCCTCTGGAGATTACAGGGACCGGGAAACAGAGGCTTGGTTCAGACGCAAGGGTGTATTCCCTTGGCAGTAAATCCTAGCCAGAGTCCTGGTTTTTGGTGTATTTGCTAAGTTTGTACATGGTTGATGCTGTATATGTTTTTAGCTGAATGATCATCTGTTTATGGTGGTTCTGAGCTGTCTTATGGTGAGGGTGGGTGGTGAACAAAGTGAAAGTGTTCTAGCCGGTGGCTGGTGGTGCCCCCGTTCGTGGTAGTGTTTCCAAGTTTGCGAGGTGGAAGGGCTATAGAGGTAGGTTCTTTCTTCTTTTTTTCACCTCACAACGTGTGTATATATGTAAATTTATTTCTATTTATAAATACACATATATATGTATGTATAGGTATATCTATCTAAATATAAGTAAGCATAATATTATATCAATCTTCTTGATTGTGGCATCACTGGTATGCATATGCACAAGATGGAGGATTATTTGCATGATCAATATAGCAATTCACCAACTTTGTCACATCCTTCTTGTGCAATGGGCGACATGTATATTTTTCAGGTGCTTGCAAACACTTCAACACTGGGATTTCAAACTCAATGTACAAACCAAGAAGAAAGTATTTTTCATACTTATCCATACCTTCTAGAGCTGAATCTTTCATTTTTCTAGTATTCTTTGCCAAAGCTTTGGGGTTCAAAATCTTCAAGCTTGAGGAAGACACCTTTTAAGAACCTTCAACTTCTCATGTAGGAGTCTCTTCTTCATCCACATCAAAATATTTCCCCTCTCCTTGTGGAGACGTTCTTACCTTCTTTGACCTTGATGCACCACTAGAAACATTTTTATGAGGCTTTGCCAGTCTCTTTTCAATGCTTCCATAATTGCATCTTGTAGCATGCCACAAATGATATTAGAGGGATTATCTACATCAACCAAGCTTCCACCCTCTAGAGAACATTGTGTCCTCTTGGTCTACTACCATGTGATCCTTAGCATATGCATGAGGAGCAAGTTGATATGATAGCTCACCCAATGTCTAAAAGTTAATACATTCAATATTAGGATGCAAATCAATAGCAAAAATAGAAACTGACGTTCTTTTTCCCTTTATCCTCAAAAGACTCATTTCCATCTGTGCTATTAATAAAAAAGATGCATCCTATGCATTTTTCACCTTGTAAATTATGAAAATCTATATACCAGTTGTTGGAGTCATCATCACTGGACATATCACCATTTGATTAAAAATTAATTTTCCTTTTAGAATCCATCTTTGTACCTATATCAAGAATGTGCATGATAGAATGGCCCTAAGGCCATTGTATACTGCCTTGTTTAGGGTAGAATGGCCCTAGGCCCATTTATTCGTCGATTTCAATGCACAATGTGCTTTAGAATGGCCCTTATGCTCCATCAAAACATCAATCTTCCTAGTGGAATGGCTCTAGGACCTTTTTGTAGCCCCTTGTTTTCTGTGGCCAAATTGTAAGCCCCAGTTCAAGATATGCCAGGCATGAGCTACGTAGTTCTACATAGGCCATGCTTGCAAGAATGGCCCAAAGGGTTGCTCTACAATGCACATTTTGCTTCATAGAATGTCCCTTTGGCTATTTTATTGCCCCTTGGGCTACATCAAAGCATCAATCTTCCTGGTAGAATTTCCCTAGGGCCATTCTATACCTCGGGGGGTCACTCATAAATATGTAAGTATGGCACGTGGGCTCAACATAAGGGGTTTTTACATAAGGGTTTTTATGTAAGTGGGTTCAACATGAGGGGTTTTACATACATAAGGGTACCATTTTAATGGGCTATTCATAGGTTGAATAGAAAAAGGCTTAACCAAATTCCTTCACAACAAGTAGCAATGGCTGCACCTCTGTATTCAGCCTCTGTACTAGATAAAGCAACTGTAGGTTGCTTCTTGCTACTCCAACTCACCACGGCACTTCCAAGTGTAAAAGCATAACCACTAGTAGACCTCTTGTCATATGAGCTACCTGCCCAATCAGCATCTATGTAGCCATGTATATCCAATCCTTTACCACTCTCATAAAGTAGACCATAATGTGCAGTGGTCTTTACATATCGCATGATGCGTCTCACTGCATCCAAATGGGGTTTTCTGGAGCTCTGCATAAATTGGCTTACTAGCCCAACAACATAAGTCAAATCCGGGCATGTGATAGTCATGTAAATGAGACTACCAACCATCTTTCTGTACATAGATGGATCATCCAACTCCTCACCAAAATCAGCCCGGAATTTCACATTTTGCTCCAAAGATGTACTCATAGGCTTACACCCTGTCATGCCATATTTTGCCAACATATCCAATGCATATTGGCATTGCACTAACCATGTACCTACGTGGTCTTTGATCACTTCAATTCCAAGAAAGTATCTCAACTCACCCAAATCTTTCATGTCAAATTGCCCACTTAATGCTTTCTTGACATGCATCACATCTGTACCATGATCACCTGTGATAATCAAGTCATCCACATAGATGACAAGTAAAACAATCCCATGATCTATCTTCTTCACATAGAGTGAAGAATCTGCTGTAGAAACCTAAAATCCAAGAGAGATAAGATATCTGCTCATCTTATCACTCCAAGCATGAGGTGCTTGCTTCAAACCATATAATGCCTTTTTCAATCTGCATACTTGAGTGGGATACTTTGGGTGTACATAACCTTCTGGCTGTGCCATATACACTCCCTCTTGTAGATCACCATTTAGAAATGCATTTTTGACATCCATTTGATGCATTTCCCAACCATTAGCTGCAGCCATAGCAATGACTGCTCTCACTGTTCCCATCTTTTCCACTGGACTAAATGTTTCATCATAGTCCAAACCTTGGGTTTGTGCATAACCCTTAGCTACCAATCTTGCTTTATGTCACTCAATGGAACCATCAGTCACTTTGTAAACCCATTTACAACCAATGACATTTTTTGTCCTGTGGTAGTGCAACCAAATCCCATGTGTCATTATGAACCAATGCGTCCATCTCAACATCCATTGCCGTCTCCCATACATGCTTTCCAATAGCTTTTGTTACAGTATAGCATGTAGGTTCCACATGCTTCACCAAAGATGTCATATATGCATAATGCATAGCAAAACTACGGTACGTCAACCTGTCAACTGGATATCTGACTCTTTGGGATCTCTGCAATGCATACGGATCACTCCGAACACCTATCACTCTGAACACCTATCACTCTAGCATGTGGTGGCACATACCTATCCTGCCTTGCACCAAGTGTACGTAAAACAGGTATGCCAAGCTCCTCATCCAAACTCTCTGAACTTGATGACTCATAACCTGTAATTCCAATTCCTTCAACCTTCGAGTCTTGCCTTTATCCATAGCACTACTCCCAGTGCTCACACTCTCATGCCTCAATGTCCTGACCATGGACGTACAGTGCTACTCTCAGCCTCTGCTCTCCTGCTGCTGGCCCAGACATAGAAGTAGAACTAGAACTTGCTTGTGGCAAGTTCACATGCACATCAGCATCAAGTGAGTCAATGACACCCTCATCCTTTGATTTGTACCAACTAGCAAGCTCATCAAACACCACATCTCGTGAGATAACCACTTGCCTAGTTTTGTGGATTGTAACATTTGTATGCCTTTCGATCCTGTGCATATCCAACAAATACACACTTTTCTGCCTTAGGATCCAACTTCCTCCTTCTCTCGTCAGGCACATGTACATAAGCTATGCATCCAAAAACTTTGAGGTGTCCAATGTCTGGCCGAAAACCTGTAAGCCGCATCTCTGGCGTACTTCCATGTATGGTTGCTGTAGGTGTTTTATTCAGTATATACACTACGGTAGCACAAGCTTCTGCCCAATAATAATCTGGCATGCTCTTTTCATTAAGCATTGCCCTGGCCACTTCATATATGACTCTATTCTTTCTCTCAGCCACACCATTTTGCTGAGGTGTATACCTACAAGTCAATTGTCTTCTTATTCCATGCTTTCTCAAGAAATGCTCAAAAGCATTTGAGGTGTATTCACCACCTCCATCTGTCCTCAAACATTTAATCCAACAGCCATATTGCTTCTCTGCACAAAGGCTTTGAAATCCATAAACTTCTCCAACACTTCACTTTTCTCTCTAAGAAAGTATATCCATGTCATCTTGCTGAAATCATCTATGAATGTCACATAATATAAACTGCCTTTGATAGATGGGTTTTGTGCAGGACCCCATACATCACTGTGTACTATCTCAAGTGGCCTACTACTTATATTTCCTTCTCTAGGAAACCGCAACCTTGCCTACTTTCCAAACTGACAGGCTTCATAAACATGCATATTCCCATCATACTTGAATCTAGGTAGTCCACTAACAATGCCTCTTGCCTGCATGTTCTTTAACCTTTGTATATTGACATGTCCAATCCTCTTATGCCACATATCAATGTCCTGTACCACATTTTTTGCTTTTAGAGAACATGGCTGATTTTAACTCAGGAATTCCAGTATCCAGTTTAAACAACCTGCCTTCTTTCTTGCCTTTAGCAAATGACTCTACATCCATGTTTGAAATCCTCAACGAAGCAACCATGCTCGTTGAAACGAACCTGTAATCCCTGTTCCACCATTTGACCAATTGAGGCCAAGCCTTTTATGATAGAAGGCACGTACAATACATCAGACATAGATTTTGTTTGACCATTGTGCATAACCAATGGTACACTTCCAACATGTGTAATGACATGCTAAGTATCATCTCCTGTTTCCACATAGCCTTTCACATCCATAGGCTTCATATGCTCAAACCATTCATCATGACAAGTCATATGGTTTGATGCTCCAGAGTCCATATACCAAGTGTCATCATTTTTAGCGTTTGTCATCATAGATCCCACAACATGTTTCATGGCAAACAAGTGATTTGCAGTGCCATCATTACTGCTTGATGTATAATTTCCACCACCATGTTGTGCATAATTTCCACGATGTTGTGGTCTACCCCCTCTTAGATCATTCTGTTTGCGGAAACAATCACGTGCCATATGACCAAATTTCCCATAGTAATGGCATTCCACATCTTGCATAGATGTTTGTTGGCCGTGCCAACGTCCTCTACCACGAGGATTACCTCTGCCTCTCTGAGGTGTATATCCACGACCACCTCTAGCACCATATGAAGGCTGAAAATTTTGTTGTGGTGACTTGTCCTACCATCCACGACCATTACCATGGCCACGTGATGTAAATCTCCCCCTGCCTCTAAAACCTCTTTGTTACGAATAGAAAGCTTGATTTTTGCCATTATCATCATGGCTAGTAGATGCATCTAGAAAGGAATCACTGAGTTTGATTTCCTCAACAAGCAAGAGTGAAACCAACTCATCAAAGTCTGGTAAACCTGTACTCCGAGCCGAGATGGATGTATCAAAAGATTTATATTCCTTGCCAAGACCACACGCAAGGTAATGTCTACCAAATCATCATCAAGCATGGGGGCATTGATTGTTGCCAATGCATCTGCAAACTTATTTATTTCTTACACATAATCATGGATGCTCCTTCTATTCCGCTTCACATTATGTATCTGTTGTTGCAACTGAGACTTGCGAACACTCGTGTCTGTATCAAACAACTTCACCAATGTATCCCATGCATCCTTGGGATTCTCAGCATCATGTATGTGTATGAGCATAGCATCCGAAATACATATAGACAGATAATGCAACACTTTGAATGCTCTTTCTGACCATTGCTTATGAGCTATAACCTGCTGCTGTGCTGTGTAGGTTGTCGGGGGTAGTTCAGGCTCTGGCTCAGCACCTGTAATGAGATTCCAAAAACCTTTTTCCTTTAGAAAATTTTTGATCCTGTACTTCCATGCCTGGAAGTTCTTCCTATCCAGCTTTTCACCAACAATCTGTACTAGATTATCCGACATGTTTGCTCAATGCAAATACACCTTCCACACAATTCCAAATCTGTAAACGAGCCTTCCTCAGCTCAACCACACTCCAATGAGTGTTCCAGGTACTCCAAAGTAGTCAACAATCTTCAATTTTGATGTAGAAAATCAACCTGTATGCATCCAAAATGAACTGGCTCACACAGTCCAAGATACCCTGATTTGATGCGCTTTCCAAGGCTCCAAATTACAATGTAGTTGTTCAATCAAGTATGGGTAACTTGCATTGATACCTAAACAACCTCAATGTTGAGTATCAACACCATCGGACATGTGTACATATCAATTTTATCAAACCCCTTTCTCTGTTTTGGGAAAAACCACTAAAACCAGTAGTAATTTTGCTCTAATTTCTTCAATCTTTGTCCAAATTGAGCAACCAAGCATTCATTAGCTTAGCAATGATGTCCACTAACTCCATGTAAAAGGAATTAGTCCAATTGTTTAAGACAAGTGAGTAATTGATGGATTAATCACACTCTGTTTCTCTGCAAACAACCAGTAGACAGTCTTTTTAATCAGCTCATTTTCAGCTCAATTGATGATAATTGCTCAATCCAATCATATAGCCTTCTTCTCAAGTGTGTGTAGCAACTAATTGCTAAACCAATTTCGGAATTAATCAAGCACCCAAGTTGAATTTGACCTCCTCGTATCAAAAGTATCAAAAATCTGCCCTGTTTCTCTGTTCAGCCTGCGCTGCCTGCTGTAGGGTGATTTAGGAGTGACTATAATGTTAATTGATGATGTATACAAGTTTCCAACACACCTAGGTATGTGTGCAATCCATCAATGCTTTGATTTTTGCCAAAATCATGCTCTAAATGGATCAAAAATTGACTTCCTTTTCTCTGTTTTATGAGAGCTCAAAAATGAGAAATTTTTACACATTCAAATACATCCAAATTGCTCCAAAATCAGTTTAGGGCTTGCATATGAGTTGCCAATACATTCCTCGTTGTCAGGTACATGTATCTTTGCCAGATTTACATGTATTTCCACCATACTTCAGTGCTTCCAAGCTTTAATGGAAAGCTTCTAAAAACTAGAAATTTCCTTTGCTTTGGGTTGCCCTAATTTGCTTTGCTTTTGCCTGAATCACCTCGAGGATTTTCATCATAAATGGATTTTATGCATAAATTAGATGCATAAGAGAAATTCTTTTATTCTAAAAGTGTAATTCTTACTAAATTGGATTTATGCATGGAAAGATGCATAAAGAATTTATTTTAATCCAAAAGTGTTATTCTCATCAATTTTGATTTTATGCATACAATGATGCATAAAGAAATCTATTTTTAGTTCAAAAGAGTTATTTTCATCAATTTTGATTTTATGCATAGGAAGATGCATAAAAGATTGATTTTTAATTCAAAAGTGTCATTCTCATTTAAAATAAATTTATGCATAAGAAGATGCATAAAATATTAATTTTTATTTTGAAAATGTTATTCTCATTAGAATGGAATTTATGCATAGTAAAATACATAAAAGATTTATTTTTATTTTGAAAGTGTTATTCATTAGAATGGAATTTATGCATAGTAAAATGCATAAAAGATTCATTTTTATTTTGAAGTTTTATTCTCATTAAAATGGAATTTATGCATAGTAAAATGCCTAAAAGGTTTATTTTTAACTCGAAAGTGTTATTCTCATTAAAATGGAATTTATGCATAGTAAAATGCCTAAAAGGTTTATTTTTAACTCGAAAGTGTTATTTTCCTTAAAATTGAGTTTATGCCTAAATAGATGCATAAAAGGATTTTTATAAAAGTGTTATTCCTACTACTAAAGTTATCTTTATGCCTAATTAGATGCGTAAAGAATCTTTATATCAAAAAAATTAGAATTCTCTTACATTCTATAAATAGATGTGATGAAATGTGATAGGAATCAGATAAATGTAAATGGATGGATGGATCTGATACGAATCAGATAAATGAAAATGGATGTATGGATGTGGGTATGGATATGTATGTATGAATGTGAACGTGGATGTGGATGTATGAATGTGAATGTGGATGTGGATATATGGATGTGTATGTATGAATGTGAACGTGGATGTGGATGTATGAATGTGAATGTGGATGTGGATGTGGATGTATGAATGTGGATGTGGAAATGGATGTAGATGTGAATGTGGATGTATGGATGTGGATGTGGATGTGGATATGGATGTGGATGTATGGATGTAGATGTGAATGTTGATGTATGGATGTGGATGTGGATGTATGAATGTGGATGTGGATGTGAAAATGGATGTATGAATGTGGATGTGGATGTGGATGTATGGATGTGGATGTGGATGTGGATGTATGGATGGGGATGTGGATGTATGAATATGGATGTGGATGTGGATGTGGATGTGGATGTATGAATGTGGATGTGGATGTGAAAATGGATGTATGAATGTGGATGTGGATGTGGATGTATGAATGGGGATGTGGATGTGGATGTATGGATGTGGATGTGGATGTGGATGTATGAATGTGGATGTGAAAATGGATGTATGAATGTGGATGTGGATGTGGATGTATGAATGTGGATGTGAAAATGGATGTATGGATGTAGATGTGAATGTGGATGTATGGATGTAGATGTGAATGTGGATGTATGGATGTGGATGTGGATGTGGATGTATGAATGTGGATGTGGATGTAAAAATGGATGTATGGATGTATGGATGTAGATGTGTAAAAATGGATGTATGGATGTAGATGTGGATGTGGATGTATGGATGTGAATCAGAATGTGAATGAATGATATAAGATGTGAATGAATGAGATGTAATGAGAAATGGATGTGATTAGACGTAGTGTAATTTAAGAAAGATAGGAATGGATGCTATGTGAAGTGAATGAATCTGATGTGATGGGATGGAAAATGATATATCATATGATTTGGATTTGGGTTAAGTAATATGGATTGATGTGGAACAATCTGGAAAGACCAGAGTTCATTATAGAAACTGTATTTGTGAACTGTTTATATTTATGACTGTTTTATGTCAAGAATGGTGGGGAAGCATTTTGAATGTTTTATGTCAAGAATGTTGGGGAAACATTTTGACTGTCTTGAGAATGTGGTTGTGGAGACCTACCTGATAAAGTTGCAATAGCTGAGAGAGTCAACAGAGAACATCTCGCGTAGTAAGGTCGACCGAGGTCTTGACCTCGATTTAAATGGTGAGCTTCCGGTACGGTGGATGAGGGACCAAGGAAGCGGCCTATGAGTGAAGCGCTAGGTGACCTGCGAAGGATCCTAGAGGGTGCTAACCATACGGTGCTCGGACTCTGGGTCGCCGAAGATACCCACACATGCATCATGGAAGATATTGGAACAAGGAGTAAGAGTTGTTTTCGGAAACCGGGCATGGATCTGGTTGATTGACCTTGCTGGTCCTCAACGGCGGATGAGTCCATGGCTCTTTTATATGGATCTGTTGGGTTGATCTTGCTGATCTTCCAGGAAGATTCCATTTTGTTATGTGAATATATTGTCGGTTACTATGAGCTAGGAACTATCAAAAAGGCCCCTGAGTGAACAGGTGGTGAGCATTCTGGTTGCCAATGATACCATAAGTACATGGATGAAGGAATGATTGGAAATAAGGATTCAACCAGAGATTTTGAGGATTGTGATCAGTGACATAATGGTTTCAATAAAGGATTGTTTTAAAGATAGCTAATGCTGAGAAAAAAGGCAATTTCATATTGGGTGTGTAAGTGGTGTGACTAGTTTTATATTTGCATGAACATTTGGCTAGGGGGCCTCGGAACTCTTTTCCCTGGTACCCGAGATAAAACCTAACCAAATTCCTAATTGGATCCCATCACTACAGTGGTTGGGCGGTTGGCTATTCCATGGGACAAGATGGGGTTAGGCTGGACTGATGGATCTGTAAAATGAGACTCAATTTCTATTGTAGTACGATAGATGAAGTAATTCCTGGATATAGTAATTGTTCTATGGAAAAAGGAATCAACGGCTGTGCCTCTCGAGGGGAAAAAAGCGTTGATCTCTATGATCCAAGTGCAAGTTTCTTCCTTGATCTGACCAAGTGACTTTAGATTCGGTCGGATCAGTTTGGCCAGTAATGACCTTGACTACCTTAGAGTAAAATTTATCCTGGTAGAATCGCCCGTGCTTTTCGGGCAAGGGAAGTTTTTCCTGGGTTCGGTATTGGAACAACCGATAGATTAGTCTCTCTTGTCTGGATATCTGTGAGCGAGGCCTTGAGTATGGGACCCTGCCCCGTGCAAGAAGTGCTACTTTCGGTGCTAGCACCCCTAAATCTGTTGCGCGGTGGGGATAGGGATCTTACAATACGTGTAGCCACAGGTTTACAGTCTTCAAGATTAAACTTCTTCAATAGCTTCTATATATATTTAGACTACAGCATAACAATGCCATCATTGTGCTGCATAAATTCAATCCCCAAATAATAATGCAAGGGCCCCAAATCTGACATCGCAAATGATGACTGCAAATCAGCCTTAAAGGCTGAAATCTGATCTATATCGAGTCCCATGATTGAGTAGCATGTCATCAACGTATAGAATGATGACCAAAAATGTGTCCTTATTCCTCTTCCCATAGAGGGTACTCTCTGTTGGACTGTTGCAAAAATCATTTGTAACCAATTATATATGAATCTTCTCATACCATGCTCTAGGAGCCTCCTTAAGGCTATAAAGTGCCTTTTTCAACCTGCATACCATGCTTTAGGAGCCTCCTTAAGGCTATAAAGAGCCTTTTTCAACCTGCATACTTTAGACTCTTCTCCTTTCACATCAAAACCAGGAGGTCGTGATACATACACCTCCTCATGTAAATCACCATTCAAGAATGCATTCTGAATGTCCAACTGACGTACCTTTCACCCATGATGTGATGCTAAAGCAATGAGACACCTAATGGTAGTTGCACGAGATGTGGGTGCAAAGGTCTCATCATAATCAATGTCCTTTTGCTAGGCATACCCCTTTGCAACAAGTCTCAGGGCATTGTAGCGATCAATGCTACCATATTCTTTGTATTTTAACTTGTAAACCCACTTAGTACCAATGGCCTTCTTGCAATGACATAGATCTGTCAAATACCAGGTGTTATTTTTGAGTATAGAGTTATACTCATCCCTGCATAGCATGCATCCAATGATCATCATCCTATGCTTCCTCAAAGGAAACAGGTTCCTCCTCATCCACATGAGAATAAGTTGCATGATGAGAACCTGCACGAGTTCTGCTAGGTAACGGAGCTTCCAACTTGCTATCCCTCAATGTCTGCATAAGCCATTTTGGCATATGCCTAGATTCTTCTATGGCTGCTCTCTCCTCATCCACTACATCCTCAATAATTGCATCATCAAAGGTTGATTTTTCACCTGCAAAGGCTGAATTTCAGCACTTGGTTGAGCATTCAATTGCTCTACATATGGCTGCCCTCCATTAAACAAAGGTAGGAGTGAATCAAACATGTTCTATGAGCATTTATTTTGTTGTTTTTTACATGAAAGCATGGGTTGAACTGAGTCTTCGACAAAAACAGCATCTCTACTTACCAAAATCCACTTTCAGGATGGATGGTAGAGTCTATATCCCTTGCTTTCTAAACTGTATCCCCCCACAAATATGCATTTAATTGCCATATCATCAAGATTATTGCGTTGTTGTTGCTCAGGTAGAAGAGCATAAGCAAGATAACAAAAAACACGCAAATGAGCCATAGAAGGCTTCCTGCCATGCCAAGTTTCATAAGAAGTTTTAGACTGCAAGGTGAGAGACATGTTCTTCCTCTCAGCCACACCATTTTGCTGAGGTGTGTATGGCACTATGTATATTGATGCCTTATGCCTTTTTGAGCCATATATGCATGAAAATTCTTGGACATATACTCACCTCCTCGATCTGAAAACGAGGGGTGCCAACATTACATTCACATGCATTTTCAGCCATGGATACAAAGTGCCTAAAGCACATAAAAACCTCTGACTTATGCTTTAATGGATACACCCAAATATATCTGGAGTAGTAGTCATCAATAAAATTGACAAAGTAGAGATATCCCCCGATAGATGGTGTCCTCATAGGACCACATACATTGCTATGTATAAGTTGTAATTTCTTAACAACTCTCATAGATCCATCCTTTGGAAATGATGCCCAATGCATTTTACCAAGAATACACCTCTCACACACGTCTAATAGGGGTCTCAAGAGTTGGCAACTCATACACCATATCATGCCTTTGAAGGCATAACAAATTGCCATAATTCAGATGGACAAATTGTGCATGCCATAATTTTGCATCACTCATAGCACGGGTCGTAGAGATTGAGCAAGCAGCATGCTGCAGCTTCTCAAATACATCCACCTTGTATAGGCCATGAAACAAGGTACCGGAGGAAATGATAGAATAATGATGATCATTTCTTTCCTAAACTGTACATCTGTCATCCACAAATTTCACCGTCAAGCCTGACAAGGCTAAGGCTGAACCTGATAGCAAGTTCTTCTTTATCCTTGGCACATAAAATTTAGAAAGAGTAAATGCACCCCCATTTGCAATAGTGAGAACAAACCTACCAACTCGTTTGACAGGATATGAGGAACCATTTGCACATGTGACAGTTCCTGTACTTCCAACAGAACAAACCTTTTTATGAAGTAATGTGCTTACTAGAACCATTGTCAAAGTACCAAGCATCCGATTCTGCCACACTGACATGCATACATCATGAACAGAAGGGTCATAACTACAATGTTTATTCCATGCCCAATCATCTTGAGCAAAACTTACAGATTCCTCTTCTCTGCACTTGGTGTGCAGATCCCTTATTTTTAGGCTTATCAACTTCTTTCTCTACATCATTACCTGAGGATTCTGATTTTGGCTTATAGGCACCATGCGAAGAAGCTTTACCTTTGCCTTTCTGATTGGCAATAAAAGCTTGGTCACCAACTTGCATATTAGATCTATTTTGCCTAGACTACTCTTCTTGTAGGAGTAATGAAACTAGCTCATCAAAGGTAAGGAAATTTGGATTTCCCTTCATCATGAGTCTAAGGGTAGAGGCAAAACTCTAATAAGAATCCGACAATGCATTGAGAACTATGGGCACCAATGTACTATCAGGATATATCTCATCCACACTAGCAAGTTGTTCTTTAAAATATTTGATCTTGGTCAAGAAGTTGTCCATTGAGTCTCCCTCATTCATGTCATTAGGGGAAGGTTGAGGTCTATAGGGGCCCTTTAAGATGCCATGTGATTAAAAGGTTATTAAGGAAAAGGGCCGATCATGTGATGCCATGTATACAAAAATGTTGGGTGATTAAAGGTGGTCAAAAGATTCTCTAGAAGATGCCTTTTTGTACTTTTCATTCCCAAAAAGTGGGGGGGAAAGTTTTTGAAATTTCGGACATCCATAACTTCTACATATGAGCTCAAAATTTGTCGGAGATTAGAGATCCAGAATCTACTCTTCGCTGAGCTCTTTCCATAGATATGTCACATGATATGGTTTTGCCCACTCAATTTAAAATTCAATTTTGGTGGGAAACTTTGAAATTCAAACTTCTAGCCATTTGAAGAAGAAGAAGGTATCTAAAGTCAAAGAAGCTTAACATTTTAACAAAAAGTCATTAAAATCATAATATGGCACCTTAAAGGGCCCCTAGAGATCTCAACCTTCCCCTAATGGCTCAGACTCCAGCTATTTGCGTAGATATGCAACACGTGCTTCATTGCACACCTCGTACAATGCAACAAGTGTATCCCATTCCTGTTTTGAAGTCTTGCATAAACGAATATGAGGAATAATGCTTCGCTTCACAGAAAGTGCAAGCAATGCATGTGTTTGTGCATCTCTTCCATCCCATGTCATTTGAGAAGTTGTGGGAGGTACTAGTGGTGCATGTGGAGGAGTCACATCTGTATCATTAGATTCTACTTTAGATGGACCTACAACACCTTTTTGCACTGGTAGTTATGAAACAGGACGAGTTTCACTACCACTGACCACATTCCAAAGTCCTTTAGTAGTCCCATCAAGTTTGTCCTTAGTAGAGGCAACATGTTGAATACATCACTACTGCCAGCCATGACTTTCTACCAACACACTATAGGTACTCAATATTCACTGAATACAACCTTGGATGGCTTTGCCAATTGACTGAATCACCTACACATTGTATGAAAAATAACACAGAGTAGAGAATAGAGTGTCACTAGCAAAAGTATGATGTTCGATGTTGTTGAAGAAACTGTAGATGTTGCTGCATACCAAATCTTTGCCGCTACATAACCCAAACACCAAAAATTAAGCAGAACCAATCCAAAATGATGCCTCTCTAGAACATCCGCATAAACCGTACGTGCCTAAAATGAACCCAAAATGCGTCACGGATCCCAAAATGCCTGTATACTTTATATACAACACACTACAATATACACCTTCTTCTCCTAAGAGGGTATCTCAATTGGAGACAAAAATATAGGGTCATGAGTGAGGAGGGAGGCAGACTATTAGATCAAGTGTCAAGGAAGCTAGCTCTAATACCAATTGTTGGAATTAGGGTTAGGGTTGCAACATTGCACACACACAAGAAAGAAAAGCTTGAGAGCACACAAACTCACTAGATTAGAATGAACAAATGTGTGCCAGATACAAAAGATAAGTGCACACCCCAAAATCAGTAGATAAGAGGGTGTACATATGCACGAGGGAAATATAAGATTCCTCCTCAGCAGCCTCAATAATGAATAAGCTTTTACCTCAATCCCATGTAATCATTCCCTATTTCTGAATACAAGAAAATATTATTTTTCCTTGTTTTTGTCTAGAGAGAAGAAAAATTCTAGACAGAGGTAATTCAATATTGAGATATTTTTGGATATAAAAATTCTCCTAAATTTATCAAAAATATATTTCCCCAAAATAGGAATTCAAAATAAATTCTCCAAGGTGTATTAGGAATCAATTAAAAATGATATAAGTGACCTTAGATTTTCAGAAATTTCTAGATCATGGTCCAATTAAGGTTTCAATGGGCCAATAGGATTAATCCAAGTGTTGGGATGAGATAAATCCAATGAATAAATGAAAATACTAAAAAATGAGTAAATTCTCACATAAGATGAGAGTTGACTAAGTACAAGGTTTATTAGTTAAAAATTAAGAGATATTACTAAAAAAATGAGGTATTTTGGAGGAATGATGAATTTTTGACACCTTGGTAAGGAGAGGGGGACCTTTGATGTAGGAACCTCCTTCACATGTGTGGGAGGGTTTTTAATTCAAAAAATTTGAGATATTTTTCTCTCCTCTCTTCTGGATCAAACTGGATCAAAATGGGAGCTAAACAAGTCTAAATCTTGTCCAAATTCAGCCAAACTAAAGCTGAAAAATTCTAGAACTTAGTTGGACTTAGTTAGTGGCCTCCTTCACCTATAAATAGACCCTCATTCTTTTGTATTCTCATCTATGAACCATACCATGCCAGTATTACATTAAAATACTCATATTTTCTATTATACCTTAAAAATCCTCTACTTTTGGAGAGATTGGAGCTTCTCTCTCTCTTCAACAATCCTTGGAGCTTTCTTCTCAACATACTAAACCAATTGATTGGTTGGGGGCTTCCTTCTAAGATAAAGAAGTAAGCCAAATCTAGAGGTAAGAAGAATTTCATGATTTTTTTAATTAATATTCTCAATGATTTCACTTCTCAACCCCTCTCAAGCTTGAGAAGTTTCTAATTAATTGTTTTTAATGCAAACCAAGCTTTCCCTAAGAATTGTAATGAATAATTAAGAAAAAGTCAATCTTTATGCTTAATTAGGATGCTTTTTTTGTATATCTCTCTCTCCCAAAAGAATAGTCATTCCTATGACTAATTCTTTATTCAAATGGATGCTTCTCATTGATAAATTCTCAATTCAAAAATCAAACTCTAAGCTTGTTAAGCTAGAGGTTAAGAAAATGGCTTTTTATGCTTTTATGTTAGCAAAATTATGGTGAACTTATGATTTAATTCCATAATTTTGATTTAAGTCTAAGGATAGTTATCATAATTGTATTACAAAGTCTTATTCTTTCTAGAAATATTAAAAATTATCAGTAATAGTAGCGAAGCTATATCAAAATGTTTAGAAATTAATACATAGCTCATTTTTTTACAGAATGTGAAAATAGGACTTCCTAACATATTCTAGGATTGGACATCCTATGCTAAAAGAATGATTTTCATTATATTCATGGAGAAACTAATTTTTAGTATTTATGCATAAATAATTAATTAAAGAAAAGAGAAATTTTTGGTATTTTTATTTTTATGCAAAAAGAGAAATTCCCATGATAATGGAGATCCATGTAATTAAATGGAGAAAGAGAAAATTTGGTATATTAAAAATAATGAATATTTTTATTTAAATTTAAAGAGAAATTTTAGATAAATTTATTTTATGCATGAGAAAATTTAAATGATAAAAGAGGAATTACCATGACATTTGGAATTCAATCATTTAAATTGTAAAAGTGGAATTCTTGGCATAATTGAATTAATGGATATTTTTATTTAAATTTAAAGAGGAATTTTAGATAAAAAAAATTTTATGCATGAGAAAATTTAAATGATAAAAGAGGAATTCCCATGACATTTGGAATTCAATCATTTAAATGGTAAAAGTGAAATTCTTGGCATAATTGAATAAATGGATATTTTTATTGAAAACTAAAGAGGGATTTTAGATAAATTTATTTTTATGCAAGAGAAAAGTTAAATGATAAAAGAGGAATTCCCATGACATTTGGAATTCAATCATTTAAATGGTAAAAGTGGAATTCTTGGTATATTTGAAATAATGAATATTTTTATTTAATTTAAAGAGGAATTTTAGATAAATTTATTTTATGGTAAAAGGAATTCCCATGACAATTGAAAGCCAATCATTAAATGATAAAAAGATAAATTTTAAGTTTATTCAAAAAAATGGATACTTGTATTTAGTTAAAAGAAGAATTTTGATGGTATTTAAGTAGAGAAAGATGAGAAAAGAGGAATTTTCACCATAATTCCACCTAGAGAATTAGGGTTGATAAATTAAATTGGTAAAAGAACATCTTTAGATATTTTATGTGGTTAAATCACCAAATTGATATTTACCCAAAATTAGATTAAATGGAAGAAGAGTATTTTCATTAAAATCAGATATTATGGTTAAGAAGGAATGAAATTCATAAAGTTGGAATTTTCTTACGGTTAGAAGTTCAGTAGATGTTTATCTGAAGAAAATCCTTGGAATGAAAGCTAGAACTAAACTGAATGATTTTGGTTAGACCACGACTATGAGAGGGACAGTCAGTAAACTACTTGTCCATATCTCGATCTGAATCAAGCAAAAACTTTGTGTGACCAATTCCAGTTCTTAATACAAAGAATAGACTACCATTGAATTAACCTAGTTTTCCCTTGACCAAACTCAGGAAGAATATAGTTGAACAGTCAGTCAAATGGGTAGATTACCTTGATGAGAGATCTGTGATTCTCAGAATAAAATTAAATGGGTAGATTACCTTGATGAGAGATCAATGATTCTCATTATAAAATTATGGATTAAAGAAAAAGGTTTTTGTGAAACCAATCTCAAACCAAGAATTTTACTTACCTCTGTTTTCTTTTAAAGGATTGTTTTATGCCAAAATGCTGGAGGAAGCATTTGGTATGTGTTTAACTAAGGAGATACTCATTGCAATAGCTGGCAGCACAGCAGGGAGGGGATGTCGCTTGCGGTAAAGCCTGCCGAGGTCTTGACCAGCCTTGGTATGGTTAAAATGTTGCACCTCTGGTACGATGGGCGAGGACCAACGAAGCGATCCTTGAGTGAAGTGCTAGGACACCTAAGTAGGATCCTAGAGGGTTCTAACCAGGTGATGCACGGGCTCGCGGTTGCTAGGACACCCATGCGTGCGTCAAGGAAGATTCGGATGGGCTAAAAAGAATAACTTTTGTGAATCAAATTCTGATATTGGATCTCGTTGGTTGACCAACTGGTCTTGAACGGAGAGTTCGGATGTTGTAAACAATGAACTCGATATTTTAAAGGACTATGATCAGTAATACTACGATTTTCATTGAAAGATTATTTTAAAGACAGCCGAATCTATTATAATGGTAGCCGAATCTATTATAATGGCAATTTCATTGAAAGATTGTTTTAAAGATAGCCGAATCTATTATAATGGCAATTTCATATTGGATGTGTATGTGTGGTATGCCTACTTCAAATTTTGCCTGAAACGCCGGTAGGGGGCCTAGGAACTCTTTTTCTCGATACCCGGGCAAACATAACCAACTTTTTATAAAGGAAACCCACCAATACAGTGGTTGGGCGATTGGCTAAGCCATGGGCCGATTGGCTGGATTGAGGGATTCCTGCAATACAAATAAGTTAAGATTAGTTACATCAGTTAGATTAAGTCCTAGGAAGACCCTTGTTCTGTGGGAGGGAATCAGCGAGGTTGTGCCTCGTTAAAGGAGGAAAAAAGCAGTGATTCTATGGACTAAGTGCAAGTCTCTTCTTTGGTCTGACCATGCGACTTCGGGTTCAGTATATCAGATCAGTTTGGATAGTTAAGATTTTGACTCGTTAGATCAATTCCCCCGTCAGAAGATTTTCCTCGTGGAATCGCCCGTGCCTTCCGGGCGAGGGAAGTTTTTTCGGTTCGGTTTCAGAGGAACCGTCGGGCTAGTCTCTTGTCCGGATATCTGTGGGCGAGGCTTTGAGTGTGGATCCCTACCCTACGCGAGAGGCTGACGCGGTGCCCCCAGCGCCCTCGCTCGGGGCACCGCGGAGGGGGAAGGGTTCTCACAGGTGGTATTGTTGAAAGCTAATAAGGACAAATCAATTCTTATCAGAAATTTATAATAAAAACTCAGAAAGAGCATTTACGTATTGTATTTTCATTCCTTAAGCTTAATTAATTAATGAAGATTTTTAATCAAAGAATTTGGTTTTATAGATGGAAGTTCCACACTTATAATAAAAACTCAGAAAGAGCATTTACGTATTGTATTTTCATTCCTTAAGCTTAATTAATTAATGAAGATTTTTAATCAAAGAATTTGGTTTTATAGATGGAAGTTCCACACTTATCTGGTGTTCCTAATCTCACCCAGTCTTAATACATGGCTGATTTTGCCTTGGAGCATCCCATCTCTTCTGCTCTACAACTTGAATGAGTCGAGCGAGACTCGCAAGCCATTTCAAGGATTTATATTTCCTCGACCCAGCGGAGAGACGGCAGCACAAATGGCTTGCAAGGCAGTATGTCCACACCTCTTGCGACGAGCGTGTGATACTGAGGCAGAATATCTCATTGGCCATGATTGTGATGAGGCTAAAAGTGATACATGGTGTTATTTTATATCACCCTACGCCTCGAGATTTAAGACTTTCCTACCATATCTACAGACTTCTTAGTTTCTTTATTCCTAAGAAGAAGATAGTAGCTCCCTTGGTGTAAGATTCCTCCCCAGCCCCTCAAGATGTCCAGTATCTTCCCCTGTAATCAATCCCCTTTTCAAAATAACAAAAGATCTTGTTTCTACCTGTTTTGGCGCTTTCATAAGTTTACCATAATTGTATTAGCATAAAAGCATAAAAAACCCATTTTCTTAACCTCTAGCTTAACAAGCATAGAGTTTGATTTTTGAATTGAGAATTTATCAATGATGACAAGCATCCATTTGAATAAGGAATTAGTCATAGGAATGACTATTCTTTTGGGAGAGAGAGATATACATAAAAAGCATCCTAGTTAAGCATAAAGACTAACTTTTTTGTGATTAATCATTAGAATTCTTATAGAAAGTTTGATTTGCATTGAAAACAATTAATTTGAAACTTCTCAAGCTTGAGAGGGGTTGAGAAATGAAATCTTTTGAGAATATTAATAATGAAAACCATGAAATTACTTCTTACCTCTAGATTTTGCTTGCTTCTTTATCTTAGAAGGAAGCCCCCTACCAATCAATTAGTTTAGTATGTTGAGAAAAAAGCTCCAAGGATTGTTGAAGAGAGAGAGAAGCTCCAATCTCTCCAAAAGTAGAGGATTTTTAAGGGATAATAGAAAATATAAGTATTTTAATGTAACACTGGGCATGGTATAGTTCACAGATAAGAATACAAAAGAATGAGGGTCTAATTATAGGTAAGGGAGGCCACTAATAACTGAGTCCAACTAAGTTCTTGTAAGATCCCTGTTCCCACCGAGCAACGGATTCGGGGTACTAGCAGCAGAGCGGAAGTAGCACTTCTCGCGCGGGACAGGGGTCCCACACTCGGGGCCTCGCCCACCACCACGGATATCCGAACAAGAGACTAATCCGTCGGTTTTTCCAAAACCGAACCCGGAAAGACTTCCTTCACCCGGAAAGCACGGGCGATTCCACCAGGATAACTCTTTACTCTAACGTAGTCAAGACCATTACTGATCACGTTGATCTGCCGACTGCACCTATAAAGATACTCGGTCAGATCAAGGAAGAAACTTGCACTTGGATCATTGGGATCAGCGCTTTTTTTCCCATTAAGAGGCACAGCCGTTGATTCCTATCCATAGAACAATTACTATCCGGGATTTACTTTATCTATCGTCGTAAACAAAAATTGAGTCTCGATTTACGGATCCATCAGTCTAGCCTAACCCCATCCAGTCCCATGGGTTAGTCAACCGCCCAACCACTGTAGTGATGGGATTCAATTAAGAATTTGGTTAGGTTTTGTCCCGGGTACCAAGGAAAAGAGTTCCAAGCCCCCCTAGCCGGAAGTTCAAGCAAACATAAAACTAGTCACACCACTTATACACCCAATATGAAATTGCCTTTTTCTTAGCATCAACTAACTTTAAAACAATCCTTTAATGAAACCATTATATCTCTGATGACAATCCTCAAAGTCTCTGGTTAACTCCTTATTTCTAGTCATTCATTCATCGGTATACTTATGGCATCATTTTGGTAACCAGAACGCTCACCACCTGTTCACTCAGGGGCCTTTTCCATAGTTCCTAGCTCATAGTAACCGGCAATATATAATAGAATGGAATCTCCGTGGAAGATCAGCAAAGAGCAACCCACAGATCCATATAAAAGAGCCATGGACTCATCCGTTGAGGACCAGCAAGGTCAATCAACCAGATCCATGCCCGGTTTCAGAAAACAATTCTTATTCTTTATTCCAATATCTTCCACGACGCACGTTGTCGTGCTGTGACACGTCTATGCAATGAAAGCATGTTCATGGAACAACTTATGTGGAATCTGGACCCTGAGCAGCAAAGACAGATATGGAAGGTATCCACTCAGATACAATGGCATCGTGGGTTGCATTTGAATGTGTATGGAAGCATGGGCATTTAAGGTTAAAGGGCCGGTGTTGCCTTGAGAAATGGTGTGAAATGGAAGCATAGGAGGGTGGCTATCTTATATGTCTTTGAAAAAAAATAATAATAAAAAAATGATATAAAAAATGTGGCCAATTTGTGCATGGCCACATGGGGATTTTTGTGGCTGCCAGCATAGAATATCTCGAAGCTGGCGAAGGTTGGAGAGGCAAAAGGTGATGCACAGCTGGAAAGAGGGAAGGAAGGTCGCTTTTCGGGGAAGCTCTCTGGCGTGGCCGGAGGACAGTGCAAAAGGAGGCAAAACATGGGCTCTTGGGGTGGCAGTGGCTAGCGTGTGCAGAGGTGAGCTCTGATTGAGTTAAAGTGCTGAGGCGCTGGAGGGGGAGAAGCTTCTCCAGAGGCAGCAGCCACAAGAGGTAGGGGAGGCCAACGGGCGTGAACAGGTTAAGCCAGCCGCATTGATCTGACGGAGGGGGACCACCTGGGGTGGAACAGCTGGGAGCTCTGAGGCGCAGCGGCAAGACAGAGCCAAGGGGGTACAGCGGCAAGACAGAGCCAAGGGGGTTACAGCACTGAGGAAGGAGGGAGGCCGCTTTTTAGAGTGTGGAGAGACCCTGGGTAGAGTGGGGGAAGAAGATCGTCTGGCAGGGGGGGGGTTTAAGCGGAGAGAGAGGAGAGGCGCTGGAGGGGAGTCGCTCTTGGGTACTAGAGGTGGCTGGTGATACTGTAGGTAAAAGTGCAAAGCTTGAAATAATTGGCGGCCATGTATGGAGGGCATCTCTCAACAGGCCTCCCACGCCGGATGGCAAAGATGAGAAAGGCACAGAGCCAACTCTTCAAGAAATCATCAACGTCAAACCTATTGAAAGTGGAAAGAAAGAGAAGCTGAAGGAGTTGCTGAGGGAAAGACTAATTGAAAGCGGATGGAAAGACGAGATGAAGGGCCACTGCAGAGCTTTCACTAGAAAGAGAGGAAGGACTAATGTAACTCTTGATGAGCTTATACGCATAATTACTCCCAAAGGAAGATCGTTGGTGCCAGACACTGTGAAGGCAGAGTTACTGCAACGGATACGTAGCTTCCTTATGTCTGCTGCTCTCTAAAGAAAACATTTGACCTTTTTTTATTGATACCAAGGTGTGGAAGTCGTGGAAGTGAGGCTGCTGGATTGCGCCGAAATGGTCCATAAGCAGAGCCATGCTGCTGCTATCGTAAAGATGTGGAGAGAAAGCCTGGGCTACATCAAGCTGCTGTTTTCTTGAATGAGGAGGATGTGTCTCTTTCTTGTGGAAGATATCAAGTTTTGCTGAAGCTATGCTATGGGCTGTCGGCATGCATATGCTGAAGATATGTATACCTTTGTATTTGATGATGTCTTGTGAGTTTTATTTGTTTTGTCACATGAGTGGTGTTGCATGTCAAACATTTTGTACAAACATATAGCATATGTTATGTGAAGATCTTTCATGATGATGAAGCTTTGATGGTGTGTCTTGTATGAGTTGTGGAGACAATCCCATTGAAACGGTATGCGTGAGACAAGAGATTGAGATAATACCATGCTATACCTTGCTCTATGACAAGCTGAGAAGACATTTAATGCTTGGGATTGGAAGCTACTCTCATAGCTAGAAGTCTCGCACTTTCTCAACGACACCGCCCACATCACGACATCTTTGGTGAACCTGACGTGAAACCGCTGGGGTGAGAGTACGTAGAGATGGCTAGCAAAATGGAGCATTTATATGCAGAGATGAAAGAGCTTGAAGAGCAGTTCATGAAGATTGAAGAAGCAAAGTGAATTCAGGAAGCGGTGGAAAATGCGGTGCAATTGGTATATGACAGGGTCAATATATTTGATGGTTTCGATCTAGAAAGCTATCTGAGGTGTTACGAGACAGAGATGAAGAATCAAGGGGTTCCAGAAAACATGATGATTGCATCTTTTGCACACCTTATAAGTCCTGATTTAAAAGATGAAGTGCTGGAACTAGCAGAGTATCACTCCAAACGATGGAGTGATTTTGCAGATGCACTTATTTATGCGAGTTACATGAACCTAAAGCAGGAGCAACTTACTTGGGAAAAGAAAAAGCAAAAGGGTGATGAAATGAGGTATAATGTGAGCTGTGATAGTGTTCCAGCAATAATCCGGGCCAATTTAGAAGCAGTCGTGGAATTATGTCATATGGAGGATAATCAATTGCTATTCAAGACTGATGCAGAGATCATTGAGGCTGTCTATGCTAAATTGGAACTGCAAGTAGCCGTTAGTGAACAGCAAGACATTCACAGTGCTAAAAGGGATGCTTTGCTGTAACCTAGAAAGGATACAGTGGGTGAACTGTCATGTAAGCTTTCTAAACTCGAGGATTCTCATGACAAAAGCACTCATTCAAAGGGTATTCCTCAGGTGACATATCGTATGTGCGAAGAGCTACAAGAACCAATGTTTTTTGCTGAAAGCATGATTGCAGAGTTTGAAGATCTAGGACAAGAAGAAGATGCTATCATTACTGCATTCTTATCTGGTTATGATGCTTATAAGCAGGATGATGTACATGAATATGCATGTGAGGAAAATAAAATATTACAAGATGGGCCACAAGTATGTGTGATTGATTTAGAGGGGGTGACTGATATGGGTGATTCCAATAGTGATGTTGCTTCTGAAGCTGGTTGCCAAGGTTCTTTGGATTTGGGTTATCCTGGAATGCTAACTGAGTGTTCCAATAATAAACAGGGTGATGCTATGTCATCAGTGTCAGGGTTACCTTGCAACCACATTTGTGAGCAACAATCTCAAGCTTGGAAGCCTGTTTATGACGATGATTTGGAGAGGGAAATTGAATCTGTCTTTTTGGATCATACAGGGTTCAATGACATACATATTCAAGGGTACGCGGGTGAGGGACCCATAATTCTAAGCCCATCTGCAGATATCAAGAAATACTGGAAGATAACATGCAGGATATGCAAAGTGTGGTCACAGAGCCTCATGAGGCTGCATATGGGCTGCATATGAGCAACCAAATGGATATAACTATGGGGGTATGCATGTTCATGATAATCAACATGTGGGATTGCAAGATGATAATGGCTTCGATGCGATTGATCCTGAATTGGATGCTATCCTAAATGATGCATCAGCTTTGGGCCCTTCTATGCTTGATGCTAGTCAACTGTCGGTTGCAAGTGAGGATGTGCAGTTATGTAAGCCAAATGATTGTGATGAGATTGATCCAAAGCTGTTGGAGGCTATTCTCGATGATGCCTTGTTGGACTTTGTATGCGTTGATGGTGTGGATGCTTTGCATACTTTGCAACGGCCTAAAGAAGAGGTATATAATAGCATAGAGGAAGCCAATGAAGACCATGCTTTTCCATCTTTGGATGAGAAGAATGAATGTTTGTCAGTGGGTGAGCTGGATCCGGGCAAGGTAGATTTGGATGGGATGTTACCAAGTGTGTGTTCCATGCTGTTAATGCAGTTGTTACTTGGTGTGGCCATACAATATGTGGTGCAAAGGCTTCAAACATGGCCTGAGGAAAATTTTGAAGGAAATTATTTTGAAGAGCATCCCACTTTGAATGATGAGGGTAATTATGCATATGCAGGGAATCTAAGTGAGGATAGGGCTTCATATGAGCAAAGGATATGGCACATATGCCAAAAGCGGTTGGTATTTGATCCAGGTGGGAAAGCAGAACCATTCAGATGTGATTGCTAAGATATAAATATCTTGCAGGCTAGGGGGGTAGGTTAAGATGTCATGCTATGTTTCAACAAAGGATAACCTCTTGTGAGTGGCACTATGTATATTCTTCTACTGTTTCATGTTTACTAGGGTGATACCAACTGGGTCAGGTTTGACAGGGTTTAAGACGCCTAGTTGGATGCTTGTACATATACCAATGTTGGTGTGCAAATATTGCATGGACACTGAATTCCAGGACCTGTGTGGCACATACCAGAGGATGTGCAGGTCTAGAGGGGGTGGATGTCGTGTTGTGGCACGTCTATGCAGTGAAAGCATGTTCATGGAACAACTTATGTGGAATCTGGACCCTGAGCACCAAAGACAGATATGGAAGGTATCCACTCAGATACAATGGCATCGTGGGTTGCATTTGAATGTGTATGGAAGCATTTGAATGTGTATGGAAGCATGGGCATTTAAGGTTAAAGGGCCGGTGTTGCCTTGAGAAATGGTGTGAAATGGAAGCATAGGAGGGTGGCTATCTTATAGGCCTTTGAAAAAAAATAATAATAATAAAATGATATAAAAAACGTGGCCAATTTGTGCATGGCCACATGGGGATTTTTGTGGCTGCCAGCATAGAATATCTCGAGGCTAGCGAAGGTTGAAGAGGCAAAAGGTGATGCGCAGCTGGAAAGAGGGAAGGAAGGTCACTTTTCGGGGAAGCTCTCTGGCGTGGCCGGAGGACAGTGCAAAAGGAGGCAAAACATGGGCTCTTGGGGTGGCAGCCGCTAGCGTGTGCAGAGGTGAGCTCTGATTGAGTTACAGTGCTGAGGCGCTGGAGGGGGAGAAGCTTCTCCAGAGGCAGCAGCCACAAGAGGTAGGGGAGGCGGGCGTGAACAGGTTAAGCCAGTTGCGTTGATCTGACGGAGGGGGACCACCTGCTGGGGTGGAACAGCTCGGAGCTCTGAGGCGCAGTGGCAAGACAAAGCCAAGGGGGGTACAGCACTGAGAAAGGAGGGAGGCCGCTTTTTAGAGTGTGGAGAGACCCTGGGTAGAGTGGGGGAAGAAGATCGTCTGGCAGGGGGGGGATTAAGCGGAGAGAGAGGAGAGGCGCTGGAGGGGAGTCGCTCTTGGGTACTAGAGGTGGCTGGTGTGATACTGTAGGTAAAAGTGCAAAGCTTGAAATAATTGGCGGCCATGTATGGAGGGCATCTGTCAAACAGGCCTCCCACGCTGGATGGTGAAGATGAGAAAGGCGCAGAGCCAACTCTTCAAGAAATCATCAACGTCAAACCTATTGAAAGTGGAAAGAAAGAGAAGCTGAAGGAGTTGCTGAAGGAAAGACTAATTGAAAGCGGATGGAAAGACGAGATGAAGGGCCACTGCAGAGCTTTCACTAGAAAGAGAGGAAGGACTAATGTAACTCTTGATGAGCTTATACGCATAATTACTCCCAAAGGAAGATCGTCGGTGCCAGACACTGTGAAGGCAGAGTTACTGCAAAACGGATACGCAGCTTCCTTATGTCTACTTGCTGCTCTCTAAAGAAAACATTTGACCTTATTTTATTGATACCAAGGTGTGGAAGTCGTGGAAGTGAGGCTGCTGGATTGCGCCAAAATGGTCCATAAGCAGAGCCATGCTGCTGCTGTCGTGAAGATGTGGAGAGAAAGCCTGGGCTACATCAAGCTGCTGTTTTTTTGAATGAGGAGGATGTGTCTCTTTCTTGTGGAAGATATCAAGTTCTGCTGAATGCTATGGGCTGTTGGCATGCATATGCTGAAGATATGTATACCTTTGTATTTGATGATGTCTTGTGAGTTTTATTTGTTTTGTCACATGAGTGGTGTTGCATGTCAAACATTTTGTACAAACATATAGCATATGTTATGTGAAGATCTTTCATGATGATGAAGCTTTGATGGTGTGTCTTGTATGAGTTGTGGAGACAATCCCATTGAATGTATGCCTGAGACAAGAGATTGAGATAATACCATGCTATACCTTGCTCTATGACAAGCTGAGAAGACATTTAATGCTTGGGATTGGAAGCTACTCTCACAGCTAGAAGTCTCGCACTTTCTCAGCGACACCGCCCACGTCACGACATCTTCGGTGAACCCGACGTGAGACCGCTGGGGTGAGAGTACGTAGAGATGGCTAGAAAAATGGAGCATTTATATGCCGAGATGAAAGAGCTTGAAGAGCAGTTCAGGAAGATTGAAGAAGAAAAGCGAATCCAGGAAGCGGTGGAAATTGCGGTGCAATTGGTGTATGACAGGGTCAATATATTTGATGGTTTTGATCTAGAAAGCTATCTAAGGTGTTACGAGATAGAGATGAAGAATCAAGGGGTTCCAGAAAACATGATGATTGCATCTTTTGCACACCTTATAAGTCCTGATTTAAAAGATGAAGTGCTGGAACTAGCAGAGTATCACTCCAAATGATGGAGTGATTTTGCAGATGCACTTATTTTTGCGAGTTCCATGAATCTAAAGCAGGAGCAACTTACTTGGGAAAAGAAAAAGCAAAAGGGTGATGAAATGAGGTATAATGTGAGCTGTGATAGTGTTCCAGCAACAATTCGGGCCAATTTAGAAGCAGTCGTGGAATTATGTCATATGGAGGATAATCAATTGCTATTCAAGACTGATGCAGAGATCATTGAGGCTGTCTATGCTAAATTGGAACTGCAAGTAGCCGTTAGTGAACAGCAAGACATTCACAGTGCTAAAAGGGATGCTTTGCTGCAACCTAGAAAGGATACAGTGGGTGAACTCTCATGTAAGCTTTCTAAACTCAAGGATTCTCATGACAAAAGCACTCATTCAAAGGGTATTCCTCAGGTGACATATCGTATGTGCGAAGATCTACAAGAACCAATGTTTTTTGCTGAAAGCATGATTGCAGAGTTTGAAGATCTAGGACAAGAAGAAGATGCTATCATTACTGCATTCTTATCTGGTTATGATGCTTATAAGCAGGATGATGTACATGAATATGCATGTGAGGAAGCCAATTAAGACCATGCTTTTCCGTCTTTGGATGAGAAGAATGAATGTTTGTCAGTGGGGTGAGCTGGATCCGGGCAAGGTAGATTTGGATGGGATGTTACCAAGTGTGTGTTCCATGCTGTTAATGCAGTTGTTACTTGGTGTGGCCATACAATATGTGGTGCAAAGGCTTCAAACATGGCCTGAGGAAAATTTTGAAGGAAATTATTTTGAAGAGCATCCCACTTTGAATGATGAGGGTAATTATGCATATGCAGGGAATCTAAGTGAGGATAGGGCTTCATATGAGCAAAGGATATGGCACATATGCCAAAAGCGGTTGGTATTTGATCCAGGTGGGAAAGCAGAACCATTCAGATGTGATTGCTAAGATATAAATATCTTGCAGGCTAGGGGGGTAGGTTAAGATGTCATGCTATGTTTCAACAAAGGATAACCTCTTGTGAGTGGCACTATGTATATTCTTCTACTGTTTCATGTTTACTAGGGTGATACCAACTGGGTCAGGTTTGACAGGGTTTAAGACGCCTAGTTGGATGCTTGTACATATACCAATGTTGGTGTGCAAATATTGCATGGACACTGAATTCCAGGACCTGTGTGGCACATACCAGAGGATGTGCAGGTCTAGAGGGGGTGGATGTCGTGTTGTGGCACGTCTATGCAGTGAAAGCATGTTCATGGAACAACTTATGTGGAATCTGGACCCTGAGCAGCAAAGACAGATATGGAAGGTATCCACTCAGATACAATGGCATCGTGGGTTGCATTTGAATGTGTATGGAAGCATAGGCATTTAAGGTTAAAGGGCCGGTGTTGCCTTGAGAAATGGTGTGAAATGGAAGCATAGGAGGGTGGCTATCTTATAGGCCTTTGAAAAAAAAAATAATAATAAATGATATAAAAAACATGGCCAATTTGTGCATGGCCACATGGGGATTTTTGTGGCTGCCAGCATAGAATATCTCGAAGCTGGCGAAGGTTCGAGAGGCAAAAGGTGATGCGCAGCTGGAAAGAGGGAAGGAAGGTCGCTTTTCGGGGAAGCTCTCTGGCGTGGCCGGAGGACAGTGCAAAAGGAGGCAAAACATGGGCTCTTGGGGTGGCAGCCGCTAGCGTGTGCAGAGGTGAGCTCTGATTGAGTTACAGTGCTGAGGCGCTGGAGGGGGAGAAGCTTCTCACAAGGCAGCAGCCACAAGAGGTAGGGGAGGCCAAGCAGCTGACGGGCGTGAACAGGTTAAGCCAACCGCGTTGATCTGACGGAGGGGGACCACCTGCTGGGGTGGAACAGCTCGGAGCTCTGAGGCGCAGTGGCAAGACAAAGCCAAGGGGGGTACAGCGCTGAGGAAGGAGGGAGGCCGCTTTTTAGAGTGTGGAGAGACCCTGGGTAGAGTGGGGGAAGAAGATCGTCTGGCAGGGGGGGGATTAAGCGGAGAGAGAGGAGAGGCGCTGGAGGGGAGTCGCTCTTGGGTACTAGAGGTGGCTGGTGTGATACTGTAGGTAAAAGTGCAAAGCTTGAAATAATTGGCGGCCATGTATGGAGGGCATCTGTCAACAGGCCTCCCACGCCGGATGGTGAAGATGAGAAAGGCGCAGAGCCAACTCTTCAAGAAATCATCAACGTCAAACCTATTGAAAGTGGAAAGAAAGAGAAGCTGAAGGAGTTGCTGCGGGAAAGACTAATTGAAAGCGGATGGAAAGACGAGATGAAGGGCCAGTGCAAAGCTTTAAGAAAGAGAGGAAGGAGTAATGTAACTCTTGATGAGCTTATACGCATAATTACTCCCAAAGGAAGATCGTCGGTGCCAGACACTGTGAAGGCAGAGTTACTGCAACGGATACGCAGCTTCCTTATGTCTGCTTGCTGCTCTCTAAAGAAAACATTTGACCTTATTTTATTGATACCAAGGTGTGGAAGTCGTGGAAGTGAGGCTGCTGGATTGCGCCAAAATGGTCCATAAGCAGAGCCATGCTGCTGCTGTCGTGAAGATGTGGAGAGAAAGCCTGGGCTACATCAAGCTGCTGTTTTTTTGAATGAGGAGGATGTGTCTCTTTCTTGTGGAAGATATCAAGTTCTGCTGAATGCTATGGGCTGTTGGCATGCATATGCTGAAGATATGTATACCTTTGTATTTGATGATGTCTTGTGAGTTTTATTTGTTTTGTCACATGAGTGGTGTTGCATGTCAAACATTTTGTACAAACATATAGCATATGTTATGTGAAGATCTTTCATGATGATGAAGCTTTGATGGTGTGTCTTGTATGAGTTGTGGAGACAATCCCATTGAATGTATGCCTGAGACAAGAGATTGAGATAATACCATGCTATACCTTGCTCTATGACAAGCTGAGAAGACATTTAATGCTTGGGATTGGAAGCTACTCTCACAGCTAGAAGTCTCGCACTTTCTCAGCGACACCGCCCACGTCACGACATCTTCAGTGAACCCGACGTGAGACCGCTGGGGTGAGAGTACGTAGAGATGGCTAGAAAAATGGAGCATTTATATGCCGAGATGAAAGAGCTTGAAGAGCAGTTCAGGAAGATTGAAGAAGAAAAGCGAATCCAGGAAGCGGTGGAAATTGCGGTGCAATTGGTGTATGACAGGGTCAATATATTTGATGGTTTCGATCTAGAAAGCTATCTAAGGTGTTACGAGATAGAGATGAAGAATCAAGGGGTTCGAAAAAACATGATGATTGCATCTTTTGCTCACCTTATAAGTCGTGATTTAAAAGATGAAGTGCTGGAACTAGCAGAGTATCACTCCAAACGATGGAGTGATTTTGCAGATGCACTTATTTATGCGAGTTCCATGAACCTAAAGCAGGAGCAACTTACTTGGGAAAAGAAAAAGCAAAAGGCTGATGAAATGAGGTATAATGTGAGCTGTGATAGTGTTCTAGCAGTCCGGGCCACTTTAGAAGCAGTTGTGGAATTATGTCATATGGAGGATAATTCAATTGCTATTCAAGACTGATGCAGAGATCATTGAGGCTGTCTATGCTAAATTGGAACTGCAAGTAGCCGTTAGTGAACAGCAAGACATTCACAGTGCTAAAAGGGATGCTTTGCTGCAACCTAGAAAGGATACAGTGGGTGAACTCTCATGTAAGCTTTCTAAACTCAAGGATACAGTGGGTGAACTCTCATGTAAGCTTTCTAAACTCAAGGATTCTCATGACAGAAGCACCCATTCAAAGGGTATTCCTCAGGTGACATATCGTATGTGCGAAGAGCTACAAGAACCAATGTTTTTTGCTGAAAGCATGATTGCAGAGTTTGAAGATCTAGGACAAGAAGAAGATGCTATCATTACTGCATTCTTATCTGGTTATGATGCTTATAAGCAGGATGATGTGAGTGGCTTTTGTGATGAAGGTCTGGATCAAGATTTTGAACTTAAAGACGAGGGACCAACTACTTTGCTAATTGAAGAGCAGGTTTTAATAGAGGGTATACATGAATATGCATGTGAGGAAAATAAAATATTACAAGATGGGCCACAAGTATGTGTGATTGATTTAGAGGGGGTGAGTGATATGGGTGATTCCAACAGTGATGTTGCTTCTGAAGCTGGTTGCCAAGGTTCTTTGGATTTGGGTTATCCTGGAATGCTAACTGGGTGTTCCAACAATAAACAGGGTGATGCTATGTCATCAGTGTCAGGGTTACCTTGCAACCACATTTGTGAGCAACAATCTCGAGCTTGGAAGCCTGTTTATGACGATGATTTGGAGAGGGAAATTGAATCTGTCTTTTTGGATCATACAGGGTTCAATGACATACAGATTCAAGGGTACTCGGGTGAGGGACCCATAATTCTAAGCCCATCTGCAGACAGGTATCAAGAAGTACTAGGAGATAACATGCAGGATATGCAAAGTGTGGTCACAGAGCCTCATGAGGCTGCGTATGAGCAACCAAATGGATATAGCTATGGGGGAATGTTCATGATAATCAACATGTGGGATTGCAAGATGATAATGGCTTCAATGCAATTGAAGCTGAATTGGATGCTATCCTAGATGATGCATTTCATGATATATAATAGATCCCCATCAGCTTTGGGCTCTTCTATGCTTGATGCTAGTCAACTGTCGGTTGCAAGTGAGGATGTGCAGGTGTTATGTAAGCCAAATGATTGTGATGAGATTGATCCAGACCTGTGTGGCACATACCGGAGGATGTGCAGGTTTAGAGGGGGTGGATGTCGTGCTGTGGCACGTCTATGCAGTGAAAGCATGTTCATGGAACAACTTATGTGGAATCTGGGCCCTGAGCAGCAAGGACAGATATGGAAGGTATCCACTCAGATACAGTGGCATGTGTTAGAGCAGTTAATATGTATGCGTCTCCAAGGATAAGCGGGCACTCGGGGTTGCAATTGAAGTTGGTGGAGGGCATGGGCAGAAAAAGGTAAAAAGGGCCAAGGTTGCCTTGGACTTGGTGTGAAAAGACATGTTATGGTGGCCATTTTCCAAATAAATAAAATAAATAAAACAATGAAAAACGTGGCCAACGAAGTAGTAGCCACGTAGAGGCTTGCCATGCTGCCAGAGCAAGAATCCCTGGAAGGTTGGCGAAACCGCCTTGTGGAGAGTGGGCCGTTGCGGGTAGAGAGGGGGGGAGAAGCTTCTCCGGCGGCAGCAGCCACAAGAGGAGGGGAGGCCAAGCAGCTGACGGGCGTGAACAGGTTAAGCCAGCCGCGTTGATCTGACGGAGGGGGGCCTCCCAGTGTGAGTCAGCTGCGCAGCTGACTGGCGCAGAGGGCACGAGGAAAAAAAGGGAGGGCCTAAGGGAAGGCGACTCTGAAGAGTAGCGCAGCTGCTGGTATACACGGAAGAGATGTCTTGTGGGGGCATACACAGAGAGGAAGCCGCCTCGTAGCCAGGCGCGCAGGAGGGAGCCGGCTTGGGTCGACCAGAGGGTCCTCGGGCGTGTGCAGCTGACGGGCTGGAAGGCTAGCGATGGTGGGTCAGGAGCGCAGCTGTGTGTGAGCGTGGAGAGTAGAGGCGTGGAGCGCAGCTACCGAAGTAAAGGCGATTGGGTAGAGCTGGCTGGAGACAGTGCAAACAGACGGGGGGGGAGGCTCTGGTTGAACTGCAGGGAAAAAGACGTGGAAAAGCCATGCACAGCTGAGGTATACACGAAGGGCCGGTTCGTGAGAAGGGGGATTCAGCGGGGCTCTGAGGCGCCGTGCGCAGCTGAGGTATACACGAAGGGCCGCTTCGTGAGAAGAGGATGGTGGGGCTCTGAAGGCAGCTGGGGTGGGCGTAGAGAGCTAGCATCGAGGGGGGTTGATGAGCAGTAGTAGCGAAGGCGCTAGAGGGAGAGAAAGAGGGAGAGAGACTGGTGATCTCAGCTGGAAGCTTAAAGTTTCTTTGTAAATCTCTCGTGTCATTTGTGCATGTAAAGGAGCTCAGTAAGCTTGGGCTGTACTGCGGAAAAGAAGAGGTGGTGGAGCATTTCTATGGTCTGAGACATGAACCCATTTTTTTTCGCTCAGTGGGCTTTGGGCTGTACTGTGGAAGAGAAGGGGTGATGAGCATTTCTATGGTGTGATTCTACTAACGGCGAGACTGAAGACGTGTGTGGCTGACGACTGGGAGCAGTGAAGAGGCTCTGTCTCTTTCTTGTGGAAGATATCAAGTTCTGCTATAGCTATGCTATGGGCTGTCGGCATGCATATGCTGAAGATATGTATACCTTTGTATTTGATGGTCTTGTGAGTTTTATTTGTTTTGTCTCATGAGTGTTGTTACATTGTCAAACATATTGTACAAACATATAGCATATGTTATGTGAAGACCTTTCATGATGATGAAGCTTTGATGATGATATATGAAGATGATGATGAGTTCTCTTGCCACAAGCCTTGTATCATCAGAGTCGAAGATGAGTGTGTCTTGTATGAGTTGTGGAGACAATCCCATTGAATGTATGCCTGAGACAAGAGATTGAGATAAAACCATGCTATACCTTGTTCTGTGACAAGCTGAGAAGACATTTAATGCTTGGGATTTGAAGCTACTCTCACAGCCAGAAGTCTCGCACTTTCCCAGCGACACCGCCCACGTCACGACAACTGTTGAGATATCGAGCTCGTCTAGTGAGGCGGTGGCCACTGATGACCCGCCTGGGGGATAGGCCCCACACTTACACCACTGGCATGGTTGGTGAGATCATGGGAGATATGCGGCCAGTGGGATGACAGGCTGTGTGACAGCCATTCTAGAGACTGGCATAGTTATAGCGCCAACTCATTTAGTCAGGTTCACACTATAGAGAACCCGTGTATGTATTGGTTGAGTACCTTCCATATTATTGTGTACTCTTATCTTGTATATGGTGTGTTGAGTGTTGAGTAGAGAAGAAGAAGATTTTCAGCCTCTCACCTTGTGTGTTCTCTATTAGGGTTTTGTGAGTGTGTGTGTGTGCTTGCAAGAGCTCAAGCTCTCTTCCCCCTGCATCTTTTCATGGTATCAGAGCCTGGTTCGTGCTAAGGGCTGAGCTGCAAGCAAGAGAACCACAGGAAGCGGTACGAGGGTAAGAGCTTCAACTACTCTTCCCTATTGTGTTGGTGACTACACCCTTGTCGGGAGCGCTACGGGAGGCACCGGCAAATGATCTCTGATTGAGGAGCTTTCTTCGCGGGAGTAAAGCTATAGGGCAACGATAAAGTCCTTCGGACTGAATTTTTCGGACCAAAAACGCGTTTCGGGCGCGTCTGGACCTCCGTTTTTCAGAAAGCAGGCGATTTCGAGCACTGCGGGTAAGTCATCGATTCTCTGCAGAACTTTGTTTTAAGAACTGCAGGAAGACAGATTGACTGTGCAGACACTGACTGCAAAGAGGTCTACAGTTGCCATTGGGTGTATGTATGCACATTGAAGTCACTGGTTGTGACATTTGAGAGTACTACAGTACCGCTGTGCAGAAAATACAGCAGTTGTGCAGGAAAAACCAGAGTGCAGTTTCTGGTAAAATTGTGTGTTTGGCAAGATGTCTAATGATGGCATAACACAGATTGTGGCTGAGAAGCTGGATAAGAATAACTTCCATGCTTGGAGGTTCAGGTTAACGAATTTCCTGATGGGAAAAGGCTATTGGGACTACATAGAAGGTGAGCATGAAGAGGCACCGGAGATACCAACTGCTGCTGCAGATGTGAAAGAGTTTAAAGACTGGAACCAAGGAGCTAGGAAGGTTATGTATTGGCTCTCCATTAGTATACAGGACATCATGATTGGGCACATTCAGGATGCCAAGTCCCCCAAGGAGGCGTGGGACACCTTGGTAAAGCTTTATGAAACAAATACCAAGGCACGTAAGATACAGTTGAAGAATGAACTTCATACTGTGGAGAAAAAGAGCATGTCTGTGAATGACTATGCGTTGAAGATAAAGGGTATTGTGGAATCCCTTGCATCTATTGGTGTGTCAGTAGATGATGATGACAAGGTGGAAGTCTGTCTACGTGGTCTCGGGCCACAATACAAGGCGTTCAAGACGTCTATTCAGACTCTAGAAAACATTCCCAACTTTACAGATTTGGTGTCTATGCTGATTATCGAAGAGAAGAACTTGGGTGAAGACCAACAGTCTTCACAAAGCAAAAACAGTTCAGAGCAACAGGCCTTCTACACGAGTTCAGGAAGAGGACGAGGTAGAGGAGGTCGTGGTGGACGCGGTCAAGGAGGTGGCCGAACAGGTAATCAAAATTATGGTCAGCAGACAGCAGCAGCAACAACAACAGTCCCAGAATCAATAACAACAACAACAACACGCAGGTGGAAGAGGCAAATTCAGAGGCAGGGGGAGTCAAAGAGGCCGTGGAAATTGGCAAAGGCAATATAATGATGCACATGAATGCTATTATTGTGGTAAGCCTGGACATGTGCAGTCAGAATGTTATAAGAAGCAGGCTGACATGCAAAATGGGAAAGTGCAGCAAAACAACTATGCATCCTCAAGCAAAAATAATGAGGATAATGAAAGGTTGTTTGTTATGCAGCATGTCGTGAATGCAGCATGTCTGAAAATGTGGATGCAGCACAAAAAGATAATGTATGGTATGTGGATTCGGGCGCTTCGAACCACATGACGAGTCATGGGGAGTGGTTCAAGGAGATGAAAAACCCGGAAAGACCAGGTTTTGTGGAAACAGGGGATGACACTGCTCATCCAATTGCCCACGTTGGAGATGTGCCATTGTCTATGCAAGATGGCAAAGTGAAGTACCTTGCAGATGTACTTCATGTACCGAACATAACAAAGAATCTAGTTTCAGTTGGCCAGATGATTGAGCAGGGTTTGCAGGTTCGGTTTAACCCTGATGGATGTTATGTTGAAGATTTTAAAGACAAGTGCATGTTGGTTGCAAAAGGCAACAGAGTGGGCAGAATGTTTACATTAAATGTAGACATGCCTGAAATGAGTGCTGCGATGTTTGCAAATGGTTCAGGAGTTGTTGCAGACACAGACATATGGCATAAAAGAATTGGACATGTAAATGTGCAGAGATTGAAGTCTATGCAGACTAAAGGAATTGTGACAGGGCTGCCAAAATTTAAAGTGGAAGGTATGCAGAAAATATGTGAAGCATACCAATTTGGGAAGCAAACAAAGCATGTGTTTCCATGTAACAGATATGTGAGCAGAAATGCACTAGATCTTGTGCATTCAGTTGGACTATAGAGGTCTAAATCAGTTAAGAATAAGTATCCTATCCCAAGAATTGATGAGCTTTTGGATAGGCTAAATGGAGCCCATATCTTCACAAAGATAGATCTCAAATCCGACTATTACCAAATAAGGATCAATGATCAAGATATACCAAAAATAGCCATCAATAATCGTCGCTATGGGCATTATGAATATACTGTCATGCCGTTCGGATTAACTAATGCCCCAGCTACATTCAATTGCCTAATGCAAGACATCCTTAGAGAATACTTGGATGATTTTGTTCTAGTTTTCTTTGATGACATTTTGATTTACTCAAAGAATGCAGCTGACCATGAGACTCATGTCCGAAAAGTTCTTGAGATTCTAAGGAAGCACCAACTCTTTGCCAAAAAGAGCAAATGCACTTTCTTTGCCGACCACGTCCAATACTTGGGCTTTCTGGTAACCAAAGATGGAATTTCTCCAGATTTTGCAAAAGTCCATGCAGTCGTAGATTGGCGTGAACTAAAGACAGTGAAAGAAGTTAGAAGATTCTTGGGATTGACTGGTTAGTATAGAATTTTTATACCAAAGTATGCTCTCATAGCTTCCCCCTGACTAACCTTCTCAAAAATAATACCCCATTTCTGTGGTCTACCAGGTGCCATAGTGCTTTTGATAAGCTGAAGACCGCCTTGGTAAACCAGTCCCGTTCTGAAGCTGCCAGATTTCTCTCTACCCTTTGAGATAGTAACTGATGCAAGTGGTTTTGCCCTATGAGGTGCATGCAAGTGGTTTTGCCCTATGAGGTGCATGCAAGTGGTTTTGCCTTGCGAGGTGCACTCATGCAGGAAGGTCATGCAGTGGCCTATGAATTATGAAAGCTCAGAACGCATGAGAGGAATTATGGTGTCCATGACCTAGAACTACTTTCAATAGTCTATGCCTTAAAGTTGTGGTGGAGACATTACCTACTGGGAAAAAGATTCACTTTGATGACAGATCATCAGAGCTTAAAGTGGATCTTTACTCGGAAGGACCTCAACATGCACCAAAGAAGGTGGATGCAGACTTTAAACGAGTTTGATTTTGAAATCAAGTACCGCCCAGGCAAAGAAAATGTGGTAGCAGCAGAGACGCCCTCAGCAGAAAAGCCTCCTTGCTTGCAATTACTGTAGTATAAAATCCTTTGATTATTGAAGCAAGAGAGAAGATCATGCTCGATAGATTCTTTGGCCGCCCTATTGCTACCCTACTTATGCAGGAAAATGTGGTAGCAGCAGAGACGCCCTCAGCAGAAAAGCCTCCTTGCTTGCAATTACTGTAGTATAAAATCCTTTGATTATTGAAGCAAGAGAGAAGATCATGCTCGATAGATTCTTTGGCCGCCCTATTGCTACCCTACTTATGCAGGAAAGCAAAACTCCAGAGGAATTGAACAGAGTTCAAGGATACAGCTTGGATGATGGCATTATGTATTCTAATCGCAGGCTATGCATTCCCAATGATGAGGGAACCAAGGGTCAAATTTTGAATGAAGCCCATGTGACAGCCTTATAGCAAGACATCCAGGTTTCATCAAAACCTACATGTCTGTAAAGAAAAGCTTCTTTTGGCCTGGTCTGAAAAAGGATGTATTGAATCATGTACGTCAATCTCTGACAAGCCAGAAAGTCAAAGCTGAAAGAGTAAAAATGCTTGGGAAGTTACATCCATTGGACATCCCCCAGATGAAGTGGGAATGTATCAGTATGGATTTTATTACTGGATTATCTTCAGTGCAATCAGGTTACAACTCTATTTTCATGGTGGTTGACTAACCAAAGTTGCCCATCTGATCCGAGTAAAAGAAACCTACACTGTAGTGGATGTGGCTAGAGTGTTCCTCAAAGAAATCTTCAGATTGCAGCGGGTTGTTGCAAGATCAAGGTGTCCAATTTTGCCCAGTTTATGCTAGACTGGGACAATGCTTGGAGAGCAAATTTGGGGAGGCAGGGTACTTCAAATGAGATCAAGAAACTAATAGAACATACACATGCACTCAAATTTACCCAATATAACTTAAATTAATATACATTAGTCTAATTAATGAAATTAATCAAAAATATGTTGAAATGATAAAAATTTCATCTTTTCATACTTAGAGTGATCCAATTTTTTTTCCATAGATGCACCATTACAAGTACACTAGTCCCTATAAGTTTTAGATGAATTACTTAAAAAATGTAATTTTATTAATTAGATTATTAATATTTATAGGTCTTCTGATAACTTGGAAGACTTTTGGAAAAGAGATCATTAAAAATCCAACCATTGGATTTGCAATTTTGACTAACCACCACATTCTACTAATGTATCACTATCTAACACTCTTTTGCTCCACAAGATTGAGCATTTTAAGTGGTAGTTATTGTGGGTACAAAAAGTGGCATATATTATAACACTTTAAAGACCTTGAAATATTTAAAGATAATAGACAAATAGCTTAAATTTTTCTCAAAAAATCAAGTTAAGCTCTATATTATGTGAAGATCTAATGTCCAAAGTGGGAATCCCATATGAGTTTGTATGTAAAAGATATTAGCATTTTATGGAATTCGTCCAAATTTGGGACAGGGTGTATACATTGACGTTGTACCTAAAGAAATGAGGACTTTTGACTATTTAATGCTTCATCAAATTATGCAACTTTATTCCAAACTTTGCATGTGATGTTCGAACAAAAGAACTTGAAAGGAAATTCCTTTGTTAGCTAGGAGAGATTAGCCAATAAAGGTAAACAAATACCTGTTTTTTTACTATTTATAGGGTGCCTGAGTGGACAAAACTCGGCACCTAGTGATCGAGATCCTAAGTTTACTTCAAGGTTCTGGACTGCATTTTTTGAAGCAGTGGGAACTTTCTTGGATCTCAGCACAGCTTATCACCCTGAGACGGATGGTCAAACTGAAAGGGTAAACCAAGTAATCGAGGATATACTTCGGTCATGTTATGTTAGGGAACCCAAGAAATGGCTAAGCTATCTGCACCTAGTCGAGTTCGCCTACAATGCTTCTTGTCACCGAAGTATCGAGATGAGCCCTTTTAAAGCTCTGTATGGACAAGATTGCTTAACTCCATTAACTTGGTTCAACCCATTGATTAGGGTCGAGATGTCCAGACAGATGCTTGACGACATGGAGCAGCAGATGCAGTCAATTCGTAAACATATTAAAGCTGCCCACCAGGATCGACAGAAGTAGTATGCAAATAAGAAGAGGACAGATAGAAAGTTTTAAGAAGCAGATATGGTCTTCATTAGAGTACGGCCCAAAAGAAGTTCTCTATCTCTTGGGAAGTACAAGAAGTTCTCTATCTCTTGGGAAGTACAAGAAGTTATCCCCCAGATATTGTGGGCCATATCCGATTACAAAGAAAGTAGGTGACTTAGCCTACGAGCTTCTTTTGCCTCCTCATCTCAAAGTTCATAATGTATTTCATGTAAGCCTTCTAAAGAAATATGTGCCAAGCCCAAATCATGTACTTGATGATGAAATCCTAACCTCTTCAACCCAAGGGCAGATGGAACTCCAACCTGATAAATTCTTGATGTTCGAGAAAAGCTTCTCAGGAACAGAGTTCTCAGAGAATTATTGGTAAAATGGAAGTTCTATCCTTTTGAAGATGCCACCTGGGAGAATGAAGCCGATCTGTTGTTGCGGGATTACCCCCAGTTTGCGAGATGAGGGCATTCGCATTTTTCAAGTGGGAGAGAATGTAAAATTCTTCCCCAGCCTTTCAAGATGTCTAGCATCTTCCTCTGTAATCAAATTCCTCTTCGAAAATATAAAAGATCTTGTTTCTACGAGTTTTGGCCTAGAGAGAGAAAATCCTCTGGAGAGTGATAATTCAATTTTTAAATATTTTTAGATGGAAAAATATCTCATTTATTAAAATAAGTTTCCCTGAAACAGAAGTTCAAAAAGATTTTCAGAAGGTGTATTAGAAATTAAGTATAATCTGTTCAAGAGGCATTATCCTAGGGGTCAAGATTTTTTTTTAAAATTTTAAATTAAGGTTCCTATGGACCAATAAGATTCATCCAAATGTAGGGAGGAGATAAATGGAGAAATAAAAGGAAAATCCCCCAAAAATGAGTAAATACTCACATAAGATGAAGAGTTGACTAAAGACAAGGTTAATAGTTAAAAAAGAGAGATATTTAGAAGAAATGATGCATTTTTGACACCTCAATAGTATGGGGGAATTCCCCTCATGAAGGAGGCATCTATTTCACATGTGTGGGAGAGTTTTAAACTCCCAAATAATGAGATATTTTTATCTCTCCTCTCTCTCCTGTTTCAACTAAATCCAAAAAGTGGACTAAAATGAGTCATACAAAAATGGTCAAAAATTGACCAAACTGATCTGGAAAGCTCTAGAATCAGTTAGCTTGGTTGGAAGCTCACTTTTTCCTATAAGTAGAAGCCTTCCCCTTTGTTGAAGCTTAATAGTGTTTTTGCACTGTAACCCTACTTCTCCCAAGAGCAAGAAAACTGTGAATTTACTCATAATTCATTAGTTTTTTGTGATTTTTATCATAAATGATTTTTATGCATAAATGGATACACAAAAGAAATTCTTTTATATTAAAAGAGTGATTTTAATCATAAATGATTTTTATGCATAAAAGAAATTCTTTTATATTAAAAGAGTGATTTTCATCATAAATGATTTGTATGCATAAACATATGCATAAAAGATATATTTTTTATATTTAAAGTGTGATTTTCATCATAAATGATTTTTATGCATAAATAAATGCATAAAAGAAATTCTTTCATATTAAAAGAGTGATTTTCATCATAAATGATTTGTATGCATAAACATAATAGAGATTTCTTTAATATTAAAAGTGTGATTTTCATCATAAATGATTTTTATGCATAAATGGATGCATAAAAGAAATTCTTTTATATTAAAAGAGTGATTTTCATCATAAATGATTTTTATGCATAAATGGATGCATAAAAGAAATTCTTTTATATTAAAAGAGTGTTTTTCATCATAAATGATTTGTATGCATAAACATAAATGATTTTTATGCAAAAATGGATGCATAAAAGAAATTCTTTTATATTAAAAGAGTGATTTTCATCATAAATGATTTGTATGCATAAACATATGCATAAAAGATATTTTTTTTATATTAAAAGTGTGATTTTCATCATAAATAATTTTTATGCATAAATGGATGCATAAAAGAAATTCTTTTATATTAAAAGTGTGATTTTCATCATAAATGATTTTTATGCATAAATGGATGCATAAAAGAAATTCTTTCATATTAAAAGAGTGATTTTCATCATAAATGATTTTTATGATGATAAAAGTGTGACTTTCATCAGAATTAGATTTTATGCATAAATAGATGCATATAGAATTTTTATATTTAAATAAGGGTTCTCTTAATCCTCTGTTTAATTTTTATAAAAATTAGAAAAACGAATAAGTAGATAATATGTGAGAAGAAATGCTATCGTTTCATATTCACTAAGATGGTAATGAGAAAATTCAAATAAACTATCGAAGTCGGAGATCAAGATAAATGATTATTTTATTCCTCATAGGAAATTCATGTTTTAGAAATCTGTAAGCAAATATTTGACGAGGGAAATTCAGAAAAAGAGAAATTGAAATATTATCTTTCGAGAAAGATAGTTTAGGAAGAACCTTTCCAGACCCAAACTCTGATTCAGACTATTGACCAAGACCTAATTCCTTCGTTAGTTTCAATCAATGACGATGTGCCTAGTTTAGAAAAAATGCACTCAAATCCCCAACCGAATCTGAAACTAAGTTAAGACTTTTGATTTTGATCTAAGGATCAAGTTAATAGAATTCAAGGAATTTTGTTTGGAATTCAGACCTGGATCTAGAAGTATTGGGATACGGATTTAAGATTTATTCATGGTATTCAAACAAAATCAAAACTGTAAACTTGCAACCTATTTTCTTAAAAGACTGTCTTACGCGAGAATGATGCTGGAGGGAGCATTTGGCATATATGTTTATCTGTTGCAACAGCTGGCGGCAGGGAGTGTTCAAGGGACAGCTCACGCGACGGCAAAAACCTGCCCAGGTCTTGATGAGCCTGGGTATGGTGGAAAATGGTGTGCTTCCGGTACGATGGGCGAGGGCCGACGAAGCGGTCCCTGAGTGAAGATGAGTGCACCTCGCAGGGCAAAACCACTTGCATCAGTTATACTACCTCAAAGGGTAGAGAGAAATCTGGCAGCTTCAGAACTGGACTGGTTACCAAGGCGGTCTTCAGCTTATCAAAAGCACTCTGGCACTTGGTAGACCACTGAAATGGGGTATTCTTTTTGAGACGGTTAGTCAGGGGGGAAGCTATGAGAGCATACTTTGGTATAAAAAATCTATACCAACCAGTCAATCCCAAGAATCCTCTGACTTCTTTCACTGTCTTTGGTTTAGGCCAATCTATGACTGCTTGGACTTTTGCAGAATCTGGAGAATCTGGAGAAATTCCATCTTTGGATACCAGAAAGCCCAAGTATTCGACGTGGTCGGCAGAGAAAGTGCATTTGCTCTTTTTGGCAAAGAGTTGGTGCTTCCTTAGAATCTCAAGAACTTTTCGGACATGAGTCTCATGGTCAGTTGCATTCTTTGAGTAAATCAGAATCTCATGCAAGAAGGTCATGCAGTGGCCTATGAATCTCGAAAGCTCAGAACCCATGAGAGGAATTATGCTGTCCACGATCTGGAATTACTTTCAGTAGTCTATGCCTTAAAGTTGTGGAGACATTACCTACTGGGAAAAAGATTCACTTTGCATCACTTTGCATTAGGACCTCAATGGAAGGCTTCTTGGGCCCTTTTATTTGGCAGTTTAAGGAGTCAAACTTTTTCTCTTAAGAAGAAACGTTTTCTAATTAGAGGCTTCAAAACGGCTACTTTATTCGAATTTGAACTTTGGGGGGAAAATAGAATTTAAAATCTAGCGGATAAAACCATATAATGTAACATATCTATGGAAACCTTTGACCACTCTTACACCTCTCTTAAAAACCCAACATTTCAGTCCACATGGCAACCCCCCATTTGGCTATTCCTTAATCACCTTGATTAGGCTTGGGAAAATTAAAGGGCCCAAGAAGACCCCATTCACATCCTAATGATGTGACAGATCATCAGAGCTTAAAGTGGATCTTTACTCAGAAGGACCTCAACATGCGCCAAAGAAGGTGGATGCAGACCTTACAGGAGTTTGATTTTAAAATCAAGTACCGCCCAGGCAAAAAAAAGGGGTAGCAGATGCCCTCACGAGAAAAGCCTCCTTGCTTGTAATTATTGTAGTATCAAATCCTTTGATTATTGAAGCAAGAGAGAAGATCATGCAGGATAGATTCTTTGGCCCTATTGCTACCCTACTACTTATGCAGGAAAGCAAAACTCCACAGGAATTGAAAAGAGTTCAAGGGTACAGCTTGGATGATGGCATTATGTATTATAATCTCAAGCTATGCGTTCCCAATGATGAGGGAACCAAGGGTCAAATTTTGAATGAAGCCCATGACAGCCTTATAGTAGCAGGACATCAAGGTTTCATCAAAACCTACATGTCTGTAAAGAAAAGCTTCTTTTGGCTTGGTCTGAAAAAGGATGTACTGAATCATGTATGTCAATGTCTGACATGCCAGAAAGTCAAAGCTGAAAGAGTAAAAATGCCTGGGAAGTTACATCCATTGGGACATCCCCCATATGAAGTGGGAATGTATCAGTATGGATTTTATTAGTGGATTATCTTCAGTGCAATCAAGTTACAACTCCATTTTCGTGGTAGTTGACAAACTAACCAAAGTTGCCCATCTGATCCCAGTAAAAGAAATCTACACTGCAGTGGATGTGGCCTGAGTGTTCCTCAAAGAAATCTTCAGATTGCATGGCCTACCCAGCAGAATAGTAAGTGATCGAGATCCCAAGTTTACTTCAAGGTTCTGGACTGCATTTTTCGAAGCAGTGGGAACTTTCTTAGATCTCAGCACAGCTTATCACCCTGAGACGGATGGTCAAACTAAAAGGGTAAACCAAGTAATCGAAGATATACTTCGGTCATGCTGGCAGGGAACCCAAGAAATGGCTAAGCTATTTGCACCTAGTCGAGTTCGCCTACAATGCTTCTTATCACCGAAGTATCGGGATGAGCCCTTTTAAAGCTCTGTATGGACAAGATTGCGTAACTCCATTAACTTGGTCCGACCCATTGATTAGGGTCGAGATGTCTAGACAAATGCTTGACGACATGGAGCAGCAGATGTAGTCAATTGATAAAGATATTAAAGCTGCCCACCAGGATCGACAGAAGTAGTATGCAAATAAGAAGAGGACAGACAGAAAGTTTGAAGAAGCAGATATGGTCTTCATTAGAGTACAGCCCAAAAGAAGTTCTCTATCTCTTGAGAAGTACAAGAAGTTATCCCCCAGATATTGTGGGCCATATCTGATTACAAAGAAGGTAGGTGACTTAGCCTACAAGCTTCTTCTACCTGCTCATCTCAAAGTTCATAATGTATTTCATGTAAGCCTTCTAAAGAAATATGTGCCAAGCCCAAATCATGTACTTGATGAATGAAATCCTAACCTCTTCAACCCAAGGGCAGATGGAACTCCAACTTGAAGAAATTCTTGATGTTCGAGAAAAGATTTTCAGGAACAGAGTTCTCAGAGAATTATTGGTAAAATGGAAGCTCTATCCTTTTGAAGATGCCTCCTGGGAGAATGAAGCCGATCTGTTTGCAGGATTACCCCCAGTTTGCGAGATGACGGGGGCATCTCGCGTTTTTCAAGTGGGAGAGAATGTAAGACTCTTCCCCAACCTTTCAAGATGTCCAGCATCTTCCCCTGTAATCAAATTCCTCTTCAGAAATATAAAAGATCTTGTTTCTACGAGTTTTGGTCTAGAGAGAGAAAATCTTCTAGAGAGTGGTAATTCAGTTTTTAAATATTTTTGGATGGAAAAATATCTCATCTTATTAAAATAAGTTCCCCTGAAACAAAAGTTCAAAAAGTTTTTCAGAAGGTACATTAGAATTAAGTATAATCTATTCAAGAGGCATTATCCTAGGGGTCAAGATTTTTTCGAAATTTTAAATTAAGGTTCCTATGGATCAATAAGATTCATCCAAATGTAGGGAGGAGATAAATGGAGAAATAAAAGGAAAATTTCCCAAAAATATTTACATAAGATGAAGAGTTGACTAAGGACAAGGTTAATAGTTAAAAAAGAGAGATATTTAGAAGAAATGATGCATTTTTGACACCTCAGTAGTGTGGGGGAATTCCCCTCATGAAGGAGGCATCTATTTCACATATGTGGGAGAGTTTTAAACTCCCAAATAATGTGATATTTTTATCTCTACTCTCTCCTGTTTCAACTAAATCCAAAAAGTGGACTAAATTGACCCAAAAATGGTCAAAAATTGACCAAACTGATCTGGAAAATTTTAGAATCAGTTAGCTTGGTTAGAAGCTCACCTTTTTTTATAAATAGAAGCCTTCCTCTTTGTTGAAGCTTAATAGTGTTTTTGCACTGTTACCCTACTTCTCCCAAGAGCCAAAAAACTGTGAATTTACTCATAATTCATTAGTTTTTGAAACTTCCCTCTTCTAAAGATTGGTGGCCACTCTTGTTTCAAACAAGAGTAGAACCCTCAAACCATCAAGCCAAAGGAAAGCTCTCAAATTCCTTCGTAAGTTGGAGATTCTTTTCTTTTCTATTCATTTTATGGTTTTTTATGATTTTTGTCTTCTCTAAATTGAATATGATGTTATGCCTCATTGAAAAAAGGCATTCCCCTCTCTTCTTTAGTAAATCCAACCATTCTTTATCCTAGATGAATGATTAATGGATAAAATCAAGTTTTTTAATAATGTTTCTCTTTGATAAAGTAAAAAATGTTTACATTAGAATGATTTAAATACTCTTGGTGAACTAATTAATTTTAGAGAGTTAAAAATTTTGAAAAATGGTCAGCCATACAAAGGAGGTTATGGCAAAATTTTTCTAATATTGTGAAAAATAAGTTTTACTTTTTTTATTCAAAAAGAGTAATTCCCATCGTATATGTATTCTTAAAATTATATTTATCATCCTAGGTATAGAAAAATGCATACTAAAAATATTTTATTAAAAAAATGTTACTTTCTTTAGAATTAAATTCTATGTATAGAAGGAAGATATAGAAATTTTATTTTGATTATAAAAGTGTTTTTTTCATCATAAATGATTTGTATGCATAAACATATGCATAAAATATATTTTTTTATATTAAAAGTGTGATTTTCATCATAAATGATTTTTATGCATAAATGGATGCATAAAAGAAATTCTTTTATATTAAAAGAGTGATTTTTATTATAAATGATTTGTATGCATAAAAGATATTTTTTTTATATTGAAAGTGTGATTTTCATCATAAATAATTTTTATGCATAAATGGATGCATAAAAGAAATTCTTTTATATTAAAAGAGTGATTTTCATCATAAATGAATTGTATGCATAAACATATGCATAAAAGATATTTTTTTATTAAAAGTTTGATTTTTATGCATAAATAGATGCATAAAAGAAATTCTTTTATATTAAAAGAGTGATTTTCATCATAAATGAATTGTATGCATAAACATATGCATAAAAGATATTTTTTTAATAATAAAAGTGTGATTTTCATCATAAATAATTTTTATGCATAAATAAAATTCTTTTATATTAAAAGAGTGATTTTCATCACATAAATTCTTTGTATGCATAAACATATGCATAAAAGATATTTTTTTATATTAAAAGTGTGATTTTTATCATAAATGATTTTTATGCATAAATGGATGCATAAAAGAAATTCTTTTATATTAAAAGAGTGATTTTCATCATAAATGATTTTTATGCATAAATGGATGCATAAAAGAAATTTTTTTATATTAGAAGAGTGATTTTCATCATAAATGATTTGTATGCATAAACATATGTATAAAATATATTTTTTTAATATTAAAAGTGTGATTTTCATCACATAAATGATTTGTATGCATAAACATATGCATAAAAGATATTCCTAAATATTAAAAGTGTGATTTTTATCATAAATTATTTTTATGCATAAATGGATGCATAAAAGAAATTCTTTTATATTCAAAGAGTGATTTTCATCATAAATGATTTTTATGCATAAATGGATGCATAAAAGAAGTTCTTTTATATTAAAAGAGTGATTTTCATCTTAAATGATTTGTATGCATAAAAGATATTTTTTTATATTAAAAGTGTGATTTTTATCATTAATTATTTTTTTTGCATAAATAGATGCATAAAAGAAATTCTTTTTTATTAAAAGAGTGATTTTCATCATAAATTATTTTTATGCAGAAATGAATGCATAAAAGAAATTCTTTCATATTAAAAGAGTGATTTTCATGTGACTTTCATTAGAATTAGATTTTATGCATAAATAGATGCATATAGAATTTTTATATTTATATAAGGGTTCTCTTAATACTCTCTTTAATTTTCGTAAAAATTGGAAAAACGAATAAGTAGATAATCTGTGAGAAGAAATGCTACCGTTTCATATTCACTAAGATGGTAATGAGAAAATTCAATTAAACTATCAAAGTCAAAGATCGAGATAAATGATTATTTTATTCCGCATAGGAAATTCATGTTTTAGAAATCTGTAAGCAAATATTCGACGAAAGAAATTTAGAAAAAGAGAAATTGAAATATTATCTTTCGAGAAAGATAGTTTAGGAAGAACCTTTCCAGACCCAAACTCTCATTTAGACTATTAACCAAGACCTATGTTGAGATTCAAGCTCGATGTCAGTGCGCGCCAGCTATGCTATGTGCTGGCATGTTAGGTAGGAACATGTGTGAGACATAAATGACCGCGTGTCCAGCTGGTCATAGTGTGTGGACATTAGCTAGGGTTAGTGGAGTGTGGACACAACTCATAGTGTGTTGTGTGTATTATGGATTATGGCATTATGCATTGTGTGAGAAGGGAGAGGGCTTCCCTCATAGTTAGGGTTTGCAATATACATTAGGGTTTTCTCCTGTGTGTGTGTCTCCTCAACACACCATATTGGGGAATATGGGAATTTCCCACAAGTTTGGGACATGTGGTCAAAACTTTGGATTTTCCATAACTTGAACACCATTATTTCAAAATGAACGCTTTATGGCTCTTTAGAACCCATTTTTCAAGCTCTTTTCAATGATAGGTCACATGATAGGGTTTTAAGAAACTTACAAACATGTTATCCACGTCCCCCCTTTTCTAGTATTCAAAAGTTGAAATTGGTGTTCCTCCCCCTCTACCGTTCTTTCAACATGGTATCAGAGCCTTGTGTTGTCTATTAGGGTTGAGTGAGTGAGTGAAGAGGGAGAAGAAGCTGTGAAGAGAAGGTGTGAAGCTTGCCATTGGAGCTGTGAAGCTTGGAGCATACCGATTACTATCACAGATCTGAGAGCTTGGCCTACCGGGTAAGGTCTTCTAAACATCCTTGAGCGGATTGCAGGTGATTCAGGCAAAAACAAAGCAATTTAGGGCAACCCAAAGCAAAGCAAATTTCTGGTTTTTGAAAGCTTTCCATTAAAGCTTCGAAGCATTGATGTATGGTGGAAATACATGTAAATCTGGCAAAAGACACATGTATCTGACAAGGAGGAATGTATTGGCAACTCCTATGCAAGCCCTATAGTGATTGTGGAGCAAGTTGGAAGCATTTGAATGTGTGAAAAATTCTGGTTTTTGAGCTCTCACAAAACAGAGAAAAGCAACTCAAGATTTAATGCATTTGGAGCATGTTTTTGGCTAAAATCAAACCATTGATTGGTTGCACACATACCCAAGTGTGTTGGGCACTTATATCCATCATCAATTAACACTTTAAACTCTCCCAAAACCCTCTACAGCAGGCGGCGCTGAGACTGGACAGCAGAAAAGGGTAGTTTTTGACATTTTTACTGAGTGGAGGATCAAATTCTACTTGGTTGCTACATTTCAAAATTTGTTTAGCAATTGGTTGCTATACACATTGGAGAAGAGGGCTACATGGTTGGTTTGATCAATTATGCTTAATTGAGCTGGGAATGAGCTGATTAAAAAGCCTGTCCATTGGTTGCAGAGAAACAGAGTGATTTTAATTGAGCAATTAATCTTTGGTCTTAAACAATTGGACAAATTCCTCTTACATGGAGTTAGTGGACATCATTGCTAAGCTATTGAATGCCTGGTTGCTCAATTTGGAAATATTGAAGAAATTAGAGCCATTTTACTACTGGTTTTTCTGGTTTTTCTGGTTTTTCCCAAAACAGAGAAAGGGGTTTTCAAAAATTGATATATGTACACATGTCAGATGGTGTTGATATTCAACATTGAGGTTGTTTAGGTGTCAATATAAGTTACCCATACTTGATTACACCACTACATTGCAATTTGGAGCCTTGGAAGGCGCATCAAATCAGGGTATCTCGGACTGCGTGAGCCAGTTCATTTTGGATGCGTACAGGTTGATTTTCTACATCAAATTTGAAGATTGTTGGCTACTTTGGAGTATCTGGAACACTCATTGGAGTGTGGTTGAGCTGAGGAAGGTCGGTTACAGATTTGGAAGTGTACGCAAGGTGTTTTTGCATTGAGCAAACATGTCAGATAATCCAGTACAGTGGTGAAAAACTGGATAGGAAGAACTTCCAGGCATGGAAGTACAGGATCAAAAGTTTCTTGAAAGGAAAAGGATTTTGGAATCTCATTACAAGTGCTGAGCCAAAGCCGAAGCTACCACGACAACCTACACAGCAGGTTATAGCTCACAAAAGCAATGGTCAGAAAGAGCATTCAAAGTGCTGCATTATGTATCTATATGTATTTCGGATGCTATGCTCATACACATACAGGATGCTGAGAATCCCAAAGATGCATGGGATAAAGATGTTTGATACAGACACGAGTGCTTGCAAGTCTCAGTTGCGACAGTAGATACATAATGTGAAAAGGAATAAAAGGAGCATCCATGATTATGTGCAAGAAATAAAGAAGTTTGCAGATGCATTGGCAACAATAAATGCCCCCATGCCTGATGATGATTTGGTGAATATTACCTTGCGTGGTCTTGGCAAGGAATATAAATCTTTTGATACATCCATCTCGGTTCGGAGTACAGGTTTACCAGACTTTGATGAGTTGGTTTCACTCTTGCTTGTTGAGGAAATCAAACTCAGTTATTCATTTCTGGATGCATCTACTAGCCATGATGATAATGGCAGAAATCAGGCTTTCTACTCGCAAAGAGGTTTTAGAGGCAGGGGGAGATTCACATCACATGGCCGTGGTGGTAATGGTCGTGGATGGCAGGACAAGTCATCACAACAAAATTTTCAGCCCACATATGGTGCTAGAGGTGGCCGTGGATATGCACCTCAGAGAGGCAGAGGTAATCCTCGTGGTAGAGGATGTTGGCAAGGCCAACAAACATCTATGCAAGATGTGGAATGCCATTATTGTGGGAAATATGGTCATATGGCAAGAGATTGTTTCCGCAAACAGAATGATTTGAGAGGGGGTAGAGCACAACGTGGTGGTTATTATGGTGGAAATTATGCACAACATGGTGGAAATTATGCATCAAGCAGTAATGATGGCACTGCAAATCATTTGTTCGCCATGAAACATGTTGGATCAATGATGACAAATGCTGAGAATGATGATACTTGGTATATGGACTCTGGAGCATCAAACCATGACTTGTCATGGTGAATGGTTTGAGCATATGAAGCCTATGGATGTGAAAGGCTATGTGGAGATAGGTGATGATACCCAGCATGTCATTACACATGTTGGAAGTGTACCATTGGTTATGCACAATGGTCAAACAAAATCTATGTCTGATGTATTGTACGTGCCTTCTATCACAAAAAGCTTGGCCTCAATTGGTCAAATGGTGGAACATGGATTACAGGTTCGTTTCAACGAGCATGGTTGCTTCGTTTCAACGAGCATGGTTGCTTCGTTGAGGATTTCAAACATGGATGTAGAGTCATTGCTAAAGGCAAGAAAGAGTCATTGGTCAAATGGTGGAACATGGATTACAGGTTCGTTTCAACGAGCATGGTTGCTTCGTTGAGGATTTCAAACATGGATGTAGAGTCATTGTTGCTAAAGGCAAGAAAGAAGGCAGGTTGTTTAAGCTGGATGCTGGGATTCCTGAGCTAAAATCAGCTATGTTCTAAAAAAGCAAGAATGTGGTACAGGAAAGTGATATGTGGCATAAGAGGATTGGACATGTCACTATACAAAGGTTAAAGAACACGCCGACAAGAGGCATTGTTAGTGGGCTGCCTAGATTCAAGTATGATGGGCATATGCATGTTTGTGAAGCCTGTAAGTTTGGAAAGCAGGCAAGGTTGCAGTTTCCTAGAGAAGGAAATATGAGTAGCAGGCCACTTGAGATAGTACGCAGTGATGTATGGGGTCCTGCACAAAACCCATCTATCAAAGGCAGTTTATACTATGTGACATTCATAGATGATTTCAGCAGGATGACATGGATATACTTTCTCAGAGAGAAAAGTGAAGTGTTGGAAAAGTTCATGGATTTCAAAGCTTTTGCAAAAAAGCAATATGGCTGTTGGATTAAATGTTTGAGGACAGATGGAGGTGGTGAATACACCTTAAAGGCTTTTGAGCATTTCTTGAGGAAGTATGGAATAAGAAGACAATTGACTTGCAGGTATACACCTCAGCAAAATGGTGTGGCTGAGAAACAATAGAGTCATATGTGAAGTGGCTAGGGCGATGCTCAATGAAAAGAGCATGCCAGATTACTATTGGGCAGAAGCATGTGCTACTGCAGTGTATATACTGAACAAAACACCTACAGCAGCCATTCATGGAAGTACGCCAGAGATGCGGCTTACAAGTTATAGGCCAGACATTGGACACCTCAAAGTATTTGGATGCATAGCTTATGTACATGTGCCTGATGAAAGAAGAAGGAAGTTGGATCCTAAGGTAGAAAAATGTGTATTTGTTGGACATGCATAGGATCGAAAGGCATACAAATGTTATAATCCACAAACTAGACAAGTGGTCATCTCACGAGATGTGTTTGATGAGCTTGCTAGTTGGTACAAAGCAAAAGATGAGGGTGTCATTGAGTCACTTGAAGCAGATGTGCCTGTGAACTTGCCACAAGCAAGTTCTAGTTCTACTTCTATGTCTGGGCTTGCTAGTTGGTACAAAGCAAAAGATGAGGGTGTCATTGAGTCACTTGAAGCAGATGTGCCTGTGAACTAGCCACAAGCAAGTTCTAGTTCTACTTCTATGTCTGGGCCAGCAGCAGTAGGCTGAGAGTAGCACTGTACGTCCATGGTCAGGACGTTTGAGGCATGAGAGTGTGAGCACTGGGAGTAGTGCTATGGATAAAGGAAAGAAGAAGGTTGAAGGCATTGGAATTACAGGTTATGAGTCATCTAGTTCAGAGAGTTTGGATGAGGAGCTTGGCATACCTGTTTTACGCACACCTGGTGCTAGGCAGGATAGATATGTGCCACCACATGCTAGAGTGACAGGTGTTCAGAGTGATCCGCATGCATTGTGGAGATCCCAAAGGATCAGATATCCCGTTGAGACAGGTTAACATATCGAGATTTTGCTATGCACTATGCATATATGACATCTATGGTGAAGCATGTGGAACCTACATGCTATAGAGAGGCTATTGGAGAGCATGTATGGGAGAAAGCAATGGATGTGGAAATGGACGCATTGGTCCATAATGACACATGGGACTTGGTTGCATTACCAAAGGACAAGAATGTTATTGGATGTAAATGGGTTTACAAAGTGAAGTGCAAATCTGATGGTTCTATTGAGAGACATAAAGCAAGATTGGTCGCTAAGGGTAATGCACAAACCCAAGGTTTGGACTATGATGAGACGTTTAGTCCAGTGGCAAAGATGGGAACAGTAAGAGCAGTCATTGCTATGGCTGCAGGTTGGGAAATGCATCAAATGGATGTCAAAAATGCATTTCTAAATGGAGATCTACAAGAGGAAGTGTATATGGCATAGCCAGAAGGGTATGTACACCCAAGATATCCCACTCATGTATGCAGATTTAAAAAGGCATTATATGGTTTGAAGCAAGCACCTCGTGCTTGGAGTGATAAGATGAGCAGATATCTTATCTCTCTTGGTTTTCAGATTTCTACAGCAGATTCTTCATTCTATGTGAAGAAGACAGATCATGGGATTATTTTACTCGTTATCTATGTGGATGATTTGATCACAGGTGATCAAATCATCTATTTTACTCGTTATCTATGTGGATGATTTGATCCACAGGTGATCATGGTGTAGATGTGATGCATGTCAAGAAAGCTTTGAGTGGGCAATTTGATATGAAAAACCTTAGTGAGTTGAGATACTTTCTTGGAATAGAAGTGAGCAAAGATCATGTAGGTACATGGTTAGTACAGCGCCAATATGCATTGGATATGTTGGCAAAGTATGGCATGACAGGGTGTAAGCCTATGAGTACACCTTTGGAGCAGAATGTGAAGTTGCGGGCTGATTATGGTGAGGAGTTGGATGATCCATCTATGTACGGAAAGATGGTTGGTAGTCTCATTTACATGACTATCACACGCCCGGATTTGAGTTATGATGTGGGGCTAGTAAGCCAGTTTATGTAGAGCCCTAGAAAGCCTCATTTGGATGCAGTGCGCATTATGCGATATGTTAAGACCACTGCACATTATGGTCTAGTTTATGAGAATGGTAAAAGCTTGGATATACATGGCTACACAGATGCTGATTGGGCAGGTAGCTCATATGACACGAGGTCTACTAGTGGTTATGCTTTTACACGTGGAAGTGCCGTGGTGAGTTGGAGTAGCAAGAAGCAACCTACAGTTGCTTTATCCAGTACAGAGGCTGAATACAGGGGTGCAGCCATTGCTACTTGTGAAGCTGTATGGTTAAAGAATCTCTTGGCAGATTTGGGTGAGCCTATTTTGATGGCAAAGTTGTCATTCATTGTGACAACATGAGCAGTATACAGTTGGCCAAGAATCCAGTGTTTCATGCGCAGACCAAACACATAGAGGTCCATTATCACTTTGTCAGAGAGAAGGTGTGGATGGTACCGTTGATCTACAGTATGTGAAGACTGATGATGAGCAGGTGGCAGACATCTTTACAAAGCCACTTAGCAGGGAGAAGTTTCAGTACTTCCGTACTATGTTGGGAGTACATGGGATGAGCTTGTTGAGGGGGAGTGTTAAGAGCCTTGATATCCCAAGCTCATCTACATCTTCATCGGTAGTACATCATGAGCTTGAGAGGGGCTGTTGAGATTCAAGCTCGATGTCAGTGCGCGCCAGCTATGCTATGTGCTGGCATGTTAGGTAGGAACATGTGTGAGACATAAATGACCACGTGTCCAGCTGGTCATAGTGCGTGGACATTAGCTAGGGTTAGTGGAGTGTGGACACAACTCATAGTGTGTTGTGTGTATTATGGATTATGGCATTATGCATTGTGTGAGAAGGGAGAGGGCTTCCCTCGATGGTTAGGGTTTGCAATATACATTAGGGTTTGCTCCTGTGTGTGTGTCTCCTCCCCCTCTACGGTTCTTTCAATAACCTAATTCCTTCGCGTCAGTTTCAATCAATGACGATGTGCCCAGTTTAGGAAAAATGCACTCAAATCTCCCACCGAATCTGAAACTAAGTTAAGACTTTTGATTTTTATCTAAGGATCAAGCTAACAAAATTCAAGGAATTCTGTTTGGAATTCAGACTTGGATCTAGAAGTATTGGGATACAAATTTAAGGTTTATTCATGGTATTCAAACAAAATCAAAATTGTAAACTTGCATAGAAACCCTGTTTTCTTAAAGGACTGTCTTACGCCAGATTGCTAGAGGGAGCATTTGGCATATATGTTTATCTAAGGGAAGTTCGGTTTCCGTTTTAGGAGTGACTACCAGCCCAGTCTCATGCTAGGACATTTGTGGGCGAGGCCCCGAGTGAGAAACCCTACCTCGCGCATGATGGGGCTGCTTCCGCTATCAGCCTACCGGGAGTCCGCGGAGGGGGCAGAGGGATCTCACAGTTGGTATCAGAGCAGAAATTGCCTAAATTTTGAATAGAAATCTGGGAAAGAAATGTTTTTCGCTTATTAATACTATGTGAATGAACTTCAAAAATTGAAAACTTATAAATTGAATTGAAAATTTATAGATGGACACCCCAAAGCTATTCGAAACTGACTCCCTCAGAGTCAGGATATGATAGCTTTTGCAATTGATCACCTCATCAACTCTGCTACGACCCGAATGAGCAGAGTGAGACTCGCTCGCCATTTTGAGATTCTTTACTTTCTTGATCCTCTTAAGCAACGTCAGTATATGTGGTTCTGTGGAGGATGGTGTATTAACTACTAGGTCAACATCAGAGGCTCTGGCAAAATATTTCCTTGGCCATGATTTTGATAAGACTAGGGCTTGTTCAGCATGTTCAACTTTGAGATCATTCACCCAGGAACTTCAGAACTTCATGCCAATTTTTTAGACTTCTTAGCCGCTTTATCCCAAGAAATAGAATTACAGCACCTCTTTGTGTCATGAATCGTGTGTACCATGGTATGTCTACTTCACAGTTTCGCTTCTTTATATAATTACAAATGAGGCAGTGATTCTGGAGCCGAGCTGCTCTATGTACATATTGCAACTTTTATATAAATATAGAAATGTTTTCTAGAGAAAAATTCCCTGTTGTATAAGTGATTATTTACGGACGATTTGATAAAGAAAAATCTGTTATCGGACATGTGTCATAAATCTCCAATAAGATCATTGTCTTGTTTAAGAAATTGTTTTCCGAACCTCTTATGTCTTAGGATATCGTGGATGATATCAAAATAAAAATTGAATAATATATAAATTTTTGCCATAATCATGAGATGAGGAAACCGTGGCCATCAGCCTGACCCTCTCTCTGAAGATGATGAGCTTGACCCTGACGTTCGCAAGGCTGATGAGCTTGACCCTGATGTTCGCAAGGCTCTTCATAGGACTCAGCCAGGACCCTTCAAAGGAGAAGGGGAGAAACGAAGCTATGGAGAAATGGGTGGAAGCCATGGAAGAATATTTTGACGTCACAGGCTACAATGAGCGGAGCAAAATGGCTCTTGCCCGGCTAAAAATAGTGGAAACAGCCAGGGTAGCATGGAGGAACCACTGTGACACCAATAGTTTGGATAGAAATACTCAGTCCTGGAACGACCTAAAACCCTATTTAAGAAAGAGATTTTGTCCCCCTAGATTTTTGGAAATAAAAATGAACAAATTCTTAGAGCTAAAGCAGGGGAGCAAAACCATCGAGGAATATCCCCAGGCCTTTGCTCTTCTACTCAAATATTCACCACCTCTAGATGAACAACTCATGGCCAGGTTCATTCGGGGAATGAACGAACCCTTAGACACACTGCTCAAAAATGCCAAGCCAGTGTCCATGGCTGAAGCTGAAAGAATGGCAAAGGATTTTGCCAAAGCCTTTGTAGTAAAGGTCCCACCAAAGCCTGCACCCTCTAACTTTAAAAGATTTAAAGCCCAGGGAAGTACTTCAAACTTTTCACCCCCCCCGAAGAGGCAACAAGGCCCGAATTTGAATCAGGATGCAGGAGGAAGATTCCGAAGTGAAGAAGACCCTTCCCCCAGAATATTTTCTCACGAGCCCCACCTCTTTCAAGAAATCAGAGGGATGAACTCAGAAGTGAAAAGCGATGGATGCTAAGGTTTTTGGTCACCAACTGAAAGACTACCTGACTCTTACCATGTCAAGGGGACAGGGAAGTGAAGGACCCCGAATTCAGAGACCAACTCCTTCATAACAGTCTAATCAGGGTCCGTCATCTCGCCCAAGCCAGGGAAACCCCATAAGAACTCCAGCTCAGCCATCTGTCTTTGTCCAGAGTAACCTCAAAACTCCTTCCCAATACTGGGACAACCAAAGAGAAAGTGTTCCACCTCAGACTGCAGCAACCAGAGCAGTCACAATTTCAAATGTAGTAGAAGAGGAAAGAGGGCAGATCTTTGCTGCAATTGAAAACCAAGGGCCTAATCGTCAGTTCTGAGTCATCCATACTTCACCAGAATATTAGGGTAAGCCTTTTAAGCTTTTGATTGATTCACGCTGTTCTCATTCATTCATTTTCCCTGGATGCTTGCGTAAGCTAGTCTTAGAACAGAAATCAGGGAAACCTATGCAAGTTGAATTGGCCAGTGGGAAGACTCTTTTCACTCACCATGGGACAGATCTTATCCAGTTCAATCTAGATGGTAATGTAACCAATTGTCAGTTTCAAAGTCTTACTTCTGGGAGTTTTTGACGGGATTCTTGGAATGGATTGGATCCACAAAAATCAAGCTAACATACACTGTCACAACAATGGAACCATTTCCTTCCATGACCTTCACGCGAATAAAGTTCAAAGAATTGGAGTTTTCGGATCCCTAGACCTTTAGTTAGTAAAAGCTTCTAAGTTGCTGAAAGGACTTAGAAAAAAAGTAGCAAATTTATGTTGTCAAAATGAACCTAGTAGACTCAAAGCTTAAGGCTAAAGAACCAGAATGGTTAAATGAATTTGATGATCTATTCCCAGCAGAGCTAACCGAAATGCCTCCAGTTCGAGAAGTAGATCATGTGATTTCCAGAGCTCAACCACCAGTAACCCTGCGCATGTACAAAATGCCAATTCTTGAAGCCATCAAACTCAAGGAACATATTAGATAGCTATTAGAACAAGGGTTTATAAGACCTAGTGTTTCACCTTGGGGTGCGCTAGTTCTCTTTCAGAAAAAGAAAGATGGAACGCTTAGACTCTGTGTGGACTATAGAGGTCTAAATCAGCTGAATAAGTATCCTATCCCAAGAATTGTTGAGCTTCTTAACAGGCTAAATGGAGCCCAGATCTTCACAAAGATAGATCTCAAATCCGGGTATTACCAGATCAGGATCAATGATCAAGATTTATCGAAAACAGCCATCAATACTCGCTATGGGCATTATGTATCTACTGTCATGCTATTCGGATTAACTAATGCCCCAGCTACATTCAATCACCTAATGCAGGACATCCTAAGAGAATACTTGGATGATTTTGTTCTAGATTTCTTTGATGACATTCTGATTTACTCAAAGAATGCAGCTAACCATGAGACTCATGTCTGAAAAGTTCTTGAGATGCACCAACTCTTTGCCAAAAAGAGCAAATGCACTTTCTGTGCCGACCACGTTGAATACTTGGGCTTTCTGGTATCCAAAGATGGAATTTCTCCAGATTCCACAAAAGTCCAAGAGTCATAGATTGGCCTGAACCAAAGACAGTGAAAGAAGTTAGAGGATTCTTGGGATTGACTAGTTGGTATAGAATTTTAAACCAAAGTATGCTCTCATAGCTTCCCCCCTTACTAACCTTCTCAAACAGAATACCCCATTTCAGTGGTCTGCCAGGTGCCAGAGTGCTTTTGATAAGCTAAAGACTGCCTTGGTTTAACCAGTCTCGTTCTAAAGCTGCCACATTTCTCTCTACCCTTTGAGGTAGTATTTGATGCAAGCGGTTTTGCCCTGCAAGGTGCACTCATGATATGCAAGAAGGTCATGTAGTGGCCTATGAATCCCGAAAGCTCAGAACGCATGAGAGGAATTATGGTGTCCACGACCTGGAATTACTTTCAGTAGTCTATGCCTTAAAGTTGTGGAGACATTACCTACTGGGAAAAAGATTCACTTTGATGTATGACAGATCATCAGAGCTTAAAGTGGATCTTTACTTAGAAGGACCTCAACATGCGCCAAAGAAGGTGGATGCAGACCTTATAGCCCTGCGCACATACAAAATGCCAGTTCTTGAAGCCATCAAACTCAAGGAACAGCTTAGACAGCTATTAGAACAAGGGTTTATAAGACCCAGTGTTTCACCTTGGGGTGCGCCAGTTCTCTTTCAGAAAAAGAAAGATGGAACGCTTAGACTCTGTGTGGACTATAGAGGTCTAAATCAGGTGACAGTTAAGAATAAGTACCCTATCCCAAGAATTGATGAGCTTCTTAACAGGCTAAATGGAGCCCAGATCTTCACAAAGTTAGATCTCAAATCCGGGTATTACCAGATCAGGATCAATGATCAAGATATATCGAAAACAGCCATCAATACTCGCTATGGGCATTATGAATCTACTGTCATGCTATTCGGATTAACTAATGCCCCAGCTACATTCAATCACCTAATGCAGGACATCCTAAGAGAATACTTGGATGATTTTGTTCTAGTTTTCTTTGATGACATTCTGATTTATTCAAAGAATGCAGCTAACCATGAGACTCATGTCTGAAAAGTTCTTGAGATGCACCAACTCTTTGCTAAAAAGAGCAAATGCACTTTCTGTGCCAACCATGTTGAATACTTGGGCTTTCTGGTATCCAAAGATGGAATTTCTCCAGATTCCGCAAAAGTCCAAGAGTCATAGATTGGCCTGAACCAAAGACAGTGAAAGAAGTCAGAGGATTCTTGGGATTGACTAGTTGGTATAGAATTTTAAACCAAAGTATGCTCTCATAGCTTCCCCCCTGAGACTAACCTTCTCAAATAGAATACCCCATTTCAGTGGTCTGCCCAGGTGTCAGAGTGCTTTTGATAAGCTAAAGACTGCCTTGGTAACCAGTCTCGTTCTAAAGCTGCCACATTTCTCTCTACCCTTTGAGGTAGTAACTGATGCAAGCGGTTTTGCCCTGCAAGGTGCACTCATGCAAGAAGGTCATGCAGTGGCCTATGAATCCCGAAAGCTCAGAACGCATGAGAGGAATTATGGTGTCCACGACCTGGAATTACTTTCAGTAGTCTATGCCTTAAAGTTCTGGAGACATTACCTACTGGGAAAAAGATTCACTTTGATGTATGACAGATCATCAGAGCTTAAAGTGGATCTTTACTCAGAAGGACCTCAACATGTGCCAAAGAAGGTGGATGCAGACCTTATAGCCCTGCGCACGTACAAAATGCTAGTTCTTGAAGCCATCAAACTCAAGGAACAGCTTAGACAGCTATTAGAACAAGGGTTTATAAGACCCAGTGTTTCACCTTGGGGTGCGCCAGTTCTCTTTCAGAAAAAGAAAGATGAAACGCTTAGACTCTGTGTGGACTATAGAGGTCCAAATCAGCTGACAGTTATTAGAACAAGGGTTTATAAGACCCAGTGTTTCACCTTGGGGTGCGCCAGTTCTCTTTCAGAAAAAGAAAGATGCAACGCTTAGACTCTGTGTGGACTATAGAGGTCTAAATCAGCTAACAGTAAAGAATAAGTATCCTATCCCAAGAATTGATGAGCTTCTTAACAGGCTAAATGGAGCCCAGATCTTCACAAAGATAGATCTCAAATCCGGGTATTACCAGATCAGGATCAATGATCAAGATATATCGAAAACAGCCATCAATACTCGCTATGGGCATTATGAATCTACTGTCATGCTATTCGGAATAACTAATGCCCCAGCTACATTCAATCACCTAATGCAGGACATCCTAAGAGAATACTTGGATGATTTTGTTCTAGTTTTCTTTGATGACATTCTGATTTACTCAAAGAATGCAGCTAACCATGAGACTCATGTCTGAAAAGTTCTTGAGATGCACCAACTCTTTGCCAAAAAGAGCAAATGCACTTTCTGTGCCGACCACGTTGAATACTTGGGCTTTCTGGTATCCAAAGATGGAATTTCTCCAGATTCCACAAAAGTCCAAGAGTCATAGATTGGCCTGAACCAAAGACAGTGAAAGAAGTCAGAGGATTCTTGGGATTGACTAGTTGGTATAGAATTTTAAACCAAAGTATGCTCTCATAGCTTCCCCCCTTACTAACCTTCTCAAACAGAATACCCCATTTTAGTGGTCTGCCAGGTGCCAGAGTGCTTTTGATAAGCTAAAGACTGCCTTGGTAACGAGTCTCGTTCTAAAGCTGCCACATTTCTCTCTTTTGTTCTAGTTTTCTTTGATGACATTCTGATTTACTCAAAGAATGCAGCTAACCATGAGACTCATGTCTGAAAAGTTCTTGAGATGCACCAACTCTTTGCCAAAAAGAGCAAATGCACTTTCTGTGCCGACCACGTTGAATACTTGGGCTTTCTGGTATCCAAAGATGGAATTTCTCCAGATTCCGCAAAAGTCCAAGAGTCATAGATTGGCCTGAACCAAAGACAGTGAAAGAAGTCAGAGGATTCTTGGGATTGACTAGTTGGTATAGAATTTTAAACCAAAGTATGCTTTCATAGCTTCCCCCCTGAGACTAACCTTCTCAAATAGAATACCCCATTTCAGTGGTCTGCCAGGTGCCAGAGTGCTTTTGATAAGCTAAAGACTGCCTCGGTAAAACCAGTCTCATTCTAAAGCTGCCACATTTCTCTCTACCCTTTGAGGTAGTAACTGTTGCAAGCGGTTTTGCCCTGCAAGGTGCACTCATGCAAGAAGGTCATGCAGTGGCCTATGATCCCGAAAGCTCAGAACGCATGAGAGGAATTATGGTGTCCACGACCTGGAATTACTTTCAGTAGTCTATGCCTTAAAGTTGTGGAGACATTACCTACTGGGAAAAAGATTCACTTTGATGTATGACAGATCATCAGAGCTTAAAGTGGATCTTTACTCAGAAGGACCTCAACATGCGCCAAAGAAGGTGGATGCAGACCTTATAGCCCTGCGCACGTACAAAATGCCAGTTCTTGAAGCCATCAAACTCAAGGAACAGCTTAGACAGCTATTAGAACAAGGGTTTATAAGACCCAGTGTTTCACCTTGGGGTGCGCCAGTTCTCTTTCAGAAAAAGAAAGATGGAACGCTTAGACTCTGTGTGGACTATAGAGGTCTAAATCAGCCTGACAGTTATTAGAACAAGGGTTTATAAGACCCAATGTTTCACCTTGGGGTGCGCCAGTTCTCTTTCAGAAAAAGAAAGATGCAACGCTTAGACTCTGTGTGGACTATAGAGGTCTAAATCAGCTGACAGTTAAGAATAAGTATCCTATCCCAAGAATTGATGAGCTTCTTAACAGGCTAAATGGAGCCCAGATCTTCACAAAGATATATCTCAAATAAGGGTATTACCAGATCAGGATCAATGATCAAGATATATCGAAAACAGCCATCAATACTCGCTATGGGCATTATGAATCTACTGTCATGCTATTCGGATAACTAATGCCCCAGCTACATTCAATCACCTAATGCAGGACATCCTAAGAGAATACTTGGATGATTTTGTTCTAGTTTTCTTTGATGACATTCTGATTTACTCAAAGAATGCAGCTAACCATGAGACTCATATCTGAAAAGTTCTTGAGATGCACCAACTCTTTGCCAAAAAGAGCAAATGCACTTTCTGTGCCAACCACGTTGAATACTTGGGCTTTCTGGTATCCAAAGATGGAATTTCTCCAGATTGCGCAAAAGTCCAAGAGTCATAGATTGGCCTGAACCAAAGACAGTGAAAGAAGTCAGAGGATTCTTGGGATTGACTAGTTGGTATAGAATTTTAAAACAAAGTATGCTCTCATAGCTTCCCCCTTGAGACTAACCTTCTCAAATAGAATACCCCATTTCACTGGTCTGCCAGGTACCAGAGTGCTTTTGATAAGCTACAGACTGCCTTGGTAACCAGTCTCGTTCTAAAGCTGCCAGTTTTCTCTCTACCCTTTGAGGTAGTAAACTGATGCAAGCGGTTTTGCCCTGCAAGGTGCACTCATGCAAGAAGGTCATGCAGTGGCCTATGAATCCCGAAAGCTCAGAACGCATGAGAGGAATTATGGTGTCCACGACCTGGAATTACTTTCAGTAGTCTATGCCTTAAAGCTGTGGAGACATTACCTACTGGGAAAAAGATTCACTTTGATGTATGACAGATCATCAGAGCTTAAAGTGGATCTTTACTCAGAAGGACCTCAACATGCGCCAAAGAAGGTGGATGCAGACCTTATAGCCCTGCGCACGTACAAAATGCTAGTTCTTGAAGCCATCAAACTCAAGGAACAGCTTAGACAGCTATTAGAACAAGGGTTTATAAGACCCAGTGTTTCACCTTGGGGTGCGCCAGTTCTCTTTCAGAAAAAGAAAGATGGAACGCTTAGACTCTGTGTGGACTATAGAGGTCTAAATCAGCTGACAGTTAAGAATAAGTACCCTATCCCAAGAATTGATGAGCTTCTTAACAGGCTAAATGGAGCCCAGGTCTTCACAAAGTTAGATCTCAAATCCGGGTATTACCAGATCAGGATCAATGATCAAGATATATCGAAAACAGCCATCAATACTCGCTATGGGCATTATGAATCTACTGTCATGCTATTCGGATTAACTAATGCCCCAGCTACATTCAATCACCTAATGCAGGACATCCTAAGAGAATACTTGGATGATTTTGTTCTAGTTTTCTTTGATGACATTCTGATTTACTCAAAGAATGCAGCTAACCATGAGACTCATGTCTGAAAAGTTCTTGAGATGCACCAACTCTTTGCCAAAAAGAGCAAATGCACTTTCTGTGCCGACCATGTTGAATACTTGGGCTTTCTGGTATCCTAAGATGGAATTTCTCCAGATTCCGCAAAAGTCCAAGAGTCATAGATTGGCCTGAACCAAAGACAGTGAAAGAAGTCAGAGGATTCTTATTGACTAGTTGGTATAGAATTTTAAACCAAAGTATGCTCTCATAGCTTCCCCCCTGAGACTAACCTTCTCAAATAGAATACCCCATTTCAGTGGTCTGCCAGGTGCCAGAGTGCTTTTGATAAGCTAAAGACTGCCTTGGTAACCAGTCTCGTTCTAAAGCTGCCACATTTCTCTCTACCCTTTGAGGTAGTAAAACTGATGCAAGCGGTTTTGCCCTGCAAGGTGCACTCATGCAAGAAGGTCATGCAGTGGCCTATGAATCCCGAAAGCTCAAAACGCATAAGAGGAATTATGGTGTCCACGACCTGGAATTACTTTCAGTAGTCTATGCCTTAAAGTTGTGGAGACATTACCTACTGGGAAAAAGATTCACTTTGATGTATGACAGATCATCAGAGCTTAAAGTGGATCTTTACTCAGAAGGACCTCAACATGCGCCAAAGAAGGTGGATGCACACCTTATAGCCCTGCGCACGTACAAAATGCTAGTTCTTGAAGCCATCAAACTCAAGGAACAGCTTAGACAGCTATTAGAACAAGGGTTTATAAGACCCAGTGTTTCACCTTGGGGTGCGCCAGTTCCCTTTCAGAAAAAGAAAGATGGAACGCTTAGACTCTGTGTGGACTATAGAGGTCTAAATCAGCTAACAGGTATTAGAACAAGGGTTTATAAGACCTAGTGTTTCACCTTGGGGTGCGCCAGTTCTCTTTCAGAAGAAGAAAGATGGAATGCTTAGACTCTGTGTGGACTATAGAGGTCTAAATCAGCTGCTGACAGTTAAGAATAAGTATCCTATCCCAAGAACTGATGAGCTTCTTAACAGGCTAAATGGAGCCCAGATCTTCACAAGGATAGATCTCAAATCCGGGTATTACCAGATCAGGATCAATGATCAAGATATATCGAAAACAGCCATTAATACTCGCTATGGGCATTATGAATCTACTGTCATGCTATTCGGATTAACTAATGCCCCAGCTACATTCAATCACCTAATGCAGGACATCCTAAGAGAATACTTGGATGATTTTGTTCTAGTTTTCTTTGATGACATTCTGATTTACTCAAAGAATGCAGCTAACCATGAGACTCATGTCTGAAAAGTTCTTGAGATGCACCAACTCTTTACCAAAAAGAGCAAATGCACTTTCTCTACCGACCACGTTGAATACTTGGGCTTTCTGGTATCCAAAGATGGAATTTCTCCAGATTCCGCAAAAGTCCAAGAGTCATAGATTGGCCTGAACCAAAGACAGTGAAAGAAGTCAGAGGATTCTTGGGATTGACTAGTTGGTATAGAATTTTAAACCAAAGTATGCTCTCATAGCTTCCCCTCTGAGACTAACCTTCTCAAATAGAATACCCCATTTCAGTGGTTTGCCAGGTGCCAGAGTGCTTTTGATAAGCTAAAGACTGCCTTGGTAACGAGTCTCATTCTAAAGCTGCCACATTTCTCTCTACCCTTTGAGGTAGTAAAATGCTGCAAGCGGTTTTGCCCTGCAAGGTGCACTCATGCAAGAAGGTCATGCAGTGGCCTATGAATCCCGGAAGCTCAGAATGCATGAGAGGAATTATGGTGTCCACGACCTGGAATTACTTTCAGTAGTCTATGCCTTAAAGTTGTGGAGACATTACCTACTGGGAAAAAGATTCACTTTGATGTATGACAGATCATCAGAGCTTAAAGTGGATCTTTACTCAGAAGGACCTCAACCTGCGCCAAAGAAGGTGGATGCAGACCTTATAGCCCTGCGCACGTACAAAATGCCAGTTCTTGAAGCCATCAAACTCAAGGAACAGCTTAGACAGCTATTAGAACAAGGGTTTATAAGACCCAGTGTTTCACCTTGGGGTGCGCCAGTTCTCTTTCAGAAAAAGAAAGATGGAACGCTTAGACTCTGTGTGGACTATAGAGGTCTAAATCAGCCTGACAGTTATTAGAACAAGGGTTTATAAGACCCAGTGTTTCACCTTGGGGTGTGCCAGTTCTCTTTCAGAAAAAGAAAGATGCAACGCTTAGACTCTGTGTGGACTATAGAGGTCTAAATCAGCTGACAGTTAAGAATAAGTATCCTATCCCAAGAATTGATGAGCTTCTTAACAGGCTAAATGGAGCCCAGATCTTCACAAAGATATATCTCAAATAAGGGTATTACCAGATCAGGATCAATGATCAAGATATATCAAAAACAGCCATCAATACTCGCTATGGGCATTATGAATCTACTGTCATGCTATTCGGATAAATAATGCCCCAGCTACATTCAATCACCTAATGCAGGACATCCTAAGAGAATACTTGGATGATTTTGTTCTAGTTTTCTTTGATGACATTCTGATTTACTCAAAGAATGCAGCTAACCATGAGACTCATGTCTGAAAAAATCTTGAGATGCACCAACTCTTTGCCAAAAAGAGCAAATGCACTTTCTGTGCCAACCACGTTGAATACTTGGGCTTTCTGGTATCCAAAGATGGAATTTCTCTAGATTCCGCAAAAGTCCAAGAGTCATAGATTGGCCTGAACCAAAGACAGTGAAAGAAGTCAGAGGATTCTTGGGATTGACTAGTTGGTATAGAATTTTAAACCAAAGTATGCTCTCATAGCTTCCCCCTTGAGACTAACCTTCTCAAACCGAATGCCCCATTTCAGTGGTGTGCCAGGTGCCAGAGTGCTTTTGATAAGCTAAAGACTGCCTTGGTAACCAGTCTCGTTCTGAAGCTGCCAGATTTCTCTCTACCCTTTGAGGTAGTAACTGCTGATGCAAGCGGTTTTGCCCTGCAAGGTGCACTCATGCAAGAAGGTTATGCAGTGGCCTATGAATCCCAAAAGCTTAGAACGCATGAGAGGAATTATGGTGTCCACGACCTGGAATTACTTTCAGTAGTCTATGCCTTAAAGTTGTGGAGACATTACCTACTGGGAAAAATATTCACTTTGATGTATGACATATCATCAGAGCTTAAAGTAGATCTTTACTCAGAAGGACCTCAACATGCGCCAAAGAAGGTGGATGCAGACCTTATAGCCCTGCACAGGTACATGTGCGCTTTTGCCGCACAGGTCGTAGAGCTGGGGACTTGCCGAACATTGTATGCGAGCCACGAATGGCTGCAAGCATACAACCAGGAAGGCAAGCTCAAAACAGAATGCAAAAGGTGTGTCACTCACCGCTTAACTGCCGCCTTGAAGGATTCCCGCGTCGCAGCCGTGAAGGAGGAGCCGCCGTCGCCGCTCTACCGCCTCTCCACCGCCTCGCCGTGCCGCTACACAGTGCGCTCGATCTCTCTCTCTCTCTCTCTCTCTCTCACACGCAGGAGAAGGAAAACAAGGAGATAAGGCAAGAGCACTCTTGTATTCACAACACATGAGAATGAGGATTTTAGGGTTACATTTGACTCATATAGGTGACTTGGCCGTTCACACTTGGGCGCCCATACATGGCCGGCCGACCCTAACCCTTATCCTACTGATATCCAAGGTGCGCCTCTCATCGGCGATCACCCAATCCCTTCATCCTTAACATATGGTACCGACAAGCCCGGCCCATGACTCAGAATATTTAAATTAATGATGTAAAACATAGTATGTGTCCGTCATGGATTAACATGCCCCCCTTCCTGATGTAGATTCCGTCCTCGGAAGCTATGGTATGGTAATCTCGAGAGGGTTGTTGTTGTTGACCGTCTGCAAAACAGGGAAGTAGAGTGAAAGTATGCTGGAATTCAAAAGATATAAAGTGTATAAATTCAAGCATATTAGACCACAATGGATGTTGTTATGAGAACTTAGTTTAAGGGTCACATGAATGAGCTAGTGTAGCAAATTAACAGGAGTTTAAAATTATTGAAAGTAAATCCAGAGTAAGCAAGGTGTCAAAGGTTAATCAAGGTTTATAACTGGCGTAAGTCAAGGTAAATAACCAAGTTTAATAAATAAACAGATGACCACACTGTGTCTAATATAAGAACAAGTTAATACCACGAGTCTAGGGACACAAGAAACATTAGAGTTACAGGAGCCTTTTGCCTTTTTTTTTTTTTTAATGCACGTGACAATTTTTACACAATGGCGACCTTCCTAAGGCAAAACTAACATCGATCCTGGTACCATGTTTAACACAAGGCATTATCCAGGAATCTATTAGCTCACTTTAGGCAAGGCTACCCCCTACCAACCAAGGCATCGGTTTGGAGTAGAATACTCCTCGCCTACCAAGTGTCAATAAGGCGATAGGCCAACATTGAAGCACATCATAGACTTGTATTGCCATTTATTGTAGGCTTGTTTTTTTTTAAATCTATTTCTTTTGATCCTCGCTCCTGAACTATATTTTGTCTTGCATCTTTTCGACAAAGGGGTAATAGCTATGTCCTAGAGGTCAACACACACATGGCCAGGTGTCAAACATTAAGATGGTTTTACCCTAGACCTAAGACAATCGTATTCCAAGGTTAACTAAAGACGTCATGCTGCCTAGGAATATTTCCAATAAAGTTAAGCTCATTAATGATTTACACTAGCATGCAAGTAACTTCAAAAACTAAGTAGTACATTGAAAATTTCCATGTGGTCATGCATTATAGTTTATGCAATTGATTGAACAGTAAAAACGAAAGAGAGTGGGTATGGAAGAATTACACCTGTAAAATTGGAGATCTCCTTGATTTGACGAGACAGCTTGCAATTTGATGTAGATATATTTTGATGAACGTTGCGGCAATCTTTGGACTTGGAAGCGAACCCACCTCAAAGTTTTTAACATGTACAATCAACTAACAAGCACTATACCTCGAGAGGCACATCAGTGTGAAAATTTCAAGACTTGTTTAAGGAATCTGAACTAGAAAAAACTTGGAAACGCTAACCTACCTACCAGTCACCACACTACTACTGAGGATACGGTAAGAGGATGTTGTAGAGTCCTGGCTCTAGCCCTAAGGCTAAGCCTCTATCCGCATCATCCAAACAAATAAAGTCAACCTCAGTAGTGCCATGAGTTTCATCCGTCTATTCATCATTGTCAGATATTTCCTTTTCATTTTCCCATCCACATAAACTCATCAAAAATGTAACCATGCGAAGATAGTCATCTTGTGGAAAAGGAAAGCATTGGGCTATCGGGGATATGTCCTCTACGGAGTAGGGGTCAGTCATGGTCAATAGGCGAATTAGCCATTCTAATTCCTCAACATTTTCTTCTCTGGCTAGTACATCTATATGATCCCATTCAGTTTCAATTACAGGATAGCACATGTGGAATATCTGAGAAAGGTATAGATGATACCTCTCACCAAAGGTAGGAGTGGATGAAGTGTATGATGATCGGGCATCTGCCATATCTGCAAACACAGATATAGCATCAGCAGTAGGTTTAGACAGGTCAATCTAGTTCTTGATTGTATACGGATATTTCTCTTGTTTTGTGCTCTTGCTCTTTTTACTATTTTTTGTTTTTCTTTTCTCTGTTTTTTATGTATGAAGCTATATATATACATCCCCTTGAATTTGGCAATTACATGGTCAGGGGAGAAGGCTAAGGAGGAAGCATTAGAATGTCGAGCGTGAGTACATGCTCCCCCTTTCCTTGGGTAGATCATATTATTTGCAATGATGTTGCAGCCTCTTGGAACCAATTTGTCCAGCGGGTCATAGGTTGTGATGTGGGCAGATAGCTTTTTATGACCCTTGTGGCCACATCCAATTGTAGAGATGGTAGGGTACGCTCCCATTGACGAATGGAGGAAATGGTTTCCGACGATACTATTACAAGGGGAGACGTAGACTCATCGGTTTTTTGTTGGGTGTTGGCAAGAGTAGGTGTAGAGCATGTAGAAACTTCTATATCAGCGTGTGCTTGGCATGAGGAGCTAGAAGCTTCATGTGGCTCCCCCCTTCCTGAGCTAGGTGGTAATGATCGATATCGTTTGGGAATCCAAACTAACTCTGGAAGAAGTGGTGCGGAGCACTCTATTACCTTTCCCTTACCACGATCTTGAATTATCGTTGGGGTGGCAACAATTGGTTTGCAAGGTTTCACAGGTGATGTAGAGGGATTCAGCTTATGTGACCCAAATCTGGTCATTTCCCTCGTAGTACCCTTGGGCTACTAGTAATTTTTTAGGGATCCATCGTGGTGTTACATTGCCCTTTCTCGGGTGGGTAGCTGCTTTCCTTTTACGAGGCTTCTTGGTGGTTGAACGAGATTGAGCAGGGGAAGTAGCTATTAACGAAGCTTTTGGGACCCATTTGTATGTGTTTTTTGGCATAGTAAGCGAAGCTTTAGGGACCACCTTGCCTGTTTCCACTCTTGGCATTGAAGCGTTAGAGGGGTGGCCAACAATCGAAGATGGTTTTGCCACTGGACTTGGTGATTTTTCGTTATCCATCATTTTGTCCAAAGTGGATGGCTTAGGAGCGAGATTTTGAGCGGTCAGACCTAGTGTTGGTTCTTGCGTTGTGACTTGTCTGGTTGCCCAATCGATATTGCACTTGGTGGCCATCATCCATTTGCGCCCTAAGATTACGGTCCCTTCCATGGTACCAGCAGGCATAACCAAAAAGCTTTGAATTATGGTTCCCTTGTCATAAGCAACCGGAGTGTGCAGAATTCCTGAGACGGGGGTTTTCTTCTTGTTGATTCCTTGAACTTGGATAGAACTCTTGGATAGAGGTGGTTTTCCTAGTTGACACCACACGCCATATGATAGCAAATTGTGTTGAGCTCCTGTATCCAATAATGCATTGTACAGCACCTCCCCGTAAGGACTTTGTAACTCAATTGGGTATCTTAGAGGTGGGTCAGATTCTAGTGCATCCTCTTCTGCTTCCTCGAAAAATACTTGCGTAATTCCCAAGTTGGCTTCTCGTTGTCTCCTAGCACGCTGTTGACGTTCTTTGGCTTCGACTCTCGCTTGTATCTTTTTAAGCTCAGCTTGTTCTTTAGCTGCCTTCTTTTGATGGATTGCATGTAACTCCTCCTGGCTCAGGGGGTCATAGTATCGTTTGAATTTACTCCCATTAAGGAATCCAATGGTTTCAACTCCGTCGAGAGTCTCCACTCTGATGGTACCTTGCGGGGTAATTTCACATACTCTATATGGTCCCTTACCAGCATATTTGAGCTTCTTCTTTTCATTTCGCACTCCATACATCAGGACTTTATCCCCAACCTTGATGTCCTTGTCCTTTAGATGGCGATCAAACCATTTTTTCCTTCTATCCTTCTCCACAAGGGCATTGTATACAGCCAATTGTCTTTCTTCGTTTAGCCTCTCAAGGATATATAGACGCTCTACTAAGGGATTACCATCCCATCCCTCTTGAGTAGCAACACGAAGACTAGGAATGACAAATTCCCACGGCATGACTGCTTCTTGGCCATATACCATTTTGAATGGTGTACAATTAATAGCCACTTTGTACGCAGTACGATAGGCCCATAAAGCTGTCGTAAGCTTTAGATCCCAATCCGTGCGATGAGCTTCAACTGTCTTTGTCAAAACAGAGATTAATGTCTTGTTTGTACTCTCGGCTTGGCCATTCGCTTGCGGATAATAAGGAGTAGATTTATGATGGGATATCATGAAATTTGTTGTGAGCTCCTTAATCACTTCATTTATAAAATGTGTACCATTGTCGCTCACAAGTTCAAAAGGACAACCGAAGCGTGTGATTATATTTTCAAAGAGGAACTTGGCTGTTGTCCTCGCATCTGCCTTACGTGTCGCTTTCGCTTCAGCCCATTTGGTCATATAGTCAGTGGCCACAATAATATAGCGAGATTGTGTGTTTTGGGCCGCTGGGCTAATTGGACCTACAAAGTCTAAACCCCACTTTTCAAATGGTTGGTTTACTTTGATTGGATGTAGGGGAATCTGATCTTTCCTCTGGGGTTTCTTATATCGTTGGCATTCATCGCAACCCTTCACAAAGAGTGATGAATCTTGGAACATAGTGGGCCACCAATACCCTGATTGTAAGATCTTTCGCGCAGTTAAGTCTCCTGAGAAGTGACCACCGGCTACGCCCATATGTGCCTCTTGCAAAATGTATAGATACTCATCCTCTCGGGCACAACGCCTAAGAACGTCATCCTTTCCTCTTTTATAAAGAGTCCCAGCTATCAGGCAATAGGGTTCACATTCTTTGATTAGCTTTCGAGCTAGATCTTTGCGAAGCTCCTTGGGTGGAAAGCCATTAACCAAAAAGTTAACAATCTTCTCACTCCATTCAGGCATTGTCTCCACCATGAACAGGGAAGTGTCTGGTAAGTCATCATCAACCCCCGTAGGAGCCTCACCATTAGGTATGCGAGACAAATGATCAGCCATAACATGTTTTTTGCCAGGTCTCACAACAACAGTGAAATCAAACTCAAGAAGAATCAATAGCCATCGTGTGATTCTTCCTGTGGAGCATGGTTTGTTTACCAGATACAACAATGCTTGATGATCTACATAGAAAAAAAACTTGGTGGCAAGGAGGTAATAACGAAATTTCCTTACTGCATATATCATTGCCAACCCTTCTCGCTCCGTAGTGGTGTAGTTCATCTCTGCATCGTTCAACTGGCGACTGGCAAAGCTAATGGGGTAGTCTAGCTTGTGTTCTCCAGGTTGAGTTAAAACACACCCAATAGCAAAGTTTGATGCATCAATATGCACATGGAAGAGTAAATCCCAGTTAGGCATTCTCAAGATTGGAGCACTCGCCAAGGCCTTCTTTAATAGCTCATAGGCACGGTCACATTCTTCGGTCCAAATAAACTCGATGAGAAGCTTATACAATGGTCGAGCTATTTCGGCGAAGAATAGAATAAACCTTCGATAATAACCAACGTGGCCCATAAAGCGTTGGACTCCCTTGTAGTTGGTGGGTGGTGGCAATTCCAGAATGACCTTGATTTTACTCTCGTCAGTGGAAATCCCATTTTTGGACACTATATGCCCTAAGATAACTCCGTGTTTAACCCAGAATTGGCATTTGAAAGGATTCAAGGAGATGCGATATAATCTACACCTTTCAAATATTTTTCGTAAACACATCAAGTGCTCGTCCCACGAGGAATGAACACAAAGATCATCTAAGAAAGCTTCACAGAAGTCCCTTAGATATTCCTTAAAGGCCGTGTTTATCAATCGTTGGAATGTTGCAGGTGCATTGGTCAAGCCAAAAGCCATGACGCGAAAGGCAAACACTCCAAACTCTGTGAATGCTGTTTTAGCTTGGTCCTCGTCTGTAATTGTGATCTGATTGTAACCCGAGTACCCATCTAAAAAGCTATATGCCTCCTTGCCTGCCACTCTTTCCAGCACATGTTCAGAATATGGCAAGGGGTAATGATCCCTTCTGGTGGCTGCATTAACCTTTTTGAGATCAACGCACACTCTGAGTTTCCCATTCTTCTTTGGCACGATGACTATTGGAGAAACCCATTCTGAGTGCTCAATTGGGTATATGAATCCACATTTTACCAGCTTTTCAATTTCCTCTTGTACAATCTTTGCATACTTAGGATTCATTGGGTAGGGACGTTGCTGGACTGGTTTAGCAGTGCTAATCATTGGAATCGTGTGTTGCACCACCGAGGGTGGAACACCCTTCATATCATGATATGTCCAAGCAAATATGTCCTTGAATTCTTTAAGAAGCTTCATAAGTGCAGCTTCTTCCGCCTTGGTGAGGTCTTGAGCAATAAAAACTGGTTTAGACTCCTCACCCGGATCTGCTAAGTCTATCTCCTTGACTATCGCAGGGCCAGCGTAGACACCGCTACTCCCATTGGTAGGCATTCGTTGGGCTTTTGTGTAGACTACTTTACGTTCCCCTGTGGTGAATGATTTGAAATGCTCGGGTGCGGGGTGTAAGTCTACTGGTTCTTGTTGTGCCGGGCTTTTTTCTTTCAATTCCTCTTCCTTTTGTTGTTGAGCCAACTCTTGGTTTTGCCGCCTTCTTGCAGTACGACTTAGTTTCGGCTTCTCTTCGATTTCTAATTGGGCGACGTCATGAGGTTGCGGAATACACCACATGACACTTTGGAGGTATTGTCCCCAATTATCCGCTATCTTCCGATGAGCGTCAATGGCTCCTACATAACTAAGCCATTCCGCAGTGGATCTTTCCTTGTTTATTGCAGTTCGTACATTAGCTCGATAGCGTTGGCGCTTATGTCTCGTTTTCTTCTTACCAAGTTTTTGATTTTTGTTTCTATCAGATTCGGACTCACTTGGTCGATCTTCACTTTCGGATGAACTGCAGGAGGCCACTGTCCTAGGCCTTGAGCACCTTGCTTCCACATTTGGGTGAATATTTGATTTATCCCCCCTATCAGGCTCAGAGTCAGTTTCTTCTTGTTGAGATTCATACTCAGAGTTGCATTGGTCTGAGTCTTCACTACTGTCAGTGTCAGTGGAGTTTGCCACGTTCTCATCATCAGGAGTCAAGTGCATAACACCTATCATGTTCATTGGCACTAACGGTGGCATGTCTTGCCCGTCAGGTGTTACCCAGCTTGTGCCTCTATTTCCCCATGTGTCTATGGTTGCCGCTAAGTGTACCCAATCCACGTTATCCGACTTTGTCATACCCGGTAGGACATCCATGTAAGGAGAATCCTTCCCATCATCAGTCTCTTTTTTGCATGTATAGCAATACCTTAATGGGGCGGAGTGAATAGTGGTATCCGATCGATTATCAATGATAACCTTGCTTCCTAAAGGATGTGCACGACCATTCTCAAGATCAACTCGAATGACAGAGTCCTGGAATTGTAGGTAGACATGGTTTTTCGACCAGTCATACACCATTTGTGCTTCCCTCATGAAAGGACGACCTAAGATCATTTGATATGACATAGGATGCTTGGAGAAATCCATTACAATGAAGGTATGTTTTACCTTGTATCCCAGGACCTTGATCTTGAGGTCCCTTAACATTCCAATAGGTTTAGCTATGGTTCCGTTTGCCATCTTAACCACTATGTTTGTGACTTCAAGGTGAGGCCTTCCCATAGATTCCCAACAATTTTTAGTCACAATGCTCACTCCAGCACCACCATCAAGGACTCCCTTTAGAGTTAATCCCTTGGTAGTAATGGGGAGGGTGGCATTAGATTCGTCCCCTTCAAAGTACTGTCCCAACTTGTTAACAGGTATTTCCACGACCGAGTTTTCATCTAGGTTGGGTTGTAGATCCCAATGTTCTCCTTCATCTTGAAGCGTGTCGGGTCTATCCATATTTGCAAATTGTGGTAGCCCCGCCTTTAGTTCTCCATTGAGAAATGCCCGAAGAGCTAAGAATAGCTCAGGATCTCCGTATAATTTGGATATGATCGTGGTTCTGATCTCAGAGGACATGAAATCCATTAGCTTAGACACATTCAATGGTACTTTTCGAGACATCGCCCCTTGACTAGGGACTGGTGAAGATGGAATCACTTCCTCTTCAATGGGGTCAGGCAGTCCCTCAAGAAGGGTGTTTGCCCACTTCCGGATGTCCTATCCTCGCTTTCTTCCCGAATGATACTAGGTATAGCTAACGGTTTATGGGTCCGGTGAGGCTGAACTTGCGTAGGAAACACTGTGTCTGGAATTTTGATTTTTCTTGGCTCCAGTTCTCTTTGTGTTTCTTCCACCAAACCCCTTAAGTGTTGCACTTGTTCAATCTCCTCAACTGGGTTTGGGTAAGTTCCAATCTTTTTCTTGAGGGTTTTTGGCCCACGTGGCTTGTCTTGGGGAGTCTCAGTCAGTTTGGGTGGTCGAGAGGGCATTGACTGACTTGGTTGTGGGGCTGAGGAAGTTTCCTTCGGTTTTCCCTTATTTATGTACTCGTTTGATTCTCCTTCATTGAGCTCCCGAGTGGGTTCCTCCCTTAGGGTAGTGGCTTTGGTCCCCATGGTTTCTATTGAATCGGAATCATCTTCAAGATCATTCATATACACGGGGTCGTCTCCTGTCCCTATGTTGGTCTTTGAACTGGGCTTGGAGCTCGTGGCATTAAGCGATCTCTTTCGTCGTGTTTTCTTTTTCTTTGCCTGAGCGATTGATGCAGTATCCCTCTCTTCAAGAATGTAGTTTTGATTTTGAAGCATTGACCGTGTAACTACATTCGCGGGTACAACAGGTGTGGTTCCTCGTGCTTGGTTGGTGACCTCAACCAAATTCAATGGCGTAATCTTGGGTGCATTAGGATTATGTGGACATTGAGCAATCAAATGGTCTATGCCACAACGATTACATGTAAGTACCGGCATTCCCGATGTGCTCCCTTGATTTGGTTGCATTTGAGTAGCGATCTTCTGTAGCCTATTAGGGCACTCCGCTACACGATGCGGTCCACCACACTCGTAGCATTGAAGAGGTGGTCTCCTTGCCAAGGTGTTAAGGTTTTGCCCTCTTGTGGCGAGAGCAGCCGCTTGATATACAGGCTTGACTTGCCCAAAATGATCCTCCATGTAGTACTGGGGAATCATTTCAAACGTATCAATCCCGTATGGAGCAGTGGGGTCTATCTCCTCTTCATAATCCCCACACGCACTATGTGACTCACAACCCATTTGGTTTATAGGAGTAATCCTTGGATGTGGAGGTTGTGGTCCTAGCACTGGCGGTGGTAACGGCACAGACTGGACTACATTCGGATTCCTTGGAACTATGTGCTGTGACGGTTGCTCGACAGGTTGTGCAGGCATTAGCGCGGGTACTTGAGGTGTGTTTGACCAAGCTAGTGGTGCCTGGTTTGCCAACATTCGCTTAAGTGTTAGGCAATCTTTAGATTGATGGCCATACTTACCACATGCATTGCAATTCCCATTGAATTTAACCCTGAATGTGGGACATTCACTCGTGCTATGTGGTCCTAAGCACACCGAACACCATTGTTGCTCTCTCCTTGGGTACATATGGCTATTCTGAGGAGCTCGATTACCCCTAAAGTATTCTTGGAGAGCCTTAGTAAGGTCGGTTCACAGACATTTCAGATATCTTGGGCTCCTTGGCAATAGGTTTTACCGTCATTGGCTCGTGCCCAGATACTTGTGAACTAACGGATTTTGTTTCTGAAGACACCTTTTTACCTGCAATCATCAAGTTGTCTTCTAACTGGATTGCATTGGCAGTGACTGCTTCCCACGTTGTAAGACCTCTAATGACTAGGCCATTGTAAATGTCCTCGTGGCGCAATCCTCGGATGAATCTATCGAGGAGTTGGTTGTTATTGAAGCGTTCATCAGGAGTGCAGCGAGAGTTTAGATGCTTCAATCGGCTTATAAAGTCTCTCACTGACTCCCCTTCCTCGCGTTCGGCTTTTTGAAGTTGAGATGCTACCCCCCAAAGCACACCCTCGCGTATGTATTCTTTCAAGAACAATCTCTTGAGAGTGGGGTAGTGAGTGCGCTCTTCAACCCTTAAGGTTCGATACCAATCTCCGGCCTTCCCACTCAAGGTTAAGCCTAAGGCTTTACACTTATGCAGCTCATTGTGTTCTTCCAAGGAATCACACACGTGCTCAAAGACTTCAATGTGCTTCCTAACATCCTCGTTACCACTGAAGTTTTGAGTGAGCTTAGCCACTTGTACTGCCTTGCTTCTAGGTTCTCTCTCAGGCATACCCCGCATGTTTTCCGCAATAGATCGTCCGATCGTCTGAGCAAACGCTGCGAGATCACCTAGGTGAGCAGGCATAGTTGGTGGAGGCACTTCTGGGATAGCCTGGCTGATAGGAGTTGGCGTTGGTCTGAGTAGGTTGGCAAATGACGTAGGATATGATATGTGGCTAGGCCTAGCTCCTCTTGGATAAGGGTGGTGATAAGGCGGTCGTGGAGCATACGCCATTGGCATACTAATAGGCGTAGGATCTACCTGAGCATGAGTAGTGATAGGTACATAGGGTCGATAGGCACTGGCACGCACTGTTGTAGGTACTGTTCCACTAGGTAGCGGTGTCGTACTAACTACAGCGGTAACAGGTGCACTTTTAGCTATGCTCATCATTGGGGTAGGCATTGCGGATTCCCTAATGGAAAGTTGAGCCAAGGTTGGAAAGCTAAAGTTACTACTCGTGGGCTCAACCTGCATTGAGACTCCAGGCGAAACAACATATGAAGGGTCTATGGGACTCACCGAGGGAGTCTCCAATTGTGATAGGGTTGGTTGTTTGGCCTTGCCCGTATCCAAAAACCTCATAGGGCCAGTGGAAACTAAGTTCACTCCCCTATTTTGCCTCTCAATTTGGATAATTCTATGAATCACCTCACATATCATGTGTTGTTGCTCCTCTAGATTAGTGGCGCTAGATGTAGATCGTAGGACTTCTAACCAACCTACATGGTATGTGTAACCTGTGTATAGGTCAGTTAGAGTCTCTGTGTGTAGATCATATTCCCAATTTTCATTGAGAAATATCCCATCTAGACTTGGTGTGCCAAATGGCTCTCTTGAAGTGGACGCAATGTCACTTCTTATGGGTTGGCTTCGAGGGACCTCTACTTTAGGAAGAGCATCGGAAGTTGGTAGCTCAGTAGGGCCCTCATTAAACGAAGTAGGTAGAATATCCACATGGACACTCTTTGGGAGGGTAGGGTCCACATAAGATGTGAATGGCGAATCTACTACCCCTCCTTCCTCATTTACTTCGCTTGTCGCATGTTCAGAGCGTGTAGCTCTACTAAAGGTCTCTATTAGACGACTAAACATGCTAGATCCAGGTTGTGGGGCCCACACTGGCATGTTTTGGCTTGTCTCCTCAGGGTTCTTGGTAGGGTGCCCTTCCATGGCTTCTGAGTCAGCAGAGGATGAGTCACTATCCACTATTCGTGGATCTTGGGTTGCACTCCCTTGGGTTCCAGCCGAAGGCCAAGATGCCAACGTGGAGGGATGGTGTGAGCCTGCGTAGACTGAAACGCTTTCTAGTGGTTCAGGCTCTAGTACCCGACCAGAACGTAGATGCATGTGACGTGGGTACCCTACGTGCGTTGGTAACTACCCTTGAAACTCACACAAGTGGTTTCTTAGGTGTTTCGCACCCCGTTTTTACTTATTTTTGTGTTGTTTTTACTTATTTTTGTGTTGTTTTTAACCCGTTTTGGCCCCCTTACTTACGGTCGAACTTGGACTAGGGCGTATGATAGCTCGAAACGAGCGTATCGTTCAAAGGATCCTAGTGTGCTTTACAGCACCGTGTTCGCCTATCTAGAGCTCCTGTAGTCCTCAAAACAGTCCGTTTCCCTTGGGGGGAAGGGGCAAAAGCCTATTTGCTTGTGGAGGAAAGGGTGAGGGCTTTATCCCACATACTCACTTTATTCCTTGGGGAGTGGGCTACATATAGGGCACAACTTCCCATAAGCTCTCACTTGAGAGAAAGCTATGGAGGCTCACTCTCCTATATATATATATCAAAAGACCGAGACCGGGGCCGGGGTCGGGGTCGGGGTCAATTGGGGGTTTTTTCTTTTCAAATTTTTTTTCCAATTGAAAATCTTTCCTCTTCACATGTTTGGTTTCTTCTTTAGAAATAAAATTTAATTTTTTATTTTTTTAAATTTTTTATTTTCTGTTTTTTTTTTGGTGGGAAAAGTTTTCCAGGGTTTCCTTAGGGTTCAGCCTTAGCCGCGGCGCAGTTCGCACACACAGCACAGATCTGGGGATTCAAAAATCCCTCTCACACGCAGAAACCAAATAACAGAATGCACGCCCACACGCGGAGCGGAAAAATAGCAGAAATGCAGAAGACAAATTACAGAAACAGATTGCAAATCACAAAAACACCTTAACAACAAACACACAGTTGCTTTCCTGCAGTGTAGATTAAACTTCACACAGCAGCCGAGCTGCAAACTGGAGCTTGGTGCAGGGCAACTCCCCGGCAGCGGCGCCAAAAATGTGCGCTTTTGTCGCACAGGTCGTAGAGCTGGGGACTTGCCGAACACCGTATGCGAGCCACGAATGGCTGCAAGCATACAACCAGGAAGGCAAGCTCAAAACAGAATGCAAAAGGTGTGTCACTCACCGCTTAACTGCCGCCTTGAAGGATTCCCGCGTCGCAGCCGTGAAGGAGGAGCCGCCGTCGCCGCTCTACCGCCTCTCCACCGCCTCGCCGTGCCGCTACACAGTGCGCTCGATCTCTCTCTCTCTCTCTCTCTCTCACACGCAGGAGAAGGAAAACAAGGAGATAAGGCAAGAGCACTCTTGTATTCACAACACATGAGAATGAGGATTTTAGGGTTACATTTGACTCATATAGGTGACTTGGCTGTTCACACTTGGGCGCCCATACATGGCCGGCCGACCCTAACCCTTATCCTACTGATATCCAAGGTGCGCCTCTCATCGGCGATCACCCAATCCCTTCATCCTTAACATATGGTACCGACAAGCCCAGCCCATGACTCAGAATATTTAAATTAATGATGTAAAACATATAGTATGTGTCCGTCATGGATTAACAGTACAAAATGCCAGTTCTTGAAGCCATCAAACTCAAGGAACAGCTTAGATAGCTATTAGAACAAGGGTTTATAAGACCCAGTGTTTCACCTTGGGGTGCGCCAGTTCTCTTTCAGAAAAAGAAAGATGGAACGCTTAGACTCTGTGTGGACTATAGAGGTCTAAATCAGCTGACAGTTATTAGAACAAGGGTTTATAAGACCCAGTGTTTCACCTTGGGGTGCGCCAGCTCTCTTTCAGAAAAAGAAAGATGGAACGCTTAGACTCTGTGTGGACTATAGAGGTCTAAATCAGCTGACAGTTAAGAATAAGTATCCTATCCCAAGAAATGATGAGCTTCTTAACAGGCTAAATGGAGCCCAGATCTTCACAAAGATAGATCTCAAATCCGGGTATTACCAGATCAGGATCAATGATCAAGATATATCGAAAACAGCCATCAATACTCGCTATGGGCATTATGAATCTACTGTCATGCTATTCGGATTAACTAATGCCCCAGCTACATTCAATCACCTAATGCAGGACATCCTAAGAGAATACTTGGATGATTTTGTTCTAGTTTTCTTTGATGACATTCTGATTTACTCAAAGAATGTAGCTAACCATGAGACTCATGTCTGAAAAGTTCTTGAGATGCACCAACTCTTTGCCAAAAAGAGCAAATGCACTTTCTGTGCCAACCACGTTGAATACTTGGGCTTTCTGGTATCCAAAGATGGAATTTCTCCAGATTCTGCAAAAGTCCAAGAGTCATAGATTGGCCTGAACCAAAGACAGTGAAAGAAGTCAGAGGATTCTTGGGATTGACTAGTTGGTATAGAATTTTAAACCAAAGTATGCTCTCATAGCTTCCCCCCTAAGACTAACCTTCTCAAACAGAATACCCCATTTCAGTGGTCTACCAGGTGCCAGAGTGCTTTTGATAAGCTAAAGACTGCCTTGGTAACCAGTCTCGTTCTAAAGCTGCCAGATTTCTCTCTACCCTTTGAGGTAGTAACTGATGCAAGCGGTTTGGCCCTGCAAGGTGCACTCATGCAAGAAGGTCATCCAGTGGCCTATGAATCCCGAAAGCTCAGAACGCATGAGAGGAATTATGGTGTCCATGACCTGGAATTACTTTCAGTAGTCTATGCCTTAAAGTTGTGGAGACATTACCTACTGGGAAAAAGATTCACTTTGATGTATGATAGATCATCAGAGCTTAAAGTGGATCTTTACTCAGAAGGACCTCAACATGCGCCAAAGAAGGTGGATGCAGACCTTATAGCCCTGCGCACGTACAAAATGCCAGTTCTTGAAGCCATCAAACTCAAGGAACAGCTTAGACAGCTATTAGAACAAGGGTTTATAAGACCCAGTGTTTCACCTTGGGATGCGCCAGTTCTCTTTCAGAAAAAGAAAGATGAAACGCTTAGACTCTGTGTGGACTATAGAGGTCTAAATCAGCTGACAATTAAGAATAAGTATCCTATCCCAAGAATTGATGAGTTAACACTAGTTTGGTACCAAAACAGGACACTTGAGTGTCCTTTTTTGGGGGTTGCGAAAAAAAATCAAACTCCTAATGTAGGCTTTAAAAACCAAAATGCTTCATTGGGCATGTAGAACATAACCCTATGCTTATGTAAAAAATGCTAAACATATAAAATGCCTTTTTATTTGGAAGTACATAAGCAACAAAGTAGCATATGTCTTGAAAATGAACATTTTTCAAGATTTTTCAGGATTTTTCCAAATATGCAAGCATCATTCTCTCAAAAAAAAAATCCAATGATATCAATAGCATTTTTCCCAAGATATTTTGATAGCATACTGTTGAGATTCAAGCTCGATATGTCAGTGTGAGCCAGCTATGCTATGTGCTGGCAGATTAGGTAGGAACATGTGTGAGACATAAATGACCGCGTGTCCAGCTGGTCATAGTGTGTGGACATTAGCTAGGGTTAGTAGAGTGTGGACACAACTCATTGTGTGTTGTGTGGATTATGGATTAGTGCATTATGCTTTGTGTGAGAGTGGACATGGCTTCCCTCTATGGTTAGGGTTTGCAATATACATTAGGGTTTGCTCCTGTGTGTGTGTGTGTCTCCTCTTCCTCTACCGTTCTTTCAACATGGTATCAGAGCCTTGTGCTGTTTATTAGGGTTTATGAGTGAGTGAGTGAAGAGGGAGAAGAAGAAGCTGTGAAAAGAAGCTGTGAAGCTGCCATTGGAGCTGTGAAGCTTGGAGCACACCAAATACAATCAGATCTGAGAGCTTGGCCTACCGGGTAAGGTCTTCTAAACATCCTTGAGCGGATTGCAGGTGAAACAGGCAAAAGCAAAGCATTTTAGAGCAAATCAAAGCAAAGCAAAATTCTAGTTTTTGAAGCTTTCCATTAAAGCTTGACAACATTGATGTATGGTGGAAATATGTGTGATTCTGGCAAAGCAAACATGTATCTGACAATGAGAGATGTATTGGCAACCCATGTGCAAGCCTTGAACAAAATTTGGAGCAATTTACATGCATTTGATTGAGGGAAATTACTGGTTTTTTGAGCTCTCACAAAACAGAGAGAAGGAAGTCCAAAATTGATGCATTTGGAGTGAGTTTTTTGCTAAAATCCAACCATTGATTGGTTGCACACATACCCAAGTGTGTTGGGCACCTATATACATCATCAATTGCCATTTCAAACCTTCCCAAACCCCCTAAATGCAGGCGGCGCAGACTGCAACAGAGAAACAGAGTACATTTTGGTCATTTTGACTACGAGGAGGCCAACTACTCATTGGATGCTTGACATATTTCAAGTTTGCTTTAGCAATTGGATGCTTTACATCTTGGAGAAGAGGGCTATGTGATTTGTTTGGCCAATGATGCTTAATTGAGCTGGGAATGAGCTGATTAAAACAGGCTGTCCACTAGTTGCAGAGAAACAGAGCATTTTAATCGAGCAATTAATCTTTGGTGTTTTACAATTGGACAAATTCCTCTTACATGGAGTTGATGGACACTATTGCTAAGCCAATGAATGCCTGGTTGCTCAATTTGGTGGAATATTGAAGGACTTAGAGCCAAATCATTACTGGTTTTTCTAGTTTTTCTGGTTTTTTCAAAAACAGAAAAAGGGGTTTTCAAAAATTGATGATTACACATGTCAGATGGAGTTGATACTCAACATTGAGGTTCATTAGGTGTCAATGCAAGTTGCCTATACTTGATTGCACCATTACATTGCGATTTGGAGCCTTGGAAGGCGTGTCAATACAGGGTATTCCGCACTGCGTGAGTCAGTTCATCTCAGATGATTACAGGTTGATTTTCTACATCAAATTTGGAGTTTGTTGGCTATCTTGGAGTATCTGCAACATTCATTGGAGTGTGGTTGAGCTGAGGAAGGATCACTTATAGATTTGAAGCGTGCGGAAGGTGTATGCATTGAGCGAACATGTCTGACAATCCAGTTCAGATTGTTGGTGAGAAGGTGGATAGGAAGAACTTCCAGGCATGGAAGTACAGGATAAAGAGTTTCTTGAAAGGGAAAGGATTTTGGAATCTCATTACAGGTGCTGAGCCAGATCCTGAGCTACCTCGGCAACCTACACAGCAGCAGCTTATTGCTCATAAGCAGTGGTCAGAGAGAGCATTCAAAGTGCTGCATTATTTGTCTATATGTATATCTGATGCTATGCTCATACACATTCAGGATGCTGAGAATCCCAAAGATGCATGGGATACTTTGGTCAAAATGTTTGATACAGATACGAGTGCTCGCAAATCTCAATTGCGACAGCAGATACACAATGTGAAAAGGAATAAAAGGAGCATACATGATTATGTGCAAGAAATCAAGAAGTTTGCAGATGCATTGGCCACAATAAATGCCCCCATGCCTGATGATGATTTGGTGGATATTACCTTGCGTGGTCTTAGCAAGGAATACAAATCTTTTGATACATCTATCTCAGTGAGGAGTACAGGTCTACCTGACTTCGATGAGTTGGTTTCCCTCTTATTGGTTGAGGAAATCAAGCTCAGTGATTCATTTCTGGATGCATCTACTAGCCATGATGATGGCAGAAATCAGGCATTTTACTCGCAGAGAGGTTATAGAGGCAGGGGGAGATTTGCATCACGTGGACGTGGTGGTAATGGTCGTGGATGGCAGGATAGACCTCCACAACAGAATTTTCAGCCTTCTTATGGTGCTCGAGGTGGTCGTGGTTATGCACCTCAGCGAGGTAGAGGTACCCCCCGTGGTCGAGGACGTTGGCAAGGCCAACAAAATTCTATGCAAGATGTGGAATGCCATTATTGTGGCAAATATGGTCATATGGTGAGAGATTGCTTTCGCAAACAGAATGATTTGAGAGGGGGAAGAGCACAGCGTGGTGGTCATTATGGTGGAAACTATGCACAACATGGTGGCAACTATGCATCAAGTAGCAATGATGGAGCTGCAAATCATTTGTTTGCCATGAAGCATGTTGTGGGTTCTATGACAACAAATGCTGAGAATGATGATACATGGTATATGGACTCAGGAGCATCAAATCATATGACATGCCATGGTGAATGGTTTGAGCACATGAAGTTTGAGCACATGAAGCCAATGGATGTCAAAGGCTATGTGGAAACAGGTGATGATACCCATCATGTCATTACACATGTTGGAAGTGTACCATTGGTCATGCATAATGGTCAGACAAAGTCTATGTCAGATGTGCTGTATGTGCCTTCGATCACTAAAAGCTTGGCCTCAGTTGGTCAAATGGTGGAACAGGGATTACAGGTTAGATTCAACGAGCATGGATGCTTTGTTGAAGACTTCAAACATGGATGTAGAGTGATTGCTAAAGGCAAGAAAGAAGGAAGACTGTTTAAGCTGGATGCTGGAATTCCTGAGCTAAAATCAGCCATGTTTTCAAAGAGCAGGAATGTGGTACAGGATATTGATATGTGGCACAAGAGGATTGGCCATGTCAATATACAGAGATTAAAGAACATGTAAACAAGAGGCATTGTGAATGGTTTGCCTAGGTTCAAATATGATGGACATATGCATGTTTGTGAAGCCTGTCAGTTTGGGAAGCAGGCAAGATTGAGGCTTCCTAGAGAAGGAAATATGAGTAACAGGCCACTTGAGATCGTGCACAGTGATGTATGGGGTCCTGCACAAAACCCATCTATCAAAGGCAGTTTATACTATGTTACATTCATTGATGACTTTAGTAGGATGACATGGATATACTTTCTCAAAGAGAAGAGTGAAGTATTGGAAAAATTCATGGATTTCAAAGCTTTTACAGAAAAGCAGTATGACTGTTGGATTAAATGTCTGAGGACAGATGGAGGTGGTGAATACACCTCAAAGGCTTTTGAGCACTTCTTGAGGAAGCATGGAATAAGAAGACAATTGACTTGCAGGTATACACCTCAGCAGAATGGTGTGGCTGAGAGAAAGAATAGAGTTATATGTGAAGTGGCAAGGGCAATGCTTAATGAAAAGAGCATGCCAGATTACTATTGGGCAGAAGCATGTGCTACTGCAGTTTATATATTGAACAAAACACCTACAGCAGCCATTCATGGAAGCACGCCAGAGATGCGGCTCACAGGTTACAGGCCAGACATTGGACATCTTAAAGTTTTTGGATGCATAGCTTATGTTCATGTGCCTGATGAAAGGAGAAGAAAGTTGGATCCGAAGGCAGAGAAATGCATATTTGTTGGATATGCACAGGATCGAAAGGCCTACAAGTGTTATAATCCACAAACTAGACAAGTGGTCATCTCACGTGATGTGGTGTTTGATGAGCTTGCTAGTTGGTATAAAGCAAAAGATGAGGGTGTTATTGAGTCACTTGAGGCCGATGTACATGTGAACTTTCCATCACAAGCAAGTTCTAGTTCTACTACTATGTCTGGGCCAGCAGTAGAAGCTGAGAGTAGCAGTGTACGTCCATGGTCAGGACGTTTGAGGCATGAGAGCGTGAGCACTGGGAGTAGTGCTATGGACAAAGGAAAGAAGAAAGTCAAAGGGATTGGAATCACAGGATATGAGTCATCCAGTTCTGAAAGTTTGGATAAGGAGCTTGGCATACCTGTTTTACGCACACCTGGTGCTAGACAGGATAGATATGTGCCACCACATGCTAGAGTCACAGGTGTACAGAGTGACCCGCAGGCATTGCGGAGATCCCAGAGGGTCAGATATCCTGTTGACAGATTGACATACAGAGATTTTGCTATGCACTATGCATACATGACATCTATGGTAAAGCATGTGGAACCTACATGCTACACAGAGGCTATTGGAGAGCATGTATGGGAGAAAGCAATGGACATAGAGATGGATGCATTGGTCCATAATGATACATGGGATTTGGTTGCCCTACCAAAGGACAAGAATGTTATTGGATGTAAATGGGTCTACAAAGTGAAGTGCAAATCTGATGGTTCTATTGAAAGACATAAGGCAAGATTGGTAGCAAAGGGTTATGCACAGACCCATGGATTGGATTATGATGAGAAGTTTAGCCCAGTGGCTAAGATGGGCATAGTGAGAGCAGTCATTGCTATGGCTGCAGCTAATGGCTGGGAAATGCATCAGATGGATGTTAAGAATGCATTTCTGAATGGAGATCTACAAGAGGAAGTATACATGGCATAGCCAGAAGGGTATGTACACCCTAGATATCCCACTCACGTATGCAGGTTGAAAAAGGCATTGTATGGTCTAAAGCAAGCACCACGTGCCTGGAGTGATAAGATGAGTAGATATCTTATCTCACTTGGTTTCCAGATTTCTACAGAGCAGACTCTTCACTGTATGTGAAGAAGACACAGCATGGGATTGTGTTACTAGTCATCTATGTGGATGACTTGATTATTACAGGTGATCATAGTGCAGATGTGATGCATGTCAAGCAAGCTTTAAGTGGGAAATTTGACATGAAAGATCTTGGTGAGTTGAGATACTTCCTTGGCATTGAAGTGGTGAAAGATCATGCAGGTACTTGGTTAGTACAGCGCCAATATGCCTTGGATATGTTGGCAAAGTATGGCATGACAGGGTGTAAACCTATGAGTACACCATTGGAGCAAAATGTGAAGTTGAGGGCTGATTATGGCGAGGAATTGGATGATCCTTCCATGTACAGGAAGATGGTTGGTAGTCTCATATACATGACTATCACACGCCCAGATTTGAGTTATGCAGTGGGGCTAGTCAGTCAGTTTATGCAGAGCCCCAGATTACCACATTTGGATGCAGTGAGATGCATCATGAGATATGTGAAGACCACAGCACATTATGGTCTATTTTATGAGAGTGGTAAAAGCTTGGACATTCATGGCTACACAGATGCTGTGGGCAGGTAGCGCATATGACAGGAGGTCTACTAGTGGATATGCTTTTACACTTGGCAGTGCTGTGGTGAGTTGGAGTAGCAAAAAGCAACCTACAGTTGCTTTATCCAGTACAGAGGCTGAGTACAGGGGTGCAGCCATTGCTACTTGTGAGGCTATATGGTTAAAGAGTCTCTTGGCAGATTTATGTGAGCCTCTTGATGGCAAAGTTGTCATACATTGTGACAACATGAGCAGTATGCAGTTGGCAAAGAATCCAGTATTTCATGCGAGGACCAAACACATAGAGGTCCATTATCACTTTGTCAGAGAAAAGGTGCTGGATGGTACAGTTGATCTTCACTATGTGAAGACTGATGAGCAGGTGGCTGATATCTTCACGAAGCCACTTAGTAGGGAGAAGTTTGAGTACTTCCGGACTATGTTGGGAGTACATGGGATGAGCTTGAGGGGGAGTGTTGAGAGTCTTGATATCCCAAGCTCATCTACATCTTCATCGGCAGTACATCATGAGCTTGAGAGGGGCTGTTGAGATTCAAGCTCGATATGTCAATGTGAGCCAGCTATGCTATGTGCTGGCAGATTAGGTAGGAACATGTGTGAGACATAAATGACCGCGTGTCCAGCTGGTCATAGTGTGTGGACATTAGCTAGGGTTAGTAGAGTGTGGACACAACTCATTGTGTGTTGTGTGGATTATGGATTAGTGCATTATGCTTTGTGTGAGAGTGGACATGGCTTCCCTCTATGGTTAGGGTTTGCAATATACATTAGGGTTTGCTCCTGTGTGTGTGTGTGTCTCCTCTTCCTCTACCGTTCTTTCAACACATACATCAGTCCTCCAAGGAGGTAGAAGTTCACCAAAAAAATCATTTTCCTTTCCTAGAATTTTTTCCAAAAAAGTTGTATAAAATCAGCAAAAGTAACGTGTATTATCAAAACTCAATCACGCCACTAAAAAAAATTGTAGCCCTATCAATGAGAATGTTGATTATTGGTTTTGATGCTTGAGATGAGATAAATAAGCCATAATTTGATGTGTATGACACTAACTTAGCCTCCACTTAAGTAGGTTCTTATCGCCTAGTTCTAAAAAAACTGTAAAAAACAAAAATACAAAATTTGATCATCTTTTTTCAAAAACTAATCATAACTATGCTTGCACAAGTAGTCTACACCTATAGTTACAACAAATAATGCACTTACACAGCTTTCCCCTTTGATGAAAATCAAAATTAGGCTCATAATTAGACATTTTACGTATTAAAAATAGGTTGCGCAAAAGGCCATGTATGAGAAGAGGTCCAAAAAGTGGCTCTAAAGTTTTGAAAAATTCAAAACAAAGTAGTATTTACCCTATATAACATGGGTGCACCTCAAGTTTTACTTTATTAGCTTGCATATGGAAGGAGAAAAATTCATGCTCCACCTGTATAAAAAACATCATTTCAATATTAGCGAGTCAAAAATTTATCCAATAATTATCGTTTGATGATTCCAAGATTTAGTTTACATCATGGGCTTTCCATCAAGCCAAGTTTCATGATCAAACTATGTCCCTCCTAAAAGTTATGTACAAATTACTACTATTTTGAAAACAGCAAAAATCATGCGTTTTATCAGCATGCGTCTAAGAAAATTAAAATTTTGCCTTGCAAAAGCTAAGAAAAGTGCAATTTAAAAAATCTCAATTTTTTTTTGGGTCTTGGGGAACATCTGTGGATGTTAAGCATTTCAAAACTCTTAATAGATTGCCCACAAAAATTTAAGAAAAATGCTAACTTTTAGGACACTTTAGTGTCCTTAAGACACTTTAGTGTCCAATTACAGAACTAGTGTTAACAGGCTAAATGGAGCCCAGATCTTCACAAAGATAGATCTCAAATCCGGCTATTACCAGATCAGGATCAATGATCAAGATATATCGAAAATAGCCATCAATACTCGCTATGGGCATTATGAATCTACTGTCATGCTATTCGGATTAACTAATGCCCCAGCTACATTCAATCACCTAATGCAGGACATCCTAAGAGAATACTTGGATGATTTTGTTCTAGTTTTCTTTGATGACATTCTGATTTACTCAAAGAATGCAGCTAACCATGAGACTCATGTCTGAAAAGTTCTTGAGATGCACCAACTCTTTGCCAAAAAGAGCAAATGCACTTTCTGTGCCGACCACGTTGAATACTTGGGATTTCTGGTATCCAAAGATGGAATTTCTCCAGATTCCGCAAAAGTCCAAGAGTCATAGATTGGCCTGAACCAAAGACAGTGAAAGAAGTCAGAGGATTCTTGGGATTGACTAGTTGGTATAGAATTTTAAACCAAAGTATGCTCTCATAGCTTCCCCCCTGACTAACCTTCTCAAAAAGAATACCCCATTTCAGTGGTCTGCTAGGTGCCAGAGAACTTTTGATAAGCTGAAGACTGCCTTGGTAACCAGTCTCGTTCTAAAGCTGCCACATTTCTCTCTACCCTTTGAGGTAGTAAACTGATGCAAGCGGTTTTGCCCTGCAAGGTGCACTCATGCAAGAAGGTCATCCAGTGGCCTATGAATCCTGAAAGCTTAGATTGCATGAGAGGAATTATGGTGTCCACGACCTGGAATTACTTTTAGTAGTCTATGCCTTAAAGTTGTGGAGACATTACCTGGAGACATTACCTACTGGGAAAAAGATTCACTTTGATGTATGACAGATCATCAGAGCTTAAAGTGGATTGCCAGAAAGTCAAAGCTGAAAGAGTAAAAATGCCTGGGAAGTTACATCCATTGGACATCCCCCATATCCCCCATATGAAGTGGAAATGTATCAGTATGGCTGGATTATCTTAAGTGCAATCAGGTTACAACTCCCCCATATGAAGTGGGAATGTATCAGTATGGATTTTATTACTGAATTATCTTAAGTGCAATCAGGTTACAACTCCATTTTTGTGGTAGTTGACAAACTAACCAAAGTTGCCCATCTGATCCCTGTAAAAGAAACCTACACTGCAGTGGATGTGGCCAGAGTGTTCCTCAAAGAAATCTTCAAATTGCATGGCCTACCCAGAAGAATAGTAAGTGATCGAGATCCCAAGTTTACTTCAAGGTTCTGGACTGCATTTTTCGAAGCAGTGGGAACTTTCTTGGATCTCAGCACAGCTTATCACCCTGAGACGGATGGTCAAACTAAAAGGGTAAACCAAGTAATCAAAGATATACTTCAGTCATGCTGTGGGTGGCAAGGAACCCAAGAAATCGCTAAGCTATCTGTACCTAGTCGAGCTTGCCTACAATGCTTCTTATCACCGAAGTATCGGGATGAGCCCTTTTAAAGCTCTGTATGGACAAGATTGCTTAACTCCATTAACTTGGTCCGACCCATTGATTAGGGTCGAGATGTCCAGACAGATGCTTGACGACATGGAGCAGTAGATGCAGTCAATTCGTAAAGATATTAAAGCTGCCCACCAGGATCAAGAGAAGTAGTATGCAAATAAGAAGAGGACAGATAGAAAGTTTGAAGAAGCAGATATGGTCTTCATTAGAGTACGGCCCAAAAGAAGTTCTCTATCTCTTGGGAAGTACAAGAAGTTATCCCCCAGATATTGTGGGCCATATCTGATTACAAAGAAAGTAGGTGACTTAGCCTACGAGCTTCTTCTGCCTCCTCATCTCAAAGTTCATAATGTATTTCATGTAAGCCTTCTAAAGAAATATGTGCCAAGCCCAAATCATGTACTTGATGATGAAATCCTAACCTCTTCAACCCAAGGGCAAATGGAACTCCAACCTGAAGAAATTCTTGATGTTCGAGAAAAGATTCTCAGGAACAGAGTTCTCAGAGAATTATTGGTAAAATGGAAGTTCTATCCTTTTGAAGATGCCACCTGGGAGAATGAAGCCAGTCTGTTTGCATGATTACCCCCAGTTTGCGAGATGAGGGCATCTCGCGTTTTTCAAGTGGGAGAGAATGTAAGATTCTTCCCCAGCCTTTCAAGATGTCCAGCATCTTCCCCTGTAATCAAATCCCTCTTCGAAAATATAAAAGATCTTGTTTCTACCAGACAGTTTTGGCCTAGAGAGAGAAAATCTTCAGAGAGTGGTAATTCAGTTTTTAAATATTTTTGGATGAAAAAATATCTCATCTTATTAAAATAAGTTCCCCTGAAACAGAAGTTCAAAAAGATTTTCAGAAGGTGCATTGGAAATTAAGTATAATCTGTTCAAGAGGCATTATCCTAGGGGTCAAGATTTTTTTAAAATTTTAAATTAAGGTTCGTATGGACCAATAAGATTCATCCAAATGTAGGGAGGAGATAAATGAAGAAATAAAAGGAAAATCCCCCAAAAATGAGTAAATACGCACATAAGATGAAGAGTTGAGTAAGGACAAGGTTAATAGTTAAAAAAGAGAGGTATTTAGAAGAAATGATGCATTTTTGAAACCTCAGTAGTATGGGGGAATTCCCCTCATGAAGGAGGCACCTATTTCACATGTGTGGGAGAGTTTTAAACTCCCAAATAATGAGATATTTTTATCTCATTATTTTTATCTCTCCTCTCTCCTGTTTCAACTAAATCCAAAAAGTGGACTAAACTGTCCCAAAAATGGTCAAAAATTGACCAAACTGATTTAGAAAATTCTAGAATCAGTTAGCTTGGCTAGAAGCTCACTTTTTCTTATAAATAGAAGCCTTCCCCTTTGTTGAAGCTTAATAGTGTTTTTGCACTGTTACCCTACTTCTCCCAAGAGCCAAAAAACTGTGAATTTACTCATAATTCATTAGTTTTTTGACCTTCCCTCTTCTAAAGATTGGTAGCCACTCTTGTTTCAAACAAGAGTAGAACCCTCAAACCATCAAGCCAAAGGAAAGCTCTCAAATTCCTTTGTAAGTTGAAGATTCTTCTCTTTTCTATTCATTTTATGGTTTTTTAAAGGCATTCCTCTCTCTTCTTTAGTAAATCCAACCATTCTTTATCCTAGATGAATGATTAATGGATAAAATCAAGTTTTTTTATAATGTTTCTCTTTGATAAAGTAAAAAATGTTTCTCTTTGATAAAGTAAAAAATGTTTACATTAAAATGATTTAAATACTCTTGGTGAACTTTTGATTAATTTTAGAGAGTTAAAAAAATTGAAAAATGGTCAGCCATACAAAGGAGGTTATGGCAAAATTTTTCTAAGATTGTGAAAAATAAGTTTTACTTTTTTATTCAAAAAGAGTAATTCCCATCGTATATGTATTCTTAAAGTTATATTTATCATCCTAGGTATAGAAAAATGCATACTAAAAATATTTTATTAAAAAATATTACTTTCTTTATAATTAAATTCTATGTATAGAAGGAAGAATATTGAAATTTTAATTTGATTATAAAAGTGTTATTCTCATCGTAAATGAGTTGTATGCATAAACATATGCATAAAAGATATTTTTTTATATTAAAAGTGTGATTTTCATCATAAATGATTTTTATGCATAAATGGATGCATAAAAGAAATTCTTTTATATTAAAAGAGTGATTTTCATCATAAATGATTTGTATGCATAAACATATGCATAAAAGATATTTTTTTAATATTGAAAGTGTGATTTTTATCATAAATGATTTTTATGCATAAATGGATGCATAAAAGAAATTCTTTTATATTAAAAGAGTGATTTTCATCATAAATGAATTGTATGCATAAACATATGCATAAAAGATATTTTCTTATATTAAAAGTGCGATTTTCATCATTAATGATTTTTATGCATAAATGGATGCATAAAAGTAATTCTTTTATATTAAAAGAGTGATTTTCATCATAAATGATTTTTATGCATAAATGGATGCATAAAAGAAATTCTTTTATATTAAAAGAGTGATTTTGATCACATAAATGCTTTGTATGCATAAACATATGCATAAAAGATATATTTTTTATATTAAAAGTGTGATTTTTATCATAAATGATTTTTATGCATAAATGGATGCATAAAAGAAATTCTTTTATATTAAAAGAGTGATTTTCATCATAAATGATTTTTATGCATAAATGGATGCATAAAAGAAATTCTTTTATATTAAAAGAGTGATTTTCATCATAAATGATTTGTATGCATAAACATATGCATAAAAGATAATTTTTTTATATTAAAAGTGTGATTTGCATCATAAATGATTTTTATGCATAAATGGATGCATAAAAGAATTGTTTTTATGTTAAAAGAGTGATTTTCATCATAAATGATTTGTATGCATAAAAGATATTTTTAATATTAAAATTATGATTTTCATCATAAATGATTTTTATGCATAAATGGATGCATAAAAGAAATTCTTTTATATTAAAAGAGTGATTTTCATCATAAATGATTTTTATGCATAAAAGAAATTCTTTTATATTAAAAGAGTGATTTTCATCATAAATGATTTGTATGCGCATAAAAGATATTTTTTTAATTAAAAGAGTGATTTTCATCATAAATGATTTTTATGCATAAATGGATGCATAAAAGGAATTCTTTTATATTAAAAGAGTGATTTTCATCATAAATTATTTTTATGCATAAATGGATGCATAAAAGAAACTCTTTCATATTAAAAGAGTGATTTTCATCATAAATGATTTTTATGATGATAAAAGTCTGACTTTCATCAGAATTAGATTTTATGCATAAATAGATGCATATAGAATTTTTATATTTATATAAGGGTTCTCTTAATCCTCTGTTTAATTTTTGCAAAAATTGAAAAAACGAATAAGTAGATAATCTGTGAGAAGAAATGCTATCGTTTCATATTCACTAAGATGGTAATGAGAAAATTCAATTAAACTATCAAAGTTGGAGATCGAGATAAATGATTATTTTATTTCTCATAGGAAATCCATGTTTTAGAAATCTGTAAGCAAATATTCGACAAACGAAATTTAGAAAAAGAGAAATTGAAATATTATCTTTCGAGAAAGATAGTTTAGAAAGAACCTTTCCAGACCCAAACTCTCATTCAAACTATTGACCAAGACCTAATTCCTTCGTCAATTTCAATTAATGACGATGTGCCTAGTTTAGGAAAAATGCACTCAAATCCCCCACCGAATCTGAAACTAAGTTAAGAATTTTGATTTTGATCTAAGGATCAAGTTAACAAAATTCAAGGAATTCTGTTTGGAATTTAGACCTGGATCTAGAAGTATTGGGATACGGATTTAAGATTTATTCATGGTATTCAAACAAAATCAAAATTATAAACTTGCATATAAACCCTGTTTTCTTAAAGGACTGTCTTACGCTAGAGGGAGCATTTGGCATATATGTTTATCTAAGGGAAGTTCGGTTGCAACAGTTGCGGGGAGTGTTCAAGGGACAGCTCATGCGGCAAAAACCTACCCAGGTCTTGAGACCAGCCTGGGTATGGTGAAAAATAGTGTGCTTCCGGTACGATGATGGGCAAGGGCCGACGAAGCGGTCCCTGAGTGAAGTACCAGGACACCTAAGGAGGATCCTAGAGGATTCTTACCAGGCGATGCACGGGCTCGTAGTGCTTAGGACACCCATACGTATGTCGAGGAAGATATATATATGTATGTTGACGAAATGATTATTGTAATCTGTTACTAGATCTCGTTGTTGACCAGCTGGTCCCAACAGAGAGTCCAAAGTGGTACTGTTTTTGTGAAACAAGGGATTGAATGGAAATTTTGAGTTATGAAATCTGTGACCATATCTGTTTTCTCAATGGATTATTTTTAAAGTTTTAAAGAGGAGTGTGTGCGTGTCTGTTTTCTAAAGCTAAAGTTAAGAAAGGCATTGGTTCTACCGATTCCAGTGGTAGGGTGGTGGCTAACCCATGGGCGGATGGGGTTAGGCTAGAATCAGTGGAGTTTTAATAATCAAACTGAAAAATCTTTGGATTACGCTAGGATTCGAGTAGTTAGTTAATTCCCTGATAATTTTCTCAATTGAGTGGATCAACGGCTGTGCGCCTGATCTTGATTAGGAAAAAAGCGTTGAAGTCGCTCAGATGATCAAATTATATCAGTGATAGTTTCGTTCTATCTGGTTTATTCAGGTGAAGGATAGTTTATATTTGATCTCGTTAGAAAAATTCGTTAAGAAAATTCAAAAAGGTGGAATCGTCCCCGCTTTTCAGGCATGGGAAATTTTACCGATTTCGATTTTCGGAGTGACCACCAGCCTAGTCTCATGCCCGGACATTCGTGGGCGAGGCCCCGAGTGAGAAACCCTACCTCGCGCATGACAAGGCTGCTTCCACTGTCAGCTACTACTGGGAGGCGCAGAGGGGGCAAAGGGATCTCACAAGATCTAATCGGTTAAGATGGCTGATGGAACATCTTCAAGACCCATTGGCTCTTGGAAAATGTGAAGTTCAGACTCTTTACGTTTCAATATCGTCATACATTTGTGGTCATGGACTTCCTACGCTAACCTCATACATATGACATAATATTGGGATGACCTTTCCTGAGGGAATCCAAATTGGTGCATGATTGGGCTTTGGATCATGTATATGTATGCAAGGACTCACAAACATTGAAGATTGATCTAAGAGCATGGAAGGCACACTCCATGGAAGGGCAATTGTTTGGTAACGACTCTGTCACAATGGAGCAAACCACATCCCTATAGATATGCCAGCCCATAGAGGGGGAAACCAATTAGGATGAGGAGGATACGGAGATGTATGCATCCCTACCTCCCCCGGATTTCTGTGAGAATTAGATACATGTGTTGGCCACAATTGATGTGATGCAACCTAAGGGAACCCAGTATTTGGAATCTGGAAAGATCCTAGGATGACTTTGTTGGAATTAGGGTTGCAGGAATGCACACACAACTTCAAGAAGATGAGGAAGCTTGAGCACAACACAGTAGTGTATTATGAGTGCCAAAAATGAAAGATAACAAGCCCTAGAAGATAATGGGCGTATATACAATGCACGGGGGAAAAAACCTCCTAGTGAGGGAAAAAGTGCCCCGGCAGTCCTAAGTGTGTTCACACACATCACTACTATAATATGGTAACAAATCCCCCCTGGAGTGATGCGGTGAACAAGAGCTAGCACTCATGTATAGGGAAGTGTCTAGCTATGTGGACGAATCCACAAAAGGGAGTAAGCCCAAAGCTTTGCGAAAAGCTTCGAACTTCTCACGAGGCAGAGCCTTTGTGAAAAGGTCTGCAAGGTTATCCTGTGTTGGCACATAAGCCAAACTGATCTCTCCTGCTGCAGAGAGTCTCTCCCCCTGACATAATGGTAGTGCACCTCAATGTGCTTCGTACGAGCATGGAACACTGGGTTCCGCGCAACTGCCAATGCGCTCTGACTGTCAGTGAAGATGGTGGTGGCAGATGGCTGCCCAACACCCAAATCAGCCATAAGGCGTCTGAGCCACACACACTCAACCGTAGCTGTGAAAGCTGCCCTGTACTCAGCTTCACAACTAGAAGTGGCCACAGTAGGCTGCTTCTTGCTCAACCATGATATGCATGAGCTTCCAAGCATGAAGCAAAAACCACTCGTGGACACGCGTGTGTCATAACAACCAGCCCAGTCAGAATCTGAAAAAACATGTAAATCTGGCGGCAATGATCCCCCCTTGGGATAAAACAACCCAAGATGCCGAGTACCACTCAAATAGCGAAAGATACGCTTCACTGCCTGCCAATGCTTAATGCCTGGGCTATGCATAAATCTGCTCACCTGTGAGACTGCAAACTGAATGTCTGGCCTCGTAATGCATACATAAATGAGGCAACCAACAGCTGTCTGATAAAGTGTGACATCAAAGTGATCTCCAGCATCATGAAGACTCAACTTCAAACCTGTCTCCATTGGAGTAGCAATAGGCTTGCAGTCTTCAAGGCCAAATCTCCGCAACAATGTTTCAATATACTTTGTCTGACACAAAGCAATACCTCCATCACACTGCTTAAATTGTATCCCCAAATAATGATGCAAATGCCCCAAATCTGACATCTCAAAAGAGGCATTCAAATCAGCCTTAAAATCAGCAATATGACTCTCATTTGGTCCTGTGAGCAGCATGTCATCGACATAGAGAGCAATGATTAGATGTACACCATCCACACGTTAACATACAAAGTGCTTTCTGTTGGACTATTCTGAAACCCATGTGCAGTCAAATATGCATGTATTTTTTCATACCAAGCTCGTGGAGCTTGCTTTAAACCATATAAAGCCTTTTTTAACCTGCACACTTTGTTTTCCTGCCCTCTTTGAACAAAACCACGAGGCTGCGATACATACACCTCCTCATGCAAATCTCCATTGATCTTGGAATTCTTACCACCACGAGCTCCATAGAGCTTATCAAGCTCATCCCAGTTCTCCTTTGCAGTCAGAAGCTGGTCCACATGGTGAATGAGAGCCTCATCAAGATGAAGCATGATGATGGCTTGTGCCCTCTCATCATATTCAATATCTTCATCCTTAGTTCTATCAATAACCTTAGTGCAGGAGATGAATGGCCAAAACCTTTGGACATCATCTTGTACTTGACAAGGACTTGCCAAGTGTGGAAGCCCTCTCTCCTGAGAACTTATTCATTTGGGTGTTGTCCCTTGACATTGGGTATTGAAGGAGATTACTAGAGAGTAATGGGATGATTTATGAAGAAGAAAAAACATAAAATTTGTGATGTTTGGCTTAAGTAGAAAGAGAAAGGCTTATGAGAGTGCAACAACCCTTAATCAAGCCAAGGATGTTGCATAAAAAGGAGATTAAGATGGTGAAGCTTATGGTTTAGCACTTAGGATTTGTGCCCAACCACTAATTTTGATGGAGATTAGCTTCATTAGTGTCAAAGAACATTTTGTTTGGTGATTAAGATCACCATTAGTGTTTAAAAACATAATTAGTACTTGAGAGCACATTTCTAGCATCTAATAACACTTGCATTGGTGATTAGATTCACCATTAGTGTTTAAGAATAGTATTAGTGTTTAGAAACACTCTTTGTTGGATTAGAAGCCTTATTAGTGTTAATCAACACTATTAGTGCTTATAAGCATACTTTGAGAAGCTTTGTGCACTTGAAGATGATGTTGATGAATCTTAATGACGATGAGGCTTATGAATTTCTCATGGTTTATGCCCACCACTTCAAGGATTTGGAAAAAAAACCTCACAAGAGCATTAAAGAGATCAGTGCTCCTTTAATGATAAGCATGAAGACTAATTAGTGTTTAAAACACTTTTATAAAGCTTTCATACAAGCTTCCATGGCTGAAAACCAGACAGGCGCTTGGTGTTTTGACTCCTCTAACCATTGTACAAAAAATAAATGAGAATGTTGACTTGAATGCAAGGCTGGAGCAAGCAAAGGAGTAGATACAAAAGGAGATAGCGCACACATAGAGCATTACAACTAGGCATGCCAAGGAAATGCAAGAGTACCAGGAGAGCGCAAATCGTACTAAGGATATGATTCGACAACAAATAGAGCTCCTCACAGCCCACTTCAAAGAACAACAAGAAAGAGTATAAGGACTACAATAGGAACAAGAGCAGGTTAACAAAGCGCATTTGAAAAAACTCAAGGCTCTCAATGAAATAATCATCACACTAACCAAACAATGGTGCAAAGAAGCTAAGAAACAATATCACAACTAGAAAACCAATTTGCAGGATGCACAAAGATTGGCAACACAACAGGTATTTCAAATTACTGAAGCCAATCAAAGAGAAGCTACTACCAAAAGAGCACAAGAAGATTCGAAGTGCTAGATGCTGAACGGATGATCAGAGAAACAACCATTTCTACAAAGCTCAACAATGCTCATATCCGCATGCAAGAACTGGCCCGTCAACTAGCCACACAGGAAAGGAGTCAAAGGCCAAAGCCCACAAATGACTTACATACCCTCCTTGAGCGCACCTTGGAATAATTGGGACAATTGCCAGTAACTCCTCGAGCCCCTTCTCAAACTCTTACATTGTTTTTGTCTACACTAACACTCTCATTACTTCAATATGACATTAACTTAGCTGAAGATATAGGTTTAGGAGAATTAACCCCTATTAAACAAAATATCGAGTGAGATGCTGACCCAACCATCATTATGGGCATTTTGAGGGGGGATTTTATATTAACTAACCCACAAGATATCTTCTTTTATCCTCTACATCCAATAGTCCTCAACCTCCACAGTTGGTGTCGTGTCTTACAAAATTCAGAAATTATGGACAACAGGGTCGACAAACTTGACCTATTTGTTCCAGATACCAGCAACACCAGCCAACTACGAGGTTGTGGCTATACTTATCAATGGGTAATCAGTCACATCAACAGGTGGTTTAGAAGTTTATAATACTCACCAACATTTAAATCTTTGTGGGTCTACCTTATATCACCCAGTGGGCATCCTTAAGCTATATACTAATATCCATAAGAATTTAGAAGCCATGCTTACCAACGTACGCAATAATTTTGATGCAAGCCATGCTTACCAACGTACGCAATAATTTTGATGCAAGTCACATAAATTACCCAGATGTGGATAACAAAGAAATCTGTGAAATTCAAACCTTTTTCCAAGCTCATAAACCTAGCCACCCACCCCCTAGTTTGGGTCACGATGGTGAGGATGAGGGTCCATCTTTGTTTTTCAAAAACACCTACCCTGTGTGTATACTAATATCACCAGTAGGCTTCTTGATCCCTATCCAAGCGTGCCTCCTACTGCTTCTTCACAAGCTAGATGTCACAAGCTAGATGCATCTCCTCTTCCTTCTCCCAACCAAAATTAGAATTTCCTGCTAACACTCTCGCCCTTCAAGAGATATTGGCACCTGTTCCATCTCCACCAAGGCAACCTCAGGAGGTACGTAATCTACCTCCAGTTGATAATGTTACACCTTACACTGACAATAATGTTTTGGATTTTGTGTAGAATATGAAGTGCATACAACAAGGAAATCCAATGTTAAAGCTAGAGCTTATGTTCAAGGTGCGCTGATAAAAATTACCCCATTGAATCCTACCAGCAAGATTCTACCAGAGGCATATTCTGCAGCCACCCCCACATGGCAACATTATGTGCCGTACCCTCTCCAGGCCACATCATCCAGAATTAGAGGAATTATTGTCATTAGTTGGAGAGGGAACATAATGGGCCAATGTCACAAAACACACAAGGCTGGAAAACCCCCATCTTTGACACTTGTTGGAAATTTGCATTGTTACAGACGATGGAGGAGGGAACATCCACTACACCACCATGTACAAGATTGAAGAGGCACCACAACTGTAGGATTTTGGAGTGTAACCTTTATGGAGAAAGGAATTTTTAACAGTACTGAGTACAGTAGCATTTACATGAGTGTGCTGCCACCATTACGAGTGGATCCACTCTACATGCCTATCAAGAGGAGGTGGACACTGCGGGAGTTTCAAGCTGCAAAAGAAAGGGATTCTCATATCTACTACAATTTTCCATTATTTAACCCAGCAACATTTGCCAATATTCAAGCACAAAGACAACAACTGCTCGATTGGATCAGATCTTGGAGACAAATACCAGATCCTGCAATTGTAGCCAGTGTGAGGTTCATGAAGTTATTAGTGGTTTTGATAGACCAACCTAGAGAACCTTATGATGGCTATGAGGCTCATCTATAGTTTGACACATGAACCAAGGGCCATCAGACAAAGGTATAATGCTATATCACCATTGTCTAAGATGTCTTCTAGGTTATATGCACATAACATTTGAAGACATGATCGACACCAGGTTCTAGAAGTCCCATTCGGCATGATCGACACCAGGTTCTAGAAGTCCCATTCGGCATTCCCGCTTACACTCAAAAAACTTGAGTCTCGTCGTAGCTTCTATCACCAACGAATTCGATGACCAGGTCTTCAGACCTCGGTAACACGTTCTGAGGACAGAACCTACTTCAGGAAAGGGGGATTGTTAATCCCATTTGTATTAACACCATGATCCTCAATTGAGGACATTAAAAATAAGTGTCATGTGAAGGCACTATAAAGGTTTTACATTATGAGACATTGGCCACCCAACACCTAGCTAGTAAGTTTTGGGCACCCAAGTGTGAATAAGGACCAATTGTATATAAGGTATTTTCTCATAATGAAAGGATACAATCCCCTTTGTGCTATTGAGAGATCTTCCCTTGTACTTGTGAGAGAGTGATTAGCCTATTTGATGGTGTGAGAAACTCCACCGTGGCAGTGTGGAGGTGGATCTTGGAGTTTGGAGCATACATGGGAGCTTGGAGGCTTCACGAGTTACAAGCTTGAAGCACTGGTAAGTACCCCACAACGGTTGTGTTTCATTGCTCATCCATTAGGTGAATGTGTAGAGTTCCCTCTTGGAGGTGTGGATAAGCATAACAAATGGAGACCACGGAATGCCAACCAAAGGGTCATCCACCACAAAACTCAACTCTGGCTCAATACCTCACACTGAGAATGTTGGCATATGCATAGTGGAAAAACCAATAAAGAAGACTTGTTGGGATATACATAGAATACATGTGAAATCTTGAGTGAAATGCCTTGTACTACTAACAGATAAAAAAACAATGTGTGGTCATCATATACAAGGTTGCTCTATAGGAGTGGTTTCCCCTTCCTTCTCTTAGAAAGGAGACATTGAGGACCAGGAGGGTTGAATGCTTAAATGATTTGGTTCTATAATGATGATTAGACACACACGTAGCATCCAGACCGCAATATTGCTCCTATCCCACCAGTGCCAACTACTTGGCCTATAGCACAAGGCACCAATATCACTTTAGATTAGATAGAAATGCTAGAACAAGCTAGGTTCACATTGCAAAGAATAGAGGGTTCATCTAGCCAACCAATCCAAAAAGTGAGTTTGAATGAAGATGCTCCAACATTGTTGAAAGAACCAAGTTGTACTCCACCACAAGGGGCCGTAGGACTAGATGCTCCAACATTGTTGAAAGAACCAAGTTGTACTCCCACAAGGGGCCGTAGGACTAGATGGAGATCCACAATTTCACAAGATGCATGAAAGAGAATTTAGAAGGCAAGCTCTGAGATGATGATGTTGAAGAGTGAAATAGTTCTACCCCCTGGTAGAAAGAGTATCTTCCATGTATTGTCTTTTGCCTCTGGGGCTGAAAGTGTTCAATATAATGTACATATCATGGACCAACCAACATGCTCATGTCCTGATTTTCAATGAAGGGAATCTAGAAATAAGTCCTATCTTTCCTGCAAGCACTTATATTTTGTTTTCCTTGTTGTTCTTGGGCTTGATGATAATGAGCACATGTTTGTACACCAGGATAATATATCTAGCAAGGATCTTAAAAGGGCCTTGGGTGCAAAAAGGAAACATTGACTCCATTTGTAAACCCTATACCCCACGCACTCCACATTTTGTTCCTTAAAGAAATCCCCCCACATATGTATATGTATGGACACTTTCATAGAGTTAAGTTTTTTTGTATGTACCTCACCTACATAATGTGCCTAAAAGATGTATTTTCCACTACACAACCACGGTGACCCAGAAAGAGTATACTCCATGTATTTCCTTTTGCCTCTTTGGTGCTAAAAGTGTTTAGTATGATGTACATGTGGACCAACTAGGAGGCTCATGTCGTGATTTTCAACAAGCTACCTTGCATAGAACGACTTGTATTTTTTTTCTATGTTGTTCTCAGGCTTGATGAGAATGGTCACATCTTTGTGCGTTGTGTGGCTCTACTACACCATAAATAGGCACATAAGAAGAAAATAAAAGGGATAAAAACCAAGCAAGTTAAAATATCCCTGATCTGAGGCACCTATCATACCTGCTACTATCCTAAGCCCTCTATGACTCAATGGGACACCTCAACACATTCCAAACCTCCCAATCTAATCCATTTAATTCCTCTAGCCGTTCTCCTAGGTCAGCATTGACCTCCAAAACCTATGATCTTTAACCTATATAGCTCTGCTGACCTTCTCTGACTCCCATCTGACCACAATAGTTCCTAGCTGACACTCAACTAGCTGTAAACTAACTCGGAAAGCTTATGTTGACCCCATGCCAAAATGAGTCCTCTATGCTTTTTTATTGTCCTCCAGCATCAGCTACACTCAATCCACAACTCCAAAACCTTCCTAAAAACTCGGCTGTGACCCTCAGCTCACACACTCTCCTAAGTCCCAAACTGACTGTTAGAAGTATGTCATAGGTCAACAACTATTGAGAAGGTTTCTGCCAGAGGTCAGCAACTAGTGAGAAGGTTTCTATGTCAGTTGAGAGTGAGTTGTTTTTGATGAGATATTGAGCTCAACTAGTGCTACGTCAAACATTGATGACATGCCTGGGTGATAGCTTCTACATCTACACCACTAGCATGGTTGGTGAGATTATGGGTGATATGCCGCCAGTGGGATGATAGGCTGTGTGACAGCCATTTTGGATTACTAGAGAGTGGCATAGTTATAGCACCAGCTCATTTAGTCGGGTTCACATTATGGACCGACCCTTGTATGTTGTAGTAGTTGACTACTAAACCATATAGTGTGTACTCTTATCTTTATGTTATGTTGGTTGAGTACAGAAGAAGAAGATAGAAGAAAATTCATCTATCCACCTCTCTCTCTCGTGTCTTGCTCTCTCGTGTCTTGCTCTCTCTTGTGTGTGTGTGTTTGCTCGCTAGGGTTTGAAGCTCTCCCTCTCCCCCCACATTCTCTTTATGGTATCAGAGCCTGGTTCATGTGAGAGCTAAGGAGGCAAGCAAGAGGCAAGAACAAGCAAGGAAGGAAGCGGCACTACACGGGTAAGAGCACCATTATCTCTTTCCTCTTCTTGGTTTAGGTACAACACCCCCTCACTAGCTCTAGGAGAAACACATCTCTGATTGACGAGCTGTCTTCGCGCAAGGAGCGGAGCTACAAGGTAGGTATATTATCTTATTGGATGATGTTTTTTCAGCCAGATTCATGTTTTGGGCGCGTTACGGGTCCCGTTTCATCTCTGCAAAGAAGGGTATTTTTGATAGTTTTTTGGAAGTTTTGGTATAGACTTGCTTTTGCTCAAAATCTAGTTATTGTAGTGCAGCAGTGCATTTTGGAAGTGCAGACAGGGTTTCCAAATGTATTGTTGATACTAGGTGTATGTACATGTACTCTAGTCACATTTGGTGACACATGGGTTGTGCTAAAGTACTGCTGCTACTGCAACAATTATAGGAGATACTGCTGAATTACAGGTTGCATATAGAAGTTGGCGATTTGCACGTTATTTGATTGTCGCAAGAAAACATGTTTGATGATGACGGAAGTAATCAGATTGTTAGTGAGAAGCTCGATAAGACTAACTTCCATGCTTGGAAGTTCAAAATGACCAATTTCCTAATGGGTAAAGGATTTTGGGATTATGTAGAGAAGGAGACACTGAGGAACACAATATTCCCAACTTTTAGAACTTGATATCTATGCCCATCATAGAAGAAAAGTATTTAGGTGAGGATTCTTCTTCACAAAGCAAGAACACATCGGAATAGGTCTTTTACTCTAATTCACGTAGAGGCAGAGGTAAAAGCCGTGTGGTCGAGGCCAAGGTGGTGGTGGCCGACAAGGAAATCAGAATTTTGGACAACAACAGTCCAATGATTCATAGTAGCAATCATACACAGGTGAAAGAGGCCAGTCTAGAGGAAGGGGGAGCCAAAGAGGCTGAGGTGTTTCGTAAAGAAATCAAAATGCAAATAGCATAGAGTGCTATTACTGTGGCAAACCAAGACACATGGCCAAGGACTGCTACAAGAAGTAGAATGACATTAAAGTGGGAAGTTGCAGCAAGGTAACTATGCATCATCTAGGAAACATGGAGGTGATGAAATCAGTGAGAAGTTGTTTGTGATGCAGCACATGCTTAGTTCCATAACAGGGGATCTGTCAAGATCTCAAGATATATTGTATGTGGATTCTCGTGCCTCTAACCGCATGACCAGTCATGCTGAGTGGTGTAGAGATATACAGAAAATGGAAAAACCAGGTTATGTAAAAATAGGTGATGATACTACGCATCCCATTGCGCATGTTGGTAAAGTGCCATTGTCTACGTAGGATGGCAAAATGAAGTACTTGGCTGATGTACTTCATGTTTAGAATATTACAAAGAACCTGGTTTCTGTTGTGTAAGATTCCTCCCCCAACCCCTTTTTGATGTCTAGTATATTCCCCTGTAATCAATTCCTTTTCTGAAATATAAGAGATCTTGTTTGTGACTGTTTTAACCTAGAGAGAGAAAATATTCTAGAGAGAGAATATTCAGAATTTGAATATTTTTGGATAGAAAAATATCTCTTATAATTCAGATGAGTTCCCCTGAAACAGAAATTTAAAAAGAATTTTCCAATGTGCAATTGGAATTAATTGGAAATAGGTATAAAGAACCTTAGCCTAAGGGTCTAGATTTTCAGAAATCTTTAGACTATGGTCCAATTAAGGTTCCTATGGGCCAATAGCATCAATCCATGTGTAGGGAGGAGATAAATCCAAATTGTAAAAAGAAAATACCCAAAAATGAGTAAATGCTCACTTGAGGTGGAGAGTAGAAAATGTACAAGGTTTATTAGTAAAAAAAAACTATGAGCAATATTAAAAATATGAGATATTTTGGGAATAATGATTTTATTATGACACATATGTAAGGAAGGGGAGTCCCTTAAATGCTCACATAAGATGAAGAGTTGAAAATGTACAAGGTTTATTAGCAAAAAAAACTATGAGCAATATTAAAATGATTCCATTATGACACATATGTAAGGAAGGAGAGTTCTTTAAAGGAGCTGCATATTTCACATAAGATGAAGAGTTGAAAATGTACAAGGGTTATTAATAAAAAAACTATGAGCAATATTAAAAATATGAGATATTTTGGGAATAATGATTTTATTATGACACATATGTAAGGAAGGGGAGTCCCTTAAATGCTCACATAAGATGAAGAGTTGAAAATGTACAAGGCTTATTAGTAAAAAACTATGAGCAATATTAAAATGATTCCATTATGACACATATGTAAGGAAGGGGAATTCTTTAAAGGAGGTGCATATTTCACATGCTTGAATGAGTTTTAAACTCATAAAAATTGAGATATTTTATCTCTCCTCTCTCCTCATTCAAGTCTAGTTCCAAAAAGTTAGCTTAATTGACCTAAAAATGGTCAAAAAGTGACCAAACTGACTTGGAAAATTCTAGAATCGGTTTGTTTGGTTAGGAGCTCAAATTTTCCTATAAATAGAAGCCTCCCCTTGTTGAAAAAAACATAGTCTCTTATGCTTTGTTACTCTACTCCACCTAAGCCAAAATATATAGTCTCTTATGCTTTGTTACTCTACTCCACCTAAGCCAAAATATATAGTCTCTTATGCTTTGTTACTCTACTCCACCTAAGCCAAAATATATAGTGTCTTATGCTTTGTTACTCTACTCTACCTAAGCCAAAATATATAGTCTCTTATGCTTTGTTACTCTACTCCACCTAAGCCAAAATATATAGTGTCTTATGCTTTGTTACTCTACTCTACCTAAGCCAAGAACTGTGAATTCTTTAATAATTCACTAGTTTTTGATACTTCTCTCTTTCTTCAATCCCCATTGGTGGCTCCATCAACATACTAAACCAATTGATTGGTTGGGGGCCTCTACCGTGAATAAAGAATCAAGCAAATCATAAGGTAAGTATATTGAATTTTGATCTTTTCTATAATTACTCAATGATTCTCTCTTCTCAACCCCTCTCAAGCTTGAGAAGTTTAATTGGTATGGTTTTTTTTTAAATGCTATTGAAGTTAATTGGTGAATAGTAGTGAAGAGTTACATAATTTAATAAATGCTATAGAAGTTAATTTCCACTTATATTTAAATTCTAATAGTTTTTATAATTTCTCTCTCTCACTCAAGAAATGGTCATACTCATGACCCATTCTCAATCCAAATGAAGCTTTTCTTAAAGCTTTTCCTTAATCCAAGATTAAGCCATGCTTGAGGCCAAATTAATGCCTTTTTGCTATACTTTTAGTTTATGCACATTGATGATTCAATCCATTATGGATTGATGACCCAATTAGAGACCATTCTAATTGTTTTCTTAATGATCCAATTAGAGACCATTATGGATTGATGATCCAATTAGAGACCATTCTAATTGTTTTCTTAATGATCCAATTACAGACCATTATGGATTGATGATCCAATTAGAGACCATTCTAATTATTTCTTTATAAGGAGCTTTATCCCTTAGAAAAAAAATTGAGATTTATCAGTCATAGTAGCGGAGCTATGGCAAAATTTTTATAGAAATTACGCATAAAATAAATTCATTCAAAGCATAAAAAGAGGACTTCCTACCATATTCTAGGAACTATCATCCTAGATTAATTAAAAGAATTTTATTATGCATGGAGACGTGGATGTTGCATGTAGATGTAGATGCATGGATGTGAGTGTGAATGTGGAGGTGGATGTATGCATGGGATGTGGATGTATGCATGTAGAAATAGATGTGTAGATGAGGATGTAAATGGAGATGTGGATGGATGCATGTAGATGTAGATGTATAGATGTAGATATGAATGGAGATGTGGATGTATACATGTAGATGTAGATGTATAGATGTAGATATGGATGTGGAGGTGGATGGATGCATGTAGATGTAGATGTATAGATGTAGATGGGAATGGAGATATGGATGTATGCATGTAGATGTAGTTGTGAATGGATATGTATATGTATACATGTAGATGTAGATGTATAGATGTAGATGTAGATGTAGATGTGGATGTAGATGTGGATGTATGCATGTAGATGTAGATGTATAGATGTGGATGTGAATGTGGAGGTGGATGTATGCATGTAGATGTAGATGTATGAGGAGAATGTGAATGTAGATGTGGATGTGGATGTATACATGTAGATGTAGATGTATAGATACGGATGTGGATGTGGAGGTGGATGTATACATGTAGATGTAGATGTATAGATGTAGATGTGGATGTGGAGGTAGATGGATGCATGTAGATGTAGATGTATAGATGTAGATGTGAATGGAGATGTGGATGTATGCATGTAGATGTAGATGTATGGAGGTGAATGTGAATGTGGATGTGGATGTATGCATAGAGATGTAGATGTATGCATGTAGATGTGAATGTACGCATATAGATGTGGATGTATGGATGTGAATATACGATATGCGATGTGAGAGAATCTGAAGTGATGAGATAGAAATGATGTGATGGGATGAGTATACATATAAATGGAATATGGAATAAGTAATGTAGATTGATGAGGGATAATGTGGAAAAATGAAAGTTAAAATAGAAATTGTGTTGTAAACTGTTTGTAAATACTGTTTATGTTGTTTGTAAATGATTGTTTTATGTCAAGAATGCTGGGGGGAGCATTTTGACCGTCTTGTGATTAAAGTCGTGATGGTAAAGTTGCAACTGCTGATGGGGAGTCAATGAAGGACGTCTCGCGTAGCAAGGTCGACCGAGGTCTTGACCAGCCTCGATGCGATTAAAATGGTGAGCTTCCGGTACGGTGGATGAGGGGCCAAGGAAGCGGCCTATGCGTGAAGCGCTAGGTTACCTGCGAAGGATCCTAGAGGGTGCTGACCATACGGTGCTCGGGCTCTGGGTTGCCTAGGATACCCACGCGTGCGTCGAGGAAGATATTGGAATAGAGTTGGAGTTGTTTTCTGAAATCGAGCATGGATCTGGTTGATTGACCTTGCTGGTCTTCAATGGATGAGTCCATGGCTCCTTATATGGATCCGTTGGTTGATCTTGCTAATCTTCAACGAGAGTCCATCTTAATAAGTGATTATATTACCGAGTATTATGGGCTAGGAATATCGAAACGGCTCCTGAGCGTTCTAGTTGCCAATGATGCCATAGATACTCGGATGAAGGAATGATGGAAAATTAAGAATCAATTGGATAAATTGGAAGATGGTGATCAATGATACTATGGTTTTATTAAAGGATTGTTTTAAACTGGTTGAATCTGGTTGAAAAAGGCAATTTCATATTGGTGGGTGTGTGAGTGGTGTGACTAGTTTTATTTTGCATGAACATCCGGCTAGGGGGGCCTTGGAACTCTTTTCCTTGGTACCCGGGACAAAACCTAACCAAATTCTTAATTGGATCCCATCACTACAGTGGTTGGGCGGTTGGCTAACCCATGGGACTGGATGGGGTTAGGCTGGACTGATGGATCCAGAAATCGAGACTCAAACTTTTGTTTTTACGATTAAAAAAAAAAATCCCGGACAGTAACTGTTCTATGGATAGGAATCAACGGCTGTGCCTCTTGAATGGGGAAAAAAGCGTTGATCCCAATGATCCAAGTGCAAGTTTCTTCCTTGAACTGACTAAGTATCTTATAGATGTAATTGGATCATCTCGATCAGAAATGATCTTGACTACGTTAGAGTAAAAAGTTATCCTGGTGGAATCGCCCGTGCTTCCGGTTAAGAAAGTTTTTCCAGGTTTGGTTTTGGAACAACCGACGGATTAGTCTCTTATCCGGATATCCGTGGGCGAGGCCCCGAGTGTGGGACCCCTGTCCCGCGCGAGAAGCGCTACTTCCGCTGCCAGTACCCCGAATCCGTTGCTCGGTGGGAACAGGGATCTTACAGTTGGTATCAGAGCGTTTGGTTAATAAAGATCAACTGAGAAGACAAATATATCAAAAATTTATCAAGAAACACAAAAAGGTTATAATTGTGTGATATAATTCATACAATTTGATGTTCAAACTTCAGATGGAAGTGCCGCAATTATATAGAATCCTTGACTTGCTTGAGGCCTAGACATGATAGTATTTACCTTATAATTCCAAGGGCCGTGACTACCCTTATATACCGAGAGTATACTGCAGCTCTTTACTGACAGTATATACGAGTAAATCTAAGACTTGAAATTATAAGCGTTAATGCTATCCAGATGATGATTTCGAATGTGATTGATATGATTTTTAATTCTGTTTGAGAATTGATGAATTGATTGGGATTCTGATTGAAAATGCTGATTGAAAATGCTGATTGAAAAAAAAAAGTTGATTTTTAAAAATTAGTTGAAATATAATGAAACCACAATGAGGGGGAATGGGACGAGTCCCTGTGATGATATTCATAACTAGAATGATGATAATGAATTCAGCAAATCACTATGAGGTTAGTGGGTTGTGCTATCAGATTGCTACTGTTAATACTTGACCGGTAGATCAAGTTAAGGGATGTCAAATTGAGAACTTGCTTGTCTGAAATTTCCGTGTGGAGGAATGTTCCGAAGGAAACTTTTCAGTCTAATGGACCATTATCATGTTGAAGATATGAATGATATAATCTGAATAAATTGTTATTTAATGATGAGTTCTATATAAGGGATATTTATCCCAGTGTTCTGTTGGGTTGACCAGAATATAAGCAACCCCAGAATAAAAATTGGATCTTAAGAATAAGAGCTGTCCTCTACCTTGTGAGATGAGGACATCTCGCACTTTTTAAGTGGGGTAGGATGTAAGATTCCTCCCCAGCCTTCGAGGTATATAGGAGTAAGAATCTCCCTTTCGGATCTTATAATTATTCCCTCTCTAAAATAAAAGAAAGTTTCTGTTTAAAAAAGGAATACCCTTTTCCTAAAATACTTCTCAGGAGTCAAGCCTATTTTAAGGATTTAGAACAATGAGTTTAGAAGTGAGAATCGGTGTTTTGGATACCAAGGTTTTGGTTTTCATTCGAGTATGGCCCAAAAGAAGTTCTTTATCTCTTGGAGAGTATAAGAAGTTATCCCCATTGTGATCCTTATATCTGAATTCAATGAAAGTAGGTGACTTAGCCTACAAGTTTCTTTTATCTCCTCATCTCAAAATTCTTAATACCTTCTATAGAAAAATGTGCCAAACCCAAATCATGGAAAGACGGTAAAACTTCAGTGGCAAGTTACCGTTGGCTTCTAGGTTACGCTAGCTCCTTCTTTTATATAAGTCGTAACTTTTACTTGCCGCTCACAGTAATCTTACTCCCATCAATCTCCTTTCTTTCTTAATCTCCTTCATGGTGTCCTGGCAACAGGAATTAGTTTTATCCATGATGATTTCTCACCTTCAAGACGCAAGAGAGTCTGTGAAGAAAGACTTTATAGAACAGTATGAGCGCTCACTTTTTCCGCACCAGGAACTTCTGTAGCGCAGACCAAATGGTGGACCTATCAAAACATAACTAGGGTAACACCCTAGGGTCAGCAGCACTTTCGTAACAATGTCCACTTGGCCATGGTTATCGAAGCCTTGGGTTTGGGTCCCCGATACTACTGCGTCATGAGATCAAGGCATCTTGGGTTTTCTGAGCGGGTCTTCCTACTGGCGTGTTTTCTTCCTCATGAGAAGATATGCCTTTACCCCGTTTTTGGCTGTCCTTTTGTTGGATCACCTCATACCACTGAGATAGGTACGGCAATAACCAGCAGAATCATTCCCATAGATGAGTTACCCTATACTTGTGCAGCTTGTGAGGACTGCTTTTGTGACCATATGATGGACGGGCTTATGGAAGTGTAAAGAGTTCTTCTATCTTTACTGCATAAGTTCCGAGAATAAATAAAGTTTAAATCTTGTTCTTATTTTGAATCTTGCTCTCTTTAAGACTTTTCTTGGTGGTTAATCGTGATTAAAATTTTTCTCTAAGTCTCATATTCGTGCATCTTGCGAAATTATTCCAAGTTGCGAGATGAGGACATCTCGCGTTTTTTAAGTGGGATAGAATGTAAGATTCCTCCCCCAACCCCTTTTTGATGTCTAGTATATTCCCCTGTAATCAATTCCTTTTCTGAAATATAAGAGATCTTGTTTGTGACTGTTTTAACCTAGAGAGAGAAAATATTCTAGAGAGAGAATATTCAAAATTTGAATATTTTTGGATAGAAAAATATCTCTTATAATTCAGATGAGTTCCCTTGAAACAGAAATTTAAAAAGAATTTTCCAATGTGCAATTGGAATTAATTGGAAATAGGTATAAAGAACCTTAGCCTAAGGGTCTAGATTTTCAGAAATCTTTAGACTATGGTCCAATTAAGGTTCCTATGGGCCAATAGCATCAATCCATGTGTAGGGAGGAGATAAATCCAAATTGTAAAAAGAAAATACCCAAAAATGAGTAAATGCTCACTTGAGGTGGAGAGTAGAAAATGTACAAGGTTTATTAATTAAAAAAAACTATGAGCAATATTAAAAATATGAGATATTTTGGGAATAATGATTTTATTATGACACATATGTAAGGAAGGGGAGTCCCTTAAATGCTCACATAAGATGAAGAGTTGAAAATGTACAAGGTTTATTAGTAAAAAAACTATGAGCAATATTAAAATGATTCCATTATGACACATATGTAAGGAAGGAGAGTTCTTTAAAGGAGGTGCATATTTCACATAAGATGAAGAGTTGAAAATGTACAAGGGTTATTAATAAAAAAACTATGATCAATATTAAAAATATGAGATATTTTGGGAATAATGATTTTATTATGACACATATGTAAGGAAGGGGAGTCCCTTAAATGCTCACATAAGATGAAGAGTTGAAAATGTACAAGGCTTATTAGTAAAAAACTATGAGCAATATTAAAATGATTCCATTATGACACATATGTAAGGAAGGGGAATTCTTTAAAGGAGGTGCATATTTCACATGCTTGAATGAGTTTTAAACTCATAAAAATTGAGATATTTTATCTCTCCTCTCTCCTCATTCAAGTCTAGTTCCAAAAAGTTAGCTTAATTGACCTAAAAATGGTCAAAAAGTGACCAAACTGACTTGGAAAATTCTAGAATCGGTTTGTTTGGTTAGGAGCTCAAATTTTCCTATAAATAGAAGCCTCCCCTTGTTGAAAAAAACATAGTCTCTTATGCTTTGTTACTCTACTCCACCTAAGCCAAAATATATAGTCTCTTATGCTTTGTTACTCTACTCCACCTAAGCCAAAATATATAGTCTCTTATGCTTTGTTACTCTACTCCACCTAAGCCAAAATATATAGTCTCTTATGCTTTATTACTCTACTCCACCTAAGCCAAAATATATAGTGTCTTATGCTTTGTTACTCTACTCTACCTAAGCCAAGAACTGTGAATTCTTTAATAATTCACTAGTTTTTGATACTTCTCTCTTTCTTCAATCCCCATTGGTGGCTCCATCAACATACTAAACCAATTGATTGGTTGGGGGCCTCTACCGTGAATAAAGAATCAAGCAAATCATAAGGTAAGTATATTGAATTTTGATCTTTTCTATAATTACTCAATGATTCTCTCTTCTCAACCCCTCTCAAGCTTGAGAAGTTTAATTGGTATGGTTTTTTTTTAAATGCTATTGAAGTTAATTGGTGAATAGTAGTGAAGAGTTACATAATTTAATAAATGCTATAGAAGTTAATTTCCACTTATATTTAAATTCTAATAGTTTTTATAATTTCTCTCTCTCACTCAAGAAATGGTCATACTCATGACCCATTCTCAATCCAAATGAAGCTTTTCTTAAAGCTTTTCCTTAATCCAAGATTAAGCCATGCTTGAGGCCAAATTAATGGCTTTTTGCTATACTTTTAGTTTATGCACATTGATGATTCAATCCATTATGGATTGATGACCCAATTAGAGACCATTCTAATTGTTTTCTTAATGATCCAATTAGAGACCATTATGGATTGATGATCCAATTAGAGACCATTAGAGACCATTATGGATTAATGATCCAATTAGAGACCATTCTAATTGTTTTCTTAATGATCCAATTAGAGACCATTATAGATTGATGATCCAATTAGAGACCATTCTAATTATTTCTTTAATAAGGAGCTTTATCCCTTAGAAAAAAAATTGAGATTTATCAGTCATAGTAGCGGAGCTATGGCAAAAGTTTTATAGAAATTACGCATAAAATAAATTCATTCAAAGCATAAAAAGAGGACTTCCTACCATATTCTAGGAACTATCATCCTAGATTAATTAAAAGAATTTTATTATGCATGGAGATGTGGATGTTGCATGTAGATGTAGATGCATGGATGTGAGTGTGAATGTGGAGGTGGATGTATGCATGGGATGTGGATGTATGCATGTAAAAATAGATGTATGCATGGAGATGTGGATGTTGCATGTAGATGTAGATGCATGGATGTGAGTGTGAATGTGGAGGTGGATGTATGCATGGGATGTGGATGTATGCATGTAAAAATAGATGTGTAGATGAGGATGTAAATGGAGATGTGGATGGATGCATGTAGATGTAGATGTATAGATGTAGATATGAATGGAGATGTGGATGTATACATGTAGATGTAGATGTATAGATGTAGATATGGATGTGGAGGTGGATGGATGCATGTAGATGTAGATGTATAGATGTAGATGGGAATGGAGATATGGATGTATGCATGTAGATGTAGTTGTGAATGGATATGTATATGTATACATGTAGATGTAGATGTATAGATGTAGATGTGGATGTGGATGTATGCATGTAGATGTAGATGTATAGATGTGGATGTGAATGTGGAGGTGGATGTATGCATGTAGATGTAGATGTATGAGGAGAATGTGAATGTAGATGTGGATGTGGATGTATACATGTAGATGTAGATGTATAGATACGGATGTGGATGTGGAGGTGGATGTATACATGTAGATGTAGATGTATAGATGTAGATGTGGATGTGGAGGTAGATGGACGCATGTAGATGTAGATGTATAGATGTAGATGTGAATGGAGATGTGGATGTATGCATGTAGATGTAGATGTATGGAGGTGAATGTGAATGTGGATGTGGATGTATGCATAGAGATGTAGATGTATGCATGTAGATGTGAATGTACGCATATAGATGTATGGAGGTGAATGTGAATGTGGATGTGGATGTATGCATAGAGATGTAGACGTATGCATGTAGATGTGAATGTACGCATATAGATGTGGATGTATGGATGTGAATATACGATATGCGATGTGAGAGAATCTGAAGTGATGAGATAGAAATGATGAGTATACATATAAATGGAATATGGAATAAGTAATGTAGATTAATGAGGGATAATGTGGAAAAATGAAAGTTAAAATAGAAATTGTGTTGTAAACTGTTTGTGAATACTGTTTGTAAATGCTGTTTGTAAATGATTGTTTTATGTCAAGAATGCTGGGGGGAGCATTTTGACCGTCTTGTGATTAAAGTCGTGATGGTAAAGTTGCAACTGCTGAGACGGGGAGTCAATGAAGGACGTCTTGCGTAGCAAGGTCGGCCGAGGTCTTGACCAGCCTTGGTGCGATTAAAATGGTGAGCTTCCGGTACGGTGGATGAGGGGCCAAGGAAGCGGCCTATGCGTGAAGCGCTAGGTTACCTGCGAAGGATCCTAGAGGGTGCTGACCATACGGTGCTCGGCTCTGGGTTGCCTAGGATACCCACGCGTGCGTCGAGGAAGATATTGGAATAGAGTTGGAGTTGTTTTCTGAAATCGAGCATGGATCTGGTTGATTGACCTTGCTGGTCTTCAATGGATGAGTCCATGGCTCCTTATATGGATCCGTTGGTTGATCTTGCTGATCTTCAACGAGAGTCCATCTTGATAAGTGATTATATTACCGAGTATTATGGGCTAGGAACTATCAAAACGGCTCCTGAGCGTTCTAGTTGCCAATGATGCCATAGATACTCGGATGAAGGAATGATGGGAAATTAAGAATCAATTGGATAAATTGGAAGATGGTGATCAATGATACTATGGTTTTATTAAAGGATTGTTTTAAACTGGTTGAATCTGGTTGAAAAAGGCAATTTCATATTGGTGGGTGTGTGAGTGGTGTGACTAGTTTTATTTTGCATGAACATCCGGCTAGGGGGCCTTGGAACTCTTTTCCTTGGTACCCGGGACAAAACCTAACCAAATTCTTAATTGGATCCCATCACTACAATGGTTGGGCGGTTGGCTAACCCATGGGATTGGATGGGGTTAGGCTGGACTGATGGATCCGGAAATCGAGACTCAAACTTTTGTTTTTACGATTAAAAAAAAAATCCCGGATAGTAACTGTTCTATGGATAGGAATCAACGGCTGTGCCTCTTGAATGGGGAAAAAAGCGTTGATCCCAATGATCCAAGTGCAAGTTTCTTCCTTGAACTGACTAAGTATCTTATAGATGTAATTGGATCATCTCGATCAGAAATGATCTTGACTACGTTAGAGTAAAAAGGTATCCTGGTGGAATCGCCCGTGCTTCCGGTTAAGAAAGTTTTTCCGGGTTCGGTTTACAACCGACGGATTAGTCTCTTATCCGGATATCCGTGGGCGAGGCCCCGAGTGTGGGACCCCTGTCCCGCGCGAGAAGCGCTACTTCCGCTGCCAGTACCCCGAATCCGTTGCTCGGTGGGAACAGGGATCTTACATGTTGGATAGATGGTTGAGCAGGGTCTATAAGTGAGGTTTAATCCTCAAGGATGTTTTGTGGAAGACTTCAAAAATAAGTGTCGCTTGGTTGCAAAGGGTAACAGAAATGGCAGGATGCTTACTTTGGATGTGAACATGCCTGAGATAAAGGCAGCCATGTTTTCGCATGGAACATGTGTCATTGTTGCAAATATTGACATATGGAACAAGCGTATTGGTCATGTGAATGTACAGCGACTGAAGTCTATGCAGGCCAAAAATATTGTTGCAAGTTTGCCAAAGTTTAAGGTTGACAGTATGCATAAGGTATGTGAAGTATGCCAACTTGGTAATAAGCATGCCAAACATGCTTTCCCACGTGAAAAGCATGTCAATGCAAGGCCATTGGATGTCATACATTCAGATGTACGGGGACCGACCAAGACTGCAACAATTGCGAGTTGTAGGTACTATGTTACATTCATTGATGACCACACTAGGAAAGTGTGGGTTTATTTTATGAAGGAGAAAAGTGAGGTGTTTGCTCACTTTTAGAGATTTAAATCCTTGGGGTTGAGAAGGAAAAAGTCATGCAAATAAAATGCCTAAGATTAGATGGTGGAGGAGAATATTTATCCAACGAGTTCAATGATTTTGTGAGAAAGCAAGGAATCAAGAGGCAGTTTACGTGCGGTACACTCCGCAACAGAATGGTGTTGTAGAAAGGAAAAACATGCACATTGCAGAAGTGGCACGTGCCTTGATGGCTGAAAAGAATATGCCACATTACTTGGGCAGAAGCAGTAGCAACTGTTGTGAACAAGACACTCACTACAACTGTTCATGGTATGACTCCTGAACGGAAGTTTACAAGCATAAGACCGGATGTGTCTCACTTGAAAGTGTTTGGGTGTATTACATATGTACATGTTCCTGATGAAGTGAGAACAAAGTTGGATCCAAAGACAGAGAAATGCATCTTCATTGATTATGCTATGGAGCAAAAGGCTATAGATGTTATAATTCCACCACTTGGAGATGCGAGTAAGTAGAGATGTTGTCTTCGATGAGATGAGTAGCTGGTATGCACCAATAGTGAAGGCAATGGAAGATGCAAATGTAAGAAGTGCTGATGTTGCATTACATATAGAGCAGCAACCACATGTGCTGAGTGGACCTGGGGAGTCCTTGCGCAGTGGATCCAATGTTAGCCCATGGTCACAGGCAGGTTGACGAATAATGTAGGTACATAGGTATCATGGAAAGGGAAGGAAAGGTAGATCAACATTTTATGCATGGTCTGTCAACAAATCACTCATATGTGGATGGTGACTCTAGTGGTGGCTGTGAGAGCAGAGCCTTGATGAGGAGCTTGGCATTCCATATGTGGTTAATCTTGGTGTTTTGTGTAAGGAGAACCAGGGCTACTTTGAGGACACGTGGAATTGATCTAGGTGTACGTAGGTCTACGAGGGTTAGATACCCTATTTTGGCAGGTTGATATATGATGGATATACAGCCCATCATTATGCTTACATGGTAAAAGACATATAGAAGGTTGAGCCCACTTGCTTTGAGCAGGTAATTGGAAATAAGAAATGGGAAGATGCCATGGATGAGGAGATGGTAGCATTGGATGCAAATGCAACATGGGAGTTAGTTCCTTTGCCTAAGGAAAATAAGTCAATTGGATGTAAGTGTGTATATAAAGTCAAGCACAATGCTGATGGTTCAGTGAGCAGGTACAAGGCAAGATTGGTGGCCAAGGGCTATGCGTAGACTTACAACATAGACTATGAGGAGACATTCAGCCCGGTTGCAAGAATGGCAACCGTGAGAGCTGTCATTTGCTATGGATGCAGTGAGGGGTTGGTCTTTACATCATAATGGATGTAAAGAATGCTTTATTGCATGGTGATTTGCAAGAAGAAGTGTACATGACGTAGCCACCAGGTTATGAGAGTGATGCACGTCTAGATTTTGTGTGTAGGTTACGCAAAGCCTTGTACGGCTTGAATTAGGCACCCAGAGCATGGTCAAACAAGATCGAGGAGTATCTTGTTACCGTTGGATTTCAGATATCCAATGCACATTTTTTACTATATGTGAAAAAGACAGATTGAGGGATTATGTTATTAGTCATCTATGTGGATGACTTGATTATCATTGGTGATAGTGATGTAGACATACATGATGTTAGGATGCTTTTGAAGCAGAAGTTTGAGATGAAGGATTTGGGTGAGCTGCAGTATTTCTTGGGCATAGAGGCGGTGAGATCACCTCATGGCATTTTGCTATTGCAAAGGCACTATGGCTTGGACATGTTGTCCAAGTATGGTATGACAGGCTGTAAGCTATTTCAGTGCCATTGGAGAAGAACACAAATCTTTCCGCAGGTACAGGTGAGATTTTGGAGGACCCCACTACATACAGGTGCATAGTGGATGGTTTGATCTACATGACCATTCCAAGGCCATACTTGAGCTATGTTGTTGGACTTGTGAGTCAGTTTATGCAGGCCCCTAGGAAGCCACACTTGAGAGAGAGAGAGAGAGAGAGAGAGAGAGAGAGAGAGAGAGAGAAATATTTTATGTGAAGATATGAATACTTTTGCACAATGCCAAAGTGAGAGAGAACACTCCAATACTCAAAAAATGCTCGCACGCCAAAGCTAAAAAAAAACTACTTCTTCCTTGTGGATGTTGCTACTTGATCACCACCAAAGCACAAGGTGTAAGCCCCCATAATAATTTTTGCAGTGTTATGTATAGTTGGCCTCTTGTTAACCTCACTTGTTGGCAATGTCCCCACCCTACTGCATGGAATGATCACGACCCCATCCAAACCAACAGCACCATGGTTGCATCCTCATCTACAAGAAAACCACCTTTATCTCCATGAAGGTGGGTATCAAGAACACGTGGTCACCAAAGTGACATGCTAGAGTTAGTCCCTTGAAGCACTAGAATGCCAAAGAAGAATCATCAAAGATACCCTTCCATTATCTAGTAGATATGGCACCATTCCATTATCGAGCACAGATGGAACAGTTACCTAGTAGGATTGCCAAAGTGTTAAAGGAAAAATTACCATTATGGACTGAGATACGTTGCAAGGAATCCATAATAATTGAAAAGACCACGAGATAGAGATACATTACAAAAAGATATTGCCATTGCTACTTGTGTATAAGGAAGTGTGTGTGTTGATGAAGGATTCCTCCCCAGCCCCTCAAGATGTCCATTATCAATCCCCTCTTCAGAATAATAAAAGATCTTGTTTCTACCTCTATTTTGGCTTAGAGAGAGAAAATGTTCTAGATAGAGGTTTTTCAGTTTTTAGATATTTTTGGATGGAAAAATATCTCTTCTTATTAAAATAAATTCCCCTGAAACAGAAGTTCAAAAAGAATTTCAGAACGTGCATTAGAAATAAATTATAATCTATTAAGGATCCAAATTTTTTGAAAATTTTAGATTAGGTTCTGAGGGGCCAATCAGATTTATCCAAATGTAGGGAGGAGATAAATTGAAGAAATAAAGAAAATCCTCCCCAAAAATGAGTAAATACTCACATAAGATGAGGAAGAGTGGACTAAGGACCAAAGGAAATACTAAAAAAATGAGTTTTTGATACCTCAGAGTGGGGATTCCCCCTCATGAAGGAGGCACCTATTTCACATGTGTGGTGGAGTTTTAAATTCTCAAATAATGAGATATTTCATCTCTCCTCTCTCCTAATTCAAGTCTAGTTTCAAAAAGTAAGCTAAACTGACCCAAAAATGGTCAAAAATTGACCAAACTGATCTAGAAAATTCTAGAATTAGTTTACTTGGTTAGAGGCTCACTTTTTCCTATAAATAGAAGCCTCCCCCTTTGTAGAAGCTTAATAGTGTTTTATGCACTTTTATTCTACTCCTCCCTAGAGCCAAAAACATTGAATTCTTTGATAATTCACTTGTTTTTTACTATTTCCTCTACAAAGAATTGGTGGCCACTCTTGATCCAAGCAAGAGTAGAACCCTCAATCCATCAAGCCAAAGGATAGCTCACAAAACTCCATGTAAGTTAGAAATTCTACTTTTTTCTAATTCTATTCTATGGTTTTATGATTTCTTGCTTCTTTTAAATTAAAATTGGATGTTATGCCTTGATGGAAAGGCTTCCCCCTTCTGAATTCAGTCCTTCTTTATCCAAGATGTGTAATCAATTAAATAGAGTTAAACTTTTCATATTGTTCTTTCTTAACAAAATGAGAATTGATTAGATTAGAATGCTAATTTCATCTTGAGTTAAATTCTAAGTAGAATTAGAATGCAAAAATTGAAAAATGGTCAGCCATACAAAAGAGGTTATGGCAAAATTTTCTTAAATTTTGTAGAAATAAGTTTTATCTTTATGTTATTCAAAAAGAGTAATCCCCTTCGTTTGTGTATTCTAAAAGTGTTATTTTCATTCTATGCATAGAAAGATGCATATTGGAGATATTTTTATTGTAAAAGCGTTATTTTCATTAGAATTAATTTCTATGCATAGAAAGATGCATATTGGAAATATTTTTATTGTAAAAGCGTTATTTTCATTAGAATTAATTTCTATGCATAGAAAGATGCATATTGGAAATATTTTTCTTGTAAAAGTGTTATTTTCATTAGAATTAACTTCTATGCATAGAGAGATGCATATTGGAGATATTTTTATTGTAAAAGCATTATTTTCATTAGAATTAATTTCTATGCATAGAGAGATGCATATTGGAAATATTTTTATTGTAAAAGCGTTATTTTCATTAGAGTTAATCTCTATGCATAGAAAGATGCATATTGGATATTTTTTTATTATAAAAGTGTGATTTTTATTAGATTTAAATTCTATGCATAGAAAGATGCATATTTGGAAATATTTTTATTACAAAAGTGTTACTTTCACCAATATTGATTTTTATGCATAAAGTGATGCATAAAATAAATTTTTTATTACTTTCACCAATATTGATTTTTATGCATAAAATGATGCATAAAAGAATTTTTTTAATTATAAAAGTGTTACTTTCACCAATATTGATTTTTATGCATAAAGTGATGTGTTAAGGGTAAATCTGCACCTCCGGGTGTTTGCGTGGCGTTGGAAGCCACATAGAAGGCAACCTTCCCAAGTCACCGGGGATGAAGACAAGGAAGAGGAAGGGTAAGGAACCTAATCTAACAACAAAGAAAATGGAAAAGGATTTGATAAGGGAATAAGGAACAAAATGTAAAAACTACTCAACTCTCACCCAAAACATATCCCACACACCAAATGATGATTAGGGTGGGGACTACAATTCACTCGTGGTTAGGTACCCTCACCCCACAAACAAGGAATCCCTAGAAAAGAAGCAAGGCATGCCACTCCAAGCCGTACACACACATCCACTCTAGATGGCTTTCCAAGCAAGAAGGATCCTCAACCAAGCCATAACAAGAACAAGCATACTCACATGTCTCTCACTCACATAAGAAACTCACACTTGCATGACTTCTAGAAAGCAATAAAATGAAAGAAGAAGACCCTATGTACACACCCCAAGACACTCAAAGAGTACACAAGACACTCAAAGAGTACACAAGAGTGGATTCCAACTTGGGCTAGAGGGAATGAGAGACCCCCCTCTAGCTTGCCCTTCATTATATAGCAAAAATGGCTATCCTCTATGCCACATGGCAAGCATAGGGTGATCACACAAATTACAACCAATGAGGTGTGGCTAAGGCCACCATCCCCATTCCCTAAGGTATAAACCATAGGTATGTGTACACCAAATCAAATACAATGGAGGTGCAATGTGTGCACATGTACCCAAATAATAATGAAGCTCAAATGTTAGCCTAGGTGTTAACCTAAATGGGTTAACATGATGCATAAAAGATTTTTTTTAATTATAAAAGTAATACTTTCACCAATATTGATTTTTATGCATAAAAGATTTTTTTTAATTATAAGTGTTACCTTCACCAATATTGATTTTTATGCTTAAAATGAGCATAAAAGAATTTTTTTCATTATAAAAGTGTTACTTTCACCAATATTAGATTTAATGCATAAATTGATGCATAAATGATTTTTATATCAAAATTAGAGTTCTCTTTAATTCTATATTTAGTTTCCATGAATAATTGATAAATGAATAAGTAATTACTCTGTGAGAGAAAAATTCTATCATTTCATAACTCAAAAAAGAAAACTATCGAAGTTCAGAATTTTAGATAAATGATTAATTTATTCTTCATAGGAATTCGTGATTAGTTTAGAAATCAATTAAGCAAATATTCAATGAATGAAATTCAGAATAATAGTAATTGAAATCTCACCCCCTTTCGAGAAAGGTAGTTCAGGAAAGACCTTACCAGACTCAAACCCAGAATCAGACTTTGACCAAGACCAACCTCTTTGTCACTTTCAAGGAAAGACGATGTGACCAGTTCAGGAAAATACACTCATATCACCCACCTGCGAGATCAGAAAGTCTTGGGATATGGATTGAAGATATATTCATGGTATTCAAAAGAAAATCAAAACTAAAAACTTGCATAGAAACCCTCATTTCTTAAAGGACTGTCTTATGCCAGAATGCTGGAGGGAGCATTTGGTATATGTGTTTTTCTAAGGAAAGTTTGCTTGCAACAGCTGGCGGGGACTGTTCAAAGGACGTCTCACGCGGAAAAATCCTACCCAGGTCTTGACCAGCCTTGGTATGGTGAAAAATGGTGTGCTTTCGGTACGATGGGCGAGGGCCGACGAAGCGATCCCTGAGTGAAGTGCCAGGATACCTAAGGAGGATCCTGGTGGGTTTTGACCAGGCGATGCACGGGCTCGCAGTGCTTAGGACACCCATGCGTATGTCGTGGAAGATATATATGTATGATGACGAAAAATTATTGTAATCTGTTACTGCATCTCGTTGCTGACCAGCTGGTCTCGATGGAGAGTCCAGAGTGATACTTGTTTTTGAGAAACAAGGAACTTTTGAGTTATGATATCTGTAACCAATGGATTGTTTTATAAGTTAAAGCTTAAAGAGGAGTGTGTGCATGTATGATATCTGTAACCAATAATTGTTTGTCAATGGATTGTTTTATAAGTTAAAGTTTAAAGAGGAGTGTGTGCGTGTATGTATTCTAAAGCAAAAGTTAAGAAAGGCATTCAATTATGGGTGGGTGAGTACTTGTATGGTTGTACCAATTCTAGTGGTTCAAGAATACGGTGCGCAGAGGGGGTAGAGGGATCTCACAGTTGGTATCAGAGCAATGTTGTAAATTTACGAAATAGCAGCAAAAATTGCCTAAAATTCTAAAGTAAATCCGCGAAAAAAATGTTTTCACTTTCTAAGATTATGTTTGAAATAAATTCATAAATTGAAAACCCATAAATTGAATTGGATTTTTAGATGGATACCCCAAATCTGTCTGGCATTCTTGGACTCTCCTAGAGTCAGGATATGTTAGCCTTTGCATTCGAGCATCTCATCTCACGACCTGTGTAAGCAGAGTGAGGCTTGCCCGTCACTTTGAGGATCTATATTTCCCTGATCCTATAGAGCGACATCAGTATATGTGGTTCTCTAGAGGAAGATGTATTAATATCAATACCAATCAGCATCAAGGACTCACGCAAAATATTTCCTTAGCTATGATCTTGATAAGGCTAGGGGTTGTTGAGTATGTCCAACTCTTTAATCATTCACCCAGGAATTTTAGAATTTATTGCCGAGTTTTTAGGCTTCTTAGCCGCTTTATCCCTAGAAGTAGAATTATAGCACCTCTTTTAGGATGAATCATGTTTATCATGGCATGTCTCCTTTGCAGTTTCGCTTCTTTATGCGTACTCGATTGAGGCAGTGACTTTGGAGCCGTGATGCTCTATGTATATATCTCAAACTTTTGATAATAAATGATGTTTTGCAAAAAAATTCCAATTTGCTTTCATGATTGTGAATATGGTTAGTAAAATTATCAGAGTAAATCTTGTTTCAAGAAGTATGATGAAATAATTATCTGTTTAAAGAATAAATCGTAAAAATTAGATAATCATAAATATGTTGTCAAAGTTAAGTTAACGAAAATCTGGTTTTGTCAGAATCATGAGGCGCGCGGTCCATGCAAGGCAACCGGATCCTCGAAAGAGTTGGATCCGGATGTTCGTAAAGCCTTGCACAGATCCCAACATGGTCCCTTCAAGGGTGAAGGTGTGGGATCCCACTGCCCCCTCTGCACACTGCATTCCCGGTAGTAGCTGGTGCAAAAGCCATTCCCTCATGCGCGGGGCAGGGTTTCCGACTCAGGGCCTCGCCCTTGAATGTCTGGGCACGAGACTAAGCTCGTGTGGTCATTCCAAAAACCGAAACTGGGAAAATTTCCCATGCCTGGAAAACGGGGATGATTCCACCATTTTGAATTTCTTAACGAATTTTTCTAACGAGGTTAAGATACTGAACTAACCTTCATCTGATTAAACCTGATAGAAGGAAAACGGGGACAATTCCACCATTTTGAATTTCTTAACAAATTTTTCTAACGAGGTCAAGATATTGAACTAAATTTCATCTGATTAAACCAGACAGAAGGAAAACTATTATAGAATTATCTTGAAGGAATCAACACATTTTTCCTATTTGAATCAGGCACATCCCTTGATCTATTCATTTGAGAATTCTTCATGTTATTTTTTAACTATTCGAGTTCTAAGCGTATTCCTATTAATCAATTTTATTATTAAAACTCTACTGATTCCAGCCTAACCCCATCCGGCCCATGGGTTAGCCACCACCGCCCAACCACTGGAATTGGTAGAACCAGACAAGTAACCACTGGAATTGGCCATTGAGACAAGTTTAGCATTCTTTACTAAGGTGTCCAATGGCTCATTCATTCCTCGAATGAACCTAGCCATCAACTGCTCTTCATCCAATTGTGGAGAATATTTGAGGAGAAGGGCAAAAGCTTTATGGTACTCTTCAATTGTCTAGCTATCCTACTTTAGTTCCAAGAACTCATTCATTTTAGTTTCAAGGAAGCCCGGAGGACAAAACCTCTTTCTAAGGTAAGCTTTAAGATCGGTCCAGGTCTGGGTATTCTGGTCTAGACGGTTGGTCTCGTAGTGATTCCTCCAAGCGACCCTGGCCGTTTCCACAATCTTTAACCTAGCGAGAGCCATCTTGGTTCTCTCATTGTAGCCAGTTACATCAAAGTATTCTTCTATAGCCTCAATCCACTTTTCCACTACTTCACCTAACTACTCCCCTTCACCCCTTGTTGAAGGGACCAGGTTGGGATCTGTGGTGCAGTGCTTTTCGAACATCCGGATCTAACTCTTCATCCACCATCGGTTAGAGGATCCGGTTGCCTTCTTGCACGGGCCGCGCGCCTCATGATTCTGACAAAACGAGATTTTTGTCAGCTTAACTTTGACACAATAGATTTATGATGATTTAGTTTTTGAGATTTATCTTTAAATAGATAATTATTTCATCATACTTCTTAAACAAGATTAACCATATTCACAAATCATGAAAGCAATTTGGATTTTTCTTTCTTTCAAAACCTCATTTATTATGAAAGTTTTCGATATATACATAGAGCATCATGGCTCCAAAGTCACTGCCTCAATCGAGTACACATAAACAAGTGAAACTGCAAAGGAGACATGCCATGGTACACACGATTCATTACAAAAAGAGGTGTTGTAATTCTACTTCTAGGAATAAAGCGGCTAAGAAGCCTAAAAACTCGGCATGAGATTCTGAAGTTCCTGGGTGAATGATTAAAGAGTTGTACATGCTCTAGCCTTATCAGAATCATGGCTAAGGAAATATTTTGCCTGAGCCTTATCAGAATCATGGCTAAGGAAATATTTTGCCTGAGCCTTATCAGAATCATGGCTAAGGAAATATTTTGCCTGAGCCTCTGATGCTGATTGGTACTGATATTAATATATCGTCCTCCAAAGAACCACATACACCGACGTCGCTCGACAGGATCAGGAAAGTAAAAACTCTCAAAATGACGTGCGAGTCTCACTCTGCTTACTCGGGTCGTAGCAGAGCTGAAGAGGTGCTCGAATGCAAAGGCTATCATATCCTGACTCTCGGAGAGTTTAGGAATGCCATATAGATTCAGGGTTACCATCTATAAATTCCCAATTCAATTTATGAGTTTTCAATTTTTGAAGTTCATTCAACATAATATTAACAAGCGAAAACATTATTTCCCAGATTTACTTAAAATTTTAAGCAATTTCTGTTGCTGTTACATAAATTTACAACAACGCTCTGATATACCAACTGTGGGATCCCACTGCCCCCTCCGCACACCGGGTGGATTCCCGGTAGCTGGCAGCGGAAGTAGCTCCCTCATGCACGGGGCAGGGTTTCCCACTCGGGGCCTCACCCCTCGAATGTCTAGGCACGAGACTAGTGTAACAAGACCGTTCTAAACACAATACAGAATATTGGTAGACAACAAGACAAGATCAAATAGATGGAGAGAGAGAGAGAGAGAGATTTTATTATATTGCTAGAGAGGTTACAAATGGAAAAAGTACTTCTATACAAAAGCTCGACCACCCACCACCCCCGAGCGTTTGTATACATAGGCTGCCTTGATCACACTTACACTCGCAATCACACTCTCAATTGCAATCACACTCTCAATCACATTTACAATTGCAATCACAAGAGGTCTCGTGATATATGTGTCACACACACTCGCGGTATGCCGAATATAGAGAGACGCGTTCTCCAAAAATAGCCAAAAGCAAGACGGTGCTCCAAAAGCGCGAGGCCCTTTCCTACAAATTTTGCCGCACGATCGATGCTGCAAAAACGTGGTAAAAAAGAAAAGAAAACTTTTCGAAAAGATTAGCAAAGTTGAGTTTTTTTTTTCACTAGAAAAATCAACCCTTCTTCAAGCTTCCGTATCTCCAAATTTTGGCCCACGGTCGATGCTGCAAAAACGTGGTAAAAAAGAAAAGAAAACTTTTCGAAAAGATTAGCAAAGTTGAGTTTTTTTTTCACTGGAAAAATCAACCCTTCTTCAAGCTTCCGTATCTCCAAAACTGATGAGAATTTACCTACGCTCGTGAGATAGTGTTTTGTTCTCCTCGGCAAGCTCTGCAAGCACCGTGAGACACTCTCTCTCCAGACTTGCCTCCGAATTCTCAAAAAACAAACTTTAATATTGAATTTTCTAGAGAGAGAATGAAAAACAGGCATTTTCTTACTTTTTCTCTAATCTAAGGCATCAAACAAGATTGAAAACGACTAAAGTTTGAAACCTTCACTCTGGCAAAGCTGTTCTATGTGATAAGGACTACATTTCATACATACAAAACTTTTTCTAATTCAATCCATAACATGCTCAAAAATCAATCCCAATGTATGCACTTGTGGTGGGATGTCACTGTCAGAACATGCCCATATGAGACTGCACAAACATCCAAAATCACCTAAAAATCACTTTTTTTAAACTTTATCTACATGCATGATACAAAAAAGTTTATTATGGCCTATAAGGGTCTATTACAACTAGCTGGTGGGGTCATTCCGAAAACTGAAACCGAAAAAATTTCCAATGCCCGAAAAATGGGGACGATTCCACCATTTTGAATTTCTTTAACGAATTTTTCTAACGAGGTCAAGATACTGAGCTAACCTTCATCTGATTAAACCAGATAGAAGGAAAACTATTACAGACTTATCTTGAATTTTTCTAACGAGGTCAAGATACTGAACTAACCTTCATTTGATTAAACCAGATAGAAGGAAAACTATTACAGACTTATCTTGAAGGAATCAATGCTTTTTTCCTAATTGAATCAGGCACAGCCGCCGTTGATCTATTCATTTGAGAAGTCTTGAGGTTATTATTTAACTATTCGAGTTCTAAGCTTGCGTATTCCTATTAATCAATTTTATTATTAAAACTCTACTGATTCTAGCCTAACCCCATCTGGCCCATCGGTTAGCCACCGCCGCCCAACCACTGGAAATTGGTAAAACCAGACAAGTACTCACCCACCCATAATTGAATGCCTTTCTTAACTTTTGCTTTAGAATACAGATACGCACACACTCCTCTTTAAACTTTAACTTATAAAACAATCCATTGACGAACAATTATTGGTTACAGATATCATAACTCAAAATTTTCATCAGTTCCTTGTTTCTCAAAAACAGGTATCACTCTAGACTCTCCGCCGTCGATACCAACTGGTCCAGCAAAACAAGATCCAGTACAGAGATTACAATAATTTTTTGTAAGATTCCTCCCCTAGCCCCTCAAGATGTCCAGTTTCTCCCCCTGTAAATCAATCCCCTTTTCAGAATAATAACAGATCTTATTTCTATCTGTTTTGGCCTAGAGAGAGAAAATATTCTAGAGAGAGATAATTCAGTTTCTAGATATCTTTGGATGGAAAAATATCCCTTCTTATTAAAATGATTTCCCCTGAAATAGAAATTAAAAAAGAACTTTCTAGTGTACGATTGGAATAAATTGAAAATAGGTAAAAAGGACCTTAGCCAGATTTTTTAAAAATTTTCAATGAAAATTTTGGATTAAGGCTCCTATGGACCAATAAGATTAATCCAAATGTAGGGAGGATATAAATTGAAGAATAAAAGAAAAATCTCCCAAAAATGAATAAATACTCACATAAGATGAAGAGTTGACTAAGGACAAGGTTATTAATTAAAAAAGAAGAGATATTTAGAGGAAATGATGCATTTTTGACACCTCAGTGCGGGGAATTCCCCTCATGAAGGAGGTGCCTATTTCACATGTGTGGATGAACTCACAAATACTGAGATATTTTCATCTCTCCTCTCTCCTATTTCAACTAGAACCAAAAAGTAAGCTAAACTGACCTAAAAATGGTCAAAAAGTGACCAAACTGATCTAGAAAATTCTAGAATCAGTTTTCTTGGTTAGAGGCTCACTTTTTGCTATAAATAGAAGCCTCCCCCTTTGTAAAGGTTAATAGTGTTTTATGCAATGTTACTCTACTCCTCCCCAGAGCCAAAAACATTGAATTCATTGATAATTCACTTGTTTTTGACTATTTCCTCTACAAAGAATTGGTAGCCACTCTTGATCCAAGAAAGAGTAGAACCCTCAATCCCTTAAGCCAAAGGATAGCTCACAAAACTCCATGTAAGTTAGAAATTCTACTTTTTCTAATTCTATTCTATGGTTTATGATTTCTTGCTTCTTTTAAATTGAAATTCGATGTTATGCCTTGATGGAAAGGCTTCCCCCTTCTCTTCATTGAATTCACCCCTTCTTTATCCAAGATGTGTAATCAAATAAATAGAGATAAACTTTCGGTATTATTTTCTCATTAAAAAAAAAGAATTGATAAAAATAGAGTGCTAAATGCATCTTGGGGTAAATTCTAAGTAGATTTAGAGTGCAAAAATTGAAAAATGATCAGCCATACAAAGGATGTTATGGTAAAATTTTCTTAAATTTTGTGAAAATAAGTTTTATATTTATGTTATTCAAAAAGAGTGATCCCCTCCGTTTGTGTATTCTAAAAAGTGTTATTTTCATTCTATGCATAGAAAGATGCATATTAGAAATATTTTTATTGTAAAAGCGTTATTTTTATTTAAAAATTAATTTCTATGCATAGAAAGATGTATATTGGAAATATTTTTATTGTAAAAGCGTTATTTTCATTAAAATTAATTTCTATGCATAGAAAGATGCATATTGGAAATATTTTTATTGTAAAAGCGTTATTTTCATTAGAATTAATTTCTATGCATAGAAAGATGCAAATTGGAAATATTTTTATTGTAAAAGCGTTATTTTCATTAGAATTAATTTCTATGCATAGAAAGATGCCTAGTGGAAATGTTTTTATTGTAAAAGCATTATTTTCATTAGAATTAATTTCTATGCATAGAAAGATGCATATTGGAAATATTTTTATTGTAAAAGCGTTATTTTCATTAGAATTAATTTCTATGCATAGAAAGATGCATATTTGAAATATTTGTTTTTGTAAAAGGGTTATTTTTTATTAGAATTAATTTCTATGCATAGAAAGATGTATATTGAAAATATTTTTATTATAAAAGCGTTATTTTCATTAGAATTAATTTCTATACATAGAAAGATGTATGTTGGAAATATTTTTATTATAAAAGTATTATTTTCATTAGAATTATTTTCTATGCATAGATAGATGCATAGTGGAAATGTTTTTATTGTAAAAGCGTTATTTTCATTAGAATTAATTTCTATGCATAGAAAGATGCATATTGGAAATTCTTTTTATTATAAAAGTGTTATTTTTATTTTTTTTTTGATTTTATGCATAGAAAGATGCATAAAGGAATTTTTTTTTTTCAAAAGAGTTATTCTCATTAATTTTGATTTTATGCATAGAAAGATGCATAAAGGAATTTATTTTTATTTCAAAAGAGTTATTCTCATTAATTTTTATTTTATGCATAGAAAGATACATAAAGGAATTTGTTTTTATTTCAAAAGAGTTATTCTTATTAAAGTTTATTTTATGCATGGAAAGATGCATAAAGGAATTATTTTTATTTCGAAAGTGTTATTTTTCTTAAAATTGAATTTATGCATAAATAGCTGTATAAAAAGATTTTTATAAAAGTGTTATTCCCACTAAAGTTGAATTTTATAAAAGAATGAATGGATAGATAGATGTGATGTGAATCAGATAAATGTGAATAAATGGATGGATAGATGTGATGTGAATCAGATAAATGTGAATGAATGGATGGATCTTAAATTTTGTTAAAAAAAGTTTTATCTCTATGTTATTCAAAAAGAGTAATCCCCTCCGTTTGTGTATTCCAAAAAGTGTCATTTTCATTCTATGCATAGAAAGATGCATATTGGAAATACTTTTATTGTAAAAGCATTATTTTCACTAGAATTAATTCCTATGCATAGAAAGATACATATTGGAAATATTTTTACTGTAAAAGAATTATTTTCATTAGAATTAATTTCTACGCATAGAAAGATGCATATTGGAAATATTTTTATTGTAAAAGCGTTATTTTCATTAGAGTTAATTTTTATGCATAGAAAGATGCATATTGGAAATATTTTTATTGTAAAAGCGTTATTTTCATTAGAGTTAATTTCTATGCATAGAAAGATGCATAGTGAAAATATTTTTATTGTAAAAGCGTTATTTTCATTAGAGTTAATTTCTATGCATAGAAAGAGGCATAGTGGAAATATTTTTATTGTAAAAGCGTTATTTTTTGTTAGAGTTAATTTCTATGCATAGAAAGATGCATATTAGAAATATTTTTATTGTGAAAGCGTTATTTTCATTAGAATTAATTTCTATGCATAGAAAGATGCATATTGAAAATATTTTTATTATTAAAGCGTTATTTTCATTAGAAATAATTTCTATGCATAGAAAGATGCATATTGGAAATATTTTTATTATAAAAGCGTTATTTTCATTAGAATTAATTTCTATGCATAGAAAGATGCATAGTGGAAATATTTTTGTTGTAAAAGCGTTATTTTCATTAGAAATAATTTCTATGCATAGAAAGATGCATATTGGAAATTCTTTTGATTTATAAAAGTGTTGTTTACATTTAATTTTGATTTTATGCATAGAAAGATGCATAAAGGAATTTTTTTTATTTTAAAAGAGTTATTTGCATTAATTTTGATTTTATGCATAGAAAGATGCATAAAGGAGTTTTTTTTAATTTCAAAAAAGTTATTCTCATTAATTTTGATTTTATGCATAGAAAGATGCATAAAGGAACTTATTTTTTTTTCAAAAGAGTTATTCTCATTAATTTTGATTTTATGCATAAAAAGATGCATAAAGTATGTGAAAGGATGGATGTAGATGTAGGTGAAAGGATAGATGTGGATGTAGGTGAAAGGATAGATGTGGATGTGTATGTGATAAGTATGGATGTGGATGTATATGGAAGAATATATGTGGATGTGAAAATGATGAATATGAACGAGAATAGAGGCAATGAGATGTGATGTAAATTGGATAGATATGAATGATAAGGGATGTGAATGAATGTGATGGCATGTGAATGAATGTGATGGCATGTGAGTTAGGATGTGAATGAATGATAAGGGATGTGAATGAATGTGATGGCATGTGAATGAATGTGATGGCATGTGAATCGGGATGAGAATGAATGGTATGGGATGTGAATGGATGTCATGTGAATCGGGATGTGAATGAATGATATGGGACGTGAATCGGGATAGATGTGAATGAATGTGATGTGGTCTGAATAAGATGTGATGTGAGTGAATGTGATGTGGTCTGAATAAGATGTGATGTGAGTGAATGTGATGTGGTCTGAATGCGATGTCATGTGAGTGATGTGGTCTGAATGGATGAGATGTGAATGAATGTGATGTGGATATAGGTAAATGCGAGTGTATGAGATCTGATGAGAATATTTGAGGAGAGAAGTGATGAGATGAAAAATGATGTGATTGGATGAGAATGGGAATTTATATGAAACGAATGTGGATTAAGTAATGTTGATTAATGTGGAAAGACGAGAGTTCATTATAAAAATTGTATTATGACTTGTTTTTAAATGGTTCTTTTACGTCAAGAATGCTGGGGAAGCATTTTTACCATCTTGTGATTGAGGTCGTGGATACCAAGCTGACGGAGTGTCAACGAAGGACATCTTGCGTAGCAAGGTCGCGGTCGAGGTCTTGACCAGGCCCTCAGTTTGATTTAAATGGTGAGCTTTCGGTACGGTGGATGAGGGACCAAGGAAGCGGCCTATGAGTGAAGCGCTAGGTGACCTGCGAAGGATCCTAGAGGGTACTGACCATACGGTGCTCGGGCTCTGGGTCACTGAAGATACGCACAAGTACGTCGGGGAAGATGTTGAATAAGGAGTAAGAGTTGTTTTCTGAATTCGGGCATGGATCTGGTGATTGACCTTGCTGGTCCTACACGGATGAGTCCATGGCTCTTTTATATGGATCCGTTGGTTGATCTTACTGATCTTCAATGGAGATTCCATTTTGATATGTGAATATATTGCCAATTACTATGAGCTAGGCGAAAAGGCCCCGGAGTGGACAATGGTGAGCGTTCTGGTTGCCAATGATGCCATAGGTACACCGATGAAGGAATGATTGGAAATAAAGATTTAACGAGAGATTTTGAGGATTATGATCAGTGACACAATGGTTTCATTAAATGATTGTTTGTAAAGATAGCTAATTTTGTGAAAAAGGCAATTTCATATTGGGTGTGTAAGTGGTGTGACTAGTTTTAAGTTTGCATGAATATCCGGCTAGGGGGCCTAGAAACTCTTTTTCCTAGTACCCGAGACAAAAGCTAACCAAATTCTTAATTGGATTCCATCACTATAGTGGTTGGGCGGTTGGCTAACCCATGGGACTGGATGGGGTTAGGCTGGACTGATGGATCCCTAAAATGAGACTCAGTTCTGTTATGGTACGATAGATAAAGTAAATCCCGGATAAAAATTATTCTATGGAGAAGAATCAACGGCTGTGCCTCTCAATGAGGAAAAAAGCATTGGTCTCTATGATCCAAGTGCAATATTTTCCTTGATCTGACTTTGATACTATGGGTTCGGTCAGATCAGTTCAGTTAGTTAAGGCTTTTGACTACGTTAGAGAAAAGTTATCCTGGAGGAATCGCCCGTGCTTTCCGGGCAAGGGAAGTTTTTTCGGGTTCGGTTTTGGAAGAACCGAAGGATTAGTCTCTTGTCCGGATATCCGTGGGTGAGGCCCCAAGTGTGGAACCCTGCCCCATGCAAGAAGTGCTACTTCCGCTCTGCTAGCACCCCTGAGATCAAGAAGATTCATTGAGCGGTGGGGATAGGGATCTTACATTTTTCATCATCATACATATATATCTTCCACGACATACGCATGGGTGTCCTAAGCACCATGAGCCCGTGCATCACCTAGCTCAAACCCTCTAGGATCCTCCTTAGGTGTCTTGGCACTTCACTTAGGGACCGCTTCGTCGGCCCTCGCCCATCGTACTAGAAGCACACCATTTTTCACTATACCAAGGCTGGTCAAGACCTGGGTAGGTTTTTACCACGTGAGCCGTCCTTTGAACACTCCCTGCCAGCTGTTGCAACCAAACTTCCCTTAGAAAAACACATATACCAAATGCTCCCTCTAGCATTCTGGCGCGTAAGAGAGTCCTTTAAGAAAAACAGGGTTTCTATGCAAGTTTTCAGTTTTGAGTTTCTTTTGAATACAATGAGTATATCTTAAATCCATATCCCGAGACTTTATGATCGCAGGTCTGAATTCCAAACAGAATTCCTCGAATTCTGTAACCTTGATCCTCAGATCCAAATCAAAGGGTCTCAACTTAGTTTCAGATTCGGTGGGTGATTTAAGTGAATTTTTCTGAACTGGTCACATCGTCTTTTCTTGAAACTGACGAAGGAGTTATGTCTTGGTCATAGTCTGATTTAGGGTTTGAGTCTGTAAAGGTTCTCCCTGAACTATCTCTCTCGAAGGGTAATATTTCAATTACTACTTTACTGAATTTCAGTATTTGCTTAACTGAATTCAAAACTAATCACGAATTCCTATGAGGAATAAATTAATCATTTATGTAAAATTCTGACTTCGATAGTTTTTCTGAGTTTTCTCATTACCATCCTAGAGAATATGAAACGGTAGAATTTTCTCTCACATAGTATTTACTTATTCATTTACCAATATTCATGGGATTTAAACATAGGATTAAGGAGAACTCTTATTTTGATATAAAAAATCTGTATGCATCTATTTATGCATAAAGTCCAACTTCTATGGAAATAACACTTTTATATAAAAGAAAATCCTTTTATGCATCTATTTATGCATAAAAATCAATTTTGATGAAAGTAACACTTTTATAATTAAAAAAAATTCTTTTATGCATCTATTTATGCATAAAAATCAATTTTGATAAAAGTAACACTTTTATAATAAAAAAAATTCTTTTATGCATCTATTTATGCATAAAAATCAATTTTGATAAAAGTAACACTTTTATAATAAAAAAAATTCTTTTATGCATCTATTTATGCATAAAAATCATTTTTAATGAAAGTAACACTTCTATAATAAAAAAATTTCTTTTATGCATAAAAATAAATTTTGATGAAAATAACACTTTTATAATAAAAAAACTCTTTTATGCATCTATTTATGCATAAAAATCAATTTTGATGAAAGTAACACTTTTATAATGAAAAAAAATCTTTTATGCATCTATTCATGCATAAAAATCAATTTTGATGAAAATAACACTTTTATAATAAAAAAACTCTTTTATGCATCTATTTATGCATAAAAATCAATTTTGATGAAAGTAACACTTTTATAATGAAAAAAATTCTTTTATGCATCTATTTATGCATAAAAATCAATTTTGATGGAAAGTAACACTTTTATAATAAAAAAATTCTTTTATGCATCTATTTATGCATAAAAATAGATTTTGATGAAAGTAACACTTTTATAATTAAAAAAATCTTTTATGCATCTATTTATGCATAAAAATCAATTTTGATGAAAGTAACACTTTTATACTAAAAAAATTCTTTTATGCATCCATTTATGCATAAAAATCAATTTTGATGAAAGTAACACTTTTAGAATAGAAAAAAATTCTCCAATATGCATCTTTCTATGCATATAAATTAATTCTAATGGAAATAACACTTTTATAATAAAAATATTTCTAATATGCATTTTTCTATGCCTAGAATGAAAAAAAAAACTTTAAGAATACACAAACGGTGGGGTTTACTCTTTTTGAATAATAAAAGATAAAACTTATTTCATAAAATTTAAGAAAATTTGGCCATAACCTCCTTTGTATGGCTAAGCATTTCTCCCATTTTTTCATTCTAAAGCTACTTAGAAATTATTCCAAATGGTTTAAAGCATTCTAAACTAATCAAATTCCACTTTTTTTAAAGAGAAACAATATGAAAAGTTTAATTCTAACAATTTTATTACATATCTAGGATAAAGAAAGGTTGAATTCAAGAATGAAGAGAGGGGGAAAGCCTTTCCAACAAGGCATAACATCATTTTTCATTTTAAAGAAAACAAAAATTAGAAAACCATTAAATGGAATAAAGAAAAAGTAGGATTTCTAGCTTACATGAATTTTTGTGAGATTTCCTTTGGCTTGATGGTTTGAGGGATCTACTCTTGTTTGCATCAAGAGTGGCCACCAATTCTTTTGAAGAGAAAATGGTCAAAAACTAATGAATTATCAATAAATTCACTATTTCTGGCTCTGGGGAGGAGTAGATTAACAGTGCATAAAACACTGTTAAGCTTCTACAAAGGGGGAGGCTTCTATTTTTAGGAAAAAGTAAGCTTCTAACAAAGCAAATTGATTCTAGAATTTGCTAGATCAGTTTGGTCATTTTTTGACCATTTTTGGGTCAGTTTAGTTCACTTTTTGGATCCAGTTTTTAATTAGGAGAGAGGAGAGATGAAATATCTAATTTTATTGATTTAAAATTCAAAAGCAAAGATGGGAAAAAGCACCTACTTCATGAGGGGGAATCCCCACTGTGAGGTGTCAAAAATTCATTTTCTTAGTATTTCCTTTGGTCCCCACTCTTCATCTTATGTGAGTATTTACTCATTTTTGGGGGGATTTTCTTTATTTCTTCAATTTACCTCCTCCCTACATTTGGATTAATCTTATTGGTCCATAGGAACCTTAATTTAAAATTTTCAAAAAATTTGGACCCTTAGGATAAGGCCTTTTGAACAGATTATAATTTGTTTCTAATGCACCTTTTGAAATTATTTTTGAACTTTTGTTTCGGGGGAATTTATTTTAATAAGATGAGATATTTTTCCATCCAAAAATATTTAAAAATTGAATCACCTCTCTCTAGAAGATTTTCTCTCTTTAGGCCAAAACAGGTAAAAACAAGATCTTTTATATTTCTGAAAAGGGATTTGATTATAGGGGAAGATACTGGACGTCTTGAGAGGCTGGGGAGGAATCTTACAGAAGGGGAGTAGTTAGGTGAAGTAGTGGAAAAGTGAATTGAGGCAATGGAAGAATACTTTGATGTAACTAGCTATAACGAGAGAAGCAAGATGGCTCTCACTAGATTAAAGATTGTGGAAATGGCCAGGGTCGCATATGGAGGAAGCATTGCGAGACAAACCATCTTGATAGAAATACCCAGACCTAGTCAGATCTTAAAGCCTACCTCAGGAAAAGGTTCTGTCCTCCGGGCTTCCTGGAAACCAAAATGAATGAATTCTTAGAACTGAAGTAGGATAGCCGGACAATTGAAGACTACCATCAGGCTTTTTCCCCTCTCCTCAAATATTCCCCACAATTGGATGAAGAGCAACTGATTCATTTGAGGAATGAACGAGCCATTGGACACCTTAGTGAAGAATGCCAAACCTATCGTCTCAGTGGCCAAAGCTGTAAGAATGGCAAAGGACTTTGCCAAGCCTTTGTTGTTAAGGTCCCGCAAAAGCCTGCACCCTCTAACTTTAAAAGATTCCAAACTTTGGGAAGTAATTCAAACTTTCCTCCCCCAAGGGGCCCAAATCAGAATCAGGATACTGGGAGATTTAGAAGTGAAGGAGGACTACTTTCTCAGGAGCTGCCTCTTTCAAAATCAGGGTAATCCCAGAAGAACTCTAGCTCTCAGCCATTTGCCTCTGTTCAGAGTAGTCTCAAAACTCCTTCCCAGAACTGGAATAACCAAATAGAAAGAGTTTCACCCCAATTTGCAGCAGTCAGAGCAGTCACAATAGCAAAAGTAGTGGAAGAGGAAAGAGGACAGATTTATGCAGCGATTGAAAACCAAGGGCCAAATCGTCAATTCTCAGTCATCCATACTCCAGCTGAGTATCAAGGTAAGCCTTTTAAGCTTTTGATTGATTCAGGCAGTACTCATTCATTTATTTCCCTTGGATGCTTGCGTAAGCTAGTCTTAGATCAGAAATCAGAGAAACCTATGAAAGTTGAATTGGCCAATGGGAAGATTCTTTTCACTCACCTTGAGACAGATCATATTCAGAGTTCAATCTAGATGGGAAATTAGTTGACTGTCAGTTCAGAGTCCTACCTTTGGGAGTTTTCGATGGGATCCTTGGAATGGATTGGCTTCACAAAAATCAAGCTGACATTCACTGTCATAATGGAACCATTTCCTTCTGTGACCTTCATGGAAGCAAAGTTCAAGGAACCAAAATTTCACGATCCCCAAGTCTACAATTAGTAAAAGCTTCTAAGTTACTAAAAGGGCTTAGAAAGAAGCAGCTCATTTATGTTGTCGAAATGAATAGACACAAAGTTAAAAGCTAAAGGACCTGAATGGTTAAGTGATTATGATGATTTATTCCTAGCAGAATTAACAGGATTAATGAGCAAGATATCCTGAAGACAGCCCATCAATACTCGGTATGGGCATTATGAACTCACCGTCATGCCGTTTGGATTGACGAATGCCCCAACTACATTTAATCACCTAATGCAGGACATTCTCAGAGAATACTTGGATGATTTTGTTCTTGTTTTCTTTGATGATATTCTGATTTACTCAAAGAATGCAGCTGACCATGAAGCTCATATCAGAAAAGTTCTTGAGATTCTAAGCAAGCATTAACTCTTTGCAAAAAAGAACAAATGCACTTTCTCTACCAACCATGTTGAATACTTGGGCTTTCCGGTGTTGAAAGATGGAATTTCTCCAGATTTCGCAAAAGTCCAAGCAGTCATAGATTGGCCTGAACCAAAAATAGTGAAAGAAGTCATGGGATTCCTGGGATTAACTGGTTGGTATAGAATTTTATACCAAAGTATGCTCTCATAGCTTCCCCCTGACTAATCTTCTCAAGAAGAATACCCCGTTTCAATGGTCTGCCACGTGCCAGAGTGCTTTTGATAAGCTGAAGACCGCCTTGGTAACCAATCCCATTCTGAAGTTGCCAGATTTCTCTCTACCCTTTGAGGTAGTATAACTGATGCCAGTGGTTTTGCCCTAGGAGGTGCACTCACATGTCTTGCAAGAGCCAATTGGACGCTACAAAGAGAGCTATTAACCTTTTCAATCGGACACCCGTAGGGCACCCAAATTAGGATTTACTAGTAAACTAAAAACCCTAATTCAGTCATAGAACCTTAGGGTTGCCAAAACGTTGTTTAAAGGTCTTCATAATACTCCCTTAGGGATATCTAAGGAGCTAATTCGACATCATTTGAGGGGCAAAACTAGCAAGTTGAATTTGACCAAAAAGTTAAAATAGAGGTTACTTGCACCTTGACTTTGGTCAACAAACCCTCTTAGACATAGTTAGTACTTGTCATTACAAGCCCATATGCCAAATTTTATCTAAATCCAATGACTTTTCAATACTTTATGGCCTAATTCCTATTTTTAGTAGTGTCGCATAAACCCTAAAACAAAGAATACTAGGGATATTCAAAAATCTTCTCTTCTTGCATATTTATGTTCTACATCAGAAGATCTTTCAAATAGAGCCCTAGATTGTAAGATTCCTCCCCCAACCCCTTTTTCATGTCTAGTATCTTCCCCTGTAATCAATCCCTCTTCAGAAATATAAAAGAATTGTTTCTAACTGTTTTAACCTAGAGAGAGAAAATATTCTAGAGAGAGAATATTCAGATTTTGAATATTTTTGGATAGAAAAATATCTCTTCTAATTCAGATGAGTTCCCCTGAAACAGAAATTCAAAAAGAATTTTCAATGTGCAATTGGAATTAATTGAAAATAGCTATAAAGAACCTTAGCCTAAGGGTCTAGATTTTCAGAAATCTTTAGACTATGGTCCAATTAAGGTTCCTATGGACCAATAGCATCAATCCATGTGTAGGGAGGAGATAAATCCAACTTGTAAAAAGAAAATACCCAAAAATGAGTAAATGCTCACATGAGGTGAAGAGTTGAAAATGTACAAGGTTTATTAGTAAAAAACTATGAGCAATATTAAAAATATGACATATGTAAGAAAGGGGAATTCTTTAAAGGAGGTGCATATTTCACATAAGATGAAGAGTTGAAAATGTACAAGGATTATTAGTAAAAAACTATGAGCAATATTAAAAATATGACATATGTAAGGAAGGGGAATTCTTTAAAGGAGGTGCATATTTCACATAAGATGAAGAGTTGAAAATGTACAAGGATTATTAGTAAAAAAAACTATGAGCAATATTAAAATGATTCCATTATGACACATATGTAAGGAAGAGGAGTTCTTTAAAGGAGGTGCATATTTCACATGCTTGAATGAGTTTTAAACTCATAAAAATTGAGATATTTCATCTCTCCTCTCTCCTCATTCAAGTCTAGTTCCAAAAAGTTAGCTTAACTGACCTAAAAATGGTCAAATATTGACCAAACTGATTTAGAAAATTCTAGAATCAGTTTGTTTGGTTAGGAGCTCAATTTTTCCTATAAATAGAAGCCTCCCCCTTGTTGAAAAATACATAGTGTTTATGCATCGTTACTCTACTCCACCTAAGCCAAGAACTGTGAATTCATTTAATAATTCACTAGTTTTTGGAGCTTCCCTCTTTCTTCAATCCCCATTAGTGGCTCCATCAACATACTTAACCAATTGATTGGTTGGGGGCCTCTACCGTGAACAAAGAATCAAGCAAGTTGTAAGGTAATTAGTGAATATTGATCTTTCTATAATTTCTCAATGTTTCTCTCTTCTCAACCCCTCTCAAGCTTGAGAAGTTTAATTGGTATGGTTTTTTTTTAATGCTATTGAAGTTTGAATAGTAGTGAAGAGTTACATAATGCTATTGAAGTTAATTTTCATTTATGTTTAAATTCTAATGATTTTTATGTAAATTCTCTCTCTCACTCAAGAAATGGTCATACTCATGAACCGTTCTCAATCCAAATCAAGCTTTTCATAAAGCTTTTCCTTAACCCAAGATTAAGCTATGCTTGAGGCCAAACTAATGGCTTTTTTCTATGCTTTTAGTTTATGTATATTAATGATTCAATCCATTATGGATTGATAATCCAATTAGAGATTATTTTAATTATTTTCTTAATGATAAGCATTATCCCTTAGAAAAATTGAGATTTATCAGTCATAGCAGCGGAGCTATGGCAAAATTTTTATAAAAATTATGCATAAAATAATTTCATTCAAAGCATAAAAAGAGGACTTCCTATCATATTCTAGGAATTATCATCCTAGATTAATTGAAAGAATTTCATTATAATCATGGAGAAATTAAATTTTAATATCATGCATAAAGGATAAGTTTTTATATCAAAAGTGTTATTTTTACCATTTTTATTTCATGCATAGAAGTATGCATAATGGATAAATTTTTATATCAAAAGTATTATTTTTACCATTTTTAATTTCATGCATAGAAGTATGCATAATGGTTAAATTTTTATATCAAAAGTGTTACTTTTACCATTTTTATTTTCATGCATAGAAGTATGCATAATGGGTAAATTTTTATATCAAAAGTGTTATTTTTACCATTTTTATTTCATGCATAGAAGTATGCATAATGGATAAATTTTTATATCAAAAGTATTATTTTTACCATTTTTAATTTCATGCATAGAAGTATGCATAATGGTTAAATTTTTATATCAAAAGTGTTACTTTTACCATTTTTATTTTCATGCATAGAAGTATGCATAAAGGATAATTTTTTTATATCAAAAGTGTTACTTTTATCATTTTTAATTTTCATGCATAGAAGTGTGCATAAAGGATAATTTTTTTATATCAAAAGTGTTACTTTTATCATATTGGATTTCATGCATAGAGGTATGCATAAAAGTCGATTATTTTATTATAAAAGTGTGACTTTTATCATAATTGAATTTCATGCATAGAGGTATGCATAAAAGTTGATTATTTTATTGTAAGAGTGTTACTCTTATCATATTGGATTTCATGCATATAGGTATGTATAAAAGATATTCTTTTTATACTAAAAGTGTGATTTTCCTCATAAATGGATTTTATGCATAAATTACATGCATAAGAGAAATTCTTTTATTCTAAAAGTGTAATTCCTACCAAATTGAATTTATGCATAGGAAGATGCATAAAAGATTGATTCAAAAGTGTCATTCTCATCTAAATTGAATTTATGCATAGGAAGATGCATAAAAGATTGAATTTTAATTCAAAAGTATCATTTTCATTTAAAATGAATTTATGCATAGGAAGATGCAAAAAAAGATTGATTTTTACTTCGAAAGTATTAATCTCCTTAAATGGAATTTATGCATAAATAAATGTGTAAAGAAATCTTATATCAAATATAAGAGTTCTCTTGTATTCTATAAATAGATATGAGATGTGATAGGATGTGATAAGAGATGTGATAAGAGGTAATAAGATGAATTAAGATGTGATAAGATGTGTATGAGATAAGGTAAGAAGTGTATGTGATAGGATAAGATGTATATGGGTTGTGATGATAGGGCAAGAATGGATGTGATGTAAAAGATTAGATGTGAAGGCATATGGGGTTATATGAATGGGAATGTGGAAATGGATGTATGTATGTGGATGTGTGGATGTGGAGATGGGAGTGTGGATGTATGAATGTGAAAATGGATGTATGCATGAAGATGTATATGCATAGATGTGAATGTGGATGTAGATGTGGTTGTATAGATGTGAATGTGGAATGTGGATATGGATGTATGTATGTATGTGGATGTAGAGGTGGATGTATAGATGTGAATGAAAATGTGGATGTGGATGTATGTGAATGTGGATGTAGATGTGGATGTATAGATGTGAATGTGGAAAGTGGATGTGGATGTATGTATGTATGTGGATGTGGATGTGGATGTATGTATGTATGTGGATGTAGATGTGGATGTATAGATGTGAATGGAAATGTGGATGTGGATGTATGTGAATGTGGATGTAGATGTGGATGTGGATGTATGTGAATGTGGATGTATAGATGTGAATGTGGAATGTGGATGTGGATGTATGTATGTATGTGGATGTATAGATGTGAATGAGAATGTGGATGTGGATGTATGTATGTATATGGATGTGGATGTGGATGTGGATGTATGAATGAGGACGTGATAGTGGATGTATGCATGTGGATGTGGATTTATGGATGTGGATATGGATGTGTATGTATGAATGTGGATATGGGATGTGGATGTATAAATGAGGATGTGAAAATGGAGGTAAGCATGTAGATGTGAATGTGGATGTGGATGTGGATGTATGGATGTGGATATGGATGTGAATATATGATATGTGATGTGAAGGAATCTGAAGTGAAGAGATGAAAAATGATGTGATTGGATGAGTACACATATAAATGGAATGTGGAATAAGTAATGTGGATTAATGAGGGATAATGTGGAAAAATGAGAGTTAATATAGAAATTGTATTTGTAAACTGTTTGTAAATGCTGTTTGTAAATGGCTGTTTTATGTCAAGAATGCTGGGGAAGCATTTTGACCGTCTTGTGTTTAAGGTCGTGGAGACCTAACTGATAAAGTTGCAACTGCTGACGGAGAGTCAATGGAGGACGTCTCGCGTAGCAAGGTCGACCGAGGTCTTGACCAGCCTCGGTTCGATTTAAATGGTGAGCTTCCGGTACGGTGGATGAGGGACCAAGGAAGCGGCCTATGAGTGAAGCGCTAGGTCACCTGCGAAGGATCCTAGAGGGTGCTGACCATACGGTGCTCGGGCTCTGGGTCGCCGAAGATACCCACACGTGCGTCGTGGAAGATATTGGAACAAGGAGTAAGAGTTGTTTTGTGAAATCGGGCATGGATCTGGTTGATTAACCTTGCTGGTCTTCAATGGATGAGTCCATGGCTCTTTATATGGATCTGTTGGTTGATCTTGCTGATCTTCAACGAGAGTCCATCTTGATTTTTATAAGTGATTATATTGCCGAGTATTATGGGCTAGGAACTATTGAAAAGGCCCCTGTGTGGACAGGTGGTGAGCGTTCTAGTTGCCAATGATGCCATAGATACTCTGATGAAGGAATGATGGGAAATTATGAATCAACTGGATAAATTGGAAGATTGTGATCAGTGGTACTATGGTTTCCTTAAAGGATTGTTTTAAAGTTAGCTGATGCTAAGAAAAAGGCAATTTCATATTGGGTGTGTAAGTGGTGTGGCTAGTTTTATGTTTGCATGAACTTCCGGCTAGGGGGCCTTGGAACTCTTTTCCTTGGTACCCGGGACAAAACCTAACCAAATTCCAAATTGGATCCCATCACTACAGTGGTTGGGCGGTTGGCTAACCCATGGGATCGGATGGGGTTAGGCTGGACTGATGGATCCGTAAATCGAGATTTAAATTCTATTATTACGATAGATGAAGTAAATCCGGATAGAAATTGTTCTATGGATAGGAATCAACGGCTGTGCCTCTTGATGGGGAAAAAAGCGTTGATCCCAATGATCCAAGTGCAAGTTCTTCCTTGATTTGACCAAGTACCGTTAAAGGTGCAGTCAGATCAGTTTGATCAGTAATGATCTTGACTACGTTAGAGTAAAGAGTTATCCTGGTGGAATCGCCCGTGCTTTCCGGGTAAAGGAAGTTTTTCCGGTTTCGGTTTTGGACAAACCGACGGATTAGTCTCTTGTCCGGATATTCGTGGGCGAGGCCCCGAGTGTGGGACCCCTGTCCCGCGCTAGAAGTGCTACTTCCGCTGCTAGTACCCCGAATCCGTTGCTCGGTGGGAACAGGGATCTCACAGTTGCTATCCATAATTTCATTCAAAGCATAAAAAGAGGACTTCCTACCATATTCTAGGAATTATCATCCTAGATTAATTGAAAGAATTTCATTATAATCATGGAGAAATTAAATTTTAATATCATGCATAAAGGATAAGTTTTTATATCAAAAGTGTTATTTTTACCATTTTTATTTCATGCATAGAAGTATGCATAATGGATAAATTTTTATATCAAAAGTATTATTTTTACCATTTTTAATTTCATGCATAGAAGTATGCATAATGGTTAAATTTTTATATCAAAAGTGTTACTTTTACCATTTTTATTTTCATGCATAGAAGTATGCATAATGGGTAAATTTTTATATCAAAAGTGTTATTTTTACCATTTTTATTTCATGCATAGAAGTATGCATAATGGATAAATTTTTATATCAAAAGTATTATTTTTACCATTTTTAATTTCATGCATAGAAGTATGCATAATGGTTAAATTTTTATATCAAAAGTGTTACTTTTACCATTTTTATTTTCATGCATAGAAGTATGCATAAAGGATAATTTTTTTATATCAAAAGTGTTACTTTTATCATTTTTAATTTTCATGCATAGAAGTGTGCATAAAGGATAATTTTTTTATATCAAAAGTGTTACTTTTATCATATTGGATTTCATGCATAGAGGTATGCATAAAAGTCGATTATTTTATTATAAAAGTGTGACTTTTATCATAATTGAATTTCATGCATAGAGGTATGCATAAAAGTTGATTATTTTATTGTAAGAGTGTTACTCTTATCATATTGGATTTCATGCATATAGGTATGTATAAAAGATATTCTTTTTATACTAAAAGTGTGATTTTCCTCATAAATGGATTTTATGCATAAATTACATGCATAAGAGAAATTCTTTTATTCTAAAAGTGTAATTCCTACCAAATTGAATTTATGCATAGGAAGATGCATAAAAGATTGATTCAAAAGTGTCATTCTCATCTAAATTGAATTTATGCATAGGAAGATGCATAAAAGATTGAATTTTAATTCAAAAGTATCATTTTCATTTAAAATGAATTTATGCATAGGAAGATGCAAAAAAAGATTGATTTTTACTTCGAAAGTATTAATCTCCTTAAATGGAATTTATGCATAAATAAATGTGTAAAGAAATCTTATATCAAATATAAGAGTTCTCTTGTATTCTATAAATAGATATGAGATGTGATAGGATGTGATAAGAGATGTGATAAGAGGTAATAAGATGAATTAAGATGTGATAAGATGTGTATGAGATAAGGTAAGAAGTGTATGTGATAGGATAAGATGTATATGGGTTGTGATGATAGGGCAAGAATGGATGTGATGTAAAAGATTAGATGTGAAGGCATATGGGGTTATATGAATGGGAATGTGGAAATGGATGTATGTATGTGGATGTGTGGATGTGGAGATGGGAGTGTGGATGTATGAATGTGAAAATGGATGTATGCATGAAGATGTATATGCATAGATGTGAATGTGGATGTAGATGTGGTTGTATAGATGTGAATGTGGAATGTGGATATGGATGTATGTATGTATGTGGATGTAGAGGTGGATGTATAGATGTGAATGAAAATGTGGATGTGGATGTATGTGAATGTGGATGTAGATGTGGATGTATAGATGTGAATGTGGAAAGTGGATGTGGATGTATGTATGTATGTGGATGTGGATGTGGATGTATGTATGTATGTGGATGTAGATGTGGATGTATAGATGTGAATGGAAATGTGGATGTGGATGTATGTGAATGTGGATGTAGATGTGGATGTGGATGTATGTGAATGTGGATGTATAGATGTGAATGTGGAATGTGGATGTGGATGTATGTATGTATGTGGATGTATAGATGTGAATGAGAATGTGGATGTGGATGTATGTATGTATATGGATGTGGATGTGGATGTGGATGTATGAATGAGGACGTGATAGTGGATGTATGCATGTGGATGTGGATTTATGGATGTGGATATGGATGTGTATGTATGAATGTGGATATGGGATGTGGATGTATAAATGAGGATGTGAAAATGGAGGTAAGCATGTAGATGTGAATGTGGATGTGGATGTGGATGTATGGATGTGGATATGGATGTGAATATATGATATGTGATGTGAAGAAATCTGAAGTGAAGAGATGAAAAATGATGTGATTGGATGAGTACACATATAAATGGAATGTGGAATAAGTAATGTGGATTAATGAGGGATAATGTGGAAAAATGAGAGTTAATATAGAAATTGTATTTGTAAACTGTTTGTAAATGCTGTTTGTAAATGGCTGTTTTATGTCAAGAATGCTGGGGAAGCATTTTGACCGTCTTGTGTTTAAGGTCGTGGAGACCTAACTGATAAAGTTGCAACTGCTGACGGAGAGTCAATGGAGGACGTCTCGCGTAGCAAGGTCGACCGAGGTCTTGACCAGCCTCGGTTCGATTTAAATGGTGAGCTTCCGGTACGGTGGATGAGGGACCAAGGAAGCGGCCTATGAGTGAAGCGCTAGGTCACCTGCGAAGGATCCTAGAGGGTGCTGACCATACGGTGCTCGGGCTCTGGGTCGCCGAAGATACCCACACGTGCGTCGTGGAAGATATTGGAACAAGGAGTAAGAGTTGTTTTGTGAAATCGGGCATGGATCTGGTTGATTGACCTTGCTGGTCTTCAATGGATGAGTCCATGGCTCTTTATATGGATCTGTTGGTTGATCTTGCTGATCTTCAACGAGAGTCCATCTTGATTTTTATAAGTGATTATATTGCCGAGTATTATGGGCTAGGAACTATTGAAAAGGCCCCTGTGTGGACAGGTGGTGAGCGTTCTAGTTGCGAATGATGCCATAGATACTCTGATGAAGGAATGATGGGAAATTATGAATCAACTGGATAAATTGGAAGATTGTGATCAGTGGTACTATGGTTTCCTTAAAGGATTGTTTTAAAGTTAGCTGATGCTAAGAAAAAGGCAATTTCATATTGGGTGTGTAAGTGGTGTGGCTAGTTTTATGTTTGCATGAACTTCCGGCTAGGGGGCCTTGGAACTCTTTTCCTTGGTACCCGGGACAAAACCTAACCAAATTCCAAATTGGATCCCATCACTACAGTGGTTGGGCGGTTGGCTAACCCATGGGATCGGATGGGGTTAGGCTGGACTGATGGATCCGTAAATCGAGATTTAAATTCTATTATTACGATAGATGAAGTAAATCCGGATAGAAATTGTTCTATGGATAGGAATCAACGGCTGTGCCTCTTGATGGGGAAAAAAGCGTTGATCCCAATGATCCAAGTGCAAGTTCTTCCTTGATTTGACCAAGTACCGTTAAAGGTGCAGTCAGATCAGTTTGATCAGTAATGATCTTGACTACGTTAGAGTAAAGAGTTATCCTGGTGGAATCGCCCGTGCTTTCCGGGTAAAGGAAGTTTTTTCGGTTTCGGTTTTGGACAAACCGACGGATTAGTCTCTTGTCCGGATATTCGTGGGCGAGGCCCCGAGTGTGGGACCCCTGTCCCGCGCGAGAAGTGCTACTTCCGCTGCTAGTACCCCGAATCCGTTGCTCGGTGGGAACAGGGATCTCACAGTTGGTATCAGAGCATTTGGCTAATAAAGATCAACTGAGAAACTAAATATGTCAAAAATTTATCAAGAAGCACAAAAAAGGTTGTAATTGTGTGATATAATTCATACAATTTGATATTCAAACTGAAATTCGTAAATTGGTAATTGGGTCTTCAGATGGAAGTACCGCAATTATATAGAATCCCTGACTTGCTTGAGGCCTAGACATGATGGTATTTACCTTATAATTCCAAGGGCCGTGACTACCGTATATACCGAGAGTATAACTGCAGCTCTTTACTGACAGTATATACGAGTAAATCTAAGACTTGAAATTATAAGCGTTAATGCTATCCAGATGATGATTTCGAATGTGGTTGATATGATTTTTAGTTCTGTTTGGAAACCGATGAATTGATTTGGATTCTGATTGAAAAATGATGATCCCTGAAAATGGATTGAAATGTAATAAGCTGAGCGAAACCACAAGGTGGATGATTGGGACGAGTCCCTGTAATGATAAATGATGAAAATGATTCAGCAAATCACTATGAGATTAGTGGATTGTGCTGTCAAATTGCTACTGTTAACACTTGACCGTTAGATCAAGTTAAGGGATGACAAATTGAGAACTTATTTGAGTGAAATTCCCGTGGAGGAATGCTCAGAAGGAAATTTTTCGGTCTAATGGACCTTTATCATGTTAAAGATATGAATGATATGATCTGAATGAATTGTTATTTAATGATGAGTTCTAAGGGATATTTATCCCAGTATTCTGTTGGGTTGACCAGAATATAAGGAACCCCAGAATAAAATTGGATCTTAAGAAAAAGAGTTGTCCTCTACTTTATGAGATGAGGACATCTCGCACTTTTTAAGTGGGGTAGAATGTAAGATTCTCCCCCAGCCTTCGAGGTATACAGGAGTAAGAATCTCCCTTTTTGATCTTATAATTATTCCCTCTCTAAAATAAAAGAAAGATTCTGTTTAAAAAAGGAAGAACCTTTTTCTTGAATACTTCTCAAGAGTCCCACCTGTTTTAAGGATTCAGAACAACGAGTTCAGAAGTGAGAATCGATGTTTTGGATATGAAGGTTTTGGTCTCGAGTACGACCCAAAAGAAGTTCTTTATCTCTTGGGAAGTATAAGAAGTTATCTCCCAGATATTGTGGACCAAAGAAAGTAGGTGATTTAACTTACGTACTTCTTTTATCTCCTCATCTCAAAGTTCTTAATGCCTTCTATAGAAAATTGTGCCAAACCCAAATCATGGAAAGACGGTAAAACTTCAGTGGCAAGCTACCGTTGGCTTCTAAGTTACGCTAGCTCCTTCCTTTATATAAGTCGTAACTTTTACTTGTCGCTCATCACAGTAATCTTACTCCCATCGATCTCCTTTCTTCCTAATCTCCTTCATGGCTTGGCAACAAGAATTAGTTTTATCCATAATGATTCCTCACCTTCAAGACGCAAGTGAGTCTGTGAAGAAGGATTTTATAGAACAGTATGAGCGCTCACTTTTCCCTCACTTGGGAACTTCTGTAGCGCAGACCAAATGGCGGACCTATCAAGACATAACTAGGGTAACACCCTGGGGTCAGCAGCACTTTCGCAACAATGTCCGCTTGGCCATGGTTATTGAAGCCTTGGGTTTGGGTCCCCGATACTACTGCGTCATGAGATCAAGGCATCCTGGGTTTTCTGAGCGAGTCTTCTTACTGGCGTGTTTTCTTCCTCATGAGAAGATATGCCTTTACCCCGTTTTTGGCTTGCCTCTCAGAGGTCCTTTTGTTAGAACACCTCATACCACTGAGATAGGCGCAGCAATAACCCACAGAATCATTCCCATAGATGAGTTACCTTATACTTGTGCAGCTTGTGAGGACTGCTTTTGTGACCATATGATGGACGGGCTTATGGAAGTGTAAAGAGTTCCTCTATCTTTACTGTATAAGTTCCGAGAATGAATAAAGTTTAAATCTTGTTCGTATTTTGAATCTTGCTCTCTTTAAGACTTATCTTGGTGGTTAATCTTGATTCAATTTTTTTTTCTAAGTCTCATATTCGTGAATCTTGCGAAATTATCACAAGTTGCGAGATGAGGACATCTCGCATTTTTTAAGTGGGGTAGAATGTAAGATTCCTCCCCCAACCCCTTTTTCATGTCTAGTATCTTCCCCTGTAATCAATCCCTCTTCAGAAATATAAAAGAATTGTTTCTAACTGTTTTAACCTAGAGAGAGAAAATATTCTAGAGAGAGAATATTCAGATTTTGAATATTTTTGGATAGAAAAATATCTCTTCTAATTCAGATGAGTTCCCCTGAAACAGAAATTCAAAAAGAATTTTCAATGTGCAATTGGAATTAATTGAAAATAGCTATAAAGAACCTTAGCCTAAGGGTCTAGATTTTCAGAAATCTTTAGACTATGGTCCAATTAAGGTTCCTATGGACCAATAGCATCAATCCATGTGTAGGGAGGAGATAAATCCAACTTGTAAAAAGAAAATACCCAAAAATGAGTAAATGCTCACATGAGGTGAAGAGTTGAAAATGTACAAGGTTTATTAGTAAAAAACTATGAGCAATATTAAAAATATGACATATGTAAGGAAGGGGAATTCTTTAAAGGAGGTGCATATTTCACATAAGATGAAGAGTTGAAAATGTACAAGGATTATTAGTAAAAAACTATGAGCAATATTAAAAATATGACATATGTAAGGAAGGGGAATTCTTTAAAGGAGGTGCATATTTCACATAAGATGAAGAGTTGAAAATGTACAAGGATTATTAGTAAAAAAAACTATGAGCAATATTAAAATGATTCCATTATGACACATATGTAAGGAAGAGGAGTTCTTTAAAGGAGGTGCATATTTCACATGCTTGAATGAGTTTTAAACTCATAAAAATTGAGATATTTCATCTCTCCTCTCTCCTCATTCAAGTCTAGTTCCAAAAAGTTAGCTTAACTGACCTAAAAATGGTCAAATATTGACCAAACTGATTTAGAAAATTCTAGAATCAGTTTGTTTGGTTAGGAGCTCAATTTTTCCTATAAATAGAAGCCTCCCCCTTGTTGAAAAATACATAGTGTTTATGCATCGTTACTCTACTCCACCTAAGCCAAGAACTGTGAATTCATTTAATAATTCACTAGTTTTTGGAGCTTCCCTCTTTCTTCAATCCCCATTAGTGGCTCCATCAACATACTTAACCAATTGATTGGTTGGGGGCCTCTACCGTGAACAAAGAATCAAGCAAGTTGTAAGGTAATTAGTGAATATTGATCTTTCTATAATTTCTCAATGTTTCTCTCTTCTCAACCCCTCTCAAGCTTGAGAAGTTTAATTGGTATGGTTTTTTTTTAATGCTATTGAAGTTTGAATAGTAGTGAAGAGTTACATAATGCTATTGAAGTTAATTTTCATTTATGTTTAAATTCTAATGATTTTTATGTAAATTCTCTCTCTCACTCAAGAAATGGTCATACTCATGAACCGTTCTCAATCCAAATCAAGCTTTTCATAAAGCTTTTCCTTAACCCAAGATTAAGCTATGCTTGAGGCCAAACTAATGGCTTTTTTCTATGCTTTTAGTTTATGTATATTAATGATTCAATCCATTATGGATTGATAATCCAATTAGAGATTATTTTAATTATTTTCTTAATGATAAGCATTATCCCTTAGAAAAATTGAGATTTATCAGTCATAGCAGCGGAGCTATGGCAAAATTTTTATAAAAATTATGCATAAAATAATTTCATTCAAAGCATAAAAAGAGGACTTCCTACCATATTCTAGGAATTATCATCCTAGATTAATTGAAAGAATTTCATTATAATCATGGAGAAATTAAATTTTAATATCATGCATAAAGGATAAGTTTTTATATCAAAAGTGTTATTTTTACCATTTTTATTTCATGCATAGAAGTATGCATAATGGATAAATTTTTATATCAAAAGTATTATTTTTACCATTTTTAATTTCATGCATAGAAGTATGCATAATGGTTAAATTTTTATATCAAAAGTGTTACTTTTACCATTTTTATTTTCATGCATAGAAGTATGCATAATGGGTAAATTTTTATATCAAAAGTGTTATTTTTACCATTTTTATTTCATGCATAGAAGTATGCATAATGGATAAATTTTTATATCAAAAGTATTATTTTTACCATTTTTAATTTCATGCATAGAAGTATGCATAATGGTTAAATTTTTATATCAAAAGTGTTACTTTTACCATTTTTATTTTCATGCATAGAAGTATGCATAAAGGATAATTTTTTTATATCAAAAGTGTTACTTTTATCATTTTTAATTTTCATGCATAGAAGTGTGCATAAAGGATAATTTTTTTATATCAAAAGTGTTACTTTTATCATATTGGATTTCATGCATAGAGGTATGCATAAAAGTCGATTATTTTATTATAAAAGTGTGACTTTTATCATAATTGAATTTCATGCATAGAGGTATGCATAAAAGTTGATTATTTTATTGTAAGAGTGTTACTCTTATCATATTGGATTTCATGCATATAGGTATGTATAAAAGATATTCTTTTTATACTAAAAGTGTGATTTTCCTCATAAATGGATTTTATGCATAAATTACATGCATAAGAGAAATTCTTTTATTCTAAAAGTGTAATTCCTACCAAATTGAATTTATGCATAGGAAGATGCATAAAAGATTGATTCAAAAGTGTCATTCTCATCTAAATTGAATTTATGCATAGGAAGATGCATAAAAGATTGAATTTTAATTCAAAAGTATCATTTTCATTTAAAATGAATTTATGCATAGGAAGATGCAAAAAAAGATTGATTTTTACTTCGAAAGTATTAATCTCCTTAAATGGAATTTATGCATAAATAAATGTGTAAAGAAATCTTATATCAAATATAAGAGTTCTCTTGTATTCTATAAATAGATATGAGATGTGATAGGATGTGATAAGAGATGTGATAAGAGGTAATAAGATGAATTAAGATGTGATAAGATGTGTATGAGATAAGGTAAGAAGTGTATGTGATAGGATAAGATGTATATGGGTTGTGATGATAGGGCAAGAATGGATGTGATGTAAAAGATTAGATGTGAAGGCATATGGGGTTATATGAATGGGAATGTGGAAATGGATGTATGTATGTGGATGTGTGGATGTGGAGATGGGAGTGTGGATGTATGAATGTGAAAATGGATGTATGCATGAAGATGTATATGCATAGATGTGAATGTGGATGTAGATGTGGTTGTATAGATGTGAATGTGGAATGTGGATATGGATGTGTGTATGTATGTGGATGTAGAGGTGGATGTATAGATGTGAATGAAAATGTGGATGTGGATGTATGTGAATGTGGATGTAGATGTGGATGTATAGATGTGAATGTGGAAAGTGGATGTGGATGTATGTATGTATGTGGATGTGGATGTGGATGTATGTATGTATGTGGATGTAGATGTGGATGTATAGATGTGAATGGAAATGTGGATGTGGATGTATGTGAATGTGGATGTAGATGTGGATGTGGATGTATGTGAATGTGGATGTATAGATGTGAATGTGGAATGTGGATGTGGATGTATGTATGTATGTGGATGTATAGATGTGAATGAGAATGTGGATGTGGATGTATGTATGTATATGGATGTGGATGTGGATGTGGATGTATGAATGAGGACGTGATAGTGGATGTATGCATGTGGATGTGGATTTATGGATGTGGATATGGATGTGTATGTATGAATGTGGATATGGGATGTGGATGTATAAATGAGGATGTGAAAATGGAGGTAAGCATGTAGATGTGAATGTGGATGTGGATGTGGATGTATGGATGTGGATATGGATGTGAATATATGATATGTGATGTGAAGGAATCTGAAGTGAAGAGATGAAAAATGATGTGATTGGATGAGTACACATATAAATGGAATGTGGAATAAGTAATGTGGATTAATGAGGGATAATGTGGAAAAATGAGAGTTAATATAGAAATTGTATTTGTAAACTGTTTGTAAATGCTGTTTGTAAATGGCTGTTTTATGTCAAGAATGCTGGGGAAGCATTTTGACCGTCTTGTGTTTAAGGTCGTGGAGACCTAACTGATAAAGTTGCAACTGCTGACGGAGAGTCAATGGAGGACGTCTCGCGTAGCAAGGTCGACCGAGGTCTTGACCAGCCTCGGTTCGATTTAAATGGTGAGCTTCCGGTACGGTGGATGAGGGACCAAGGAAGCGGCCTATGAGTGAAGCGCTAGGTCACCTGCGAAGGATCCTAGAGGGTGCTGACCATACGGTGCTCGGGCTCTGGGTCGCCGAAGATACCCACACGTGCGTCGTGGAAGATATTGGAACAAGGAGTAAGAGTTGTTTTGTGAAATCGGGCATGGATCTGGTTGATTGACCTTGCTGGTCTTCAATGGATGAGTCCATGGCTCTTTATATGGATCTGTTGGTTGATCTTGCTGATCTTCAACGAGAGTCCATCTTGATTTTTATAAGTGATTATATTGCCGAGTATTATGGGCTAGGAACTATTGAAAAGGCCCCTGTGTGGACAGGTGGTGAGCGTTCTAGTTGCCAATGATGCCATAGATACTCTGATGAAGGAATGATGGGAAATTATGAATCAACTGGATAAATTGGAAGATTGTGATCAGTGGTACTATGGTTTCCTTAAAGGATTGTTTTAAAGTTAGCTGATGCTAAGAAAAAGGCAATTTCATATTGGGTGTGTAAGTGGTGTGGCTAGTTTTATGTTTGCATGAACTTCCGGCTAGGGGGCCTTGGAACTCTTTTCCTTGGTACCCGGGACAAAACCTAACCAAATTCCAAATTGGATCCCATCACTACAGTGGTTGGGCGGTTGGCTAACCCATGGGATCGGATGGGGTTAGGCTGGACTGATGGATCCGTAAATCGAGATTTAAATTCTATTATTACGATAGATGAAGTAAATCCGGATAGAAATTGTTCTATGGATAGGAATCAACGGCTGTGCCTCTTGATGGGGAAAAAAGCGTTGATCCCAATGATCCAAGTGCAAGTTCTTCCTTGATTTGACCAAGTACCGTTAAAGGTGCAGTCAGATCAGTTTGATCAGTAATGATCTTGACTACGTTAGAGTAAAGAGTTATCCTGGTGGAATCGCCCGTGCTTTCCGGGTAAAGGAAGTTTTTCCGGTTTCGGTTTTGGACAAACCGACGGATTAGTCTCTTGTCCGGATATTCGTGGGCGAGGCCCCGAGTGTGGGACCCCTGTCCCGCGCGAGAAGTGCTACTTCCGCTGCTAGTACCCCGAATCCGTTGCTCGGTGGGAGCAGGGATCTCACATAGATCATGAAATTCTGACACTATTTGAGCCTTCTAAAAGTCATTTTCCATTTCGAGCCATTTTGCCAAGTGGGTGTCCATTCAAGCAAGCGATGAAAGTTTAAGAGATAAGGGAAGATAGGGAAATGGTGAGGCAGAGAAGAAGCAAAGAAGTGAGGGGTGAGTCGGGGGACTTGAAGTGGGTTGCTACCTTGTGGAAGAGGTATGTTTCTTTGGTGAGCATGCAAGGCTGACGGAGGGGAGTCACTTGGCGGTGTGGCTGACTGAAAAGGGGATGCTGGTGTCGAAGACCTCAGGGAGCGAAGGTGTTGGCGTCGACCAGGCAAGGGAGCCGCCTGGGAGAGCAAGCAAGGAGGAGCCAGAGGAGTGGCCTTGTGTCTTGCTGGGGGCCGGCTGCTGCAAATGTTGACGCCGACTGGGAGAGCTAATGGCTAGGGAAGGAGCCGCATCGACTGCACCAAGCGAGAGCAGCTGGACGTGAAGAGGCAGCCGCCGCTGAGAGTGAAAACGGGTTGAAGGTCGTGGTGGTGACTGACACAAGCCGCCGCAGGCACAAGGAGAGCAGAGGCGAGAGCTGCTGGGGTAGGAAGGGAAGGTTGCGTTGGTTTTGTGGTGGGCTGGAGCGCAAAAGAGAAGGAAAAAAGCTTGAAGCTGGTAGCGAAGGGGAGAGTTTGAAGGTTTTCTTTTAGAAGATTTGGATTTTGAAGGTGTTGCTCAGGGGGTGCACCTCAAAAAATGTAAGTCTACCACGTGCGATCATTAGGTGGGGTTTTTTTAATCCAAAATATTGGGTAAATTTACAGAAATACAATTACAAGAGGGGTATTTTAATTGTACTTTGGAAAAAAACCCGTAAATCTATAAAGAAAAAGGGGTAGTTTTATCAGCTCAAAATTCACAGATAAGGGGTTTTTTAAATACCCCTTGAACGCACGTCGTAGGAGGGGCTTCCATATAGTGCACCCCCTGAGAGGTGTTGCTGGCGATTACTGGGTGAAGGGAGAGATGAGACAAGGGACAGAGAGAGAGAGACGGGCTGTCTGTACAAAGGAGAGGAAGGCCTCAGAGTGAAGGAGCGACACGAAGGTTGGCTGCAGTCTGAAGCATGGAAGCTGGCAGTGATTAGAAGGGAGGGCCGCGCCTTTGGGATGCAAAAGGAGAGCTATGGGCAGATGAAGGGAGTGAAGGAAGCCGAGTGGAGCCACCTGAATTGTGAAAGAGGGACTTTTTTTACATTATTGTGGATAAGTGTGCGGTCTTTGATTATCTTGTGGAGTACAGAGTTTTCAGGTATCTCTGTGTGGTGTTTTGTGTTGGTTGTTGGTTCCCCCTTTTTGTAGTTGTTGTATCAAAGTATGGGAGGTGAAGGACTATAGAGGCATGGTCTTTTTTCTTGTTTTCACCTCACAGCAAGCATCCAAGGAAAATAAATGATGAATGAGTACTGCCTGAATCAATCAAAAGTTTGAATGACTTACCCTTATACTCAGCTGGAGTATGGATGACTGAGGATTGATGATTTGGCCCTTGGTTTTCAATTGCGACATAAATCTGGCCTCTTTCCTCTTCCATTACTTTTGCTATTGTAACCGCTCTGGCTACTGCTTCCTGCAGACTGGGTGGAACTCTTTCTCTTTGGTTTTCCCAGTTTTGGGAGGGAGTTCTGAGATTACTCTATACAGAGGCAGATGGCCTCTTGGGATTGCCCTGATTTTGACGAGACGGTTGACTGGTCTCTGCATTCTAGGTCCTGACTTGCTTGTCCTCTCTTGACATGGCAGGAGTCGGGCAGTCTTTAAGCTGGTGACCGAAACCCTGACATCCAAAACATCTGTTCTCACTTCTAAGCTCCTCCCTTTGAGTCCTTGAAAAAGGTGGGGCTCCTGAGAAAGTGTTCTCAGGGAAGGGTCTTCCTTCTGAATCTGCCAGCATCTTGATTTTGACTTGGGCCTTGCTGCCTCTTTGGGGGTGGAAAGTTTAAAGCACTTCCCAAGGGTTGGAACCTTTTAAAGTTTGAGAGTGAAGGGTTTGGTGGGATCTTGACAACAAATGCCTTGGCAAAGTCCTTTGCCATTCTGACAACTTCCGCCCCCCATTGAGAGTGGTTTGGCATTTTTCACTAAAGTGTCTAATGGCTCGTTCATTCCTCGAATGAATCTAGCCATCAATTGCTCTTCATCCAAAAGTGGAGAATATTTGAGGAGAAGGGCAAATGCCTGATGGTACTCTTCAATTGTCCGGCTATCCTTCTTCAATTCCAAGAACTCATTCATTTTGGTTTCCAGGAAGCCCGGATGACAGAACCTTTTCCTGAGGTATGCTTTAAGATCTGACTAGGTCTGGGTATTTCTCTCGAGATGGTTTGTCTTACAATGGTTCCTCCATGTGACCCTGGCCGTTTCCACAATTTTTAGTCTGGTGAGAGCCATCTTGCTCCTCTCATTGTAATCGGTTACATCAAAGTACTCTTCCATGGCCTCAATCCATTTTTCCACTGCTTCACCTAACTGTTCCCCTTCACCCTTGAATGGACCATGTTGGGATTGGTGCAGGGCTTTACGAACATCCGGATCTAACTCTTCATCATCATCGGTAAGAGGATTTGGTTGCCTAGCACAGGCCGCGCGCCTCACGATTCTGACAAAACGAGATTTTTGTCAACTTAACTTCGTCATCAGATTTATGACTATTTAATTTTTGAGATTTATTTCTTAAATAATAAGTATTCCATCATAAATCATAAAAACAAGATTCACTCTGATAATTTTATTAACCAATATTCACAACCACTAAAACAATTTGGAATCTTTTACAAAACATCATTTATTATCAAAAGTTTCTGATATATACATAGAGCGTCTCGGCTCCAAAAGTCACTGCCTCAATCACGTACGATAAAAAGGCGATATTGCGATGGAGACATGCTATGATGTACACGATCCATCACTGATAAGGGTGCTGTTATTCTACTTCTAGGGATAAAGCGACTCAAAAGTCTAAAAATTTGGCAAGAATTTCTAAAATTCCGGGGCGAATGATTAAAGAGTTGGACATAATGAACAACTCCTAGCCTTATCAAGATCATGGCTAGTGAGATATTTTGCCTGAGTCTTTGAAGCTGATTGATATTGACATTAATACATTGCCCTCCGCCGAAGAACCACATGTGGTGACATCACTCTACATGATCAGGGAAGTATAGATCCTCAAAGTGACGTGTAAGATTCTCCCCCAACCTTCGAGGTATACAGGAGTAAGAATCTCCCTTTTTGATCTTATAATTATTCCCTCTCTAAAATAAAAGAAAGATTCTGTTTAAAAAAGGAAGAACCTTTTTCCTGAATACTTCTCAAGAGTCCCACCTGTTTTAAGGATTCAGAACAACGAGTTCAGAAGTGAGAATCGATGTTTTGGATATCAAGGTTTTGGTCTCGAGTACGACCCAAAAGAAGTTCTTTATCTCTTGGGAAGTATAAGAAGTTATCTCCCAGATATTGTGGACCAAAGAAAGTAGGTGATTTAACTTACGAACTTCTTTTATCTCCTCATCTCAAAGTTCTTAATGCCTTCTATAGAAAATTGTGCCAAACCCAAATCTTGGAAAGACGGTAAAACTTCAGTGGCAAGCTACCGTTGGCTTCTAAGTTACGCTAGCTCCTTCCTTTATATAAGTCATAACTTTTACTTGTCGCTCACAGTAATCTTACTCCCATCGATCTCCTTTCTTCCTAATCTCCTTCATGGCTTGGCAACAACAAGAATTAGTTTTATCCATAATGATTCCTCACCTTCAAGACGCAAGTGAGTCTGTGAAGAAGGATTTTATAGAACAGTATGAGTGCTCACTTTTCCCTCACTTGGGAACTTCTGTAGCGCAGACCAAATGGCGGACCTATCAAGACATAACTAGGGTAACACCCTGGGGTCAGCAGCACTTTCGCAACAATGTCCGCTTGGCCATGGTTATTGAAGCCTTGGGTTTGGGTCCCCGATACTACTGCGTCATGAGATCAAGGTATCCTGGGTTTTCTGAGCGGGTCTTCTTATTGGCGTGTTTTCTTCCTCATGAGAAGATATGCCTTTACCCCGTTTTTGGCTTGCCTCTCAGAGGTCCTTTTGTTAGATCACCTCATACCACTGAGATAGGTGCGGCAATAACCAGCAGAATCATTCCCATAGATGAGTTACCCTATACTTGTGCAGCTTGTGATGAGTGCTGCTTTTGTGATCATATGATGGACGGGCTTATGGAAGTGTAAAGAGTTCTTCTATTTTTACTGTATAAGTTCCGAGAATGAATAAAGTTTAAATCTTGTTCTTATCTTGAATCTTGCTCTCTTTGAGACTTTTTCTTGGTGGTTAATCCTGATTTAAATTTTTCTCTAAGTCTCATAATTCGTGCATCTTGCGAAATTATCCCAGTTTGCGAGATGAGGACATCTCGCATTTTTTAAGTGGGGTAGAATGTAAGATTCCTCCCCCAAACCCCTTTTTGATGTCTAGTATCTTCTTCTATAATCAATCCCTCTTCAGAAATATAAAAGACTTGTTTGTAACTGTTTTAACCTAGAGAGAGAAAATATTCTAGAGAGAGAATATTCAGATTTTTAATACTTTTAGATAGAAAATTATCTCATCTTATTAAAATAAGTTCCCCTGAAACAGAAATTCAAAAAAGAACTTTCCAATGTGCAATTGGAATTAATTAGAAATGTGTATAAAGGACCTTAGTCTAAGGGTCTAGATTTTCAGAAATTTTTGGATTATGGTCCAATTAAGGTTCCTATGGGCCAATAGCATCAATCCATGTGTAGGGAGGAGATAAATCCAATTTGAAAAAGAAGATACCCAAAAATGAGTAAATGCTCACATAAGATGAAGAGTTGAAAATGTACAAGGTTTATTAGTAAAAAATTATGAGCAATATTAAAAGTATGACATATGTAAGGAAGAGGAGTTCTTTAAGGGAGGTGCATATTTCACATAAGATGAAGAGTTGAAAATGTACAAGGTTTATTAGTAAAAAACTATGAGCAATATTAAAAATATGACATATGTAAGGAAGGGGAGTTCTTTAAAGGAGGTGCATATTTCACATGCTTGAATGAGTTTTAAACTCATAAAAATTGAGATATTTCATCTCTCCTCTCTCCTCATTTAAGTCTAGTTCCAAAAAGTTAGCTTAACTGACCTAAAAATGGTCAAATATTGACCAAACTGATTTAGAAAATTCTAGAATCAGTTTGTTTGGTTAGGAGCTCAATTTTTCCTATAAATAGAAGCCTCCCCCTTGTTGAAAAATATATAGTGTTTATGCATCGTTACTCTACTCCACCTAAGCCAAGAACTGTGAATTCATTTAATAATTCACTAGTTTTTGGAGCTTCCCTCTTTCTTCAATCCCCATTAGTGGCTCCATCAACATACTTAACCAATTGATTGGTTGGGGGCCTCTACCGTGAACAAAGAATCAAGCAAGTTGTAAGGTAATTAGTGAATATTGATCTTTCTATAATTTCTCAATGTTTCTCTCTTCTCAACCCCTCTCAAGCTTGAGAAGTTTAATTGGTATGGTTTTTTTTTAATGCTATTGAAGTTTGAATAGTAGTGAAGAGTTACATAATTTAATAAATGCTATTGAAGTTAATTTTCATTTATGTTTAAATTCTAATGATTCTTATGTAAATTCTCTCTCTCACTCAAGAAATGGTCATACTCATGACCCGTTCTCAATCCAAATCAAGCTTTTCATAAAGCTTTTCCTTAACCCAAGATTAAGCTATGCTTGAGGCCAAATTAATGGCTTTTTTTTTCTATGCTTTTAGTTTATGAATATTGATGATTCAATCCATTATGGATTAATAATCCAATTAGAGATCATTTTAATTATTTCCTTAATGATAAGCATTATCCCTTAGAAAAATTGAGATTTATCAGTCATAGCAGCGGAGCTATGGCAAAATTTTTATAAAAATTATGCATAAAATAATCTCATTCAAAGCATAAAATAATCTCATTCAAAGCATAAAAAGAGGACTTCCTACCATATTCTAGGAATTATCATCCTAGATTAATTGAAAGAATTTCATTACAATCATGGAGAAATTGAATTTTAATATTAGGCATAATGGATAAATTTTTATATCAAAAGTGTTATTTTTACCATTTTTATTTCATGCATAGAAGTATGCATAATGAAAAAATTTTTATATCAAAAGTGTTACTTTTATCATATTGTATTTCATGCATAGAGGTATGCATAAAAGTTGATTATTTTATTATAAAAGTGTGACTTTTATCATAATTGAATTTCATGCATATAGGTATGCATAAAAGATATTCTTTTTATACTAAAAGTGTGATTTTCCTCATAAATGGATTTTATGCTTAACTTAGATGCATAAGAGAAATTTTTTTATTCTAAAAGTGTAATTCCTACCAAATTGAATTTATGCATAAGAAGATGCATAAAAGATTGATTTTTTAATTCAAAAGTGTCATTCTCATCTAAATTGAATTTATGTATAGAAAAATGCATAAAAGATTAAAATTTAATTCAAAAGTGTCATTTTCATTAAAAATGAATTTATGCATAGGAAGATGCATAAAAGATTGATTTTTACTTTGAAAGTATTAATCTCCTTAAATAGAATTTATTCATAAATAAATGTGTAAAGAAATCTTATATCAAATGTAAGAATTCTCTTGTATTCTATAAATAGATAAGAGATGTGATAGGATGTGATAAGAGGTGTGATAAGATGCTTATGAAATAAGTTAGGAGGTGATAAGAGATGTGATAAGAGGTGTGATAAGAGGTGATAAGATGCTTATGAAATAAGTTAGGAGGTGATAAGATGAATTAAGATGTGTATGGGGGGATGAGTTAAGAAGTGTATGTGAATGTGAATGTAGATGTGGATGTATGTGAATGTGAATGTAGATGTGGATGTATAGATGTGAATGTGGAATGTGGATGTATAGATGTGGATGTATGTGAATGTGGATGTGGATGTATGTGAATGTGAATGTGGATGTGGATGTATGTATGTATGTGGATGTAGATGTGGATGTATGGATGTGTATGTATGAATGTGGATATGGGATGTGGATGTATAAATGAGGATGTGAAAATGGAGGCAAGCATGTAGATGTGGATGTATGAACGTGAAAATGGATATATGCATGAAGATATATATGCATAGATGTGAATGTGGATGTAGATGTGGATGTATAGATGTGAATGGATGTGGATGTATAGATGTGAATGGGAATGTGGATGTGGATGTATGTGAATGTGGATGTAGATGTGGATGTATAGATGTGAATGTGGAATGTGGATGTGGATGTATGTATGTATGTGGATGTAGATGTGGATGTATAGATGTGAATGGGAATGGGGATGTGGATGTATGAGAATGTGAATGTAGATGTGGATGTATAGATGTGAATGTGGAATGTGGATGTATAGATGTGGATGTATGGGAATGTGGATGTGGATGTATGTGAATGTGAATGTGGATGTGGATGTATGTATGTATGTGGATGTAGATGTGGATGTATGGATGTGCATGTATGAATGTGGATATGGGATGTGGATGTATAAATGAGGATGTGAAAATGGAGGTAAGCATGTAGATGTGGATGTATGGATGTGAATGTGGATGTGGATGTGGATGTATGGATGTGGATATGGATGTGTATGTATGAATGTGGATATGGGATGTGGATGTATAAATGAAGATGTGAAAATGGAGATAAGCATGTAGATGTGGATGTATGGATGTGAATGTGGATATGGATGTGGATGTATGGATGTGGATATGGATGTGAATATATGATATGTGATGTGAAGGAATTTGAAGTGAAGAGATGGAAAATGAGGTGATTGGATGAGTACACATATAAATGGAATGTGGAATAAGTAATGTGGATTAATGAGGAACAATGTGGAAAAATGAGAGTTAATATAGAAACTGTATTTGTAAACTGTTTGTAAATGCTGTTTGTAAATGGCTGTTTTATGTCAAGAATGCTCGGGAAGCATTTTGACCGTCTTGTGATTAAGGTCGTGGAGACCTAACTGATAAAGTTGCAACTGCTGCTGAGACGACGGAGAGTCAATGGAGGACGTCTCGCGTAGCAAGGTCGACCGAGGTCTTGACCAGCCTCGATTCGATTAAAATGGTGAGCTTCCGGTACGGTGGATGAGGGACCAAGGAAGCGGCCTATGAGTGAAGCGCTAGGTCACCTGCGAAGGATCCTAGAGGGTGCTGACCATACGGTGCTCGGGCTCTGGGTCGCCTAGGATACCCACGCGTGCGTCGAGGAAGATATTGGAACAAGGAGTAAGAGTTGTTTTGTGAAACCGGGCATGGATCTGGTTGACTGACCTTGCTGGTCCTCAACGGATGAGTCCATGGCTCTTTTATATGGATCTGTTGGTTGATCTTGCTGATCTTCAACGAGAGTCCATCTTGATAAATGATTATATTACCGAGTATTATGGGCTAGGAACTATGGAAACGGCCTCTGAGTGGACAGGTGGTGAGCGTTCTAGTTGCCAATGATGCCATAGATACTCTGATGATGAAGGAATGATGGGAAATTTGAGAATCAACCGGATAATTTGGAAGACTGTGATCAGTGGTACTATGGTTTCATTAAAGGATTGTTTTAAAGTTAGCTGATGCTAAGAATAAGGCAATTTCATATTGGGTGTGTAAGTGGTGTGCCTAATTTTATGTTTGCATGAACTTCCGGCTAGGGGGCCTTGGAACTCTTTTCCTTGGTACCCGGGACAAAACCTAACCAAATTCCAAATTAGATCCCATCACTACAGTGGTTGGGCGGTTGGCTAACCCATGGGATCGGATGGGGTTAGGCTGGACTGATGGATCCGTAAATCGAGACTTAACTTTTGTTAATACGATAGATAAAGTAAATCCCGGACAGTAATTGTTCTATGGATAGGAATCAACGGTTGTGCCTCTTGAATGGGGAAAAAAGCGTTGATCCCAATGATCCAAGTGCAGGTTTCTTCCTTCATCTGATCTAGTATCTTGAAGATACAATTGGATCAGCTTGATCAGAAATGATCTTGTCTTCGTTAGAGAAAAAAATTATCTTGGTGGAATCGCCCGTGCTTTCCGGTAAGGGAAGTTTTTTCCGGGTTCGGTTTTGGAAAAACCGACGGATTAGTCTCTTGTCCGGATATCCGTGGTGGACGAGGCCCCGAATGTGGGGTCCCCCTGTTCCCACCGAGCAATGGATTCGGGTACTAGCAGCGGAAGTAGCACTTCTCGCCCCTGAAACAGAAATTCAAAAAAGAACTTTCCAATGTGCAATTGGAATTAATTAGAAATGTGTATAAAGGACCTTAGTCTAAGGGTCTAGATTTTCAGAAATTTTTGGATTATGGTCCAATTAAGGTTCCTATGGGCCAATAGCATCAATCCATGTAGGGAGGAGATAAATCCAATTTGAAAAAGAAGATACCCAAAAATGAGTAAATGCTCACATAAGATGAAGAGTTGAAAATGTACAAGGTTTATTAGTAAAAAATTATGAGCAATATTAAAAGTATGACATATGTAAGGAAGGGGAGTTCTTTAAAGGAGGTGCATATTTCACATGCTTGAATGAGTTTTAAACTCATAAAAATTGAGATATTTCATCTCTCCTCTCTCCTCATTTAAGTCTAGTTCCAAAAAATTAGCTTAACTGACCTAAAAATGGTCAAATATTGACCAAACTGATTTAGAAAATTCGAGAATCAGTTTGTTTGGTTAGGAGCTCAATTTTTCCTATAAATAGAAGCCTCCCCCTTGTTGAAAAATATATAGTGTTTATGCATCGTTACTCTACTCCACCTAAGCCAAGAACTGTGAATTCATTTAATAATTCACTAGTTTTTGGAGCTTCCCTCTTTCTTCAATCCCCATTAGTGGCTCCATCAACATACTTAACCAATTGATTGGTTGGGGGCCTCTACCGTGAACAAAGAATCAAGCAAGTTGTAAGGTAATTAGTGAATATTGATCTTTCTATAATTTCTCAATGTTTCTCTCTTCTCAACCCCTCTCAAGCTTGAGAAGTTTAATTGGTATGGTTTTTTTTTAAATGCTATTGAAGTTTGAATAGTAGTGAAGAGTTACATAATTTAATAAATGCTATTGAAGTTAATTTTCATTTATGTTTAAATTCTAATGATTCTTATGTGAATTCTCTCTCTCACTCAAGAAATGGTCATACTCATGACCCGTTCTCAATCCAAATCAAGCTTTTCATAAAGCTTTTCCTTAACCCAAGATTAAGGCCAAATTAATGGCTTTTTTCTATGCTTTTAGTTTATGAATATTGATGATTCAATCCATTATGGATTAATAATCCAATTAGAGATCATTTTAATTATTTCCTTAATGATAAGCATTATCCCTTAGAAAAATTGAGATTTATCAGTCATAGCAGCGGAGCTATGGCAAAATTTTTATAAAAATTATGCATAAAATAATCTCATTCAAAGCATAAAAAGAGGACTTCCTACCATATTTTAGGAATTATCATCCTAGATTAATTGAAAGAATTTCATTACAATCATGGAGAAATTGAATTTTAATATTAGGCATAATGGATAAATTTTTATATCAAAAGTGTTATTTTTACCATTTTTATTTCATGCATAGAAGTATGCATAATGGATAAATTTTTATATCAAAAGTGTTATTTTTACCATTTTTATTTCATGCATAGAAGTATGCATAATGGAAAAATTTTTATATCAAAAGTGTTACTTTTATCATATTGGATTTCATGCATAGAGGTATGCATAAAAGTTGATTATTTTATTATAAAAGTGTGACTTTTATCATAATTGAATTTCATGCATATAGGTATGCATAAAAGATATTCTTTTTATACTAAAAGTGTGATTTTTCTCATAAATGGATTTTATGCTTAACTTAGATGCATAAGAGAAATTTTTTTATTCTAAAAGTGTAATTCCTACCAAATTGAATTTATGCATAAGCAGATGCATAAAAGATTGATTTTTTAATTCAAAAGTGTCATTCTCATCTAAATTGAATTTATGTATAGAAAAATGCATAAAAGATTAAAATTTAATTCAAAAGCATCATTTTTATTAAAAATGAATTTATGCATAGGAAGATGCATAAAAGATTGATTTTTACTTTGAAAGTATTAATCTCCTTAAATAGAATTTATTCATAAATAAATGTGTAAAGAAATCTTATATCAAATGTAAGAATTCTCTTGTATTCTATAAATAGATAAGAGATGTGATAGGATGTGATAAGAGGTGTGATAAGATGCTTATGAAATAAGTTAGGAGGTGATAAGAGATGTGATAAGAGGTGTGATAAGAGGTGATAAGATGCTTATGAAATAAGTTAGGAGATGATAAGATGAATTAAGATGTGTATGGGGGGATGAGGTAAGAAGTGTATGTGATAGGATAAGATGTATATGGGTTGTGATAGGGCGAGAATGGATGTGATGTAAAAGATTAGATGTGAAGGTATATGGGGTTATATAAATGGGAATGTGGAAATGGATGTATGTATGTGGATGTGTGGATGTGGAGATGGGAGTGTGGATGCATGAACGTGAAAATGGATATATGCATGAAGATATATATGCATAGATGTGAATGTGGATGTAGATGTGGATGTATAGATGTGAATGGATGTGGATGTATAGATGTGAATGGGAATGTGGATGTGGATGTATGTGAATGTGGATGTAGATGTGGATGTATAGATGTGAATGTGGAATGTGGATGTGGATGTATGTGAATGTGAATGTAGATGTGGATGTATAGATGTGAATGTGGAATGTGGATGTATAGATGTGGATGTATGGGAATGTAAATGAGGATGTGAAAATGGAGGTAAGCATGTAGATGTGGATGTATGAACGTGAAAATGGATATATGCATGAAGATATATATGCATAGATGTGAATGTGGGTGTAGATGTGGATGTATGAACATGAAAATGGATATATGCATGAAGATATATATGCATACATGTGAATGTGGATGTAGATGTGGATGTATAGATGTGAATGGATGTGGATGTATAGATGTGAATGGGAATGTGGATGTGGATGTATGTGAATGTGGATGTGGATGTATAGATGTGAATGTGGAATGTGGATGTGGATGTATGTATGTATGTGGATGTAGATGTGGATGTATAGATGTGAATGGGAATGGGGATGTGGATGTATGTGAATGTGAATGTAGATGTGGATGTATAGATGTGAATGTGGAATGTGGATGTATAGATGTGGATGTATGGGAATGTGGATGTGGATGTATGTGAATGTGAATGTGGATGTGGATGTATGTATGTATGTGGATGTAGATGTGGATGTATGGATGTGCATGTATGAATGTGGATATGGGATGTGGATGTATAAATGAGGATGTGAAAATGGAGGTAAGCATGTAGATGTGGATGTATGGATGTGAATGTGGATGTGGATGTGGATGTATGGATGTGGATATGGATGTGTATGTATGAATGTGGATATGGGATGTGGATGTATAAATGAAGATGTGAAAATGGAGATAAGCATGTAGATGTGGATGTATGGATGTGAATGTGGATATGGATGTGGATGTATGGATGTGGATATGGATGTGAATATATGATATGTGATGTGAAGGAATTTGAAGTGAAGAGATGGAAAATGAGGTGATTGGATGAGTACACATATAAATGGAATGTGGAATAAGTAATGTGGATTAATGAGGAACAATGTGGAAAAATGAGAGTTAATATAGAAACTGTATTTGTAAACTGTTTGTAAATGCTGTTTGTAAATGGCTGTTTTATGTCAAGAATGCTGGGGAAGCATTTTGACCGTCTTGTGATTAAGGTCGTGGAGACCTAACTGATAAAGTTGCAACTGCTGACGGAGAGTCAATGGAGGACGTCTCGCGTAGCAAGGTCGACCGAGGTCTTGACCAGCCTCGGTTCGATTAAAATGGTGAGCTTTCGGTACGGTGGATGAGGGACCAAGGAAGCGGCCTATGAGTGAAGCGCTAGGTCACCTGCGGAGGATCCTAGAGGGTGCTGACCATACGGTGCTCGGGCTCTGGGTCGCCTAGGATACCCACGCGTGCGTCGAGGAAGATATTGGAACAAGGAGTAAGAGTTGTTTTGTGAAACTGGGCATGGATCTGGTTGACTGACCTTGCTGGTCCTCAACGGATGAGTCCATGGCTCTTTTATATGGATCTGTTGGTTGATCTTGCTGATCTTCAACGAGAGTCCATCTTGATAAATGATTATATTGCCGAGTATTATGGGCTAGGAACTATGGAAACGGCCTCTGAGTGGACAGGTGGTGAGCGTTCTAGTTGCCAATGATGCCATAGATACTCTGATGATGAAGGAATGATGGGAAATTTGAGAATCAACCGGATAATTTGGAAGACTGTGATCAGTGGTACTATGGTTTCATTAAAGGATTGTTTTAAAGTTAGCTGATGCTAAGAATAAGGCAATTTCATATTGGGTGTGTAAGTGGTGTGCCTAATTTTATGTTTGCATGAACTTCCAGGGGGCCTTGGAACTCTTTTCCTTGGTACCCGGGACAAAACCTAACCAAATTCCAAATTGGATCCCATCACTACAGTGGTTGGGCAAATGGCTAACCCATGGGATCGGATGGGGTTAGGCTGGACTGATGGATCCGTAAATCGAGACTCAACTTTTGTTAATACGATAGATAAAGTAAATCCCGGACAGTAATTGTTCTATGGATAGGAATCAACGGCTGTGCCTCTTGAATGGGGAAAAAAGCGTTGATCCCAATGATCCAAGTGCAAGTTTCTTCCTTGATCTGATCTAGTATCTTGAAGATACAATTGGATCAGCTTGATCAGAAATGATCTTGTCTTCGTTAGAGAAAAAATTATCGTGGTGGAATCGCCCGTGCTTTCCGGTAAGGGAAGTTTTTCCGGGTTCGGTTTTGGAAAAACCGACGGATTAGTCTCTTGTCCGGATATCCGTGGTGGACGAGGCCCCGAATGTGGGACCCCTGTTCCGCGCGAGAAGTACTACTTCCGCTGCTAGTACCCGAATCCGTTGCTCGGTGGGAACAGGGGGACCTCACAGTTGGTTTTATAGATGTGAATGGGAATGTGGATGTGGATGTATGTGAATGTGGATGTAGATGTGGATGTATAGATGTGAATGTGGAATGTGGATGTGGATGTATGTATATATGTGGATGTAGATGTGGATGTATAGATGTGAATGGGAATGGGGATGTGGATGTATGTGAATGTGAATGTAGATGTGGATGTATAGATGTGAATGTGGAATGTGGATGTATAGATGTGGATGTATGGGAATGTGGATGTGGATGTATGTGAATGTGAATGTGGATGTGGATGTATGTATGTATGTGGATGTAGATGTGGATGTATGGATGTGTATGTATGAATGTGGATATGGGATGTGGATGTATAAATGAGGATGTGAAAATGGAGGTAAGCATGTAGATGTGGATGTATGGATGTGAATGTGGATGTGGATGTGGATGTATGGATGTGGATATGGATGTGTATGTATGAATGTGGATATGGGATGTGGATGTATAAATGAAGATGTGAAAATGGAGATAAGCATGTAGATGTGGATGTATGGATGTGAATGTGGATATGGATGTGGATGTATGGATGTGGATATGGATGTGAATATATGATATGTGATGTGAAGGAATTTGAAGTGAAGAGATGGAAAATGAGGTGATTGGATGAGTACACATATAAATGGAATGTGGAATAAGTAATGTGGATTAATGAGGAACAATGTGGAAAAATGAGAGTTAATATAGAAACTGTATTTGTAAACTGTTTGTAAATGCTGTTTGTAAATGGCTGTTTTATGTCAAGAATGCTGGGGAAGCATTTTGACCGTCTTGTGATTAAGGTCGTGGAGACCTAACTGATAAAGTTGCAACTGCTGTTGACGGAGAGTCAATGGAGGACGTCTCGCGTAGCAAGGTCGACCGAGGTCTTGACCAGCCTCGGTTCGATTAAAATGGTGAGCTTCCGATACGGTGGATGAGGGACCAAGGAAGCGGCCTATGAGTGAAGCGCTAGGTCACCTGCGAAGGATCCTAGAGGGTGCTGACCATACGGTGCTCGGGCTCTGGGTCGCCTAGGATACCCACGCGTGCGTCGAGGAAGATATTGGAACAAGGAGTAAGAGTTGTTTTGTGAAACCGGGCATGGATCTGGTTGACTGACCTTGCTGGTCCTCAACGGATGAGTCCATGGCTCTTTTATATGGATCTGTTGGTTGATCTTGCTGATCTTCAACGAGAGTCCATCTTGATAAATGATTATATTGCCGAGTATTATGGGCTAGGAACTATGGAAACGGCCTCTGAGTGGACAGGTGGTGAGCGTTCTAGTTGCCAATGATGCCATAGATACTCTGATGATGAAGGAATGATGGGAAATTTGAGAATCAACCGGATAATTTGGAAGACTGTGATCAGTGGTACTATGGTTTCATTAAAGGATTGTTTTAAAGTTAGCTGATGCTAAGAATAAGGCAATTTCATATTGGGTGTGTAAGTGGTGTGCCTAATTTTATGTTTGCATGAACTTCCGGCTAGGGGGCCTTGGAACTCTTTTCCTTGGTACCCGGGACAAAACCTAACCAAATTCCAAATTGGATCCCATCACTACAGTGGTTGGGCGGTTGGCTAACCCATGGGATCGGATGGGGTTAGGCTGGACTGATGGATCCGTAAATCGAGACTCAACTTTTGTTAATACGATAGATAAAGTAAATCCCGGACAGTAATTGTTCTATGGATAGGAATCAACGGCTGTGCCTCTTGAATGGGGAAAAAAGCGTTGATCCCAATGATCCAAGTGCAAGTTTCTTCCTTGATCTGATCTAGTATCTTGAAGATACAATTGGATCAGCTTGATCAGAAATGATCTTGTCTTCGTTAGAGAAAAAAATTATCCTGGTGGAATCGCCCGTGCTTTCCGATAAGGGAAGTTTTTTCCGGGTTCGGTTTTGGAAAAACCGACGGATTAGTCTCTTGTCCGGATATCCGTGGTGGACGAGGCCCCGAATGTGGGACCCCTGTCCCGCGCGAGAAGTGCTACTTCCGCTGCTAGTACCCGAATCCGTTGCTTGGTGGGAACAGGGGGACCTCACAGTTGGTATCAGAGCATTTGGCTAATAAAGATCAACTGAGAAACCAAATATGTCAAAAATTTATCAAGAAGCACAAAAAAGGTTGTAATTGTGTGATATAATTCATACAATTTGATATTCAAACTGAAATTCGTAAATTGGTAATTGGGTCTTCAGATGGAAGTACCGCAATTATATAGAATCCCTAACTTGCTTGAGGCCTAGACATGATGGTATTTACCTTATAATTCCAAGGGCCGTGACTACCGTATATACCGAGAGTATAACTGCAGCTCTTTACTGACAGTATATACGAGTAAATCTAAGACTTGAAATTATAAGCGTTAATGCTATCCAGATGATGATTTCGAATGTGGTTGATATGATTTTTAGTTCTGTTTGGAAACCGATGAATTGATTTGGATTCTGATTGAAAAATGATGATCCCTGAAAATGGATTGAAATGTAATAAGCTGAGCGAAACCACAAGGTGGATGATTGGGACGAGTCCCTGTAATGATAAATGATGAAAATGATTCAGCAAATCACTATGAGATTAGTGGATTGTGCTGTCAAATTGCTACTGTTAACACTTGACCGTTAGATCAAGTTAAGGGATGACAAATTGAGAACTTACTTGACTGAAATTCCCGTGGAGGAATGCTCAGAAGGAAATTTTTCGGTCTAATGAACCTTTATCATGTTAAAGATATGAATGATATGATCTGAATGAATTGTTATTTAATGATGAGTTCTAAGGGATATTTATCCCAGTATTCTGTTGGGTTGACCAGAATATAAGGAACCCCAGAAAAAAATTGGATCTTAAGAAAAAGAGTTGTCCTCTACTTTATGAGATGAGGACATCTCGCACTTTTTAAGTGGGGTAGAATGTAAGATTCTCCCCCAGCCTTCGAGGTATACAGGAGTGAGAATCTCCCTTTTTGATCTTATAATTATTCCCTCTCTAAAATAAAAGAAAGATTCTGTTTAAAAAAGGAAGAACCTTTTTCCTGAATACTTCTCAAGAGTCCCACCTGTTTTAAGGATTCAGAACAACAAGTTCAGAAGTGAGAATCGATGTTTTGGATATCAAGGTTTTGGTCTCGAGTACGACCCAAAAGAAGTTCTTTATCTCTTGGGAAGTATAAGAAGTTATCTCCCAGATATTGTGGACCAAAGAAAGTAGGTGATTTAACTTACGAACTTCTTTTATCTCCTCATCTCAAAGTTCTTAATGCCTTCTATAGAAAATTGTGCCAAACCCAAATCTTGGAAAGACGGTAAAACTTCAGTGGTGGCAAGCTACCGTTGGCTTCTAAGTTACGCTAGCTCCTTCCTTTATATAAGTCGTAACTTTTACTTGTCGCTCACAGTAATCTTACTCCCATCGATCTCCTTTCTTCCTAATCTCCTTCATGGCTTGGCAACAAGAATTAGTTTTATCCATAATGATTCCTCACCTTCAAGACGCAAGTGAGTCTGTGAAGAAGGATTTTATAGAACAGTATGAGCGCTCACTTTTCCCTCACTTGGGAACTTCTGTAGCGCAGACCAAATGGCGGACCTATTAAGACATAACTAGGGTAACACCCTGGGGTCAGCAGCACTTTCGCAACAATGTCCGCTTGGCCATGGTTATTGAAGCCTTGGGTTTGGGTCCCCGATACTACTGCGTCATGAGATCAAGGCATCCTGGGTTTTCTGAGCGGGTCTTCTTATTGGCGTGTTTTCTTCCTCATGAGAAGATATGCCTTTACCCCGTTTTTGGCTTGCCTCTCAGAGGTCCTTTTGTTAGATCACCTCAGATAGGTGCGGCAATAACCAGCAGAATCATTCCCATAGATGAGTTACCCTATACTTGTGCAGCTTGTGATGAGTGCTGCTTTTGTGATCATATGATGGACGGGCTTATGGAAGTGTAAAGAGTTCTTCTATTTTTACTGTATAAGTTCCGAGAATGAATAAAGTTTAAATCTTGTTCTTATCTTGAATCTTGCTCTCTTTGAGACTTTTTCTTGGTGGTTAATCCTGATTTAAATTTTTCTCTAAGTCTCATAATTCGTGCATCTTGCGAAATTATCCCAGTTTGCGAGATGAGGACATCTCGCGTTTTTTAAGTGGGGTAGAATGTAAGATTCCTCCCCCAAACCCCTTTTTGATGTCTAGTATCTTCTTCTATAATCAATCCCTCTTCAGAAATATAAAAGACTTGTTTGTAACTGTTTTAACCTAGAGAGAGAAAATATTCTAGAGAGAGAATATTCAGATTTTTAATACTTTTAGATAGAAAATTATCTCATCTTATTAAAATAAGTTCCCCTGAAACAGAAATTCAAAAAAGAACTTTCCAATGTGCAATTGGAATTAATTAGAAATGTGTATAAAGGACCTTAGTCTAAGGGTATAAAGGACCTTAGTCTAAGGGTCTAGATTTTCAGAAATTTTTGGATTATGGTCCAATTAAGGTTCCTATGGGCCAATAGCATCAATCCATGTGTAGGGAGGAGATAAATCTAATTTGAAAAAGAAGATACCCAAAAATGAGTAAATGCTCACATAAGATGAAGAGTTGAAAATGTACAAGGTTTATTAGTAAAAAATTATGAGCAATATTAAAAGTATGACATATGTAAGGAAGAGGAGTTCTTTAAGGGAGGTGCATATTTCACATAAGATGAAGAGTTGAAAATATACAAGGTTTATTAGTAAAAAACTATGAGCAATATTAAAAATATGACATATGTAAGGAAGGGGAGTTCTTTAAAGGAGGTGCATATTTCACATGCTTGAATGAGTTTTAAACTCATAAAAATTGAGATATTTCATCTCTCCTCTCTCCTCATTTAAGTCTAGTTCCAAAAAGTTAGCTTAACTGACCTAAAAATGGTCAAATATTGACCAAACTGATTTAGAAAATTCTAGAATCAGTTTGTTTAGTTAGGAGCTCAATTTTTCCTATAAATAGAAGCCTCCCCCTTGTTGAAAAATATATAGTGTTTATGCATCGTTACTCTACTCCACCTAAGCCAAGAACTGTGAATTCATTTAATAATTCACTAGTTTTTGGAGCTTCCCTCTTTCTTCAATCCCCATTAGTGGCTCCATCAACATACTTAACCAATTGATTGGTTGGGGGCCTCTACCGTGAACAAAGAATCAAGCAAGTTGTAAGGTAATTAGTGAATATTGATCTTTCTATAATTTCTCAATGTTTCTCTCTTCTCAACCCCTCTCAAGCTTGAGAAGTTTAATTGGTATGGTTTTTTTTTAATGCTATTGAAGTTTGAATAGTAGTGAAGAGTTACATAATTTAATAAATGCTATTGAAGTTAATTTTCATTTATGTTTAAATTCTAATGATTCTTATGTAAATTCTCTCTCTCACTCAAGAACGGGTCATACTCATGACCCGTTCTCAATCCAAATCAAGCTTTTCATAAAGCTTTTCCTTAACCCAAGATTAAGCGATGCTTGAGGCCAAATTAATGGCTTTTTTTTTCTATTCTTTTAGTTTATGAATATTGATGATTCAATCCATTATGGATTAATAATCCAATTAGAGATCATTTTAATTATTTCCTTAATGATAAGCATTATCCCTTAGAAAAATTGAGATTTATCAGTCATAGCAGCGGAGCTATGGCAAAATTTTTATAAAAATTATGCATAAAATAATCTCATTCAAAGCATAAAAAGAGGACTTCCTACCATATTCTAGGAATTATCATCCTAGATTAATTGAAAGAATTTCATTACAATCATGGAGAAATTGAATTTTAATATTAGGCATAATGGATAAATTTTTATATCAAAAGTGTTATTTTTACCATTTTTATTTCATGCATAGAAGTATGCATAATGGAAAAATTTTTATATCAAAAGTGTTACTTTTATCATATTGGATTTCATGCATAGAGGTATGCATAAAAGTTGATTATTTTATATATAAAAGTGTGACTTTTATCATAATTGAATTTCATGCATATAGGTATGCATAAAAGATATTCTTTTTATACTAAAAGTGTGATTTTCCTCATAAATGGATTTTATGCTTAACTTAGATGCATAAGAGAAATTTTTTTATTCTAAAAGTGTAATTCCTACCAAATTGAATTTATGCATAAGAAGATGCATAAAAGATTGATTTTTTAATTCAAAAGTGTCATTCTCATCTAAATTGAATTTATGTATAGAAAAATGCATAAAAGATTAAAATTTAATTCAAAAGTGTCATTTTCATTAAAAATGAATTTATGCATAGGAAGATGCATAAAAGATTGATTTTTACTTTGAAAGTATTAATCTCCTTAAATAGAATTTATTCATAAATAAATGTGTAAAGAAATCTTATATCAAATGTAAGAATTCTTTTGTATTCTATAAATAGATAAGAGATGTGATAGGATGTGATAAGAGGTGTGATAAGATGCTTATGAAATAAGTTAGGAGGTGATAAGAGATGTGATAAGAGGTGTGATAAGAGGTGATAAGATGCTTATGAAATAAGTTAGGAGGTGATAAGATGAATTAAGATGTGTATGGGGGGATGAGGTAAGAAGTGTATGTGAATGTGAATGTAGATGTGGATGTATGTGAATGTGAATGTAGATGTGGATGTATAGATGTGAATGTGGAATGTGGATGTATAGATGTGGATGTATGGGAATGTGGATGTGGATGTATGTGAATGTGAATGTGGATGTGGATGTATGTATGTATGTGGATGTAGATGTGGATGTATGGATGTGTATGTATGAATGTGGATATGGGATGTGGATGTATAAATGAGGATGTGAAAATGGAGGTAAGCATGTAGATGTGGATGTATGAACGTGAAAATGGATATATGCATGAAGATATATATGCATAGATGTGAATGTGGATGTAGATGTGGATGTATAGATGTGAATGGATGTGGATGTATAGATGTGAATGGGAATGTGGATGTGGATGTATGTGAATGTGGATGTAGATGTGGATGTATAGATGTGAATGTGGAATGTGGATGTATGTATGTATGTATGTGAATGTGGAATGTGGATGTGGATGTATGTATGTATGTATGTGGATGTAGATGTGGATGTATAGATGTGAATGGGAATGGGGATGTGGATGTATGTGAATGTGAATGTAGATGTGGATGTATAGATGTGAATGTGGAATGTGGATGTATAGATGTGGATGTATGGGAATGTGGATGTGGATGTATGTGAATGTGAATGTGGATGTGGATGTATGTATGTATGTGGATGTAGATGTGGATGTATGGATGTGTATGTATGAATGTGGATATGGGATGTGGATGTATAAATGAGGATGTGAAAATGGAGGTAAGCATGTAGATGTGGATGTATGGATGTGAATGTGGATGTGGATGTGGATGTATGGATGTGGATATGGATGTGTATGTATGAATGTGGATATGGGATGTGGATGTATAAATGAAGATGTGAAAATGGAGATAAGCATGTAGATGTGGATGTATGGATGTGAATGTGGATATGGATGTGGATGTATGGATGTGGATATGGATGTGGATGTATGGATGTGAATGTGGATATGGATGTGGATGTATGGATGTGGATATGGATGTGAATATATGATATGTGATGTGAAGGAATTTGAAGTGAAGAGATGGAAAATGAGGTGATTGGATGAGTACACATATAAATGGAATGTGGAATAAGTAATGTGGATTAATGAGGAACAATGTGGAAAAATGAGAGTTAATATAGAAACTGTATTTGTAAACTGTTTGTAAATGCTGTTTGTAAATGGCTGTTTTATGTCAAGAATGCTGGGGAAGCATTTTGACCGTCTTGTGATTAAGGTCGTGGAGACCTAACTGATAAAGTTGCAACTGCTGACGGAGAGTCAATGGAGGACGTCTCGCGTAGCAAGGTCGACCGAGGTCTTGACCAGCCTCGGTTCGATTAAAATGGTGGGCTTTCGGTACGGTGGATGAGGGACCAAGGAAGCGGCCTATGAGTGAAGCGCTAGGTCACCTGCGAAGGATCCTAGAGGGTGCTGACCATACGTACGGTGCTCGGGCTCTGGGTCGCCTAGGATACCCACGCGTGCGTCGAGGAAGATATTGGAACAAGGAGTAAGAGTTGTTTTGTGAAACCGGGCATGGATCTGGTTGACTGACCTTGCTGGTCCTCAACGGATGAGTCCATGGCTCTTTTATATGGATCTGTTGGTGGATCTTGCTGATCTTCAACGAGAGTCCATCTTGATAAATGATTATATTGCCGAGTATTATGGGCTAGGAACTATGGAAACGGCCTCTGAGTGGACAGGTGGTGAGCGTTCTAGTTGCCAATGATGCCATAGATACTCTGATGATGAAGGAATGATGGGAAATTTGAGAAAATCGGATAATTTGGAAGACTGTGATCAGTGGTACTATGGTTTCATTAAAGGATTGTTTTAAAGTTAGCTGATGCTAAGAATAAGGCAATTTCATATTGGGTGTGTAAGTGGTGTGCCTAATTTTATGTTTGCATGAACTTCCGGCTAGGGGGCCTTGGAACTCTTTTCCTTGGTACCCGGGACAAAACCTAACCAAATTCCAAATTGGATCCCATCACTACAGTGGTTGGTGGGCGGTTGGCTAACCCATGGGATCGGATGGGGTTAGGCTGGACTGATGGATCCGTAAATCGAGACTCAACTTTTGTTAATACGAAAGATAAAGTAAATCCCGGACAGTAATTGTTCTATGGATAGGAATCAACGGTTGTGCCTCTTGAATGGGGAAAAAAACGTTGATCCCAATGATCCAAGTGCAAGTTTCTTCCTTGATCTGATCTAGTATCTTGAAGATACAATTGGATCAGCTTGATCAGAAATGATCTTGTCTTCGTTAGAGAAAAAAATTATCCTGGTGGAATCGCCCGTGCTTTCCGGTAAGGGAAGTTTTTTCCGGGTTCGGTTTTGGAAAAACCGACGGATTAGTCTCTTGTCCGGATATCCGTGGGACGAGGCCCCGAATGTGGGACCCCTGTCCCGCGCGAGAAGTGCTACTTCCGCTGCTAGTACCCGAATCCGTTGCTCGGTGGGACCCCTGTCCCGCGCGAGAAGTGCTACTTCCGCTGCTAGTACCCGAATCCGTTGCTCGGTGGGAACAGGGGGACCTCACAGTATCCAAAAATTTCTGAAAATCTAGACCCTTAGACTAAGGTCCTTTATACACATTTCTAATTAATTCCAATTGCACATTGGAAAGTTCTTTTTTGAATTTCTGTTTCAGGGGAACTTATTTTAATAAGATGAGATAATTTTCTATCTAAAAGTATTAAAAATCTGAATATTCTCTCTCTAGAATATTTTCTCTCTCTAGGTTAAAACAGTTAGAAACAAGTCTTTTATATTTCTGAAGAGGGATTGATTATAGAAGAAGATACTAGACATCAAAAAGGGGTTTGGGGGAGGAATCTTACATGACGAGCGAACCTCACTCTGCTTCCTTGGGTTGTAGCAGAGTTGATGAGATGTTCAAAGGCAAGGGCGATCATATCCTAACTCTGGGAAAGTCCAAGAATGCTATACAGATTTGGGGTATCCATCTAAAAATCCAATTCAATTTATGAATTCATTTCAAACATAATCTTAGCAAGTGAAAGCATTTTTTTACAAATTTACTTAAAAATTTTAGGCAATTTCTGCTACTGCTGTTTCATAAGTTTACAACAGCACTCTAATACGAGCTATGAGATCCCACTGCCCCCTCTGCGCACCGGCGGATTCCCGGTTGCTAGCAGTGGAAGTAGCTTCCTCTTGTGCGGGGAAGGGTTTCCCACTTGGAGCCTCACCCTCGAATGTCCGGACACGAGACTAACCTGGTGGTCATTCCGAAACCGAAACCGGGAAAATTTCCCTTGCCCAGAAAACGGAGACGATTCTACCTTTTTTATTTCCTTAAACAAATTTTCCAACAGGGTCAAGAGACTAAACTAACCTTCATCTGATTAAACTAGATAGAAGGAAAACTATTACAGACTTAACTTGAAGAAATCAACGCTTTTTTCCTAACTAAATTAGGCACAACCGTTGATCTATTCATTTGAGAAGTCTTCAGGCATTTGTTTATCTACGCGAGTTATAAGCGTATTCCTATTATTCAATTACATTATTAAAACTCTACTAATTCCAGCCTAACCCCATCCAGCCCCCCATGGCCACCGCCCAACCACTGGAATTGGTAGAACTAGACAAGTACTCACCCACCCATAATTGAATGCCTTTCTTAACTTTTGCTTTCGAACACACTCCTCTTTAAACTTTAACCTTATAAAACAATCCATTGACAAACAGTTATTGATTACAGATGTCATAACTCAAAATTTCCATCCAATCCTTGTTTCTCAACAAAAACAGTATCACTCTGGACTCTCCGTTGAGACTAGCTGGTTAGCAAAACAAGATCCAGTAACAGATTACAATAAACATTGGTCCATCATACAATATCTTCCTTGACATACGCATGGGTGTCCTCGGCACTGCGAGCTCGTACATTGCCTAGTCAAAACCCTCCAAGATCCTCCTTAGGTGTCCTGGCGCTTCACTCAGGGACTGCTTTTTCAGCCCTCATCCATCGTACCGGAAGCACAACATTTTAACCATACTGAGGCTGGTCAAGACCTGGGCAGGCTTTGCCGCGTGAGTTGTCCCTTGAACACTCCCCATTAGCTGTTGCAACCGAACTTCCCTTAGAAAAACACATATACCAAATGCTCCCTCCAGCATTCTGGCGTAAGACAGTCCTTTAAGAAGACAGGGTTTCTATGCAAGTTTTCAGTTTTGATTTTCTTTTGAATACGATGAGTATATCTTAAATCCGTATCCCCAAAACTTCATACACGTAATACTGAATTTCAAAACAGAATTCCTCGAATTCTTTAACCTTGATCCTCATATCAATTCAAAGGGTCTCAACTTAGTTTCAAATTTGGTGGGTGATTTGAGTGTATTTTCCTGAATTGGTCACATCGTCTTTCCTTGAAACTGACGAAAGAGTTTGGTCTTGGTCATAGTCTGATTCAGGTTTCGAGTCTGAAGGTTCTTCCTGAACTATCTTTCTCAAAAAGGGGGTGATATTTCAATTACTATTTTACTGAATTTTATTCATTGAATATTCACTTAACTAATTTCTAAAACTAATAACGAATTACTATGAGGAATAAATTAATTAATTATCTAAAATTTCGACTTCGATAGAGTTTCAGAATTTTCTCATTACTATCTGAGTGAATATGAAACGATAGAAATTTCTCTCACAGAGTATTTTTTTATTCATTTATCAATTATTCATGGAAATTAAACATAGAATTAAAGAGAACTGTAATTTTGATATAAAAATTCTTTATGCATCTATTTATGCATAAAATCCAACTTCAATGGAAAAAACACTTTTATATAAAAGAAAATCCTTTTATACATCTATTTATGCATAAAATAAATTTAATTATGAATAACACTTTTAAAATAAAAAGAATTTCTGTTATGCATCCTTCCATGCATAGAAATTAAATTCAATGAAAATAACACTTCTATAATAAAAACATTTCTTTTATGCATCTTTCCATGCATAGAAATGAAATCTAATGAAAATAACACTTTTATAATAAAAAAACTTTCAATATGCATTTTTCTATGCATAGAATTTAAATCTAATAAAAATGACACTTTTATAATTAAAAAATTTCCAATATGCATCTTTCTATGCATAGAAATCAAATCTAATGAAAATAACACTTTTATAATAAAAATAATTTCTTTTATGTATCTTTCCATGAATAGAGATTAAATCTAATAAAAATAACACTTTTATAATAAAAAAATTTCCAATATGCATCTTTCTATGCATAGAATTTAAAACTAATGAAAATAACACTTTTATAATAAGAAAATTTCCAATATGCATCTTTCTATGCATAGAATTAAAATCTAATGGAAATAACACTTTAATAATAAAAAAAATTTCCAATATGCATCTTTCTATGCATAGAATTTAAATCTAATGAAAATAACACTTTTATAATAAAAGAAAATCCTTTTATGCATCTATTTATGTATAAAATAGGAATAACACTTTTAAAATAAAAAGAATTTTTTTAGAATGCACAGACGGTGGGGATTACTCTTTTAGAATATTATAAAGATAAAACCTATTTTCACAAAATTTAAGAAAATTTTGCCATAACCTCCTTTGTATGGCTGACCATTTCTCAATTTTTATATTTGAATATTACTTTAAAATTAATCTTAATTGAAGTGAAACACTCTAATCTAATCAATTTTTACTTTCTAAAGAGTAATCAATAAGAGAAGTTTAACTCAATTTATTTGTTACTCATTTTAGGATAAAGAAAGGCTGAGCTCTTAATGAAGAGAAGGGGGAAGCCTTTTCATCAAAGCTTAACATCATATTCACATTAAAAAGCAAAGAAATCAGAAAACCATAGATTAAAATTAAAAAAAGTAGAATTTTTAACTTACACCGAGTTTTGTGAGCTTTCCTTTGGCTTGAGGGATTGAGAGTTCTACTCTTGTTTGGATCAAGAGTGGCCACCAGTTCTTTGTAGAAAAAACAAGTGAATTATCAAGTGAATTCAATGTTTTTGGCTCTAGGGAGGAGTAGAGTAAACACTATTAAGCTTTTACAAAGGGGGAGGCTTCTATTTATAGAAAAAAGTGAGCCTCTAACCAAGCAAAATGATTCTAGAATTTTCCAGGTCAGTTTGGTCAATTTTTGATCATTTTTGGGTCAGTTTAGCTTACTTTTTGAAACTAGACTTGAATCAGGAGAGAGGAGAGATGAAATATCTCATTATTTGTGAGTTTAAAACTCCTCCACACATGTGAATTAAGCACCTCCTTCATGAGGGGGAATCCCCACTTTGAGGTGTCAAAATTTTATTTTTTTAGTATTTCCTTTGGTCCTTAGTCCACTCTTCATCTTATGTGAGTATTTACTCATTTTTTGGGGGTTTTTCTTTTTTTCTTCAATTTATCTCCTCCCTACATTTGGATTAATATGATTGGCCCCTCAGAACCTTAATCCAAAATTTTCAGGAAATCTGGACCCTTAGGCTAAGATCTTTTTAGCAGATTATAATTTATTTCTAATAAACCTTAGGAAATTCTTTTTAAACTTCTATTTTAAGAGAGTTTATTTTAATAAGAAAGGATATTTTTCCATCCAAAGATATCTAAAAGCTAAGTTATCTCTCTCTAGAACATTTTCTCGTGAACATTTTCTCTCTGTAGGGGCCAAAACAGGTAGAAACAAGATCTTTTATTATTCTGAAAAGGGGATTGATTATAGGGGAAGATAGTGGACATCTTGAGGGCTGGGGAGGAATCTTACAAAGACTGCCCAACTCCTGCCATGTCAAGAGGGAAGGGAAGTCAAGGACCCAGAGTGCAGAGAGACCACCCTCTTTGTATCAGTCCGTCTCGCCAAAATCAGGGCAATCCCAAGAGGACTCTAGCTCAACCATCTACCTTTGTTCAGAGTAGTCTCTGAACTCCCTCCTAGAATTGGGGTAACTAAAGAGAAAGAGTTCTACCCCAATCTGCAGTTATGATAGCAAAAGTAGTGGAAGATGAAAGAGGTCAGATTTATACCGTGATTGAAAACCAAGGGCCAAATCATCAATTCTCTGTCATCCATACTCCAGCTGAGTATAAGGGTAAGCCATTCAAGCTTTTGATTGATTTAGGCAGTACTCATTCATTTATTTCCCCAGGATGCTTGCGTAAGCTAGTCTTAGAACAGAAATCAGGGAAACCTATGCAAGTTAAATTGGCTAGTGGGAAGATTCTTTTCACTCACCATGCAATAGATCGTATTCAGTTCAATCTAGATGGGAATGTAATTGACTGCCAGTTTTCAGAGTCTTACCTTTGGGAGTTTTTGAAGGAATCCTTGGAATGGATTGGCTCCACAAAAATCAAGCTGACTTCACTGTCTCACAATGGAACCATTTCCTTTCGTGACCGTCTCACGGGAACAAAGTTCAAGAAACTGGAATTTCCGAATCCCCATATCTGCAATTAGTAAAAGCTTCTAGGTTACTGAAAGGACTTAGAAAGAAGCAGCTCATTTATGTTGTCAAAATGAATCCAATAGACACAAAGTTAGAGGCTAAAGGACTAGAATGGTTAAGTGAGTATGATGATTTATTCCCAGTAGAGCTAACTGAGATGCCTCCAATTCAGGAAGTAGATCATGAGATAGAATTGACCCCTGGAGCTCAGTAATAAGCCCAGCGCACGTAGCCCAGCGCACATACAAAATGCCAGTCCCCCTGAAGCCATTGAACTCAAGGAATAGCTTAGGTAGCTGTTAGAACAAGGGTTTGTAAGACCCAGTGTTTCACCTTGGGGAGCGCCAGTTCTTCAGAAAAAGAAGGATGGAACGTTAAGACTCTGTGTGGATTACACAAGTCTCAATCAGCTGACAGTTAAGAATAAGTATCCTATCTCCAGAATTGATGAGCTTCTAGACATGCTAAATGGAGCCCAGATCTTCACAAAGATAGATCTCAAATCAGGGTATTACCAGATCAAGATTAATGAGCAAGATATCGCGAAAGACAGCCACCATCAATACTCGCTATGGGCACTATGAATTTACTATCATGCTGTTTGGATTGAGAAATGCCCCTGCTACATTCGATCGCCTAATGCAGGACATTCGCAGAGACATTCGCAGAGAATACTTGGATGATTTTGTTCTCGTTTTCTTTGATGATATTCTAATTTACTCAAAGGATGCAGCTGACCATGAAGCTCAAGTCCGTAAAGTTCTTGAGATTCTAAGGAAGCACCAACTCTTTGCAAAAAAGAGCAAATGCACTTTCTCTGTCGACCATGTTGAATACTTGGGCTTTCTGGTATCCAAAGACAGAATTTCTCCAGATTCTGCAAAAGTCCAAGCACTCATAGATTGGCCTGAACAAAAGACAGTAAAAGAAGTCAGAGGATTCTTGGGATTAACAGGTTGGTATAGAATTTTTATACCTAAGTATGCTCTCATAGCTTCCCCCCCTGACTAATCTTCTCAAGAGGAATACCCCATTTCAATAGTCTACCAAGTGTCAGAGCGCTTTTGATAAGCTGAAGACCGCCTTGGTAACCAATCCCATTCTGAAGTTACCAAATTTCTCTCTACCCTTTGAGGTAGTAAAACTGATGCCAGTGGTTTTGTTCTGGGAGGTGTGCTCATGCAGGAAGGTCATGCAGGAAGGTCATGCAGTGTCCTATGAATCCCAAAAACTCAAAACACATGAGAGGAATTATGCTGTCCAATGACCTAGTAGTCTATGCCCTGAAGTTGTGGAGACATTACCTACTGGGTCAAAGATTCACTTTGATGAAGGATTATCAGAGCTTAAAGTGGATCTTCACTCTGAAGGATCTCAACATGCGCCAACGAAGGTGGATGTAGACCTTGCAGGAATCGGATTTTGAAATCAACTACCGCCCACGCAAAGAAAATGTGGTAGCAGATGCCCTGAGCAGAAAAGCCTCCCTACTTGCAATCACAGTAGTGTCAAATCCTTTGATTAATCAAGCTAGCAAGAGAGAAGATCATGCAGGATAGGCTCTTTGGCCCTATTGCTACCCTACTTGTGTAGGAAAGTAGAACTCCTCAGGAGTTGAACCGAGTTCAAGGGTACAACCTAGATGAAGGAATTATGTATTATAATAGCAAGCTATGCATTCCCAATGATGAGGGAACTAAGAGTCAAATTCTGGATGAAGTCCATGATAGCCTTATAGCAGGACATCGAGGTTTCATCAAGACCTGCATGTTTGTAAAGAAAAGCTTCTTTTGGCCTGGTTTAAAAAAGGATGTACTTAATCATGTATGTCAATGCCTGATATGTCAGAAAGTCAAAGCAAAGAGAGTAAAAATGCCTAGGAAGTTATATCCATTAGACATCCCCCAGATGAAGTGGGAATGTATCAGTATGAATTTTATTATTGGACTACCTTCAGTGCAATCAGGTTACAACTCCATATTCATGGTAGTTGACAGACTAACCAAAGTTACCCATCTGACTCCAATAAAATAAACCTACAGTGCAGTGGGTATGTGGCCAGAGTGTTCCTCAAGGAAATCTTCAGATTGCATGGCCTACCTAGGAGAATAGTAATAAGTGATAGGAGATCCCAAATTCACGTCAAGTTTCTAGACTGCATTCTTCGAAGCAGTAGGAACTTTCTTGGATCTCAGCACAGCTTACCACCCCGAGACCGGATGGTCAAACAGAAAGGGTGAACCAAGTAATCGAAGATATACTTCGGTCATGCTGTGGCAAGGAACTCAAGAAGTGGCTAAGCTATCTGCACCTAGTCAAATTCACCTATAATGCTTCTTATCACCGAAGTATCGGGATGAGCCCTTTCAAAGCTCTGTATGGACAAGACTGCTTAACACCATTAACTTGGTCTGACCCATTGATTAGGGTCAAGATGTCTAGACAGATGCTTGACGACATGGAGCACTAGATGCAGTCAATCCGCAAGGATATAAAAGCTACCCAGGATAGACAGAAGCAGTATGCATATAAGAAGAGGTCAGACAGAAAATTCGAAGAAGTAGATATGGTATTCATTTAAGTATGCCCCAAAAGAAGTTCTCTATCTCTTGGGAAGTACAAGAAGTTATCCCCCCCCAGATTCTGTGGGCCATATCTGATTACAAAAAAAACAGGTGACTTAGGCTATGAACTTCTTCTGCCTCCTCATCTCAAAGTACACAATGTATTTCATGTCAGCCTACTTAAGAAGTATGTACCGAGCCCTAATTATGATGAACTCTTAACTTCTTCAACCCAAGGGCAGATTGAACTCCACTGAAGAAATCCTTTATGTTTGAGAGAAGGTTCTTAGGAACAAAATTCTGAGAATTATTAGTCAAATGGAAGTTCTATCCTTTTAAAGACGCCACCTCAGAGAAAGAAGCCAAACTGATGCAGGATTACCCCCAGTTTGCGAGATGAGACATCTCGCGTTTTTCAAGTGGGAGAGAATGTAAGATTCCTCCCCAGCCCCTCAAGATGTCCAGCTTCTTCCCCTGTAATCAATCCCCTTTTTAGAATAATAAAAGATCTTGTTCTTACCTGTTTTGGCCTAGAGAGAGAAAATGTTCTAGAGAGAGATAATTGAGTTTTTAGATATTTTTAGATGAAAAAATATCCCTTCTTATTAAAATAAATTCCCTCCAAAACAGAAGTTCAAAGAGAAATTCCTAAGGTGCATTAGAGATAAATTAATGTGCACAAAAGACCTTAGCCTGAGGGTCCAGATTTTTTGAAAATTTTGGATTAAGGTTCCTATGGACCAATTAGATTAATCCAAATGTAGGGAGGAGATAAATTGAAGAATAAAAGAAAAACCCCCCAAAAATGAGTAAATGTTCACATAAGATGAAGAGTGGACTAAGGACCAAAGAAAATAGTTAAAAAAATGATTTTTGACACCTTAGAGTAGGGATCTCCCCTCATGAAGTAGGCACCTTTTTCTCATCATTACCTCCCAATTTTAAATCAATAAAGTTAGATATTTCATCTCTCCTCTCTCTTATTTCAAATCAATAAAATTAGATATTTCATCTCTCCTCTCTCTTATTTCAGAACTGGATCCAAAAAGTAAGCTGAATTGATCCAAAAATAAAATTGACCAAACTAATCTGGAAAATTCTAGAATTAGTTTGCTTGGTTAGAGGTTCACTTTTTCCTATAAATAGAAGCCTCCCCCTTTGTAAAAGCTTAATGGTGTTTATGCACTGTTACTCTACTCCTCCTATCCTGAGCCATTTACATTGAATTGCTTGATAATTCAATTGTTTTTGGCCTAATCCTCTCCAAGTGAATTTGGTGGCCACTCTTGTTTCAAAAAAGAATAGAACCCTGAATCCCTCAAGCCAAAGGAAAGCTTACAAGCTCCATGTAAGCTAAATTTCTTACTTTTGGAATTTAAAACTATGGTTTTCTTAATTTCTATACTTTACAAAATGTTTGAATTAAATTCTAATGCTATGCCTTGATGGAAAGGCCACCCCCTTCTCTTCTTTACATTTCAGCCTTTCTTAATCCTAGAAAGATTAATTAAACTCTTTTTTCCTATTTACTCTCTTGATTTTTAAAAATGGTGTAGATTAGAATTCTTAGAATCTAATCTAGGTTAATTTAAGTCAAAAATGGAATGTTAAAATTGAGAAATGGTCTGCCATACAAAGGAGGTTATGGCCAAATTTTCCAAAATTTTATGGAAATGGAAGTTTATTTTTTTTGTTATTCCAAAAGAGTAATTCACACCATTTTTACATCTAAAAGAAATATTCTAATTACTCCATGTACATATTCATCTATGAATATGCATGGATATCACTGATATTAATTATTAAATTCATTTTATGCATTAATAGATGCATAAAAGGATTTTCTTTTTTATAAAATTGTTATTCCCATTGAAATTGATTTTTATACATAAAAAGGTGCATAAACAAAAAAATTTTATTATAAAAGTGTTATTTTCATCAAAATTGATTTTTATGCATAGAAAGATGCATAAAGGAATTGTTTTTATGCATAGAAAGATGCATAAAGGAATTGTTTTTATTATAAAAGTGTTATTTTCATCAAGATTGATTTTTATGCGTAGAAAGATGCATAAAGGAATTTTTTAATTATAAAAGTGTTATTTTTATCAAAATTGTTTTTTATGCATAAAGAAAATTTTTTATTATAAAAGTGTTATTTGCATCAACAAAATTGAATTTTATGCATAGAAAGATGCATAAAGGAATTTTTATTATTATAAAAGTGTTATTTTCATCAAAATTGATTTTTATGCATAGAAAGATGCATAAAGGAAATTTTTTATTATAAAAGTGTTATTCCCATTGAAATTGATTTTTATGCATAAATAGACGCATAAAGGATTTTTTATTATTATAAAAGTGTTATTTTCATCAAAATTGATTTTTATGCAAAGAAAGATGGATAAAGGAATTTTTTATTCATTATAAAAATGTTATTCCCATTGAAATTGATTTTTATGCATAAATAGATGCATAAAGGAATTGTTTTTATTATAAAAGTGTTATTTTCATCAAAATTAGAATTTTTTTATTATAAAAGTGTTATTCCCATTGAAGTTGATTTTTTAATGCATAAAGAAATTTTATATCAAAATTAGAATTCTCTTCTATGTTTAAATCCTATGTGTAATTGAGAAAGAAATAGTTAAATACTCTAAGAGAGAAAATTCTTTCGTTTTATATTCACACGGTTTGTAAAAAGTAAACTCAGGAAATCTATCGAGATCAAATTATTCAGATAAATGATTAATCTATTTCATCATTGGAATTCATCTAATGTAGAAATCAATTAAGTGTATATTGAAAGAAAGAAGTTCGATAAAATAATAACCGAATTATCAAAACATTTCGAGAAAGATAGTTCAAGAAAAATCTTATCAGACTCGAACCGTGAATCAGACTATGACCAAGACCAAACCCTTTCGCCAGTTTCAAGGAAAGAAGGTGTGACCAGTTTAGGAAAATACTCTCAAAACTCTCGCTAAATCTGAAACGAAGTTTGAGACCCTTTGAATTGATCTGCAAGGTTATAGAATTCGAGGAATTCTGGTATGAAATTCAAAATTCCGTTCTAGAAGTTTTGGGGATATTGATCCAAGAAATACTCCTTGTATTCAAAAGAAAGTCAAACTGAAAACTTGCATAGAAACCTTGTTTTCTTAAAGGACTGTCTTATGCCAGAATGCTGGAGGGAGCATTTGGTATATGTTTTTCTAAGGGAAGTTCGGTTGCAAGCTAGCGGGGAGTGTTCAAAGGACGGCTCACGCGGCAAAGCCTGCCCAGGTCATCTCGGTATGGTTGAAAAATGATGTGCTTCCGGTATGATGGGCGAGGGCCGATGAGTCGGTCCCTGAGTGAAGTGCCAGGACATCTAAGGAGGATCTTGGAGAGTTCTGACCAGGCGATGCATGGGCTCGCGGTGCCTAGGACACCCATCCGTATGTCGTGGAAGATATGTATGATGGACGAAATAATTATTGTAATCTGTTATACTGGATCTCATTGGTGGTCTCAACGGAGAGTCCAGAGTGATATTGTTTTTTGAGAAACAAGGGGCTGGATAGAAATTTTGAGTTATGATATTTGTAACCAATAACTGTTTAACACCATATTGGGGAATATGGGAATTTTCCACAAGTTTGGGACACGTGGTCAAAAGTTTGGATTAACCATAACTTGAACACCACTAATCCAAAATGAGCGCTTTATAGCTCTTTAGATTCCATTTTTCAAGAGCTTTCCAATGATAGGTCATATGATAGGGTTTTGAGAAACTTATAAACATGTTATCCATGTCCCCTTTTTTAAGTATTCAAAAATGAGAATTGGGAAATTCCCAAATTCACTAAAATGGTGTTGTTTGTCAATGGATTATTTTATATGTTAAAGTTTTAAAGAGGAGTGTGTGCATATCTGTATTCAAAAGAAAAAGTTAATAAAGGCATTCAATTATGGGTGGGTGAGTAATTATCTATGGTTCTACCAATTTCAGTGGTTTAACCCATGGGCCAGATGGGGTAGGCTAGAATCAGTGGAGTTTTAATAATAAAATGGAAATGGTAGGAATACGCTTAGAATTTGAGTAGTTAAATAAAACCCTGAAGAATTTCTCAAATGAGTAGATCAACGGCTGTGCTTGATTTCGATTAGGAGAAAAGAGTTGAATTCCTCAAATGATTAGATCAACGACGGCTGTGCGCCTGATTTTGGTTAGGAAAAAGCGTTGGAAATGATAGGAATACGCTTAGAATTCAAGTAGTTAAATAAAACCCTGAAGAATTTCTCAAATGAGTAGATCAATGGCTGTGCTTGATTTCGATTAGGAGAAAAGCATTGAATTCCTCAAATGATTAGATCAACGGCGGCGGCTGTGCCTGATTTTGGTTAGGAAAAAGCGTTGATTTCTTCAAATTAAGTCAGACTAGTGATAGTTTTCCTTCTAACTGATTTATTCAGGTGAAGGATAGTTTAGTCTCTCGACCCCGTTAGAAAATTCATTAAGAAAATCAAAAAGGTGGAATTGCCCCCGTTTTCGGGGCATGGGAAATTTTCTCGGTTTCGGTTTTCAGAATGACCACCAGATTAGTCTCGTTCGAGGGGCGAGGCCCCGACGAGTGGGAAACCCTGCCCCGCGCAAGAGGGAGCTACTTCCGCTCTGCTACAACCGAGAATCTAGTGCACGGAGGGGTTAGAGGGGTCTCACAAGAGTCAAGATAAATGATGATATGCTTTTGAAGACATAAGGATTATAAAACATTATGATGCAAAAGAAAGGCTTAGATTTGCCATGATGCATGTATTCTTGCATACAAGGTAGTTGGAATCAATGAAAGTGCAAGCTTTTCTTGATTATATAGTATCTACTCAAGTGAGTAGTTTATGGTTCAAAAGAGGAGAGCCATTTGCACAAATATTATCTACATTCGGAGAAGGAGTCACTTGCATCAGAATCAAGGATTGGATTTGTAATTGGATTTGTAATTGGGATGCTTATCATTAGGAATTTTTTGGACCTAAGAGGGCTTCTTGGATTAACTTTTGATTAGGAATGGACCCAACGAGGGCTTCTTGAATTAACTTTTGATTAGGAATGGACCAATAGGAAGAGGACTGGGTGCACATTTTTGACTTCTTTGACCCTAGGGGGGCTAGGCTTTGGTTTGCTAATGGGGCCTAATTACTACTCTTGTCCCCCTACGTCTTGGGCCCAAACTTAGAGGTCCCCGCACCTAGAATCACAGAGATTAAAAACACTAAAAATTGAAAATTTCTAATTTTTTCCCAAAAGTGTGTTTTCCCTCTCAAACTTCCCCCCAACATACTCTAGGTTTGGAAAGCTCATTTTGGACCTCTTCTAAGCTCTCCATTGCTGCAGAAACTCCATACCTCTCAAGCTCTCCCTCCTTGTCAAGCTCCCTCAGTCTCAAGCTCCCTCTCTCTCTTTCTTCCTTTTCTAAGCTCTCCATTGCTATAGAAACCCCATCCCTCTCCATTGCTATAGAAACCCCATCCCTCTCAAGCTCTCCCTCCTTCTCAAGCTCCCTCCCTCCCTCTCTCTCTCTCTCAAGCTCCCTCCCTCTCCATTGCTGCAGAAACTCTATCCCTCTTTAGTCTACTCTAGGTTCAGGAAGCCTATTCTCAAACTCTAACCCTCTTTTAAGCTTTCCATTGCTGCACTGAAAACCTTGAACTTTCTCTCCTCTCCACTCCTCTGTTGTAGAACAAGCTTTTCTTTTCTCTTCTTCTCTTTTATTACCACCATGGCCTCTTCCAGTAATGTGAGAAGACCTAGGGAGAAGGTGGAAGAGCTTGTGCTGTATAACACAAGAGATAAGAATGGAGTTTGGGCTCCAACAAGATTCTGGGTTGGGGCTTGGGTCTACATGCAGCCAAGCTTTAAGGGACCACATCGAGTGCATCAACTAGGGAATATGCTACATCATTGGAAGGGGTGGGTACCAGGCTTCAAGCATACTAAGAGAAGAAGGATATTGCAACATGTGTATACCCTTCAAGACCTGTACATTCAAGGCCAACGACCAAGGTTTCCTTCAAATTGTAACATAAACACAGCTTTAACAACATGTTAATATTGGATTTTTTGTTTCAAATTTTCTTATGATTCTCCATTTTCTTATGTCTCTCTGTAGATATTTTCCCCTCTAATTATGTTGAGGAACAACCTATCCAAAGCCTCACTGGAGTTTTCTATGCTATGCATGCATCCATTGGAGTGGCAATGTTTGTATCTCAAAGCCCAAGTGATCTTGTACAGAACAATATCTTTTTCTTTTCTCACTCATATTTTCTAGATAAAAAACCAGGTTTATTTGGAAAGCTATAAGAGATCCCCAACCCCCCTCTTAACAATCCCGAATGGTCCAAACCTGATGCTTAGACCATCTTATGCTTAAAGTTTAAGATGGTAAGTGATATCAAGACATCACTCAAGTTTTCAAAGGCGTCTAGGCTAGTAGGGCTGAATTGGTTTTGTCCTTTACATGTTTTGTGTACATGTTCAATTCCATGCCAATGCACCAAACAAAAACAATATCGAGGTGAAGGCAATGTCCTTTCCCCATTGCCCCAATGATCGATGGGTTCCTATTGAGCTGCTTAAGTACATTCAACAATATGCCCGTCCCTACATCCAGCGCCTTGGAGCTTACTATACCTTCAATAAGCAGGAGGTGAAGAGGTTCGGGAAGGGTAATTTAGGAACTAGGTTCCTCTCGTAGCTCGCCACTTTTGCATTCCTCATCAGCGCGATGAGGATTTGGATGAGGAGGTAGAGATGCCTGCATTGTAGTTCGCAGGGTATTTGAGGGATGACAAGGAAGTGAAGGCAGTAGAAACGAGTGCTGGTGTAGAAGAGCAGCTTGCATCAGAGCACTTGCCAGAGGGTGCACAATCTGCAGCTGAACAGCCCACTATAGTAGAAGATGCAGGGCCATCTTCCCCACACGAGGAGCAAGGTGCTGCCAAAGCTTGAGATCAATCTCTTGAGCACCATTGTGGAAGGTGAAGAATACTTATTTCTTCATGACCTTGAAAAGGCAGCTAGCTTGAGAATGGATGAATGCTTTGGCATTATATGCACACGATGTGAGGTTGATACGTCCAACCTCGGTCCTCACCTCGATAGTGCTATATTACCCCTTGGAGAATCTATTACAGAGACAGTTGCTTTGGTCAAGGAAATTGTGGTTGAGACCGCGGAGCAAGCCCTAGTTCAAGAGGAGGAATTCACAACCTTACAAGACAAGCTAGAGGCTGAAAGGGATACCCTTGCTGCTAGAGTGATGGAGGAGACTAAAGCACCAAAAAAGGATGAAGCTAAGTCCTCGTTAACCTCTCCGCTCTCCCACCAGCACTTTGGAAAAAGAAGACATTGAGAAAGAAGTAATAACTGACCTTTTACAACCTAGAAACATTTGTAATTATGTATAGGAAAATATTTTGATTTTTCCTTTGATTGCAGAGGGTGGTTGAAATTGACGCATTTGCTAGGAGAGGCGGCAATAGAGCAGAGACCAGGCCAAGGTCCATGGACATGATGCTGCGTTAGCACATTATCTTGGTCGACTTCCTATGGATGGCATCGCCATTATCCATAGGACTACACCTTATCCACATTATCCACAAGGACTACACCCCTCAATCTGCCTTCACTCTCTTCTTTTTGAAAGCCCTCTCTTAGGTGCTTTATGTAGCCTCTATGGCACAGAGCACCAAATGTATAGTTCTGATTTAAAAATCCCTTGCCTTCGATGTTTTTGGTTCTGGATTTAGGGGTAAGCTTCTTACTCGTATAGGTATAGCGAAAAGCATAGGCATAGAGGATCCTCAAGAAATAGCCCAATCACTCCTTGAGCACACTCTGCCCAATAACAAGAGAAGGAAGCTCAATATTGTGAGAAAGCTTTTGTAAAGAGATGATGTATCACTTCTTATTATGAATACAATATAATTTTTGCAAACTTATTTTCATCAAGTATATCATTGTTTTTTCTAGTTTGTACCATTAATGTTTTTGTGAATGCATCAGAAATGACCCTGGGAGCTTGGGGGAGCAGTGCCAGAATAGTGCGAATTTTGAGCCTGCACCGCTGTTGTAGAGCCCAAATTCGCACTGTTTCAACACAGCTTCCCCAGCCCTTCAAGAGCAATTCTGATGCATTGAATGATAAATAATGTATTTTTATACATGACTAAAGGTATTTTTATCTTGCGAATTACTGTTTCTCATAATCAATGTACTCAACTTGATTATAAATGCATCCTCCTCATTCGTGCACGCCAAGCACCATGCCTATGGGGAGCATTGGTTTGCAACCATTCAAGCTGAGCATGACTTTTTGCAGCCTTGCGTGCCTCTTGCACAAGCTTAGATTGTTGGGCCCATACCCCTCCAAAGGTTGTGCGATAAAACCAATTGAACATCTCTTGTAGATAGTTTGTACGTGTAGTTTGTACGTGTTCCTCCTGCTGCTGCAGAAGCTCCACCTCCATGTCTTGTATTTTTGAAATAAACCCCTCTTGCTTTATAATGTGATTTCTCCATCCCCTGGGTACTCCACATGTCGAGCGATCCATACTTGTTCCATGAAATACGCACCATGTGCATAAACTATGTGTTGTACATGAAAATAGAATTTAATTAGAAAAAGTTAAGGTTAAAACACCAGTTTATTTTTTTACTGTACAACTTACCATATAGTGTGTTACTTTACTCTCTCCCCAAGCACCTAGCACACTTTTGGTGAATTCTATGATATGTTGTTGGAATGATGCTCGTTCTTGGGTAGTTGTACTACTTTGATTCATAATGCAAACCATGTTATTGAAATTTATCCAAAGCTATTTGCCCATATTTACAAGAGCTGGCATTGGACAATGTACATTTGTGGTGATTGCACACAAGTCTCTCCAGAGTCCCCAAGTCTTCTTTGAATTCTCTATGTTTGCTGGCTTCTCCAAAAATCTCCTTGCCCTTGATCTAGTCATGGGGGAGACCTTTTGAGCAGCCTCGTATGACATACCAGAGGCCTGCTTATTCACTTTAATTTTCACGTTTCCGCCATGGCAACCCAGAGAATTCAAAAGATGCTCTAATTTACCAAGGGCTGCAACTTTCCTCTCTTGTGTAGGCGCATTGTGAATGCATAATTGATATGGCACTTAAGCAATCGATCAAAGATTCTCATGAATGCATGAAGTTTGCAAAAGTGAATATTCTTTAGTGGAAAATTAATGATGGGGCTCCAATTTGAATTCCTGTTTAGTTCTCCTAGCATATCACGAGACATGACACCTTCCACCCATCTTGCATTTGGTTGTTCCTCATCTTCATCACATCAGTTGACTCGGTTGGATCTACTATATCTTCTTGTTGCTTCTTTCCTTTCTTGGGACCTTTCGAGGCATCCTTCCCAATAGAACCAACCTTTGTATACCTTTTCCATTTGTCTTTTTCTACCTAGGAATATCAATATGAGCATTGCAGTATGGACAAGGCCATCTTGATGTTGTGCCTTGAGCACAACCCATCATGCATTTAATTGTCTTCAAATCTCCCCCAAGATGCCAATCCACCTTGAACTTTCCTATGGTTTCTGCATCTAAAAGTTGACCATCAATTTGCTTTTTGATTACATCTGTTATCCAAGGAGTCCTTTCAAACATCCATGTCAATACCTCATGTGTCTCCTTCGGTACCTCGAATGCACCAAGCCACCAGACCTCTTTCTCAGATTGCACACTAAAACTTGGTTTGGTAGTCTTTTCCCATGCACAGATCATGGCCTCATTCATGAGCATAATGTTCATACGTTCCAGCTTCCGACCTTTCATAATTTGGCACTCATCTAGCTTGAGCACAAATGAAAGTGTGCTCCCCAAAACTGCAAATAAACAGTAATTTATAATATTCAAAACAAAATAATCGTCTTCATTTTCTACTGAAAAACATGAATAGTAGCAATTGCAAGTTCTCACCTTCTGGTGAAAGACCATAGAACTTCACCATAGCTTGTTGTAGTCTCTCAATATGAACAAAGATGTTATTGTAAACATCATAGTGAAATTCTATACTTGTTGTCTTGATTTTCTTTCTGCTCGACCCTGTGTCTAATATTAGTGTGCAGTCAATGTGATAAAACTGTCCTATAGCTCGTTGCACATCATCATTATTGATCGCTTGACATTGTGAATCACCTTGAGTGTAGGAAATAAAGTGCCAGTGATTCCTTGTCTTAGAAATGCATCTTTTACAACCTGATGCATTGCTTTTTGGTACCCTTTCATGCTAATTCCAGTCGCATCACAAGCATGTTGAATTAATGAAGAATCGATGGAGGTGGTAATCTTGCTCACTACATTGCTAAAACAACAGCTTGGCGTATTTTAGGATGATGAGGGTCAGTAATAATTGAGAGAATATCCTTGGTATTCAGAATGGCTTTGACCGAATCCTTGGAATCCCTCTTCATTAGAACCACACACCTCTTGCAGAAAATTCCTGGCAGAACACAAATCATGATTATTTTGTTTAAATCACTGAGTGCATAATGAAAGTTTATGTTACTTACTTTGTTGTAAGAATCCTTTTCTTTCGTGCTCCACCTTTAAACGCAAGAGATTCTATACCAGCCAATGTCTTTTTGCGTTCACGACGACGACGAGCACCATTTGGCATTGCTTTGAGTCGTTTGATAAGTTTCTCTAGCCTTTGAATCTTTGCATCCTTCTCCACATTCTCTGCGAGGATCTCTTTGATTTTATCTGATGATGTTTTAAGTCCTTCTTGACATTGTAAAAGGCTGAATTGTGATGCTTGCAATTGAGATTGGAGAATATAGGTTTGCCAAGCTCCACTTGTAGTCAATCTTCTGTAGTATCCTAACAAGCCAAGCTCTCCTTCACCAACAAATTGCATAAAAGATGGTAAATTGCGGAAAGGGAGGGTTTGCTCTTAATGGAGGGTCAACTGGATAGAGATGCCCATCAACCCAAAGATCTCCATTTTTCAACTTAGCTATCCTATGAGCTTGGACAGATTGTGCATCAATAGGATGGGTTTTTTTAGAGCTGCCATACTCTTCAGGAATACGAATGTGTAAATCAACCTTCCGTTTTCTAGCTTCACAAGGGGCTACACACATAGCTTGCAAAGGCTCCATAGCTAAGTAGAGGAAGACGCTAAAGCAGAGAGATCCTCATTGGGGGAGAGAGAGAGAGAGAGAGAGAGAGAGAGAGAGAGAGTGAGTGAGAGAGACTGTTAAAACTTTGCTGGTGCAAGTTTAACACAAATCCATTTTTCTAAGTAGAAAATGATATTTTTTATATACAAATATACTAACATGGAGTTTTTCATCAATAAATTACATTTATGAGAAAAATTTAAAAATAATAATTTTTGGGGTCCCTACAATTTCGGGATCTCATGGATGTAGTGGTTCTTGATAGTTAGTTATGTTTATGGGGTTGTGGGGACCTGGCAGTTAGTTATGGATGTACTGGCTCATGACAAGCTTCTGACGTGACCCTTGAATTACAAGCTTTTTGGAGGAAAAAAATTATTTTCATCATACATATTGGTTGGGTGGTGTTTTTTCCACCTTAAAATGTAAAAAAATAAAAAATAAAAAAAATTCACTTTTTGGGGCCCACCTAAATACGAGAATGTTTTGCTGATGTGGAAGGGAGATATGATGGGAGTTAATGAGAAAGGAGATTTCAAACTGACAAGAAAGATTCAATTTGTAGAGAGTGAATATTCAATTTGTAGAGAGTGAGTATTCAATTTGTAGAGAGTGAAGATTCAATTTGTAGAGAGTGAAGATAAAAAATTCAAAAAGTAAGAGAGATAGTATGAGAAAAGTCAAAAAGTAAGAGAGAGAGGATGATAATATTCCCTTTAAAAAGTGAAACTAGCGGGGTATGGCTGATGTGGCAAGGCAAAAAATAGGGGTCATCATAGTCTTTGTCTCCCTTAAGCCCAGCTTTTTAAGCTCTAATCCCTTAAAATTAGGAATTCTTAGGAGGCCCTTTTTGGGTCCAAAAAATTCCTAATGTTTTCATGCCTTTCCTTATTATTATGAGCTTGCCAAAGTGAAGAAAGTGACTTCTCATTTCAAAGGAAGAGTTAGAGCTTGGTGGTTGAAGGAAATGCACAACTATGATTGGGACTAGCAGAATTTGGCATATGATGTTGTGCAATACTTTGGTACCACACAAGAGAAAAAATGCTTTAGAGATCGATGCATGGTATTCTCACATGCGGACTCTCTATCTAGCTATATGGAGAAATGTTGGTACCTTTCCTTCTTCATTCCCAACATCAAAGAGATGTAAAGTATAAAGGGTTTTGTGCAAAGTTAGACAAAGATTTCATGAAAGTATCTCAAAGTATTTTTCAAATTGATGAGGACATTGGTCTAGATGAGATCAAGGTGTTGATGGGACTTGTCCAAATGCATGCCCAAAGGGTCAACCACAAAGGCAAGTTTATTGAGCTAAGCAAGATAGAAATGATTCAATTGGTGGTACCCATTCTTGGCTACATTTCATGTTTGAATGGATGGGGATGGAATTCTTTAGCTCATGTTGAAAGATTTGGATATCAATATTGATAAAAGAGGTTACCCACTCACTCAATATTTTGTTCATTGCATAGAGTATGTGGGTTTTTATGCACACATTGTGGGTGTTGAAGTGGAGGATACACTTGCTATAATATTTGGACAGCAAGTAAATGAGGAGATCTTGATTCTGATTCTCTCTCAACAAGAAATCACCGATGTGTTCGTGTGGCTAATGGGAATACACAAGTTGAAAATGGAAATTCTTGGATTACTTCCATAAGTTCTTTGATAGATACATTTTCAATTTATGATATGATACCATGAGATCATGAGAAGACGTGATCATAGAGGATATTTTGGATTTGCATGCAATTCATGTGATGATGCACATGCCTATGAGGATGCATTTGATGTAGCCCATGCACATGTGGATGAGGATTACACATATGGTGAAGACATATGCATTGTTGGTCATGGTGACATTAGGCATCTTGATGATGATGCTTATGCAAGTGTTGATGATTCATCTACCATCATTATTTGTGTGATGAGGAGAGCATCTATGTTGATGTGGATGATGGTAGTATGCATACACATGCTACATATGATGAGGATGGAAAAATTTGGACTCAAAAGGGGGCTGTTTCAAACTTCTATATAATAATAACCACATGGGTTTAGTGGCAGGAAATCCTCCCAATGGGCTTCATTGGTGGTGGGTCCTCTGTACAAACCCACCCAAAACATGGAGATACTCCAAATCTTCAAAAAATATTAACAAAACCTGCGTGTCAGTCCTATGATAATTTTAAATTCTTCTGTCCCGCCTGCTATCTGCCCCTCATATTATAAAATAATGTTTATTAGCTTTGTTTTATCAGACCTTCAGCAATATAAAAGTATTTTCACCACACTCAAACTAACGAATTCGTTACATAGATCCACAAACTAAGTCTGAGATTACTTTTGTTGTACTTATAGCTCGACGTTGGCGTGGACGCCCGCCACTGAATTTGCGAGGTACACCCTTGCTGTTTGCACATCAACGAGTACCAAATACTCACTCTTCGAAGTATGCAAAAAAGAAGACTCAGGCGGTGTCCCTTCCTCCTTACCAATGACACTGCGTTGGCCAACAACTTCAGCGCTAGTCTTAGAAGCCTCAACTCCAACGAGTTCCACTTGAGCATCCCGAAACCAGGGGCAGATGTCAACATAAGAATTTGAATCGCTAATCAGCAATGTAGAGATCAGCGAATCAATTTGGTACACCTGCTCCTAAACCTCCCGCCGAGGCCCCCCAACGCGACAAACACGACCTCGCCTACCTTCATGAAGGTGAGGATCTTATTCAAGCCTTGAGTACACATCCACCAGCCACGAGGTGGAGGTGGAGGTACTCTCCTACGACGACGGCTCCCTCAACGGCACCATCAGCCTGCAAGGCCACCAATGAGATCGTCGTGGAGGTGGAGGTACTCTCCTACGAGACGACAGCTCCCTCAACGGCACCATCAGCCTGCAGGGCCACCACGAGGTGGAGGTGGAGGTACTCTCCTACGACGACAGCTCCCTCAACGGCCTCATTAGCTTGCAGGGCCTCATCAATGAGATCGCCGTGCTGGGTGGCACCGGCGCCTTTAGGGGCGTGCGAGGCAAAATTGAAATAAGATAGCTGCACAACAATTGGAATCAGCATCAGAATACCATTGCTTGAAGAACAGGCCCAAAAATCTCTGGATTCATCACAAGGCGAGTTGAACCATACGTAAAATTAAACACTATCTTTCTCGCGTTGTCATGAATCGTGTAAGTTACAAAGTGTAAGTTAAGGTGAGCTTTATCACATACCTCAAAACACACCGCAAGATTTTGTCATTCATCTCCTTGTGAGGATCATTCAAAATCTGGACTTCTTCGTCTAGCATGGGGAATAAGCATTCTACACCTCAAACTTGTATTCCCAAATTGAATCATGGTCCGAGGACGGCGAGAGATACCAAGTTCATCTGCCGTGCCGGAGCGCACGAATGGTCTCTTGCCTAGAGGCCAGAGCTTGAAGATCAAGACCCCTTCCATCTTCTTTAAAAAATGCCGCCCAAAGATCTCATCAAAGCTCGACGTGTGCTAAATCAATGTTTCATTGAATGTGCAACAGATTCAAAGGTGGAGGCGGAGAGACACTCATTGAAATGGAAGGGGAAATGAGAAACAGGCAAGCTATTTCGGCTCAGAAATGGAAAGAAAGGGTGGAAAAGAGATAAACCCAAAGAGCTTCCCGCTCAAAAGAACTAGGATTCCCGCCATTGGAATAAATTATTACACCATGTCAGCCTTTAGAATAAACTAATACACCACATGTCAGGCATTTGAATAAAAAATTGGGCCTTTCAGAGGGATCCAAGGCTCCACACAAGCAAATATTATATTCAAAAGTATTCGCCTTTTGCTTACACGTCCCCACCACATGGGCTCTCTTACACGGCCCCTTTTTGAGTCCATATTTTTCCTAATGTAAGCATGTGGATGAAATTGATGATTTGGATGACATCGATGATGAGGCTTCTCTTGCATCTAGTAGTGAGCAGCTATTGGATAATTCATGGAGTTTCTATGGGAACCCGATCTATGATCCTTTCTTGAGAGACAAGTGGAGAGTCTATGATTGTGACCTCTACGAGGGTTATATGGATAGGGATGAGGATGATGCCTTGGTACATAATCCATAAGCCTTGGTGCATAGGGATTATGCTCAGGTAGTCATTTGTGATGTGGATCATGCCTATGGACCTATGAATGGTCATGTATGTAGTGAGGACATGGATTCACATTTTATGGAGCATGCTATGTAGTATGAGGCATTCTCTTTTGATGATCATGGATGCCTATGCATTGATACAGACATAGTCTATCACGCATTCACTCTTGGATATGATGTATTCACCTATGATCCAAGTGGGTGGTGCTATATGGGCTATCATGTACCCATAAGATCCTATGCATGAATGCATTATTTTTTTGACCCAGGAGGACATTGGATGTATCTCATTGATGAATGTGGTGCATTACATAATCCATTTGATCCAGGAGGATGTAGGATTGATATGGTCATGGGTCAGGCATGTCTTGGATTTCCATTCGATCCAGGCATCATTATCACTAGCCTCACTGTCGACACCCTCCTATCCTTTCCATTCGATTTGGGAAAGAGTCATAAACATGTTTTTGATGGTGGTAGATACATCTAGGCTATGAGTGCATTTTTGGCTTTTGTATATAGCCTCTTGTATATGTTTGTGCGGTGACCCACACCCATGTTGTCATTCCATGCCTTGAGTGGCCAACCCTAGTTTCTTGCACTTTTACAAATGACCATATAAATCAACCTTTCCCAATGTACCCTTAGTCTATTCTTTTCTAATCTGATTACTCCTACCCTTTCTCTACTCATGTTTCATCCTCACACATTGCATTTCTCAACACCTCCCCTCAATGTGATGAGGGTTTAACACCTAACATGTATTGAACTGACTGGCACCCCATACTCATATGGCTGGAGGGATCCATCTTGCCACTTTACACATGGAGAGAGTGGTGTTACAACCAAGGGTTAAGATCCATGCTCCTTATATCATCTAGAAGAGATGATCTATGTTAGATCCATCCTGGTGTTATGCACTACCACACCTCCAAGAGGGAACTCAATGCATTCACCTAAAGGATAAGTAAAAGATAACAACTATCGTAGGGCGCTTACCAATTCTTTGAACTTGAGTCCCTTGAGGCCTCCACACTTGGTTGTTAAGCTCCAACCTCCAAGCTCCACCTCCACGCTGTCACCATAGAGTTGCTCAAATTGTCGCATAAGGCAATCACTCTCTCTCAAACTCTTCCACACATGCATGAATCACACAAGCATAGAAGAGGAACAATGCTATAATTCTCTCTCTCTCTCTCTCTCTCAATCTCTCTCAAGACACAAGGAAGAGCTCTCTATAGCACAAAGGGGATTGCTTGCTTGTTAAGCTCCACCTTCACGCTGTCACCGTAGAGTCGCTCGAATTGTCGCATAAGGCAATCACTCTCTCTCAAACTCTTCCACACATGCATGAATCACACAAGCATAGAAGAGGAACAATGCTAGAATGTTCTCTCTCTCTCTCAATCTCTCTCAAGACACAAGGAAGAGCTCTCTATAGCACAAAGGGGATTGTGTCTTCATTTATGAGAAAATTCCTTATATACATTTGGCTCTTATTCAAACTTGGGCACCCAAAACTTACTTAACTAGGCCTTGGGTCGCAAATATCTCACAAATTTTATAGTGCCATTTCATGACACTTATTAATGTCCTCAGTTGGAGGAGCGTGTTTGTTAATCCAAAATGGGATTAACATTCCCCCCTTCCTAATGTAGGTTCTGTCCGCAAAACCTCACTGAGGTCTAAAAACCTGGTCACCGAACTCATGTCGATAGAAATTTCTAGAGCTTTTTGAGTGCCTTCTTGGAATGCTGAGTGGGATCTCCAAAATCCTATATCCACCATGTCTTCGAATGTTATATACATGTAGCCTGGAAGAAATCACAGTGTCAGTGGTAGTAGAGCATGATACCCCTATCGGATGGCCCTTGGTTCATGTTGAGCTTCAATTGTTCTGCTTCATAGCCATCGTAGGGCTCCTTGGGTTGATCTATCAGCACCACCACCAATTTTAAAAATCTGATGCTAGCCACAATTGTTGGGTCAGGAATTCTCCTTGTATCCATGTAAGCATTTACTGTCTTTTTGCACATGTATGTTTGCAAATGTTACTGGTATGAAAATTGGGAAGTTGTAGGAGGCATGGGACACCTTGGTAAACCTCTATGAAACGAATACCAAGTCCCCCAAGGAGGCATGGGACACCTTGGTAAACCTCTATGAAACGAATACCAAGTCACGAAAGATACAGTTGAAGAATGAACTTCAAGAGAAAAAGAGTATGTCTGTGAATTACTATGCATTGAAGGTCAAGGGTATTATGGAATCCCTTGCATCTATTGGTGTTTCAGTAGATGATGATGATAAGGTGGAAGCCTGTCTACATGGTCTCGGGCCACAATATAAGGCGTTCAAGATGTCTATTCAAACTCGGGAAAACATTCCCAATTTCATAGATTTGGTACAGTCTATGTTGATTATAGAAGAGAAGAGCTTAGGTAAAGACTAACAGTCTTCATAAAACAAAAACAGTTCAGAGCAATAGGCCTTTTACACAAGTTTAGGAAGAGGACGAGGTAGAGGAGGCCGTGGACGTGGACGTGGCCAAGGAAGTGGACGAGGTAGAGGAGGCTATGGACGTGGCCAAGGAGGTGGCTGAACAGGTAATCAGAATTATGGCCAGCAGCAACAACAACAACAGTCCCAGAAGTCACAACAACAATAACATGCAGGTGGAAGAGGCCAATTCAGAGGCAGGGGGAGTCAAAGAGGTCGTGGAAATTGGCAAAGGCAGTATAATGATACACGTGGATGCTTTTATTGTGGTAAGCCTCGACATGTGTAGGCAGATTGTTATAAGAAGCAGGCTGACATGCAAAATGGGAAATTACAGCAAAACAACTATGCATCCTCGAGCAGAAACAATGAGGATAATGAAAAGTTGTTTGTTATGCAGCATGTCGTTAATGCCATGTCGTTAATGCCATGTCTGAAAATGTTGAAGCAGCACATAAAGATGATGTATGGTACGTTGATTGAGGTGCTTTGAACCACATGACAAGTCATGGGGAGTGGTTCAAGGAGATGTGAAAAACCTTGAAAGACTAGGTTTTGACGGGGATGACATTGCTCATCCAATTGCCCATGTTGGAGATGTGAAAAACCTTGAAAGACTAGGTTTTGACGGGGATGACATTGCTCATCCAATTGCCCATGTTGGAGATGTGCCGCCATTGTCTATGCAAGATGACAAATTGAAGTACCTTACAGATGTACTTCATGTTCCAAACATAACAAAGAATCTAGTTTCAGTTGGCTAGATGATTGAGCAGGGTTTGTAGGTTCGGGATGTTGTTTTTGATGAGATGATCAGCTCGTATGTTGCTGAAAAAGAAGTTGTTTTGGGGCTGATGTGAGTGGAAATGTGGCTGCACAGAATGCAAGTCAACAATCACAGTCTTTGAGTGGACCAGGAGAGTCCTCATCTAGTGGTTCAGTTGATAGACCATGGAGTGGCAGGCTCCATCATAATACCAATCCTGCAAATGTGATTAGTTCATCACATAAAGGCAAAGAGAAAGTGGTTGAGCCCCTTAGTATGCCTGACATTTCTGCAGGGCATTCTCATGTTGATGGAGAGTCTAGTGGCTCAGAGATGAGCTTTGATGAGGATCTTGGGATACCAGTTATGAGAACACTTGGTATAAAGAAGGCTATGGAAGCCATGAATGCAAAGCTGCAAAGATCTTGGAGAGTGAAGAATCCTGTGCAGAGGTTTACCTATGATGGTTATGTGGCACATCACTATGCATACATGGCAAAAGTTGTACAGGTTGTAGAGCCCACATGCATTGATGAGGCTGTTGTTGGAAATGTCTGTTGGGAGAAAGCTATGGATGAGGAGATGGATGCACTAAATGGAAATGAGACTTGGGATTTAGTGCAATTGCCTGAAGGCAAGAAAGCCATTGGATGCAAGTGGGTGTACAAAGTAAAATATAACAGTAGTGATGGAAGCATAAGCAGGTACAAGGCTAGATTGGTAGCCAAAAGATATGCGCAGACATATGGCATTGATTATGAGGAAAATTTCAGCCCAGTTGCCAAGATGGCAACAGTGAGAGTTGTGATAGCAGTGGCTGTGTCAAAGCAATGGTCTTTACATCAGCAGATGGATGTAAAGAATGCATTCTTGCATGGGGATTTGCAAGAAGAGGTATATATGTTGTAGCCACCTGGTTATGAGGATGTGAGTCACCCCGAGCATGTTTGCAAGTTGAAGAAAGCCTTGTATGGCTTAAAACAAGCACCAAGAGCATGGTCTGACAAGATTTCTGAATATCTTGTCACTATTGGCTTTCATGTAGCCAATGCACATTTCTCGCTGTATGTGAGACATAGTGATAGAGGGGTTGTGCTTGTTGTCATCTATGTAGATGACCTGATCATTACAGGGGACCATGATGCAGAGATCTTTGATGTAAAGTCTTGCTTAGATAGAAGTTTGAGATGAAGGATCTGGGGGAGCTCAGATATTTGTTGGGCATTGAGGTGTAGGTCACCACATGGTATTGGATTACTGCAGAGACAGTATGGCTTGGACATGTTTTCCAAGTATGGTATGACAGGCTGTAAGCCTATCTGAGTGCCATTGGATCACAATGGCAAGTTGAGTGCAGATTCAGGAGAGATTTTGGAGGATCCTACTATGTATAGGCACATAGTAGAAAGCTTGATCTACATGATGATCACCAGGCCAGATTTGAGCTATGCTATTGGGTTGCTGAGTCAGTTTATGCAGGTTCCTCAGAAGTCGCATTTGGATGCATTGAGACGCATACTGAGGTATGTGAGGTCTACTTTGCATCGTGGACTATTTTAAGAAACTGGCACAAAGATATGTGTACATGGGTACACAGATGCTGATTGGGCTGGTAGTATCTCAGATAGAAGATCTACTAGTGGCTTCATGTTTTCTTTGGGGAGTGCTGCTGTGACTTGGAGTAGCAAGAAGTAGCCTACGGTCACTCTATCCAGTACTACAGAGGCCGAGTATAGAGGTGTTACTATGGCAGCATATGAGGTAGCTTGGTTGAGAAAGCTACTTGCTGATTTGGGTTTATCAGTGTGGATAGACAAGTTGTCATTTTCTGTGACAACATTAGCAGTATACAATTGGCTAGGAATCGTGTTTTTCATGCTCGCAAGAAGCATATAGAGGTCCACTACCATTTTGTCAGAGAGAAGGTTTTGGCAGGAGACGTTGACCTTGTTTATGTTAGCACACAGGATCAGGTCGCTGACATCTTCACCAAAGCATTGGGTATAGAGAAGCTCCGCAGATATTCAGGGCTTTGCTTGGTGTACATGAGATGGAGTTGAGCTCAAGGGGGAGTGTTGAGATATGGAGCTCATCTAGTGATGGTGTGTTGAGTGTTGTGTGAAGAAGAAGAAGATTTTCAGCTTCTCACCTTGTGTGTTCTCTTTTAGGGTTTTGTGAGTATGTGTGTGCTTGTTGCAAGTGCTCAAGCTCTCTTCTCCCCTGCATCTTTTCAAATACTAAGTCTCCCTGCAAAACTCCCATTATTATGGTAGGGTTAACATCTCTTTCAGTATTTTGTTTAATTAGGGTTAGTTCTCCTAGGTCTATATCTTCAGATAGATTTATGTCATACTGAAGTAGAGAGAGTGTTAGTATAGACAAAAGAAAGGCGAGAGTTTGAGGAGGGCCCTGAGGAGTTACTAGTAGGCTGACCCAACTCGGAGGCACGCTCAAGGAGGAGGCGAAGATGATCATTAGACTCCGGCCCACTGATTTCTATCTTGGATTGCCAGCTAACGCTCCAACTCTTGTAATCGAGAGTTAGTGTTGCTAAGGAGGTTTGAAATTGTTGTTTCCCATACCATCCTTGTAGCATCTAACTCCTCGAACCGTCTAGTTGCATCCTCTTGGTGGGCATGCCTAGCCGTTGCTTCTCTTTCCTGAGCTTCGTTGATTTGTTGGAGCCTTTGGGAAGCCAGCCTCTGAATGTCATGTAGTTGGTGTGTAAGCCGCGTGCACCATTGCCTCTTGGTGTGCCAACTCTTTCTTTGTACTTTGGCCTGGCTTGCACTTATTGTGTCATTAAGTGTTCTAATCTTTTCTGCATGGGCTTTGTTTGTTTGTTCTCTCTCGTGTTGTAAGCTGAGTTGCCCTTTCCTCCGCTGCCTTTAGCTATGCTATTAGTTGCTGGATTTGGCATTGCAAGTCTTCTTCTTTGGCCCTGGCATTGCTTTGGAGCTCTGTATTTGTTGGTGTGCATGAGGTGTAGAGAGCTCATTTGTGTGGGTGACCTCTTTCTAAAGCTGCTCCTTAGCTTGTTCTAATTTTGCATTGAGGTCCACATTTTCCGTGATTCTTTGCACGATTGTTTGCTGAGGACCATGTTATTGCTTTCCAAGGCTTTATACATGTTCTCTTGCTCCTTCGTGGCCTTCAAGATCTTCATGATTACATCCTTATGGGTAGCTTCAGCTGCTTCCAAGTGGTCTTTTAATGTTTGCACTTGTGTGCATGCATCATTAACTTATTTCCAAAGGGCGGCGTTACGGTCATGGAGCATGTATGTTCTAAGGAGGTGGCATCATCAGATCTTTTGTTCTTGCTCCCAGATTGCACTTGTGCTTGCTTCTTTTTCTAGCCTTGTCTGTGGTTGGTTGAGCAGCTCATCTAGTCCTTCCCTGGTCTCTTGCAAGAATTGTTGATAGTCTATGTTCTGCAAGGAGGCCAGTTGTTGGGGTATTCTTACTTCATCTTCCAACCACCTTCTCTTGCTTGGACTGGATGGCTCTAGACTTCGTTATCTTTTGTTTGCTTCAATTGGGGCCTCTGTTTCTTGTACTAGAGCTATGGCTGCCTCAATGCCTTGTCTTTCCTCAGCATGTATCGGTGCTTCTTGTTCAGGCGCTGTCTCTGTTGGCGTGTCTGCCAGAGCTGATTCTTTGAGGGCAGGATAGATCTATAAATATCAGTTGAGCCAGGCTTGTCGGAGGAGTAACTTGTTGTAGGGGCTCCTATGTGGCTTGGTCTCTTGCAATGCCTCTTGGTAAGTTTGGATTTCCTGGTTCACTTCCGCCTCTAATCGTTCTGACTCAGTAGTAGCTATATCTGGAATTACTCCCCTCATCTTCAGATCTATCTTCTTCCTTTGCCCCTTCTTGATTTCGTTCATGATTTTGGGTCTCCATCAAGATAGCCTGCCCCTCTTACATATCTTCAGCTGTTAATGTGGGTTGTTCTTGCAGCACTACGAGCTTGCAAAGTGCTCTGTTGGTTCAAGATCTGGGAGAGGCCTTTTTGCTACATGATTCAAAACTTGTGTGAGTAGGTACGGGTTATAGATCTTGGATTGGTGTGCATTTAAGTAGTTCTCCATCTCTCTATAGACATAGTAGGCCCAATATTCTTCTTTCTCCTCATGTACCTTTGCAATTCTATTCAAGGGCAACCTATTATATCTGTCCACGGGCTTTACCTACATCATCAAGGACATGGCCCTGCAGGCTTTTTCTGTAGCCTCATCCCTAATGTTTTTGTACTCGGCCCCATTTGAGTTGTAAGAAATTTTCTTGAGCATTGCATCTAGAGGCATTTTGTCAATGGTGTGTGCCTCGACCTTGACTGCGAGCAGAAGTTGCAAAGCATCCCATATGAGCTCTTTAGTGATGAGGAGTTGGTCAGTTAGTGCTGTAAGCTTTGGTGATAGTTTCCCTTTTGGTGCCCTTGTCATAGGTCTTGAGGTATTCAGCATAGAGTTCTATGTCGATACTTCTTGTGAGTATCTGTGCCATTTTTCCCAAACCAACCTTGTCCAGCTTTGCTTTGACTTTGACCTCCTTCAGGAATTGGAGGCATTCTAGGTTGTGGTAATGTAGGGCTACCTTTCCATGGTCCGTGATGAGAGCCTCTTTAATGATGATGATGGCCCCATGGAAGACTTGGGCATAAGGGCCCAAAAAGTTTAACTTTGGGACCCGTGCGCTAGCCTCTTTCTCTGACTTGCTAGGAATCCAATGGTGCTGGCTTGAGTCGTAGCTAGGGTCTTGAGAGATTCTGACTCTGAGGTCGACATCTACACATGAACATCGCATCAGTCTACCGACTGATGAGGTTCCGTGAAAAGTGAGGTTCTGTGAAAAAGTTAGGTTCCATGAAAAAATGAGGTTCCGTGAACCGGTTAGGCATGAACCATTGAGGTTCCATGAAAAAGTTAGGTTTTGTGAACCTTTGAGGTTCACTGAACTGTTTAGGCATGAACCATTGAGGTTCCATGAAAAGTGAGTTTCCATGAAAAAGCTTGGTTCCATAAACCGTTTAGGTTTCGTGAAACTGCAGATTCACGAACCTGAGGTTCCGTGAAACCGCAGGGTGTTAATATCGTAAATCATTAGTTAAGGTTGTTTGTTATGAGGGTTTTCATTTTTGTTTTTGTTGTTAAGATACATGTGAGGAAACCATGAAGAAATTGTTTAGAATAATTATGATGTATGTACACAAGGAAGTGTTTGGCAAGATTTTGATCAATCTCATGAAGGTCAACAAAAATACAAGAAGAAAAAGAAAAAGAAAAGAATAAGGATCAAGCTCCCACCTCAAAAGAAGACAGTCAATTAATTCCAAAATCTGGGATGGCGGGATGGGAGATGCAGAGCGATCAAGAGTAGAAGCAACACGCAATCGAAAGTGAAGGTCACACGATGCAAAATGACGAAAGAGGAAAGAAATTTGATTTTATAACACAGTACGACACGAGCGGCTGCCTTAATGAAGAAAACCACATGGTGCTGCTTGATTGGCCCATGAGAAATTACCGTTTCATGTCGTGAACATTTTTTAATATGTTCACGACATGAACCTTTGTGAATTTGTTCATGGTGTGAACGTTTTTGAATTTGTTCACGGCATGAACCTTTTCGAATTTGTTAAGGGCGTGAAACTTTTCAAATTTTGAATACATAAGATCGATACCTTCTCGTTTTTTTCTTCATGCTCAAGCAGTCAAACATGCACATAACGAGTGAATGATACCTTGCTTACCTCATACCCATTGTGCAACCATTGGACACCCTTCTATTTTACTGCCACGAGAACCAAGGGGTCACCTGGGCACTTTTGTGTTTTGTTGATGTAGTTGTTTTAGCTCTATGTGGGAGTTTTTAATTGTTGTTATGGCTCACCCTAACCCTCCTTGAAACACATCCAAAAAAGAGCTTACCTGAACTATCATGAGGATCTTTTGAATGGCCAAGCTTGTAACCCTTGAGGTCTCCAAGCTCTACAACTCCTTGAGAAGCAATTCCACCACGTCTCCCGGGAGCGTTGTCACACCACTTTGTTGCACTACGGGTCCTCGTCCCTCCTCTCACCCTCAGGGGGTGCACTACCACATGCAATCAAGAGGTATTTAAAAAACCCTCAGGGGGTGCACTACCACATGCAATCAAGAGGTATTTAAAAAACCACTTAACTAAAAATTTTCCCCAATAAAAAACCCCTCTTTACTTATGAACTAACAATTTTTTTTCTAAAATTGAATAAAAAAATCCCTCTTGATAATGTAATCCTGTTAAATTTTCTCAATGTATCTAATTAAAAAAACCCTCCTACTGAACTCAGCTGGTACACTCACAGTTTTTGAGGTGAACCCCCCGTGCTCTCACCTCACTTCACTCACACACACTCATTAGCATGCATCAGGGAGAGAGATTAGAAAGAGGATTAGCAAGAGCAAGACTCAATTGCACAATGGAAGTGTATGTTGTATTATGAGAGAAATTCACTTATATGCATGGCCATAAGTGTTTACACTCAATTAAACTATGGTCGATCGGGCACTTTAGGCTCATAAGAGGCCTAATGCTATTACAATGACTACTCTCATAATATATCCCTGAAGTACATCACTATGGTCGACCGGGCACTTTAGGCTCATAAGAGGCCTAATGCTATTACAATGACTACTCTCATAATATATCCCTGAAGTACATCACTTAAGACTTCATCCTAACTTGCTACCACACGCTCTTGAAGCAAGAATCGCCATAAATACTCCGTGTCATAACATTACGGGCGCCTGTTCAGGTTGTAGCTTTGGACACTATCGCTTCATATCATGAATGTATGACCCTTTCATGTATCTATCATGACTCCTTGATGTAAGATAATGGTGGTAGCTCTTGTTAATCCTAGAACTGGATTAACATCCCCCCCTTCCTGATGACTATTGCGTGACCCGCGTGATCATCCAAGACTTTTGTGTGGGGAGAATGAACAAGCTTTGGCGATGGCTTTGATGTGTTGAATGACGCTCAATGGTCTTTGTTCCTCCGGAAAAGGAATAAGAAAATCTAGTTAATGAATGAAGAGGTTAGTGGTGTATTAGGAATTCCTAACGGGGTGGGGTTTTTTGTGAATGATTGCATTTTTTTATGTGTGAGCCCCTTTTTTTTTTCTTTTTTTTTGGCTCACTTTGTTTTTGGCAATCATCGACAAGGTTACATGTGATTTTTGTTAGTGGGGACACTAAGAGATGTTAATAATGGGAGAGAAGAGAGAGAAGGATCCGGAGAAATGTAGACTTAATCATCAGAACGAGATGATGATTCTCAGTTCCTCATTTGATTTATTGAAGCGACATTCATCATTTGAATTAATTGGCTTGTGATGATGTCCCTTTGTGTGGCAGGATTCTTGTCAAATGTTGTTGAGTAGGACTTGATCCTGTCTTCTTCTACCCATGTGCTTTTTATGTTTTTATGCATATTTAAGTTCTCTTATGAAGCAGATTTACATGAAGTACAAGAATCGAGTCGTATAGACTCTTATTGAATTGCTCTGTGTGTTGAAGTAGCCACTTGTTGGTGAGGATTGAAAGAATTACATCAGCTTGCGAGGCTAATATAGAAATCTTCACTAGGGATTGAAAATCATTGAGTTGTGAAGATTGTGGCGTCGTTTGGAGAGGTTTGTAATTTGAAAGAAAATTCCAGGCGATGGGTTGTACCATTCATTGACCAGGGTTTTGCCCACCATTCCCCCCACATCCAGAGATGTACCTACAAGTTGTTGATGGTGAGGCTTTGGTACAAATGTTCTCTAGTGCATGAGTATGGATATGTACTCATGGAGTAGCTGTTACATTTATTTAACCAAAAGAATAGTAAGTAATAAGCTTAACAAATATATAGTGGCTATTGCGTGATATGGCTTAATTCGTGTGATGAGGCTTAAATCGTGAAAGTGTTGGTTCTTAATCCATGAGATGGAACTCTGTGAATTGTAATTCTGTGAATCTGCAGGTTTTAACCTTGAGGTTTTTTTTTTTGCAGGTTTTGACCTGGAGGTTTTTTTTTGGCTCATGTAGGTCATGATTTGCAAACAACAGCTTCTTGTGCGCTCCTTTCTCACTTCCAGAGGGGTGACAACAACATTGTTATTTTGTTCTTGATGTGCTCCTAAGTCTCCGTATTGATTCTTGAATTTGTTTGCTGAAAAGATGTTGAGGTAGTAGGGAAGTTTGCTGATTGTTTGCTTGAACAAACAAGCTCTTGTGTTGGTGTTGAATGCACGAGAGTGGTTGAGTGATTTGCTTGCTATTTCTTGGGCTTCCATTCTTGTCAAACTATAGGTGAAGTTATTGGGGTTGAGGTCGGAGGTGAGGTTTTCTTCACATTGTTCTTTTTTGGCAACCATATGATGGAATTACCATCATAGTATCCTTATTGCTGAAGTACATGCATAGGCACCCATCTTTGAGACGAACACTGTAATTTGGTGGCTGATGTGCTTGGTGTTGATGAGGAATTCTTCTTTGTGCAAGTTTAGGGGACTTTGTGATACGCTTGGGGACCCAAGCTTTGGTATTTCTTTGGTAGTATCCTTGTGCTTTTTGGTACCCACACTTGTTGCATTGGTGGAGTTCTTTGAGGAACCCGCATAGGCTTTTGTGGGTGGTGTTGTTAAGTACTCTTCTTCTTCCTTGGCTTTCAAGCGCTACATTGAGGAGAAGAGGATTTGACTATCGAGGCACCCAAATTTTATTGGTACCTTCAAAGTAGCCTTGAGCTACAAGTAGCTGCTTTTCCATCCACATTTTGATACAAGTAGCTGCTTTTCCACCCACATTTTGATACAAGTAGCTGCTTTTCCACCCACATTTTGATACTATTAAAATATCGTGATTGTGGGAGTCTTGGTGGAGTTGTCTTTAGGGTTGATGTGGAAGGTTTGGGACCCTCCTTGACTTTGGCTCTGGTGCTAAGGTTGCAAGTTTGAGACTCATGGGCATTGTTGATGATGATGAGGTTAGAGTCTCTTGTAGAGTGGTTGTCCATGATGAGGCCTTTGAGCATGTGGTTATCTCCTTTGATGAGGTTTGTCCATGGAGATACATAGGCTTTGGGGTCTTTTCTTTGAGTTCCCTGTTAGAGATAGATGTTTTGGCTGTGGGAATTTCTTTAGGAATAGATGTTGATTGTGAGGTTTTGGCATCGAACCTCAGGTGAGGATGGGTTTGAAGGAGTAGATGCTTTATCGGAGTCGGTCGTTGTTGATGCAGATGGTAGGTCATTGTGTAGAGGGGATTTTGTGGGAAGAGGCTTGTATCCTTTTATGTTCAGCATCATAGATATCCATTAAAGTTGGATCCTCTTCTTGGCAGCATGGTATTGTCAACTTTTTGTCGTTGACCATCATGATGACTCTATCACTAGCAAAGCACAAGGGTGCTTGGACAGCTCTAATTTTATATTCACGTGATCACAAAAATTTTTTTGTTAATAACATGTGTGAACATGTTATTAACATGTTCACATGTTAACATGTTCTCAAAAAAGCCGGTGGCAAGCGACCTGGTAACCGGGAAAAATCCCGCCAGGCTTTTTCTATACCCGGCGGGCCCGCCGGGTATAGCAAAAGCCCGGCGGGTCCCTGCGGGGTCGTCACATAGCCCGGCGGGGTACAATTTTCTATATATATGGGCCCGAGGGGCCCTTTGGGATTTCATTGCTGACAGCATACACAGGTAATGAAAACTTGTGTGTGTGTGTGTGTGTATGTGGGTGTGTTCGTGTGGGCAGCCGCCCATTGTCGCAATGCGCGACAGGATGTGGGTGGTCCGCCACACGAGGGATGTGTGTGTGGGTGAGTTCGTGCGGGCAGCCGCCCATTGTCGCAATGCGCGACAGGATTTGGGTGGCCCGCCACACGACTGGTGTGTGTATAAGGCCATTCTTCGGAATGGTACTTACCCTGGGACACTTAGTCGGTAACGCGGCTAGTCTGTGTTCTATGGTAAGTATGACACGCCGTAGCGGTACTAGTCGGTAACGCGGCAAGCATAGTATCGTTATGGCGATGTCACCTTCCCTTCCCTTCCCTTTGTCAAATGCGGACATATGGTCGGTAACGCGGCCAGTGTATGTTCGTATCCTATTGGTATTCCCATAGAATCGGGCGGCATTTTGTCGTTAACACGGCAAGTTGGTGTCGTCCGCTAGTGCATAAAATGTTTTTTGCATATTGCGGCATTTGATCGTTAACGCGGTCGAAAAAGTGTCGTAAATTTGCTTGCGTATTTCGGCATATGATCGTTAACACGGTCGAATAAATGTCGTAAATTTGTTTGATTTGACTTGTATTGTTTTTATTGTGTTTGATCCATGCGATACTTGGTTGCTAATGCGACATTAGTATTTCATAGATCAAAGTTTACATCATATTGTCTAAACGTTTTATTTTATAATATCGTGATTCGTAACTCGAAAAATATGAATCTCTCTCTTCTTACTCCCCTCTCTCTCATGATACACTTCACAACTCTTTCTCTATCTCTCTCATGATTCACTTCACAACACGATAGATGTGTAGATAATGATTTTTTTTTTCTCTTAAAATATACATAATTCTTAATAATTTCTTTTTTCTCCCTCTATTTACTTAAAAATTAAAACAATACATTATTTTTCTCTTTAGGAACTCACAAAAACATTAAAAATGTCATTTAATGTTTCTTCTCTCTATCTGCCACAACTCTCTCTTCCTCTCCTCTCTCTCTCTCTCTCATGATACACTTCACAATTCTCTCTCTCTCTCTCGCAATGATACACTTCACAACTCTTTCTCTCTCTCTCTCATGATACACTTCACATCTCTCTCTATCACGATAGGTATGTAGATGAGGAGTGCTTTAGGATTACAAAACATTATTTTTCTCTCTTTAGGAACTCACAAAACTATAAAAAATGTCATTTAATGTTTCCTCTCTCTATCTGTCACACCTCTCTCTCTTCCTCCCCCTCTCTCTCTCTCTCTCATTCGATAATGTATACACTTCGTAAGTAATAATGCGCTTGTTGCGGTTGTCTCACGTTCGATAATGTATTGCATGATGTTGAGTTCAGTAATGTTGTTTGATATATTCTGTTTTTGTTTGATCATTGATAAGTAATGATACACTTATTGCTGTTTTCTCACGTTTGATGATGTATTGGATGATGTTGAGTTCATTAAAATTATTTGATATTCCATTTTTGTATGAACATTGACGATATTGATATACTTGTTGCTGTTCTCTCACATCTGCTTGATGTTTATTTCAGTAATGTTTGATATTCTGTTTTTTTGTGTTTAGTGTTATTTGCTAGATTTACGAAGACAATCAACATGCTTTCTCCCGAAGAGCGCAAAATTGTTCTGCGAGCAATTCGCGTTGAAGCGGTCATCACAGTATCACAATGTACTGATGATGTCGTCAAAAAGATCAATGAGTCTGAGATACTCATGCGAGATCTCATAGACCAAATATGGGAAAATGCACAGCGACGGCTTCGAAGCAGAGGCAACGTTGAGCTGCTAGATAGACAGAAGATAGCAGATTTCAACCATCAGCACATAACACGAACCATTTTGGGGAGCATGCGTGTAGCATGCAGTGATCTTAGAGATGCTGCCCCGCCTGAAGCCAATATGCAACGTCTACAGTTATGGGACGTTGTATGGGGCGAGCAAAGAGCCAAGAGCAAGCGCATGAAGGCGTTGGATGCAGAGTCCCTCCCCAAAAGAGTGCGCATTGCCTAGGACGTCGCTGCAACGTCCAATCAGGCAGATGCAAGTGGTACAGGTGTCATTAATCGTACCATCTACAATTCTATGTGCAGACATCTTATTGGCATCCCGCACGAAGCTCTTCACGAAGGACGAATAATAGGCTCCGGTGTGTTTGGAACAGTAAAAGAGTATGCAATTAAAGGTATATCATTTTTACCGGAGCACATCACTTTTTGCGGAAAGCACTACAAATGAGAAGGCAACGCGAAGTTCGAAAGCTTCCAGGGCAGAGCAGGGTATGCAAGTGCTACATCCATCGATTGTCCGATGCATTGCCTTTACAAAAGAGGCTCCATGGATCACAATTTTCCCGTACTATAATGGCAGCGCTCTTGGTGATACTCTTCTGAAGGTTCCCTTCAGATTCAGTGAGTTCACCAGAGCCATTTTTCGTTTGGATAGAGGATGGAGACAACCCCCGCCTGATAATATCCCTTTAGGTCATCTAGAACTTTCAAAAATAAAAGAGGTAGTAATAAATATTCCACATATTATGCATGCCTTGGTGGAAGGTTTAGCGGCAGCACATATGGCAGGTATTGTACATACCGACCTACATCCTTTCAATGTAGTGTTGGATTATACAAAAGAGCTAAAGCCACGCATAGGTATCATCGATTGGGGGTTGCTGCTGAGAGCGCCCAAAAAACGGGTGTCTCTTAATTTTGTTTTTGAAGCAGACAAGAACCCCGAGAAGGTGGCACAGGCAGTCTCCCACGCAGACAGAGAGCGAAATAAACGGCCGTGGATATTTATTACAAACTTTATATGACTTTTGGCAGAAAGTGCAAGAGTTGTGGATGAATAATAGTTCCCATGACAAAGTTACCATGGATACTATTATTCATAAAGTCAAAAATTGGATGTTTCTGCCTAATCGCGATGAGCGAAAATCAATTTTGCAAGTAGTTGAATTTTTTAGATCACTAAATACTGACCCTACGAGGGCACAACGTCCTCTTGTAGAGCTATCGGTGGCATTCACCCCAACTTTGTAATGATACAGTATCAAGAGATTAAGTTTCAGGAATGGCATTTTGTTTCTCTCTTCAAAATTTGATGTGTCCAATGTTTCAAAATTTTGTTTCTCTTCATTGAGTCTTTGCAACATCTCTCTCCTCTTGTTTCTCTTCATTGAGTCTTTGCAACATCTCTCTCCTCTTGTGGTGTTTAAGTTTATGTTTTCTCTTCAAAATTTGATGTGCGAGCATTGTTTGAAGTGTTTTTGGAGTCAAGTGGATATTTCTCATCGAGTCTTTGCAATACATATCTCCTCTCGTGTGGTGTTTGACTTTAAGATTTTGAGAGTAATGGTCAATTTATCTTACGTTGATCTTTACAGTTCATTAAAATCCTAAAGTCATTTACGTTCACGCAGATATGGAGCAGGCGCAAGCGAACGAGCATCAGGAGTTAGCCAAGAAGGCATACGAGCGAATGAAGGCCCTTGCACATGGCCTGACAGCCCGCGAAGCTACAAGAACAGCATGCAGGTTATCGAAATGGACAAATCCAACTTATGCCCAATGGAAAGACATAAACAAACGTGTAACCACAGAGATGATAAAGGAAATATGGCCATGTCCAGATGGCGAGAGTAAGAAGGGAAGATGGAAGATTTCTCGTTGCACTCACAATGATATCAAAACTAATGCCGAGCGCATTTTCTTGGAGGTGTACGGTCGTCCTCTCCATAACGCCGACGCTCCACTCTATTTTGCTAAAATGCTATATGCTCACTTTATCCTAGAAACTCCAGTGGACTTCGCCTCCAGAGAGGCCACTGTCAACACCCACGACATACGTGAAGAGACAGTGACATTCACAAGAGAAGAACTTGCTCTCATGGTGGAGGGCGCTGGACTGGAGTTAAACCAGGTCAAAGAAAGCTTAGGGGCACAGCTAGCAGAGAAGGAGAAAGAAGCTGACCGATTAACTCAAGCGTCAACTCCTCCCCCGGCCAATAGAGGGATTCAAGAGCAGTTAACAAAGATCAGCCAAGATGTGCAGAGCATCTCCTCACGTATTGCTCCTGTGCGTCAAGGAAACCACATATCTCATTTTTTGATACATCCTGATCTTGTGGGAGTTTCTGCTGAGGCTACAAGTTCCTCCACCCCCCAATGTCCTGTATGTTACAAAGTATTCGATGGGTGGAGCGGCCAGTATATACTACCATGTGGACACTATTACCACTTAATATGTTTAGTGAGACAAATGCAAAATACTTCCACATGTGCATTGTGCAGTGTCCCAATAAATCAAGGTATTTATACAGTGTTCGGCTGTAGGATTCTGGATGCATTTTTACAATTTTTTGCATTGTCCATGACGACTTGGACTACATTTTTGGCACCCACTTCCTCTATCACAGAGCTAATGACTTGAGCAATGTAAGCCCCAGTTTTGATTGAACCAGCTGAATCCACGGCACGGATGAAAGTCTCACCTCTAGGTGAAATAACCATTACATTAATTAATGGTTTTCTTTGCACATTAGACCATCCATCACTTACTATACTACATCCAGAAAGATCTACATTGCTAAGAATTATTCTTTGTACACGTTCTTTTACCTGCGCATAACATTTCTCTAATAGATCATTTTGCATAGCATGGTACGTAGGCGGTGAAAACCCTGGTCCAAACTCACCAATTTTCTTCCATGCTCTCTTCCAATGCTCACTGTCCACCATCATCATAGCACTCCCAGAAAAGTAAATCGCTTCAGCAAGGACGAGTTGTGCATCATCGAGTCGACCTTGACGTAGGCTTTCTTGCAATGAAGTTTGACGCATGGGTATATTTCCTACGTCAAAGTTACGCTTGCAAGAAGATGCACTGGGTAGATTACTTTCTGGTTGCACATTGCCGTTCGGGGTACAAGTAGGCGATGTAGCGGGAGTTTGATGATTAGAACAACAGTATTCTTGCTGCCTTGATACATTAATGGTAGGAGTGTCATGTTTTCTTGAATCTTTCTTTTGAATTTCTTCTCTTATGCGTTTGGCCACTATAGGTGCAGAGGGGTGGGTACATGACTTTTTCTTCGGTCCGCCTAAAAAGTGTTCTCTTAGTCGAGGCGCCCCACCTGATTTTACTGCATGGCATAGCTTACACTCCCAATCTATGAATCGATCACCAACGTTAATTGCATATTGCCACTCTATCCCAGGTGCCTTTTTTTTCTGCTATTTGAAATTTGGACTCTATTGGAGGTATCACTAGATCCAACATTGTCCTCCATCTCAACAAATAACCTATTCAACCAAGCATATAACAATGAATACACAAATGAAAAAACAACAAATCACTCACGTATGACAAAACATACATCTGCAGACAAAGTACTTCGAAACTATCTTGACAAATACAAAAGATCATCACATAACACAAAACTACTTCAAACTATCTTGCAAGGTCTTACTACAAAACTACTTCGAGACTATTATGCACATTGCACCCCCAATGAAGGATGCCTTTTGTATACCCAATTAAGGATACTTTACACAATCAAAGATCTATGCTTGCCCAATACTCTAGTATAGGACAATAGACCTTCTCTAACATTCACAAAAAAAAAATCAAAGATCTATGCTTGCCCAATACTCTAGTATAGGACAATAGACCCTTGTCTACTCTAAACTATATCAAGTATCAAGAACCAATACAAGCCCCTAAGCAGGAATCTTGGCTCCATCAAACCATTCATAAAGCAGAATGAGGTAGGTAGATTACGTACGTGGCTCAAATGCAAGGCTGAATGACTCCAAATTTGTCCCTAAATCTCCGCAATTATTAGCTACGAACCTCACCCTGCCCCCAGTTCAAAGAACTAAGGACGAGTGGCCCAATAGCCTTAGGAGTGCCTACAAGGAAAGACGACAGCCCCTAAAATAAGGACGTTCTTCCCAAGAGGACACTTCTAGCAACTCGAGAGCTCTACAAGTACTTTGAGGAGAGATATCACGCCCCCAAAACAAGGACTATCTTCCCAAAAGTTGTACGATGGGTGTCGGGCAGTGTTTATATACAGAATAATACCCCGCCGGTGTTCCTTCTTTTTCCCGACGGGCCCGCCGGGCTTATATCTTTCCCGGCGGGCCCACCGGGAAAACTCTTTATCCCGGCGGGCCCGCCGGGAAAGGTAGAAGCCCGGAGGCGTTACTGGACTAGTGGGTTCCGGCAGGTCATTTCTCAGGTCATGTGAATATACAATGTGATCACAAGTTTTAATATGTTAACAGTAGGTTTTGTTAACGTGATCACAAAATTGTGAAGACGTTAATGAAATCCCTGTTGGACAGCAATAGTCCATTTATGCCCCAAGATTAAATCTGCTTCAAACACACTCTCAACCACAAAAAAATTACAAGTGAGGGGGTTAGTTTCAATATACATTGTATGTTCAAAGTACCCCAGACATAGCATGTTTAAGACTTGTGTAAAGTTAATCCTTCCAGGATGTGTCATGAGTGTTGGTTAACCTAACAAATCCCATAGCACGAGGGTAATGAGATTGTGTTCTTGTGTTGGATAAAGTTGTGCTTGAGCTGTGGTGATTTTATTTGCAATTTCCAATCCAACCAAAATCCTAGGGATCTTTTTTGTAAGATATGTTGGACGTTCCAGCTCCTGCAAGGTTTCTTCCTCCCGTAATAGCAATTGTACATTGCCTGTAGGAGTGTTCAAGGTAACTATTTGCATGGATTCATCTAGTGAATACAACGATTCACCTATCCACCAAGTTCCACCAAGGACGACATCATACTCAAGGGAATCTAGGGTAACGTGGAATGTAAATTCTATATCACCACCATCGATTGTTTGAGTAGTATATCAGGAACTTGGAACTTCAATGTTTTGTGTCCATTGACTCCTCTTGCAAGACTATTGCTTGCAGGGATGAGTTTAGGTTGTCCCAATGACACCCAAGTGTCTATTGTCATGATGTTATGACTTACTCAAGGGCTAATCAATGTGCGTTTACGTTGAACATCATTGCATGTAGGGAAATCCAACCATACCATGATAGAATCTTCCAAAGGAACCATGGGTGTTTTGGTTATTGTTTCAGCTTTTTAGATCCTATGTTTGTTTCATATTCTGATTTACTTAGTCAGAGAATGAACCAAGTTCTAGTACATCACTAAGTGAGAATGAAATAAGTTCTTACTCTTCGCTTAGTGCACCACATAGACCAATTAAGAAACTAGAACCCGCCCAACCACCCTAAATGGATATTGATAATCACATGATATATGCGAAACATAAAAAGCAAGCTCAGGAGAGCATGCTTAGCTTGGTTGAATGTCTTACAGGGTCACCGATTGTGATTGAGCCTCATAATTCCAATCCTCAAAGAGAAACCAAGATACAAAGCCTAGAAGTTTGAAACAGACTGTACGAACTATAGGCTTGAGAAAGCACGTGGTCAGGAATTCGAAAATTCCCTTACAAGATTAAAACAGTCTCTCAAAACCTGATTCGGAGGAAAGCTCTTCTCTCATAATAAGGCTCAACCTGAGTTATACAAGGACATAACGAACTACATAAAACAGGACTGTGAAGATTCGCAAGTTTCCAAACAGCCCTCATTAAGAATTGTCAGAGGGCCAAGTGTGCCACTGTACGCATTGGGTACTCTTGAAAAAGCTGAGACCCAAACAGAGTGTTGGCCACTGAGTGGGGTTTTGGCACCCATATTGCCGTAATACCTTGGTAGTATCCTTGTGCTCGTAGGTAAGTCCTTTCGGACCCATTGCTTATGGAACCCTTGAGGTCTATTGGGATGCTTCTGTTTGTGTCAACAAGGTCTGACTTTTGAATTTTTTATAGATTCTTCTTGTGGTCCCCATATTATTCATGGTGTCCTTTTTGTTGAGTTGATTTTCAAGTTGAATCTTGGGCACCCACTTCTGTGTACCCTTAGATTTTGGGTATTGTGTGTGCGAGCTTCGTGGGGCTGATGCTTGTTCTATTTTACAAGGTGTTTCCACTGCATTTGGTGTTGTTTGTTCATCATTTTTGATTTGTTTCCCTCTGTTTGTCAAGCTCCATAAGGGTATGGACATGACCTTGTCGCCCGCGTGCAACAATGTTGTCCTTTCTTCCCATTGGTTGGATATTGCATTTATTGGCGTAGATCCAGGATCGTCCTAGAATCATTTCCTCTTCCATGTAACCTACAGGCATGAAAAACACCTTCCCGACCAAGGAATTATTTCTGATGGAAATGTTAACATTTAAAAATCCCTCAGCTTTCACAGTTATCAAGTGAACACTACGTACTTGCGCATAAGTGGCTTCAAGGCATGGTCTATCTGATGCTACCCAGGTTTCACATGAAATCATGACTTGACCCCGTATCTATTAATGCAATGCTTGTTGCATGGCCTTTAGCTGTAGTAAGTCCCACCTTGAGTCGTGCTAGCTCAATGTTTAGTTCCTCTTCATCCAAGAGAGTCACAAAAGCCATGTTGACATGTATCAGTCTTTTCTTCAGCAATTGTTTAGCTTTGGACTCCCTGGCCTTAGCTTCTTCTTGAGTTTGATGGATTTTTTCCTTTGCAAGTTGTTTCTATTGTTTTTAAAGAGATGTTCTTGCTAGAGCATTTCTTGGGTCAGTGGTCTAAAATATTTTTTTAATTTACTTCCATTGACATAACCCTTCATCTGTATGCCATCAATTGTCTCAATTTTCGAACAGACCCTTGAGGTGTGATCTTTGATACTCGGAATGGTCCTAGGCCTCAGTATTTGAGTTTATTTTTCCTAGTGCTTCTTAAACCATACATGAGGAACCGTACATGAGGAAAAGGTCCCCCATTTCCAATTCTTTTTGCTTTAGATTTTTGTCGAACCAATGTTTCATGCATAGTTTTTTGACCATGAGTCCATGTGATGCTATCAGCCTGGTCTCCATCATCAAGCTTCTCTAAGTCAATTAGCCTTTCAGCTAATGCATTCTCCACCGTCTCAGACGTTCTTGTAGGGAAATTCTTAAGCTTGGGACTAGGAATTCCATGGGCATAACTGCTTTAACACCATAAGCTAGACAGAAGGGAGTGTACCCCGTCGCTACCTTATATGATGTTCGATACGCCCATAGGGCTGTTGTCAGCTTATGTTTCCTGCCTGTTCGACTTGCTTCCAAGGTTTTTGTCACTTGATAGTACATAAAATTTTGTTTATTCTCTCTGCTTGACCATTGGCTTATGGGTAATAAGGTGATGATTTTCGATGGACCACTAAGAATCCCACAAGTAATTGATCAATCACCTCATTTAATAAAATGTGAGCCGCGATCTCTAACTAATTCTAATGGGCAGCCAAACTTCGAGATAATTTTTTCATATAAGAATTTTGTTGTTGTTTGTGCATTAGCTCTCCTTGAGGCTCTGGCTTCTGCCCATTTTGTGAAATAGTCCATGGCCACAATCACGTATCGGGATGGATGTGCTGCTCGACTAATAGGTCCAACAAAATCTACCCCCCATTTCGAATTGTTGTCTTACAATAAAAAGGGGTGAGTGGCATCTTGTCCTTTTATTGTGGGATAGCAAAATGTTGACACTCTTTGCACCTTTTGACAAATTCTATGGCATCTTCGAATAACATAGGCCACCATAGTCCTGCTTGAAGCACTTTTTGAGCTTGATCTCTCCAGCAAAATGCCCACCTGCTATCCCTGAATGAGCTTCATCCAATATTGTGATGAACTCATCCTCTCTTACGCATCTTCTTAGCACATTATCTTTTCCTAGCTTATATAGTTCTCCTACAATCAATTGATAAGGTGCAGTAAGCTTAATAAGCCGCCGCATCTTATCTTCAAAGGTATTTCCTACGAAAAACCATAAGCTAGATAATTTGAGATTTCCTCACTCCATTTGGGTACCATGTCCAACTTGAACAAACAAGCATCAGGGAGATCATCATCAAGACCAGTTGCTAGTTCCCCATTTGGAATTCTTGACATATGATCGGCTAACACATGTTGTGTTCCTTTTCGTAAAGTCGAATTCCAACAATAATAGCAACTGTCATGTGATTTTCCCCGTGGTGCAAGGATTATTCACCAAGCATAATAAGGCTTGATAGTTCACGAAGAATATGAATTTGTTGGCTAAGAGGTAATGTCGATATTTCTTGATGGCGTAAACCGTGGCCAACCCTTCCCTCTCTATGGTGGTGTAGTTCACCTTTGCATCATTTAGCTGACGACTAGTGAAGCAGGATAGTCCAATTTGAACTCACCAGGCTGGGCCAGTACACGCAACCAATAGCAAAATTTGATGCATCAATATGCACATTAAATATGAGATCCCAGTAGGGGGGCAGTAGAATTGGTGCGCTAGCCAATGCTTGCTTTAGATCATATGCTTCCTGGCATTCCTCAGTCCATTCAAAGACAATGAGGAGTTTGTACGATGGTCTGGCTATTTCAACATAGAAAATTATGAAGCGAAAATAATACCCCACATGGCCCATAAATCTTTGCACACCCTTATAATTGGTGGGTGCTCTAATATCAGCTTTACTTTGCTATCATCTGTGGATATACTATTCTTTAAGACAATCTATGGATATACTATTCTTTAAGACAATCTGTCCTAATATCACACCATGCTTGACCCAAAAATGACACTTTAAAGGGTTCAGGGATATACGATATAATCCTCAAGTAGGCCACATGGTCTGCCCATCGAGAGTGTGCACATAGATTGTCAATGAATATCTCCAACCACTTCTGTACTTAGTCCAATGAAGGTTGTGCACATCAACCGTTGAAATGTTGCTGGGGCATTGGTGAGGCCGAAGGGCATAACCTTCTTGTATGCAAATGTCCCTTGCATTGTATTGAAAGATGTCTTGTACTGGTCCTTTGGTGCTATGGACACCTGATTGTAACCGAAGAATCCATCCAAGAAGCTATAAGCTTCTTCCCCAGCCACTATTTCCAAAACCTGTTCCGTATATAGGGCAATGGATAATGGTCTTTCCTAATGGCTGTGTTGACCTTTTTAAGATCAACACATACCCTAAGTTTTCCATTATTTTTTGGCACTATCACGATTGGTGACAACCAATCCGTATGTTCGATCTCATAGATGAAATCTGTAGCAAATGAGCTTCTCTATTTCCTCCTTTACAATTGCTGCATACTTAGGATTCATCTGGTATGGTTTCTACCTGGTTGGTCTTGGCCCTTCCATGATTGGAATCTTATGATGTACTACCTCAAGTGGTACCCCCTTCATCTCTTTGTAATTCCAGGCAAAACAATCCTTAAATTCCTTAAGGAGAGTGACGAGCTCATCTTCTTCAGCCGAAGTCCTTAGCAATGTATACGAGCTCATCTTCTTTAGCCGAAGTCAAGTCCTTAGCAATGTATACGAGCTCATCTTCTTTAGCCGAAGTCAAGTCCTTATTAGCAATGTATACAGGCTCAACTTCTTCAGCCGAAGTCAAGTCCTTGGCAATGTATACGGGTCGAGCTTTCTCCCTTGGTCCCGCAATATTCACTTGCTGTCGGGCCATCGTATGATGTGGACAGCCCATCCTCCTTAACCCTTGTTGCCATCAACCGGACCATTTTCCGTTCCTCATCAATAGTATAGGTCTTGAAGTGGTCGAGTACTGAGAGCAAGTCTGGTTTGTCCTCATTTTCACTTTTGGTTTTAGCCATGATCTTTATAGCCTCACGTTCTGCTTTTGCCAAGGCTTTATTGCATTTTTGACGCCTAGCATTTGTAACTTGGGTGTTTCTAGCTCTTGAGGGTGACATTGTGTCTTCCCTGCAGTGATATCTTAACTCCTCACCCCAAGCCTTGGAAAACTCATCGTGTACCTTAGTGGCCTCAAGGTATCTCACCCACTAGAGGCATCAGTGGGTTTTCTTTGTAATAGAGAATTTCGTCAGGCTATATATCGTTTCTGTTTTTGCCACCTTCTGAGGCATTGAGCATTAGTACGTCCTTGTGCTATGGTCCCTTTTGTACTCGATGTCTCCTCTTCTGATGCTTCATCAATGCTATGCCAATTAACCATACATATAGAGGTCGTGGGGACAGTTCTAAATTCCACATATTGGTCCCCCTAGGTTGCATCACATCTATGGTGGCTAACACATGCATCCAGTTTTCACTGAAGTCTAGAGGAGGAAGTGATGCATACATCTCCTTTTCCTCTTCTTCCTTGGGATCTCCCACTGAGGGCTGGCATATCATATCAATATTTAAGATTTGCAAATTTCTATGTACATACACGTGATCTAAGGCCCAATCATGCACCAATTTGGATTCCCTCATGAAGGGTCTCCCCAATATTATGTCATGAATCGGGTTGGCATAGGAAGTCTATGACCACAAAATTAATGTATGATGGTAGTGAAACAAAGAGTTTGAATTTCACATTCTCCAGAAGTCCAATGGGCCTTGAAGATGTTTCGTCATCCATTTTAACGATTAGATCTACTTTTTTTAGCTCAAGTTTTTCCCAATTTTTCCAGCAATGTTTTGTGATGATGCTAACCCCTGCCCCACCATCCAGGATAGCCAATGCCTGCTCTGCTGCTGTGCTGGTACCCATTATCATGAATCAGGATTGTGGCATTTGTGTCCTCAATTTCCTAATAATGCCCTAGTTGATTAACTGGTATTTTAATGACTCGGGTTTTCCTTATGTGTCTCAAGGTTCTTTCTACCAGAGGTGGCAGAGCCTCATTTATAGTATCGGCCATTGTTTTATGTCTGTCCATAGGGTTGGTGAATTGTTTTATGTCTGTCCATAGGGTTGGTGGATTGTGTAACAGTTGCCATAATGGCATTTGTACAGGCGTGGACAATACAGCCGCGAGACTTCCTATGTCTCTGGGTTCTCCCCATGTGTGTCACTCGCATTCCTCCATAGGGAAGGAATGGATGGACTCCCCTAATTCATTTTCCTCAAACATTTTGGATAGTGTGTTTGCTTGGGATCCCTCTTCTGTTTCTTTCGGAATTGGGGTAGGTACATCCAATTCCCTTTCCCTCATTGGCTCGTTTTATGGATAAATTTTATCCATGACCCGGTTAGCCCTTAGCTTGGCTTCATGAAGCCGTTGGCATTCTTCGACTAAGGCCCTGGCGTCTTTGAGCTTTCTTGTTTCCTCATCGGAATTAGGGTATTCACTGACTCCTTTAGGAGCTGTTGATTGCTCCCTTTTCTCTTCTAGGTCTAGCCTTTTGTGATTGATCCTTTGATCACCCTCTTCCTTCGCGATTGGGTGGATCCGGTGTCGATTGTATCTTTTTTGGATCCATCTTGGATTGTGATCCTTGTGTCACCCTTACCCACTTTTTTCACTCTTCTCCTGCGCGGCGGCGGCCAGTTCCGAAAATAGTCGCATCCACTTGGTTCTTTCCCTTGTCTCCTAATTGAGCTAGAGCTCTTGTTAGGACATTGAGTGGTGTGATATTTCTAGGTTGTACACTAATGGTTCGGATGGTGGCCTGATTTAGCAAAGCTCATTCCTCTCACCTAAGGCCTCACAAACTTGATGAAAGACCTTGAGACGTCTTCTAGGATCAGCCTCTCCATTGAACTTGTGCATGAGCTTCGTGATTTGTGTAGCCTTTCTAGAGCTACATAAACTAGGAAAATCCTTGTACTTATATAAAGCATGCAATAAAGTCACATTTGTCCCCCTTTTACGAAGGCAGGTGACGATATACCTCTCGTCATCCTCTCATCTTCCCATTGACTTTTCTTTGCCAATGTGTCCATCTCTTCTTGCTCTTAATCCCATCTCTTACATGTGTCCATGTCTCACCATTGAGATCAAGAAAACATGTGCTCTTCTCACTACTACGTCCATTATCTTTCATAACTAGCCCTATTCTTTTGGCCACCACTCTCCCCAATGCTTGTGCAGAAGCTAAAAGATCCATTGGGAGGGTTGTTGCTGGAAGTATTGGTGCAATAGGGATATATGTGGTATTAAGGGTGCTACCTGCACGTGTAAGGGCATGACCCTTGTAGGTTGGGGTTCATACATAAACTCCCATAGGTACCAATAAGAGCCAAGGGCACCACTAGTCTAGTCATTTGTGAGGATATCCCTGTTGCTCTAGGTTACAATGGCAAAGTAGAGAGAGATGTAAGGTATGGAGGATTTTGGGTGAAGGTTCCTCTATTTGTGGCCCTAGCAGATGATATGGATGTGTTAACTAGGCCTAGAGCCATTGCTATAGGGATTTCTACAACCATAGTTTGCCATAGTTATGAATGAGCGCATGAAACTAACAGGAAATGTTTTGTGGTTGGTCACAGGTGGTGTTGTATAAGTGGTGTAGTACCTAATACCACCGAATTTGGGATTGTGTTAACAACATCTTGAGTGGGTACACTACAGTAGGAATGTGAACCCATGCTAGTAGATTCTTGGAATCCTACATAACCTTGAGGAACAGTAGGTAGCCGAGGCTTAGTCCACCGTGTAGCAAAGACAATGTCACCACATATGTGGGATTAGTAGGGCTTATTGATGGTGTCTCCATCTCACTCAAGGTAGGACCTTGTACATTGCTTGTCCCAACCTATGTCACAGGAAGTCGCATGGGTATGGCAATTCCCTATCTTAGCCTCTCTTGCTCTACAATACCTTGAATACATTCCGAGGTCTCTCTTCCTGATCTTTGGAGGATAGCTTGCTTAATTTCTTCCCAGCTAATATCATAAATAAGGCCTATAGCAAGGTTTGTCAAGGTTTCGTGGGTTGTATCGAATTCCAAACTCTCAGAAATTTGCAGTAATGTGTGAGAATCTTACACCTAGATTCACCCTCGATTGATTACTGGTGTAGGGTTTTAAAGAACAATAAAATTTATTCTTTATAAAGAATATAATCATAAAGTAAAAGGGTTATAAGCCCACTATAAACTTTTGTAAGTTAAAAGGTCATCAAACTCACAATGTAGTTATCTCATTAGGTCTTTTCTTACTTAAATCCAAACATCTCTTAGTTTAAGAAAAAATGGACATGGTTGGCAACGATTTGTGGGTGTTTTTCACTTCTTCTCCTAAACTGTAAGGTTCCCCCCTTCCACAAATGGGGGAAACGCTTAAGATAGTCCGCTAAGTCTTACCTTAGAGAAAATTTCCTACTCATCGACACCTTGACCATACAGAGATTCAAGGATATGATTCATAGGTAAGACCTAGTTCTATCCCGCAGGGGGAGCGTGGTCTTCTAAAATCAAATCACCCATAGGGTAATTGATCACATAAATTGGGTAACTACTAGTCTTGATTCCTAGAGACAACGCTTTTTTCCTCATCCATGCAAGGCACAGCCGTTGGCCTAGTCTTCTAGAATAGAATTGCTCGAGAACCTATTTATCTAACGTAGGGCTTTCACTTAGTATGTTGGAAAGCTACCCGACTAATCGGGTCCACCCGTCCGTAGGATGGTGCCGTCGGGGCATTCCATCCTCCCACTTTCCACCCTACTCACGCGTCAATTTATTTTCTAATTAATCCTACCACACTGTTTGACATAAACAAACATGTTCCTTAATTAAGGCCCTTTCACAAGGTTTATTAAAACAGCCTTTGCCTTTTTCCACAATACAATAATGCCAAAGATAAGATTTATAAAAACAAAGTTTAAACATGAATCAATTTCATACAAGCCAAACTGGCTCTCTTATTCTTTTCCTTTATACCGCCGATGATCTAGAATTCGGCCTTCCAGCCTCCACATGCTGGGCAAAACCCTACGGGACCATACACCTCATCGTCGGCCGCTGGCGAGGACTCAAGCCGGCATGTCGCCCTCTCAGGCTCCATCGCTCGATCCTCCCGCCCCTCAGAGGGATGTCTGCGCACTAGGGTGGGCTAATTCACCGCACTAGCCTGGGCCCTCAGAACTAGGCAGCATCATCACAATCACTTGCCTCAATCGGCAAACCTCATTCTCCCAATGGTATGAGGGATACCATGGGCCAACTCCGGGCCTTACTAACGTCTCCGCCGTCCGGCTACACAAGCACAAGAACGGGGCAGCGTCAAGGCAGGGAGAAGTTGTACCTGTACCTTAATTTAACCAAGATAACAATCCATTTACTCACTAAACCATATGACTAGGATCCATGTCACCTTTTTTAAGAAAACAATCTTTTTCACAAAGATTTTAGCATTTCAACTTGAGATTGCGATAAGACATTCTTTATTAAGGCATATGCTATTGCTTAAAACTTTAAATGGTAAATCAATCAAATAGATCACTGTAACAATCAATAGAGAAGCCGGGGCCATACCTCAACCCCTAAGAATGATATATAATTGAAAAACAAAATATGTGTATACCTTATAGAAATTTGTCGTTTATCGTTGCCTTTGCTTGTTAACAAGAGCTTTAGAACTTGACATATGAGAATAGAGTCTTCTAATACCTTGTCTTATGATTGAAATCATCCAATCATCTCCAAGCTTTATCTCCTCTTACTCATACTGTGACTCTTCTCTCTTTCTAAGATCTATGGCAAAATAGCCTTCTCTTACAGGGCTATGGCATACTATTCTTTCTCTAAAAGAAAAGCTATGGAGTTTTGGTCTCTTCCTCCAAAAGACTATAGAAATCTAAGCTTCTTTTCTGAGATATTAGATAAGAATGAAGGGATATATGCATCTCAAACTCTAGGATTACCTTGAGACTACTTGCTGTCTTCTCACAGTTTTCTCTATGTAGAGACCCTGACAGAAACAGCAAACTGTTTCGGCTATAACTCTCTGATAAAAACTCAGAATATGGTCATGTAGCCAGTCAAAAGAACGGGAAGGCATCTGGTCTACAAGCCAACGTAGACAGAATAGGCAAAAACGTCTGTATATAGCCGCAAATGCACCATCTTTAGAAACGCGTTGTTTTTCCATATTTTTAGTATGCATGGACTCTAAATATATAAAAGTACTCTAAATATGACCTCTTATCACCTAAAATTAAAATTCTATTTTTGGGGATACTTATCTCTTAATAGAACTATTCTTATGTTCTTATTTCTTTTAGGATTTTTGGAGCTAATATTTTTATTCTAACACTTTTCTAATGTTTCTAGCCTTATTGTCTCACTCTTTCTAATTACACTCTCTTTTCTTATTGAAATCTATATTAAAAGAGACACATACATACATGGCTTGGGAGGGACGTTACAATCTCCCCCACTTAAAAGATTCGAGATGTCCTCATCTCGCGAGCTGGGGTAGTATCTAAGTAAATCCTCTTGTCTCTTTCAAATTGGTGTCCCCACCACTAGGTAAAAATCTTCTTTTATCTAAACATTGTTCTTAAAGAGTCTTTTATTTTATGTGTTTGTCTTGTTTTGTTGTGCCTCCAAAATGTCTATCATTCTAAAGTTAATAGGCCTTATTATCCTAAATTCATGCATCCATATACCTCTCATATGATATGAACCTTCGAAATCCTTATTCTATACCTCCATGTAATATGGTACTTAATAAATTGTCATGGAAAAATATAAGAGAATCAATCCTTTACGTAATCTAATCTATGATAGCAATCTCATAATCTTAGTATCGTCTTGTAGAATACCTCTATTCATCATGCACATTACTTCACATGAATCTTGCACCAATCCTCTTCTATTTACTCACAGAAATACTTGTTGAATTCGGTTAACTTTAACCCTATTATCCCTATTTCTTGACCTAATTTTTGCTCTAGCTCATGATTCCTTGTAGTCAAGGGTGGGCTTGACGTTCCTCTTGAATTAGGGGACCTCTTCTTTATTAACATGGAAGGACTCATGTTCTTCTCGACACTTTCTATATATATATATATATAAAACTTTATCACAGTCTCTGGCTATAATTATGGCTTCTGAAATAGAGGATGGTTTTACATTCTTGATGAGGTTATTCGAAGGTAGATTAAGCTTCCAAATGAATCAATGGAGAAGAGTTACCTCATCCATCTCTGGGGCAAATCGGAGAAGTTTAGGTGGTATTCTTTTAGGGTCTTCCTTTCTTGGGTTAGCTCTAAAAATTCGTTCATTTTATCCTCTCGAAATCCTAGAGGACAAAACCTTTCACGAAGGTGTACTTTCATGGCATCTCATAACTGATTCTAGCTCTAGTGGTTAGATTGACAACAATGCTTCTAACTTTTTAGCTCCAATGGTTAGATTGACAACAATGCTTCCAACTAATTTGGCATTTCTTATGATTTTTAGACGCGAGCAAGGGTGAGCTTGCTTCTTTCATTGTATCCATTAAAAGTTTAAAACTATCAAATACTTATCATAGCACCACATTTGAAGGCAGTCAGGATTAATACATCTGAGATCTTCATTTTTTTGAGAATTACACATCTGGTATCTTGGGATTAGCACATCTAAGAGCATGATCCTTTGGGAATTACACATCCGCCGAGATTCATAGATCTTGGATGATCGTCCTAGTGTAAAGCATCCAATGGATGGCATTCACATGTCAACTAATCAAACCTTAATGGAGTTATAATCTTAATAATTTATAATATGCGAACTAATGAGATATATCCTGAAAATTTCTCTAAACAAAGTTTTAGTCTATCCTTCTATTCAGTCACTAGTTTCTTAATTTGATTACCCTATGTTTTGGTCTATCCTTCTATTCAGTCATCGCTAGTTTCTTAATTTGATTACCCTATGTTTTGGTCTATCCTTCTATTCAGTCATCGCTAGTTTCTTAATTTGATCACCCTATGTTTTTTCTCACAAAAGGTTTTCTCCCCAATCTTATTTCTCAAATTTATTGTACAAATATCTTGCGTGTGCACCCCCAAGATACAAGCACAATTTCATAAGATGATTGTCTCAACATGTAAGGATATTCAAATCACTTCTATGGCCAGTAGAGATGATTGATTCGTCCTCATATGATAAACAATCACTTGTTTTAATCCCTTTGATAGTTAACCTTTGAAAAACAAATCCTAGGAACTAAGATCGGCTCTGATACCACTTGTAAGGTTCCCCCTTCCACAAATGGGGGAAACGCTTAAGATAGTCCGCTAAGTCTTATCTTAGAGAAAATTTCCTACTCATCGACACCTTGACCATACAGAGATTCAAGGATATGATTCATAGGTAAGACCTAGTTCTATCCCGCAGGGGGAGCGTGGTCTTCTAAAATCAAATCACCCATAGGGTAATTGATCACATAAATTGGGTAACTACTAGTCTTGATTCCTAGAGACAACGCTTTTTTCCTCATCCATGCAAGGCACAGCCGTTGGCCTAGTCTTCTAGAATAGAATTGCTCGAGAACCTATTTATCTAACGTAGGGCTTTCACTTAGTATGTTGGAAAGCTACCCGACTAATCGGGTCCACCCGTCCGTAGGATGGTGCCGTCGGGGCATTCCATCCTCCCACTTTCCACCCTACTCACGCGTCAATTTATTTTCTAATTAATCCTATCACACTGTTTGACATAAACAAACATGTTCCTTAATTAAGGCCCTTTCACAAGGTTTATTAAAACAGCCTTTGCCTTTTTCCACAATACAATAATGCCAAAGATAAGATTTATAAAAACAAAGTTTAAACATGAATCAATTTCATACAAGCCAAACTGGCTCTCTTATTCTTTTCCTTTATACCGCCGATGATCTAGAATTCGGCCTTCCAGCCTCCACATGCTGGGCAAAACCCTACGGGACCATACACCTCATCGTCGGCCGCTGGCGAGGACTCAAGCCGGCCTGTCGCCCTCTCAGGCTCCATCGCTCGATCCTCCCGCCCCTCAGAGGGATGTCTGCGCACTAGGGTGGGCTAATTCACCGCACTAGCCTTGGGCCCTCAGAACTAGGCAGCATCATCACAATCACTTGCCTCAATCGGCAAACCTCATTCTCCCAATGGTATGAGGGATACCATGGGCCAACTCCGGGCCTTACTAACGTCTCCGCCGTCCGGCTACACAAGCACAAGAACGGGGCAGCGTCAAGGCAGGGAGAAGTTGTACCTGTACCTTAATTTAACCAAGATAACAATCCATTTACTCACTAAACCATATGACTAGGATCCATGTCACCTTTTTTAAGAAAACAATCTTTTTCACAAAGATTTTAGCATTTCAACTTGAGATTGCGATAAGACATTCTTTATTAAGGCATATGCTATTGCTTAAAACTTTAAATGGTAAATCAATCAAATAGATCACTGTAACAATCAATAGAGAAGCCGGGGCCATACCTCAACCCCTAAGAATGATATATAATTGAAAAACAAAATATGTGTATACCTTATAGAAATTTGTCGTTTATCGTTGCCTTTGCTTGTTAACAAGAGCTTTAGAGCTTGACATATGAGAATAGAGTCTTCTAATACCTTGTCTTATGATTGAAATCATCCAATCATCTCCAAGCTTTATCTCCTCTTACTCATACTGTGACTCTTCTCTCTTTCTAAGATCTATGGCAAAATAGCCTTCTCTTACAGGGCTATGGCATACTATTCTTTCTCTAAAAGAAAAGCTATGGAGTTTTGGTCTCTTCCTCCAAAAGACTATAGAAATCTAAGCTTCTTTTCTGAGATATTAGATAAGAATGAAGGGATATATGCATCTCAAACTCTAGGATTACCTTGAGACTACTTGCTGTCTTCTCACAGTTTTCTCTATGTAGAGACCCTGACAGAAACAGCAAACTGTTTCGGCTATAACTCTCTGATAAAAACTTAGAATATGGTCATGTAACCAGTCAAAAGAACGGGAAGGCATCTGGTCTACAAGCCATCGCGGGTAGAATAGGCAAAAACGTCTGTATATAGTCGCAAACGCACCATCTTTAGAAACGCGTTGTTTTTCCACATTTTTAGTATGCATGGACTCTAAATATATAAAAGTACTCTAAATATGACCTCTTATCACCTAAAATTAAAATTCTATTTTTGGGGATACTTATCTCTTAATAGAACTATTCTTATGTTCTTATTTCTTTTAGGATTTTTGGAGCTAATATTTTTATTCTAACACTTTTCTAATGTTTCTAGCCTTATTGTCTCACTCTTTCTAATTACACTCTCTTTTCTTATTGAAATCTATATTAAAAGAGACACATACATACATGGCTTGGGAGGGACGTTACATAAACTGGCGCTACTAGTTGTGAGTTTCCAGCGCCATGGAAACAGACACTATATGCTTTTATTGCAACATTATGTATGTATGTATGTATATGAAATTATTTATGAAAACAAAAAGATTTAATTTTGTGTAGCAACATGCACGAAACATGTAGTTGTGAGTTTCCAGCGCCATGGAAACAGACACTATATGCTTTTATTGCAACATTATGTATGTATGTATGTATATGAAATTATTTATGAAAACAAAAAGATTTAATTTTGTGTAGCAACATGCACGAAGCTCTTTCATGGCGTGATTCATTATGTCAGAAAGGCGTAAACGACGGTGGCGACGAAAGTGGAGACCCCAGCGAAGACAGAGATGAGAAGGGGAATTACGGCCGCTTGGGACCAGTGGCTAGTTGTGCAGGTGAGCAAACCAAGCCTTATTTCAATGACAGCCACGATAGAGAGAGTGAGGAAGACGGTGCCCACGAGGGTGCTCACAGCGCTGGCCAGCATCCCAAAGCGCATGGTGTTCTCGTTGATCGGCACAAGCGTGTCCGGGACAGTCTTCTTGGCGCCCACGAGGTTAAGCTGCAGCTTGAGCCCTTGTGCGATGAGGCTGGACAGCAAGTAGAATGCAAAGGAGAGCACCTCAAACATTACAAGGCTTCTGGCCAGACTAGCCGGCGCAGCACAAGGGTCCCCTGTCTCAACTAGGGTTGCTCCACTGTCGAGATTCAGCCCAAGAAACACCACTCCTGAGAAGAGCGAATTAACGTTCGCTACTGCATCTAATGCGCTCACGTGGAGAGTGCTGTTAGCACTACTAGTAGTAGTAGGAGTCGTCTCAGAAGGGCTGCATCATTAACAACCCAAAAAAAAAAAAGAGAGAAAAAAGGTCGTTAAAATCGAACGGATAACGTACCTAATCTACATAATTAATTAAACAAAAACTCAAGGAAAGCAGCCAAAAATCAGGCTGTGTACATGGCAGACCTAAGTAACGGTTGTGAAGATGCCATAATAAAATAACTAAGTTAAGGAGACTGTAGAATAATGTATTGCTTCCCTCTCACAACAACTAGCCTATAGTTATATTCTCTCTCTGTATTGATTGGCAAGCAACTCTCTCTAGCACAGTAGGAGACTCAGTGATCTAGGCTTGTGTCGCCCCCCTAATATAGTAGTAATTGCGTGCATATACAGCATGCGAGTATACATTTACAAAGCTTTAAAGTTTCGAAACCACATGGAACATGCTCAACACAGTTTAGTAACCTGTAACTCCTTTGCTTAATTAAGAAGGAGATTGCGAAGGGAAAGCAGGCAGAAATTAGGCTGTGATAGTGATAGCCATAATAAAATATCTAGGTTAAGGAGACCCTTACAATACTATTTTAATGTATTGCAGCAGCAGCTGGATGGTAATACCTAGGGCCTGTTCCCGCGCGCGCTTTAAAGTTGCGCAGACCCACATGGAACGTGCTCAACCTACGGGCTGCTCCTTTGTCAACGCGTGTTACGCTTCCAGTGTTACACCAAACTTTCTGAGACTCTTTCTGAGGCTATACGGCCCTTGCCATTCGTATTCCATGTCTTTCATATCGTCTGCTATCGAGAGAGAGAGAGAGAGAGAGAGAGAGAGAGAGAGAGAGAGAATTATATTAATTCACGTAAATACTTTCATTTATCTTAAAACAATATCGATAATATTTTTTACAATATGATTAGCTTGTAAGTTTAAGTTTAAATCAATTACAAGAAAATAAACAAAAATAATAATTTAAATCAATGTGAAATTCAATTGTTGAAGAGAGTTTTAAAAATTACTTATTTTAGATCAAGAAAGTGCTTTTTTTAAAACCATTTTTTAAAGTAGCTTCTCCTTGGAACCTCTACTTTGGAAAGGTAGAATGCCAGCCTTGCTTTCGATTTTGGATGAGAGCCGCTTGACTTTTCACTATGCTAGGCTTTAGTTAATGATTAGCATACCACATAAATAATCATTTGTCCTTAGGCCATTAAGACCACACATCTTTACAAAACACCAAGAGTTATATCTTCCCTTTGTTTGTTCGTAGGCCATTTAGACCTTTGTACAAAACACCGAGAGTTATATCTTCCCTTCATCTATGCATCTATACACTATTACAAATGGCATTTTCAACACCATACTCTCCATAAATGCATTAAACTTTCACACGCCATTGATTGATCAAGAGGTCTCTTTTTTCAAAAAAAGGGCTGTTATATTAAGAAAAAGGGAGGAGCGGATTTACAGGGGCCATATTTGCATGGCTGACACGTGGAATCATTCCAAAAAGGATCCTAGGAAGCAAGGCCAATTGGCAATCGCGGCGCACGTGAAGGCATGTGCGCCGCGTGTGAGGGGGGTGGGCTCTTTGCATGGCGAGCCGAGCCTGATCTTCATTGGCTTTCTCTCGCTGAACCTCCTTCCGCTTGATGCTCAAACCTTGCCCCGACGCCGGCTCCAACAGGCTGGTCGAGGGGAGGGGTTAGCAAGGGCACTACCTCTTCCTCCTTAGCCCCTTCCATCACGGGCTGAGCTGGCTCCTCCACTCAGCTCAAGCCTGGATTGCAGATTCACTGCCGTTGTCGCCAAGCAGTACTGCAGGATCTCCTTCGCTTGAGCCGTCTGCAGATTCTGGGAGTCGGAAGAGGGGCTCGATCTGTCAGACAATCTTTTGGTTGCGATTCAGAGAGGGTGAACTCCTCCTTCCTCCGACCATGGTAATCTCTTAAGGTGTTCTCTTTTGTGAGGGCTCGAATCAGGTCTGGTTACTTGCAGCTTTTTTAGGTTTGATGTCATGCATCATCTTGCGGGCCTTGATTTTAGCTTTTGATACCCCTTGTTTTTATCTCACTCGTCATCTGTGTTGTTGGGCCTTGTATTGCCTGCAGAGGATGACGGTGCCAGCTACTCCCCGCTGCAGAGATGAGTGGCTTGAGACTCGGCTGCTCTGTTTAGATGTGTTCCACCGTTCTTGCAGGGGGCAAAGGGGCCTTCGCTGGTGTCTGCCCTTCTTGATGAGGTGGGCCTTGAGGACGGTGCTTGGGCTGGCGCTGCCAAGGTGGTCTTGCAGGTCACTTTCCGGGACCTGTCCTTTCTCGTTTCTGTCGGCTTGCAGGAGACTGGTTAACATTTGTACTGTATATTGAATGAGTCCTGAATCATTCATCCGTTTCGATTTGGGTTTGTAGAGAACCTGTTGATGACTGTTAACTGTATGAAGATCAGCTTTGTTGCATGCAGATTATGTCAATCAGCGTTTTGTCTTTGGTCTTGACTAACCTGATTTTTTCCTTGATTGTTTCCAATTTATGTTTGATGAAGTCTGATGCTTTCCTGTTACATTTAATTTCTAGCTTTTCCTCTAAGCTGATTAGATAAGGTAATCTTTGAGCCCAGTACCTGCTGCATGTAGTACTTAAACTGATAGACAGCGGGGGACATTTAATATCTGAATTGTTGAACGTTGCTGCTATTCTAAGCATCCATGCATGCCATAGATATTCAATTCTAATGACATTCCAAAGCATGTCAGAACAACCTATGGTTTCTCCCAGTAATATCTGTTTCCATGATAGCTCTGTGCCCCATTTAGATGCTAAGTTTTGCAGCTCTTTGAGAGATTGTGAAATGTGATGACACTGTAAGAAAATATGAATATCGTCTTCTGGGAGACCACATCTGGCGCATTGGTTAGAGGCCACATTAAATTTGGCTGCCTTGCTTTGGGTCCATAGAGCCCTATAAGCAATGAGCCATGCTAGGCATGACTTCTTGGGATCAGTGAGGGGGTTCCAGAGGTTCCTGAGGCTGTTGTACCATTTTTTGCGGTCCCACTGCAGGTGCCATCTACGGTTGAGGGGTAGGTGGATGGGAGGGGATTTTGAAAACTTAGGGATGGGGAGGAGAGGTTTACTGCCTGACCATTGGTAAGCACAGATGTTGAAAGTAGGAGGGAAGTCCAGCTTCCAGGTCTCTTGCAGGTCCCACTTCGAGGTTCTGCTTTGTACGAGGTCCAGCTCCGGGGTCCTGCAGTCGTACTTTGCCACTAGATCAGCTCTTGAAAGCCAGGTTCCTAGTTGTTGATCTCTGAGATCTGCCCATGTTGCTATGCCTCTCTTGAGAAGGTTGAGCGCTATTTGGGCTTCCTCAGGTTGACGGGGGGGAAAGGTAGACTGGACCACCAGCAGGAATCCCCGGCCAGAGCACCATTAGAAATGCGAAGGTTTGGGGCTGGGTTAAGGAACATTTTGACATTGTTCCAAGCTTTCCATATTGAGGACACTAGTTGGCTGCCCTTGGGGGAGATGGAGAACTTGGATATGACTATGGTTGTGAGGGGTAGGCTATTCCATTTATTGAATCCCGTGATAACAAATCTGGGAGTATCCTTAAGGAGGAGCTGGGCCCAATCTTCCGAGGGGTTTTCACAAGCTCTTATGATCCATTTAGATGCCATTCTATTGGCAGTGATCCTGATGTCTTGGATACCTAGACCTCCCTTTGCTTTAGGGGTGGTGCATATGTCCCACTTGACTTTGGGTATGCTCTTGTTCCAGGGATCACCGCCCCAGAGAAAGTTCCTACACAGCTTGGTAAAGTTGTTTAGGTCAGAATCTGGTGGGCGCCAGCAGCTGATAAAAAAGATGGTGTAAGGCAGAATGAAGTGTTGGAGAATCATGATCCTCCCTGCCAAGGTGAGCTGCCTTCTTTTCCATCTCAGAAGCTTATTGTCAATCTTTTCCATGACCCACTGCCATCTTTGTTTGAGGGTGACCTTAAAACCCATGGGTATTCCTAGCAGCCTGAAAATCTCCCCGTCATGGATAAGGTTGCATCCTGCTTCCATAAGCCAATTAGGTGGAGGATCTAAGAGAGATTTGATGCCTGTTTTGCAATGGTTGATCGAGGAGCCTGAGGCCATGCAATAGACTTGTAGGCATTCCCAGAGGGTCTTTATACTTTCTTCCTCATTGGCTATCAGACAGTTGGTATCATCGGCAAACATCTGTGTGCACATCTGATCTCCATTAGGGAGCTTTATTCCAGCTATCTCTCCTTTTTTCATTTTGTCCTTGATGAGCCAGTTGAGGCCATCTGAGGCTATGGCATATAAGAGGGGGGCTAGAGGGCAGCCTTGTCTGATGCTCTTTTGGAGAGGGAAGGGGGCAGAAAGCTCTCCATTGTAGATAATCTTGGCTTTGGCGTTCCCGAAGAGGGTTTTGACCATGTGGGTGAACTGAGGTCCCAAACCCATATCCCTAAGAGATTGGAGGATGAAATCCCAGTGTATTCTGTCGTAAGCTTTTTCAAAGTCTATCTTCATGAAGAGAAAATCCTGATTAGATTTTTCAGCATATTCAAAGCCTTCCCAAAGTGCTATGATGGCATCTAGTATAAATCTGCCCTTGATGAATCCTTTCTGCTCTTTATTTATCCAGCTATCCATGTGCTCGGACAGACGGTTGGCAAGAGCTTGGCGATGATCTTGTAGACACTGTTAAGCATTGTAAGAGGTCTCCAGTTTCCAACTTCCTCCTTAGGGCCTTTTTTGTGAGTGAGCTTGATGAGACCTTGATTAGCTTGGGAGGGTAGTGCTCCATATTTGACCGCTTCTTGCCAAACCTGGAGGATGGGGTCCACTAAAACCTCGCTGAATGTTTGGTAGAATTCAGCAGCCAATCCGTCTTCCCCTGGGCTTTTGTTAGGCTTGAGAGATGCTATTACCTTTTTAATTTCTTCTTGAGAGATGTCCCGCTCCAGCACTTTAGCAAGATTAGGCGGAACAGTGGCTTCCCTTACCTCTTTAATGATCTGCATGGCTTTAAGCTTGCTTTGAGAGGGGGGCCCAGCTTCGAGGAAGATGTCCCTGTAGTATTCAGTTAGGAGCTGCTTGTTCTCATCATGATTGTTGGCCTTGACACCATTCTTGAAGCAGAGGAGGGGAAGATGTTCTTGTCTTTGTTTCACTTTAAGCATCTTGAACATTTCTTTGCTCGGTCTATCAGCTTTGCCTGCCCACCAGTCTCTGGTGAAGAGCTTTGCTTGCTGATGGGCTAATTCCTCCTCTCTTTTAATTTGAGCTCTGATTTGGTTTAGCTTTTCAGGGTTGGGAGAGAGCTCCTGTATCCTAAGCTGAGATTGCAGATTCTTGAGCCTACTGGACCGGTGGGCTGAAACTTCCTTCCTTACTTGCTTGAGGAGGTTTTGAGTAGACTTGATGGCGAGGTTCCAAGCTTTAGCAGGGGGAAGGCTTAGTGAGAAGAAATATTTCCAGATTTGGGCTATCTCTTCCTTGACCATGGGTAATTTAAAAAGGGTAGGATCAGTGTGGAACCATCCAGCTTTATGCCTAGTGTCCTGATTATCCATAGTGGTGATAATGGGATAGTGATCAGAAATGCAGGTCGAAGAGTCTACCTGACACTCACATCTGTTATGATTTGCTACAATTTCGTTGCTGGCATAAGCTCTGTCCAGCCTGGCTCTCCTTTTGAGCTCCCCTGATGAGTAGTTCTGCCATGAGAAAATTCCTTCCTGACCTAGGTCTTGTAGCTTGAGTTTTCGTTTGACTTTCTCCCAAGCAAGCTTCTCCCTTCCAAATAGGACCTGCCCCTTGGCTTGGAACCTGTCTTGAAGGGATTCTACCATGTTGAAGTCTCCCAGAATGAGGGTGGGGGCCTGTAGGCTGAGGAGGGCATTCCATGTTTCAGTCCTTTGTTTTTGAGGACCGTGGGTATAGATTCCCACGAGAGTAAAGTTGTTGAGATACATTGCAATCCATTGGTTGTTGTGTCCTATGTGAAAGCCCTTCAGTTCGGAACTAAGGTCGAGGTGAATACCCACTGCTAGGCCTCCACTTCCGTGGGTATGCAGGGTGTGGATCCAGAAGTGATCGGGAGAGACTGAGTTGAGTCTTCTGGTCAACTCTTCTCCTGTAGTCTTGATTTCAACTAGAACAATGATATCCAAGAGGCCTTTGGTTTTCAGCCACTGTCTGACCAATTGCGCTTTGTTCAAGTCAGTTAGGCCTTTTACATTGAAGCTGGTTATTTTCATTATCTTTTGTTGGGGGGTTTGCTGGATCCTCCCTTGGTGGCTGATTGGGGGGTGGCTCCAAGTTGAGCTCTCCCTCTCTTAAGCTCTTTACTGATCTCCATGTCATTCGGTATATCTGGCTGTGCTCCAGTTCTGTTCCCCTTTGATGGGCTGGATACAGTACCCATTTCTGTGTCGTCAAGGTTGTCCACCTCCTTCTCTAGTCTAAGCTTGTTAAGTGGAGTACTTTCCATGCAGTCCTGTTCCTCTTCAGTAGCCCCTGGTTCTGGAATGGCAGCCAGGACTGAATACCTGTTAGGCTTTATTAAAGGCACAGCGGTTTTGGGTTTGACAGTAGGCTTTCGTCTGCTGCCTGCTGGCATATCAGACTCTTTGGATGGCGGGTTGGATGAGGAGGGGGGGGGATGGACCAAGGGCTGGGGGGGGGGGGAGCTTTGTTAGCTAGGTGAGGAAGAATGTTTTGAGGATTCTTTATGGGGCAATTCCTGATGAGGTGACCCTGTTTTCCACAGTGAAAACAGGAGTTGGGAAGATGCTTGTAGAGAATTGGTTGGGAAATGGAAAACTCCCCACACCCAATGGAAATCTCTTCCGGAAGGGGGAGAGAAAGGTCAAGCTCAACGAGGACTTGGGGGTGCCAAGCGGGATTGTAATCAGTGAAGGCTTTGGTGCCTAGAACTTGGCCCAAAGGAGCTAGGATGGCTTTGATCCAAGGAGTAAGGTGTATGGGTAGGTTGGGGAGCTCTACCCACACGGGGTAAACTGAAGATTTTGGGCCATCCGGGTTGAAGTCTTTAGTCCACCTCATAAAGCAAAAAGGGAGGTGTCTAAACATCCATTGTCCCGAGCTGATGACTTTCATAGCCATGCTAGCCTCTTTGAACATAAAGATGTAGTAGCCTTTAGCCAGTGCTTGCGTGAGCGTTACCTCAACTCCTATGGAGGACCAGCTGTCTCGGATCCAGGCTTTCATTGCTTCCTTCGATGGGCGCGGGCCAAAAAGCAGGCCGACCAGACATCTTTCAGAGTAATCTTCAACTTTGTTTCTGACTTGTTCAATCGGAAGATTTACATGGACTGATAAGGGCTGAGTGTTACCTCTTTCAGCTGCACTGCTAGGTTCTTTCTGTTGGGCTTCATTATTGTTCTGGCTGATTTCCTTTGGGGGAAAGGGGGCTTCTTTAGGTTGATCCTTGCTTTTTGAAGATAGCAGCTGTTCTTTAGTTTCCTTTAGTTCTTGCATCAGTCGGGTGTTTTCTTCCATTACTGCTTCTATTACTGCTTCATCTCCCCAGGGCTTGTCTGGGAGTTGGTTCCACTGGTTTGTTCTAGGAGCTTGCACAGATGAGGAGGGAGAGGCACCGGAAGAGTGACTGCTGAGCATCTGGTTGTATTTTGCAGGTGATGGAAGCTGGGGTCGAACAAGGGAGGGGCTCCTCCTCTCAGTGCCCATGCACTTGGGAGGGCATCCGCCCGCAGAGAAAGAGAGACGGCGATGCAGCTTGGCGGGAGGCAGAGATCAGAGCTTGGCGGGAGGCAGAGATCAGAGCTTGACAGCAGGCTTTTCAAGAGGTCTCTACATTGTTAAAGTGACCCATCTTTAAAATGCTATACAATTACGGCCAGTGTGGATCTACCAATCTTGTCCTTCTCTTCTACCATGAACAAGATCCTTAATCTTGCCTTGCCTACATGTCCAACACTTGATAACAAATGCTGTTGTATTTGATTTAAGTAATATGTCTATAAATTAGCATAGTGTAAGAATGCTTCACTACAAGGAAATGACTCCGTGGACCGACACCCATACCGAGGTTTTCAATTTAGGATTTTTTCGCTTTAATCCTCCCTTGTTGTCGTTGTCGTAAAAGTGTCAGTATAGGACCGTGAATATAAGTATCAATATATACATCCAAATATACGTCGCGTCAATATAGTCGTTGAAATAACCGTCAAAATATGAAAATATAGACACATACAACGACACTTATATCGACTCTGGTCCTAATTGACACTTATATCGATCGTTATTTTGATACTTATATCGACACATATAAACAACACTTATACTGACTCTGGTCTCATAACCGATACTTATTCTGATAGTTATTTTGATGCTTATACCGACTTTGCATATGTACTCAGATTTAAGAGAGAATGAAGAAAAGGTGTTCAAAATCAAGACATACTTCTTCACACAAATATGATTATACTTATATTGCTAAGAGCATCAATTACATTGCTATATTATAGAAGATTAGAGCCAAGCTCTTACAAAAAAACTTTCACATAAGAAATCCTATATAATCGTCATCATTCCTACCATCGTCGCCTTTCCCTTCCTCATCATTATGTGAGCCTCTAAATTCATTGTGTAAATATAGGCAAACCATAAGTTACATGCTACCATTTACCAAGTTCTGTAAGCTTAATTAGCGAGGGAATATACTTAGCTAGTTGACAACATGTTGTGGGCATAGCATCGTTTTCTAGCAGCATTTCAATAACGTTTTACAAGTGGAGATATCAAGACTCGGGTTGTTGCAAGATCAGGGTGTCCAGTTTATTGTGGACTGGGACAATGCTTGGAGAGCAAATTTTGGGGGGGGCAAGGTACTTAAAATGAGATTAAGCAAATAATAGAAAATATGCTTGCCCTTAAATTAACCCAATATAACTTAAATTAACATAAATTAGTGTAATTAATCAAAAATATAATGAAATGATAAACAAATGATCTTTCCATACTTAGAGTGATCCAATTTATTTTTCCATAGATGCACCATTACAAGTACACTAGTCCCTATAGATTTTAGATGATTCACATCAAAAATCTAATTTTACTAATTAGATTATTAATATTTGCAGGCCTTCTGATAATCTGGAAGAATTTTGAAAAAGAGATCATTAAAAATCCAACCATTGGATTTGTAATTTTTACTAACCAACACATTCTACTAATGTCTCAGTATCTACCCACTCTTTTGATCTACAAGATTGAGGATTTTAAGTGGTAGCTATTGTGGGTACAAAAGGTGGTGTATATTATAACACTTTAAAGACCTTAAAATATTTAAAGAAAATAGACAGGTATCTTAAAATTTTCTCAAAAAATCAAGTTAAGCTCCATATTATGTGAAGATCTAAGGTACAAAGTGGGAATCTCATATGAGTTTATATGTAAAAGATATTAGCATTTTATGGAATCAGTTCTTCAAATTTGGGACAAGGTGTATACATTGACTTTGTACCTAAGAAAATGAAGACTTTTGACTATCTAATGCTTAATCAAATTATGCAACTATATTTCCAACTTTGAATATGATGTTTCAACAAAAGAACTCGAAACAAAATTCCTTCATTAACTAGGAGAGATTAGCCACTAAAGGTAAACAAATGCTTGTTTTTTTACTGTTTACAGGGTGCCTGAGTGGACAAAACTGGGCACCCTGATCTTGCAACCACCCACTCATTAATGTTGACCAATGTTTTTTCACTGCTATTGTAGAGCTTCTCAGAACGTCAACAAAATTACGCTTCTCGATGTTTTTTCACTGCTCAACAATGTTTTTTGCTACTAAGCAACGGTAATAGCAGCAAAAAAATGGTAGTATACTGGGAAAAGTTTTTCCACAAAGTGAATACAATTTACATTTGAGTTATATATGTCATATATGTTCAAAGAAAAAGAGATGTCTACAAAAAAATCATTTAGAGTAGACAAAAAAAAAGAGGTGGTTATGAAAGAAACATGTATGTTAGTACAAAAGGGTAAAAAGGTAGAATGCAGAGTAATAATAGCAATGTAGTATTGATACTGCACAATAGTGAAATTAGCACCGCAACTTTGCTGCTTAACAGTGAAATTAGCAGCGAAAGTTTCGTCCTTAGCACCACTCACTTATAAAAAGGACCCCGCACCTAAATTGACGCTACCCAAAAATAGAGTGCCAAAAACCAAAACTTGTGGAGATGACCTGTGTCTATGGTGTTGCCAACCATCCTCTTCATCTTCTCCATAAGCACTTCTAAGCAAGGTGCGTATCCTCTTCCTCTCCACCTCCCACAAACTTATGGATTTGACTTATGTGCAGGGTGTTGCCAACCATCCTCTCCACCTTCTCCACAAGCACTTCGAAGCAAGGTGTGCCTCCTCTTCCTCTACACCTTCCACAATATTTCCATGAAAGCCTCACTTTTATGAGAATGTTTATTTCATGTAGCCTATAATGGCACATGAGAGCTTGATTAGATATTGCAGAGCCTAAACGCAAGAGTGTAGATGGCGGTGAATTTGGGGTCTAGGGGTGAGGACATCCTAGTTGGAGCATTGACTGGATGTGGAGCTAAGTAGACAAATGACCGAGTGGCCTGACAACAATCAGACTAGTGTGGATGATAGACCCTACACTAGCTGGATGACTAGTGTTGTAAGGGTACTGACTAGAGCTTAAGAACCTCTTGGGTATTGGCAGACTAGATGTGACATTGCTATAAAGGTCTATAAAGGTTTCCAGTCTAAGACATAAAGTTATTTGGTGGTGTAAGCGCAACATCGAAGGAGGAACATCTGGTGACCAAATATAGAGCCCAACAAGGGTTTTGTCACTCAATTAAGGCCATCGATGGTCAAATCCGAGGTGTTCTTCACATGGGAAGTGCACACCACCCAAAAGAGGTGGCAATAGGCCAAGTATAGTAGTGTGACAAACCACCGGTATCACACAGCCAACAAACATAGATTGCTATGGATACAAAGAAGACCGACAAATAGTGCCACAGATGGACCAACAACAATGACCAATAGAGTCCACTGAGATTGGAACTGTAGTCAACAAGAGACACATGCCAGGACCAACATCGGATTACAAGGAATGCAGTGGCATACATGGGCTTGATTACTAGCAGAGTCCAGGCATCAGAACGTGACCGACATGAGTTAATGGAGTTGAGGGTTGAAATTACCCCAATCCGAGTGTTGCCTAGGCATAGAGCCAGGTGGCTGGGTGATTGGACGATCGAAAGGCCGGGCTAATGTGGATGGTAGGCCACAAATTAGTGGATATGTGTGTGACCTCACCAATCTTATCCTCTATGGATGGGTGGTGAACAAGGACTAACTACCTCCTCTCTCTTTCACATGACTATGACAGGGGAGCTCCCTCACATTGGTATCAGAGCTTACTGACCACCTAGTGAGCAACATCATTGGTGTTGTACCTCTTTTTGATGAGAGATGTGTTGCATTTAGCAATTGGTGTTATGGTGTTGAGAGACGCGTTGCATCTGGCAATACTACATTGGTCTTATGGGTGATGGGTGAGTTGTGAGTTGTGGAACACTTGGATTTAGCAATACTACATTGGTGTTATGGTGTTGAGAGATGTGTTGCATTTAGCAATACTACATTGGTGTTATGGTGTTGAGAGACGCATTGCATTTGGCAATACTACATTGGTGTTATGGGTGATGGGTGAGTTGTGGAACACTTGGATTAAGAGGGGGTGTTGACAGATGTAATCGTGGTGTTATGTGTATGTGGGAAAGCACCCTAGAGGTGTAAGATATTGTGGTAAAATAAGAATGCCACATGTAATATTGTATGCTTTGTGAGTGTTGACCAAAAGAGTGGGAAAGGGAGTGCCACATGGATGATGATGTGTAAAATGGGATAAGGCTAGAAGACCTATATCATTGTATGGTTCATTGTGAATTCAATAGAGTTGTGTTGAGTGTGCAATCTCTCGTTTTCTCTAGTCATGGAGTTTTTAGTGTGGTATAACCCACCTTAATCTTGTGTCTATCACCATGATCAATCCCATATTAGGATTGTTAACATGGTATCAGAGCTTGGGTGAGCTCTTGGTCATGTGGTGAATACTTATGTATAGTTTCTTAGTTATGTGTTTATTCGATTAAGCATTATTTTTAATTATTATGGAAAAAATTAGCACACTCATTGTCATTAGTATTTACTTTGGAGAGAGATTATGTTTTGGTGATTGGAAAGAGTCTTGAAGCTGTCATGGAAGCTAAAAATGAAGATTTGCGCAAGTATGAAGGCTATGGAGCCTTCGGTGTCAACAAGGAAGCTGCCAAGGAGACAAAGGTATCTCAAGAAGGTTGGTTTTGTGAGTTTTGCCTCATTAAGTTCTTGGTTTGAGCATGAGAGATTTCTCATGTTAAGAAGTTGCTATGTGGGGATTTATGAATCTTATGGTTCTTTGCACTGGCCAAAGATCATGTGTGGAGGAGCATGCTTGTCAAGATAATGGCAAGTGAGATGGTGGTCAATGGAGTTCACATGTGTGTGCATCAAGAAGAGGATGCACCTGTGGATGTTGCTCAAGGAGATGAACAAAGATGGTGGAAGCACTTGGGATTTCACAATGGTTATGCACCTTGGTTTCTTGTGGGAAACCGCCCTCGAGCACCCCTAGATGTATGGATAAGCAAGGAGGCATACAACCAGTAGATCTTAATTAAAAGCTCGCAATAGCTAAGTCATTGTCTATGGTGTGATATTATAAGTCTGAGTACTACTCAGACTCAGATAATGATGAGTTGCTCCCTCCAGGATCAGATGAGCTCACATCGGTATACATGTCCAAAGAGTAGTGCTCACCCTATCGTTCACGTCCAACAAGAGCAGGAGCAGGAGCAAGAGCAGTGACGGTGGGTGGATCATCAGCACGGCAGCAGGAGCATCAACAGGTACAGTAATAGGTACAGCAGCAGCTTGTGCTTGTTCAAGTAATATATCATATATATGTATATATATATGTAATTCAAAATTTAATAAACCAAAATCATTCGTTTAGAGTTTTCAAGTACCTGTCGACCGTACGGTCTCATGGCCATCTCAAACTACGCATCCATAATACGTCCCTCGGTTCTCTGAAGAGGGCCCACGTGTCACGTCTTCTATGCAGGCAAGCATACGCAATCTCCTGGGCTGTGGGCTTCCTTCCCATAACCCATCTCGCTGTAACATAATCAACACAATTTATGAGATTAAAATAATCAGTGCATCAATGATTTAAGTAAAAAATCAAAAAAGGTGGCAAGATATGAACTCTGCCTCTCCCATGACTCGACGCCTCCAGATCCAAAATGCGAAGATCCACCAATGGTCTCCATCTGGATCCGTCGTGCCTCCACATGCTATATCTGCTCTTCACGCCACCCTCTGCTCATTTCTTTGCCTCCTTCCACTCGTGTTTTTGGGCACAGTGTGGTAGGTTTCTCGACAGGATAGCCACCCGTAGCTTGATTTACGCGATCATCATACGCGAGTTTCTTAAGGTGAGATCTTTTATTACTTAAGATATCCCTTATTCGCGTCCTTCCCCATACATCCGAGAATGTCACATGTGGGGGATTGGGGTACCGACTATGTACACAGCATCTATCACCTCCCCAACTAATCAGCTATTTTGATCTTTAAATTTAATAAAATAATTTCTATACAAGTTTGATACTACCCCACGCATGTATTCCATTACCTCTTTCCCCCTCGCATCCATCACTATCCCTCCCCCTATCCGTCACATATCATAGTATATCTCTCCCTCTACCTCTCTCACCACCTCCTCATCCTTACTTTCTCCTCTAACTCTTCTCCCTCTATCTCCTCTCTCATCGTGTGCCCTACCACCTCCCCCACCTCCATACATATACTCTGTAAGCTCAACTAGGCCGGGTGGCACCCAAAATGATTTAGCATCTCCATCATCCAAGTGCCGTACGCAAATGGATCGAATGAAGAACCTGGATGCATGAAGAATCTGCAAAAAGAATCCATTTGTATGCATCATGTATCATGAAGTGTATCATGCATCATCTTTGTTCGCGTGTAAATGAGCGTGCAAAATCCCATTCCAGGATCGCATGTATCTTCGCATGAAAAAATTGTCTAGCAGAGTACACGCAAACATACACGTGACTCTACAAAAAAAAGTGCCGAAAAAAGGCCGCCTACTATCGACCAACGTCACTTTTGCATAAAGAAAAGGACACTTGCATAAAGAAAAGGGACACTTGCAGGAAAGAGAAGAAAGGACAAAGACACTTGCATAAAGAAAAGGGACATTTGCATAAAGAAAAGGAAGGGAAGAGACAGGACCAACTGACTCACCTCTTGACAAGTGAGTCTCCTTTTTTGGCTTTTGTGTGCACCCGTGTGTATGCTCCTTCCACCTGCTTGCAAGCTCCTTGCACTTGTGATGCTTTGGCGGCGACGAAGAAGATGAAATTGAAGAAAGCGATAGGGTTTTGGAGTAGGCAGCGGCTTTTGTTTTAAGTATGGCATTGACCGCTGCGTGTATGATCGCATGTATAATCACGTGTATGGTAAAATTGCAGTGCAAATACATGCGTTTTGATGACACAAGGTAAATGCGTAGATACACGTGGTTATACACGTGATACAGATACTTTTTATACTTTGATTAAAAAACTGATTATGATTATGTATTTGCTCTTTTGTACACAAGATGTCATCAACCTCCTCAAGCAGTTCTGGTGAAGATGAACAATGCATCACCGTAATCTCGATGTATGGTTGGGACAAAGGATCAAGTGTATGTGTAATCGATGTCAAGGGTGCATTGTATGAGCGTGTCAAATTACCTTGAATCACATGTCCGTGTATGGAGAATGGAATCAAACAGGTTTAGAGGTGAGTAGATGTAAATTGATAGTATCCAAATGACTCATGGTGTCCAAATTAATGGAGTTGTTAATATATATACTCTAATTGGAGCAGGATGCAGTACCACACCCTAACATGGTGCCCTACACTTGGCAAGAGCATGCAAAGTGTGACGAGATGATGCTAGAGCTTCAAGATCTATTGTCAGAGATGTGTGGGAAAGAGATGACAATAGCCCTGCACTCCACGAAGTCGTGGAAGAGGAAGTGTTTGATGATATGGTGCAGCACAAAGGTATGGGATGACGATGAAACTGATCAAGAGCATCTTTACAAGGCTTCATCGACACCGGTATTTAAAGGGTGCACGTTCTCTATTATACGTGCTTCACTTGAATTACTCAATCTACAAACAGTTCATGGATGGAGCAATGCAAGTCTTGATGCATTATTGAAGTAAGCATTCTAATTTGTAAATTTGAATTAGTGGTTAAGGGTTTCACAAAATGAATAAAGCTCAATATGTTTTAATCATTAATTGATGATAGTGGATGCAGGGCTATTATCAAACATGCTTCCAAAGGGGAATAGATTACCCACCTCAAGAGACATAGCGAGGCGCTATGTGACATCTCTTGGAGGATTGGATTATGATCGCATACATGCATGCGTCATTTATTGTAATTTGTAAATTTGAATTAGTGGTTAAGGGTTTCACAATGAATAAAGCTCAATATGTTTTAATCGTTAATTGATGATATTGGATGCAGGCTATTATCAAACATGCTTCCAAAGGGGAATAGACTACCCACCTCAAGAGACATAGCGAGGCGCTATGTGACATCTCTTGGAGGGTTGGATTATGATCACATACATGCATGCATCAATGATTGTATTCTCTTTTGTCGTGGGACGTATAAGGAGGCTCAACATTGTCCCACTTGTGGTGAAGCAAGGTATAAAACAGATGTGAAGAGTTTTGATGTACCTCGTAAAGTCTTGCGACACTTTCCTATAATTCCTCGCATCAAACACATGTTCAAGTGCAAATCCATAGCAGAGCTCATGTCACGGCATTCCTCACATCAATCGAATGATGGCATGTGGAGAATTCCCGCAGACACTCCTGTTCAAGTGCAAATCCCCGCCACCCCACAGACACTCCTTCTTGGAAGCATATTGAAGATGAGTGGCCCAGCTCTTCAAAACAGAGCCCAGAAACTTGAGACTTGGCCTAGGTATGGATGGAGTGAATCCATTTGGTTTCAAAAGCACCGCATACAGTGTGTGGCCAGTTGTGTTGGTGAATAACAACCTTTCACCATCAATGGCGACGATCAAGACGGGACATCTTATGTTATCCCTTCTAATTCTAGGGAAACATAAAGTAAAGCACATGGATGTTTCTCGAACCGTTGATTGATGAGTTGGAGGAACTATGGAGAGGTGGTGGACGTTAGTAGACCTCCCTCCTCTCGACACTTCGACTTGAAAGTAGTGTTGATGTGGACAATGCATGACTTTCCAGGATACAGTGATTGTTCTGGTAAGAATTCAAATAACTCCCTACTCTTATACTATTGGTTATATTAATTATACTATTGGTTATATTAATTACAACTATTGACTTTATTATTCTAACTTTTATTTATATTTTAATAGGTTTGAAAACGTGGGGTAAATAGCATGTCTTGTTTGTGGCCCTTCGTTTTAGTACATGAGTATGCTGACGGTTTGTGTAAGACCATATTCGATAATCATCATCGATTTCTCTCATCACATCATCCTAAATATGTTACTAGTAAGAGTAACATTCCTCCACAAACACTTTGTGCAAAATATTGGAAGCGCATTTGGGAGTCTACAAATGTTCTTCCTCCAGATGGCATGAACAGGTATAGTAATGTTTTTCAATCTTGTTTTGTGTAGTCTCTAATTGGATTAAAGATCACATAGAGCAATTATGTCATGGCATCTGTTGTGTAGGTACTCCATTTTTTTTCGGCGATCATATTGGACCCATCTGAAGATCAACCATTCTTCTTGATCCCATGCACATCTTCAAGAATGTGTCATCTCATATTTGGGAACATGTTATTGGTAAACGAGACAATGTCAGCGTATGGGGACGAGAGGCCTTGCAGGTCGCAGGACGAATGCGTCAAGCTTGGCCCCACAAGAGGAGGGTAGGCACGTTCGGTCTTCCGCGTGCACCATGGATTATATTAAAGCAGGAGGAGAAGTAGGTAAAGCAGGCTATCACTACTTTGCGTACTCCCACTGGATGCATGAGATCATTGAAGGGAGCCTCTACAACCACTAAGAAAAGAGGTGTTGAGCAACTATATGGTTTGAAGTCCCACGATTAGCACAAGATGCTCGAAGTAAGTATTTTCCAAGTCTTGTATGTTGAAATTAAATTTTGTAATGCCTCAAACCATATATACATGTGCTCTTATGTGCGCAGTTCATACTACCTACTAGCATCAACCATTGTGCAAACAAGAGTTTGAAAAAATGTACTTATAAGATGGACGAGCTTGTGAGGTATGTAAAACCCATGTCAAATCACCCTTCATTATACCTTGCACTTTGATTTGATAGTTTTTCAAAATGAACGTGCATGAGGTATAACGTACTATTCATTTGTTTTTCAGATATGTTAGTTCCAAAAAGCAATTGATCCAGCCACATTGGATGATGCGCGCGCTATGGCAGTGTAGGTGGTTTGTTTGGTAGAGGAAACTTTTTTGCAAACCATTCTCACAAGCCAACTATCTCTCATTGTGCATTTGGTGGACGAAATTGCTTTATGCGCGTGGCACTATGCATGCACGTTGGATGTTCTTCCTAGAGCGCTTCATGAAGACCTTAAAAGACTTTGTGAGGCAAAGTGCAAGGCCCGAAGGAAGTATGGCCGAGGGTTGGTTGATACAAGAGTCTCTTGTATATATTTCAGAATTTCTTAGTCAAGTGGACAACTCTTTGCCGGCGACTATGGAGCAATGAAGAGGACTTGAGGATGACCTCTATTGTGCCTCAAGGAAAAGGACAGAGTAAAGTAATTGACAAAGAATTGATTGATGATCTCAATTTAACTTGCATTCTTAATAGTGTTGTGATGAGTAGATGGGTTACAAGATATGAGGATGCAAAGACAAGAAGGCAAGCAAAAAGAGCTCTCTTTTTGGAGGCAACATGGATCTCGTAAGGCATACCCTAAGCATTTAGCAACACTTTCAAATGATACCCATGTTGATTGGTTGCATGAGGAAATGGAGAGAGCAGAGAGAGACGAGGTGCTGCATATCACGGCGGAAGAATGGGAGTATACACGAGGATGCATGTTAAAGGTACATAGAACTAATGTTTTGCATTAGTTGTAAGTGATTTGCTTTTAATATTTATTCACATTGCTTACACAAATATTGCTTCTATTTTGGTCCAGTGCCCTATGTTCAATGCTACATGGTGTGAAGGAAAGCATTTTTGAATACAAAGAAATGATGATAAGAGGAATACACAAGATTGCGGTGTCATTAGTAGCTTTGAGGGAGCCAATGGAAAAATGGATGATTATTGTGGCACAATCTAAGACATATTTAGCCTTGACTTTCGTCCCTTCTTTGTGTATGTTTTGGATGCCAAATGGAAAATGAACGTGGTGGAAAAAGGGCCTAATGCAACGATAAAACGCCATGCAAGTGGCTATGTAACTATTGACTCTACAAAGTTTTGGCAAACAAAGAATGATAGGCTCGTATTGCCACAACAATGTGATCAGGTATGCATTTTTTTACTAATGTGTTTCATGTACATATATATCTAAGCTCAAGTACCCCTTGACTTTTGATATGCTAATTAATTACAGTATGTGTATTTGAGTAGGTTATCTATCCTGCCAATGGTGCATGACACTAAATGGTGGTACGTCATCCGTGTTGCACCACGTTCCAAAGTGATGTACAATACATTCATTGATATGGAGCATATATGGAGGATGTAGTGGGTGCACTCAAGATGACATCAATAAAGCCCAAGAGAAACTATTTAAAGCAATCACGGAGTGGAGGTAGAATTGTCTTATCTCTTCCATACAAGAAACAACAGCTCATGGTGAGCTTGTTGATTTAATGTGCAACAAGCATAGTAACATGCATTTTAGGATTTAGGTGTAATGAACTATGTAATTTGAAATTTGCAATATAATCCATGAAATGTTTTGCTTATAGTTGACAATGAGAAGGGGGTTAGGAGGACCATCAGGAGGTGCTGGGAGTATGGATATTAAGTCTGCGGACACCGGAGAATCATAGAGGACACTAGAGGATCATTTTTGGATTAGAAGATCCATCCAAATTTGGAGACAAAAGACAGATAGAGTCAGACTTGTCTTAGTCAGCCAAGAGAGAGTATTGTTAGATAGAGGTTAAGTGACTAGTTTTGAAAGGTTTTAAGACCTGTTTGTGAAGCTATATGATGGTGTACATCTTGGGATTCTAAAGAGAAGATTTTGGAAAAAAAACAAAGAGTTAACTTCAAAAACTGGTTCTAAGTATTTTTGCATCCACTAGAGGTTTGTTTGGTCAGCTGAGCATTAGTTGTAGTCATGAGAGGGTGTTTGGCGATAGATCAAAAATATTGGAGGTTAGTCTTGACCTTAGAAGATAACTGAATGTGCACTTGAAGTTATTTGGGTGACTCGAAGGGTAGTGAAGTATCTTTTGAGGTCAGTTGAGGACCAGGGGATAGAGGCAAAGAGCTCTGGTGCCTGCTAGTATTGTTGTTTTTACTAGGGTGTGGTGTTTGTGATAGTCTCCTCTCATGGTTGTCTGCTTTAGATGGAGCTATAGAGGCAGTATCTCCTAAGGCGATTATTGTTTTGGTGCCTCCACAGAGGAGGAGGGATTTCAGAAGACACCCTTCAGTTTGTTGGCAGAGTTAAGCAATATCAATTGTTGACATGGCTGCAAAAATGATGACATATTGTGTGTTCCATGGACATGTCAATGAGGACCCATAAGATTTTTTGGCTAGAATGGAGCTGATAGCATTCACATTTGGGAAAGGATAGTGATGAGGATGAATTGACATTGATGTCCATGTTGTTGAAAGGGGATGCAAAGAGGTGGTTTTGAATTTGGAGGAATTAGCCACACCAAGGGAAAATGTCGAGGGATGCACTACTAAGAAACCCTATGTATCATGTGCGTTCAAGGGGTATTTAAAAAACCCCTTGCGTGTGAATTTTACATAAATAAAATGACCCCTTTTTCTTTATGGACTTATGGGTTTTTTTTTCAAAATATATTAAAAAAACACCTTCTGTAAATGTATTTCTTTAAATTTACCTTAAAATTTTGAATTAAAAAACCCCTTCATTTGAACTCACGTGCTATACTTACATATTTTTAGGTGAACCCTATGTGTTCAGCACTATCAGAAAGGAGAGTCCCTAGATGCCATTTGGCAAGATATTCAAAAATAGAAGCACAGTCTGTAAGATGTGTTTGATAGATTTGTGGATAGGTTTGAAGATTTATGGAGCACATAGGATGCCTCCCTATATGAATAAACATCCTCCCATCATTTTGAAGCGAGATATATTTATTCAGTCTTTACATGATGCTGACCTTAAAGAGAAGGTTGAACTAAAAAGATCAGGTACATATGATGAAGCTTTAAGGATTGCAAGAGAAAAAGAGTGGAAGCCTCAGAGGCTGGCAGACAAGCAGAGAGAGGTTCCAATTGAGAACAGACCTACTATAACTAGGGAGAGAAGGATAGAGAAAGGAAGGACCGCTCTAGTTCCTATGCCAAACTGATTAATTGATGTAGGGGATCAACAAGCTAACTCAACAGATGGACAATTTAAATCTAAGTTTGTTGTTGCAGGGAAGCACAAATTCTCCTAGGGTAGGAGAAAGAGAAGGAATGAGAGGCAGGGGAAGAGGTGGTCCCAACTTGAATGTTCAGTGTTTTAATTGCATGGAAAGAGGACACATTTCTCCTTAGTGACCTTACCCCAGGAGAATAAGAGGAGATATATATCTTCTAGTACCTAAAAGGGAGGAGAGATTAGATGTCAAAAGGGAAGAGGATATGTCATTACTACAAGGGCCTCCGGTTCAACCACAACTTGCAAATGGGCTTAGGTTTGGGGAGATTAATTTGTTGGGCATGGATGAAGAAGCTGAGATGTTAGTAAACAAAAGGACGAGGGCTGTTGTTAGATACCTGTAACGCCGCTATACGGGCGTTACCACAGGAGGGGATGGCCTCTGGCTCACCACCCAGCCATAGAGGAAGAATGAGGATTGCCCCTCATCCCCCAGGCTATATAGTGTGTGGCCTGCCGTCTACACTAGCCTGGCCGCCCATGACTCCGCATGGGCGTCCTCTCTCACTGAACCCCGGACATGGCCATCCGGTCTGCCGCCGTCGGTGTCACAGGCGTTACAGCCTACGTGACATTACCCCCCCTTAAGAAGAGTTTTTGTCCTCGAAAACAAACTAGGGAAACCTTTTGGAAATTTCAATACGACGTTCCCAGGTAGCTACCTCCTCATCCCTATCTGTCCATTTAACAAGTACCTCCTAGTACACTTTATGTCAGGTTTGTCTGTCACGATACTGTAGAATCTTTTCAGGTTCATGTGGTATCTTTGGTGGCTCTATCAAGTCCACCAAAATCTCTGGAGAAACTGCGTTCTCTAACCCGTGAACTGATTTCTTCAGTTTACTGACATGGAAGACAGGATGGACTTGAGAACTCTCCGGTAACTCAAGTTTATATGCTACGTCCCCAATCTTCTTAAGGATTTTAAAAGGACCACAATATCTCGGAGAAAGTTTATCACACTTTCCCGTTTTCATGGTTTCTGACTACGTAGGAACCTTGAGGAATACAAAGTCACCTTCTACAAAGGTCACCTTTCTATGTCCTTTATCCGCAAAGGTCATCTTTCTACGTCCTTTATCTGCATAAGTTTTAGCGCGATCCTGAGCGCTACGAATGCTCTCATGTGTGGCTCTGAGCATATCATTCATATCTTCAAGGAAATCCTTGACAGATTGAATCTTCTCCTTTTCTAGGCCTACAACCATCGGAGATCTTGGCTAGAATCCATACATTAACATGAATGTTGTAAATCCAGTCGTCGCGTCGCTGAGTGTTTAGAGCTGTTATAGGCAAACTCCAATAAGGGCAAGTACTCTTCCCAATTAGATTGCTTCTTACTAACATAAGAACGCAACATATCCTCTAGAATTTGGTTAACTCTTTCAGTTTGACCATCAGACTCCGGATGATCTACCGTACTCATACTCAGAGTAGTATCCAACTTTTTGAAGACTTCCCTCCAAAAATGACTGTTGAACTTTCTATCTCTATCCGACACTATATCTGCGGCGGTGGGCAGGCCATATAGCTTGTAGAGATGTTCAATAAAGAGTTTTGCCAACTCTGGCACGTTTTAACAGTTTTCTTCGTGGCGATAAACTTTGCCATTTTAGTTAACCTGTCCACTACCACCCACACCGAGTCATTCCCTCGACTCGTCTTGGGTAAACCGGTAATGAAATCCATGGAAATGCTTTCCCATTTCCCTTGAGGAATCTCCAGCAGTGGATGGAGTAGTCCTCCAACCTTAAGATGTTCATGTTTACTGACCTAGCACTTACTGCATTTCAGCACATAAGTCTAGACATCCTTAAACAAACTAGGCCAATAAAACTGTCTTTTTACTAGTGCATAGGTCTTCTCAATCCCAGGATGACCCGCACTTGGACTATCATGACTTTCTTTAAGAATTTGGGCCCGAAAGTCACCAATAGTTGGTACACATATTCTACCCTTGTAGAGTAAGTACCCATCGTCAATGGAGTAATTAGCATATTTCTCCCCCCGATGAAGTTTATCACTCCCCTTTGAAGCCGTGGCAGTTAAAGGTGATGAAGGGCCTACGTCAGAGCTCTCGGACTCCCAACTATACCCGGAAGACACGGCTAGTCTCTCCGGACTAACTCTCGCTTCTTTTCTCGTTGCACCTTCAGCCAGTCTCTCCTTCGGACTAGCAATATGTGCCAATGAGGGAGGTGGTCGCGTCTGTGAAGAAGTGCGTACGCGTACAGCGCGCCAGACCTCTGTAAAAGATGGATCGTGCTCACATAAACCACGTAGTGACTCCAAGAAATCATTCTTGAAGACCGTGAAACTAAGTTCATTAATTTGTGGCATGCGACTAAGTGCATCTGCCACCACGTTATACTTACCTTTCTGGTAACGTATCTGAAGGTCAAACTCCTGTAGAATCTCGGCCCACACCGAGCTTTTCTACCGTTCAGTTCATTTTGACTTGAAAGCCATTTCAGACTTTCATGGTCCGTCCGGACCTCAAAAGTAGCACCATATAAATAGTGTCTCCACTTTTTCAGTGCATGAACTATCGCTAGTAACTCTCGCTCATAAGCCGAGTAGTTACGCTATGCATGATCTAACTTTTTACTTTCAAATGCAATTGGGCATCCCCTTTGCATAAGTACGGCCCCAATGGCCTCATTACTAGCGTCTGTTTCCAAAACAAACGGCCCATTTGGATTGATAATAGTCAAAACAGGTGCAGCTGCTATACGGTCACCTTGAGCTTATCAAAGCTTTTCTGCCAACTAATGTTTTTAGTCTTTGACCGTAACTGGTCAGTCAACGGGACTGCGATCTTCGCGTAGTCCTTCTCATACTGTCGCGGTAGAACCCCGACATGCCAAGAAAAATCTGCAGTTCCTGGAGATTCTTCGTCGGTGCTCGCCATTTAAGAATAGCCTCTACTTTTTCTGGCTCCATCCGCGTACCATCGGCGGATATAATATGGCCAAGGTAGTGAATTTTTGTTTCAAAAAATTCACATTTGCTCTTCTTTGCAAATATTTGTGCTTTCGCAACAGCTCGAACACTAGACGCAAATGCTCTATGTGTTCTTTCTATGTCTTACTGTACACAAGAATATCATCTAGGAAAACATTATGAATTTTCCCAGATATGGACGTAAAATGCTATCCATCAGCGTCATAAACGTCGCTGGAGCATTGGTTAGCCCAAATGGCATAACCAAAAACTCAAAATGCCCGAAACGGGTCCTAAATGTTGTCTTCGCAACATCTTCTGCTTTAATTCTAACCTGATGATACCCTGATCTCAGGTCTATTTTTGTGAAGTATCTCGATCCATGGAGTTGATCAAACAACTCATCCATGCATGGCATCGGATACTTGTTCTTAATCGTTATCTGATTAAGAGCCCTATAGTCTATGCACATCCACATAGATCCGTCTTTCTTCTTTACCAGAAGAATAGGCGATGCCCACGGACTTGAACTAGGCCGAATAAAGCCTTTGTTCAAATATTCCGTCAATTGTTTTTTCACCTCCTGTGCCTCGGAGTGGCTTAATCTATAAGCAGGATTGCTTATAGGTTTTGATCCTGGCATAACTTTGCCATGGTCTACTTCTCTAGATGGTGGTAAACCATCTGGCAAATCATCAAGAAAAACATCCTAAAATTCCTCTAATAAATTCATTAAAGTATCTACATACTTTTTCTTTAATGTCTCATTCACCTTGGATTTTTTCTTGTTTGAATTACATGCATGCCAAACAGGGTTTTCAAACAGTGGGTCTCGTCCCAAGGCTATTTTGTTTTTCTTGTTTTGCGAAAACATCATTTACAGTTTCATCTACGGAAACAGAATTCAAAAGAGAGTAACAAGCATATACCTCTGCTATCTGGTCTCTGCGGACCGCTGTACACAGCTCCATGGAGGAAATAAGTGGTGTGGCAGGGACAGTACGGTCGCCCTACAGGGTAATGACTCTACCTCCGTGCTCAAAACATAGCGTATTATGTAAGTAATTCTGAGCTAGACTAGGGCCCAAGCCATACAGCCACTCCCTGCCTAGATATACGTCTGCTCTGGCTAAGTTCATGACTTGAAAGTCAAGCGAAGCCTCGTAGTCCTGCATAGATAATGGGACCCCCAATACTACGGTATTCCATATTGTTTTATCATATCCGTTGGCTAGGCCAACAGTATACTCATGATCACTTCAGGTCTCAGTCAACCCCAACTTCTTGACTAATGAGTAGTTCAAGAAGTTGTGGCTAGCTCCATCATCAATAAAAATTGTGACTCTACGGCCACCTATGGTGCCATACATGCGCACCATGTCATGCGCGGACCAACAGTAGGCTGCCACATCGCTGGTGTCACTGAACAAGCATGATGCTCATCACAATGACACAATGTCACCTCTCTGAACTCTGCAAAACTAAGAGGGAGTCTCTGCACTGTATGCAACTGCCTAGAAGATTTACCATCTTTTTTGGGCTTTTTGCCACTCGTGCTGGCTTTAGGCTTTGGACACTCAGCCTTCCTGTGCCCTACATCATTGCAATTAGAGCAGCGATTTTCCTTTCGCACTTTAATATATTGCTCTTTCTTTTGGATTTCGGTGTCTCTTTTCTTCTTGGATGGTCGCGGTTTTTTAGACCAATGACCACCTTGTCCTTCCTCGTCCATCCTATCCCCTTGTTTATCACTGCGGAACCCTTTTCTTTTAAGACATGACCTCCTCTTTTCACTACCCTCGGCCGTCGAACCACCACGCACACTACGGCACTTGATATCGAATATCTGCGCATACTTAGTTGCCTCTGCTAAGTCTTTAGGCTGTAAGGGCTCTACGTACTCAAGGTAATCATCTTTGAGGCCTCTCTTAAAGCCTCGCAATGTCTGGAATGCATCGATTCCCTTTAGCTTGAGTACTATCTCCCTATAGTCTGAGATGTACTGAGTTAGGGATTTGTTCTCCATCGAGCACTTGTCCCATAACTCCCAGCTTCTCTCTGCCTCATTAACAGGCAAAAATTCTTTTCGAAACATCGTTTTAAACTCTGTCCAAGTGGCAGGGCGAGTTGTCAAACTCATCCACCACTTGTACGCTTTGCTGGTTAAAAATCCAAATTTCCTTAATCCGAACACAACAAGATAAACTCCTTGAACTCTAAAGAAAGAGATTTCAGCAAGTGAAAATGCCAACGAGATTACAGTCATCAATACATGCAGGCTATAGATAAAAGAAGTTTATCTAGAGAATGCCCACACCATAACTTTTAGTGAATTTTGAAAATGAGATTGTCTTTGAATGTTGAGGTCAACATGCTAAGTGATGTAAGCAAAGCAACAATCTTGAGCCCGAATTATCCCAGAAGATAATATATGTGAAGGATCGCTAGCATCCCATACCACCATGATACCACCCATACATACCTTACCAATTATTGAAACTCCCTAGTATGTCGTCTAGGAAAAATGAATAAAATCCTGTATAAAAGGAATAAGATGGCCTTATTCCAAACTTTCATATACTAAAATCTGTCTCTATATTCGTGAAACTACATCAAGGAATAACTCTTTCTGAGTACATCATTAGAAAAGAAATTGAATTATTGGTGCCTTTCTAATAATAACTACCCAAAACACAATAAAGTTAGGGTAGGTATTCGAGTTGGAATATGTACAAGAGTACAAGCAATATACTCCAAAAATATGTGCAAAAAACGAAGGCAAATGCTACCTTCAAAGCACATGATATTATCTAAAAGATTAAAAGATCCTTATAAAACCATGGATAAAAGCATAGAAGCTCCTCAAATCGATAAAAACCATAGTTGATCATAAAAATCAATGCATACCATCTAATGGACATTAATCATGCCAAAAGAAGCATTAAAATTGTTGGCCAACTCTCATCAATCCTCCAGAGTATATGAACGTAGTGTAGTTCAAACAAAACTCATCAATCCTCCAGAGTATATGAACGTAGTGTAGTGTAGTTCAAACAAAACTCCAAAGTAAGTAAGTGAAACACATGTGTGTAGCACTCAATAAAAAACCCCTAGACACAAGTGATCTAGGTAGAACCGATGAGTCTAAATAAAACCTGGAAAACATCCAATAAAATCCACCAAAATAAACCGATCAACTGACCCATGATAGAATTTGTCTTTGGCTTAAGAAATTAAGCATAAACCACACTTAAATAAGTGCAAAATAAATTATCATCATGGAAAAGTGTCAAAGGTGAAACACACTTTGAACGCAGATTATAGCCATCAAAAGAAATTAAGGAACATGTCCAAAAAGAATGGCTAAGCAATGGTAAAAAATCATGAAAACATTGTTTTAGAATTAATCTAAACTAGAATAACTACTAATACGAGGTACAATCGTATTAATAATATGCAAATAACCTGCATCTATCTAATGTCAGCATGTGAACACGTACTTCAACACTAAATAACACTCAAAAATATTATATTCTTGAGAAAAAGAACTATCATGATTTTTTCTAATTTTTTCCTAATTTTATAGGACCTCAAAATACAATAATTTTAAATTCCACCAAACCTATCTCATGGCATTACAAACCTATATTTTTCTAGAAAATATTCAAGAAATAGATTAGCTAAAATACCAATTTCTAAGATTTCTAAAAATAATTTCTAGAAAATTTTAAATTTTTCCTGAGAATCCCATCATTCATGAAATTTCCAATTCTGTCCGAAAATTCTCAAATCCAATGAAAATTTATAATTTAAATGGATTTTTTTATTTTTTTGGGTCAAAAAATATATTTAAAAAGAATTTGAATGGTCACGTGTGCCTGAATGGCCACACCTTATGCCAAAAACCAACCCCACATTTTCCAAAAATTTAAAATAACCTTTGTCTAATTTTTTACTAATTTTCAAGAATTTTTTGAAATTTTTAATTTACCTCCGAACGTATAAGAATACGAACGGTCAAAAATTTTTGGAATCCCAATGGTCTTCCCAGAATACGGAAAGCGAACGGTTTCGAGAAAATGAAAAGACAAAAAAAAAATCAGAATGTGAAAGGTCAAAACTTTCCAGAATCCGAAAGGTCAAAAGATTTTCCGAAATTCGGAAAGCCAAAAGGTTTCCCGGAAGATGAAAAGCCAAAAGGTTTTAAGAGAAAAAAGTTCATAAATTTCCAGAGATTTTTTTCCTCAAATGTCAACTTTCCTCTATTTTTAAGGCTTTTTCCAAGCTTTTTTTAGAAAAACATTCAAAAAAAATTAATTTAAAAAAGCTCATTTAAAAAAATAAATTTAAAAAAAAACAAAGCTTAGTAAGCTTTATTCAAAGCTTAGTAAGCTTTATTCATGGGAGAGAGAGAGGAGGTCTCCCTCTCAACTCTCCTCTCTCCTTCTTCTCCAAATGATCTCCTCTCTCTCCACCCCATCTCTTCTCTCTCTGTTAATCAGAGAGATTAATTTTTGATTAATCTTGTTAATCATAATTATTATTAATATTAATAAAAAATATATTTTTTTAAGAGGTGTTTATACACGCGAGAGGAAAATTCAGAATCGAGAGACGAAGAGGGTCCCACGCACACAGGAGAGCATTTAATACATCAACATGCTGCCCCCTACTGCATTTAAGCAGAAAATCGACAGAAATTTGATCGCATACCCGCGAAAAAACCCGCAAAAATGTATAAAAAATATATTTTTAACCATAAAAATGCTCAAAAATAATTCTAAAAAAAATTACCATTAATGCTTATTTTAAATTTAAAAAAAAAGAAAATATAGCATTAAACTCACGAAATTTCCCCACAATGTCAATTCATCCATTGAATAGTAATAACACGCATTCCAATCGCCATATCGATGATCCATGTGCAAGTCATCAACACGAATCAACAAAATAACATTTTTATTAGTAAATATTAAAATTTACTTTTAAAAAATACTGAAAATTACAATAAGAAAGAGAAATTAACAACAATTAACTAGAGATTGCTCTTATACCATTGTTAAAATCCTAATATCTCTCTAGATAATTATTATGCATAAACTCATCCACCCGACCACCCCCGAGCCCAAGGGACGCACACATGAATTGTAATGAAGTACATCATACCTTTACCTTGATGTCCCATACCATCAAGAGGTATAACTCCAATCCATCAGCATGTAGCTGTAGTGTGAAATGGTAGGTGAGTAGTAATGATCCTCTACACACAAGAGAACATAACATAATGTAGCCTCAAGAAAACATCAAGAGACCATAACCTAAGCCTCAAGATAACATAGCCTTGGCCTCCCCTTGAGTGTGCCCCATGCCCTATTATATAGAAGGGCCCTGAAGTGACTCTTGACTCTCCATTTCCCATGTGTGACCCTTGGATGCCTAACCCTAACCTTAACCCTTAAGGTTAGTCCTAACCCATGCTCCACTAGAGCTTGCTCCCATGCTCACAAATGTGGGTTAGCCTCCTAGTATATGCACATATAATGTGCATATAATAGATTTGAGGACAATAAACTTGAGTAAAGATTGATCTTGAGTCATCTTGACATCGCAATGATTAGCATATGGTATAAGATGTTGTGCCAGGCTAGTATTAGTTGAGGGGAAGTGATTTTGTGCATGAGTTGTGCTGACAATTTTGGACTTGTTTGAGGACTGTAGATAGAAGGCTTACTATTTTATAGTTTGTTTGAGGCACAACTTGACATAGCAGGTTAGTTGATTGCTTTTCAGGTTTGGGACTGGTCTTGTTTAAGTGTTTAGAGATCCATGTGGTGTCAGCTAACTCAAAGGATAGAGTTTCGGTGTCAGCTAGGTCAACTTGGGTAGTTCGGTAGGTTTTATCCATTTGAAGCTAGCTGTGAGCTTGTAAGAGTTAGTAGAGAGCTTGGGAGGTAATATCATGCCTAATTGAGTGATATCTGAGGGTCCTTAGCTGATAAAGGAAACTTTGGGAAGGTTCAAAATTGTTGTTGACTTCAGAGGTAGAATAGCTCTCTATAGCAGAATTTGAAAGCAGAGGATGCAGGAGAAACGTTAGAAGAAAGGTAGAAGCGGGTTAGGAGGACCATCAAGACTGCCTTGGGAGTATGGATATTAAGTTTGAGATCATCGGAGAGTCATAGAGGACGTTAGAAGAAAGGTAGAAGCGGGTTAGGAGGACCATCAAGAATGCCTTGGGAGTATGGATATTAAGTTTGAGATCATCGGAGAGTCATAGAGGACACTAGAGGATTAGCTGAAGAGCCATCCGAACTTGGAGACAGAAGACATACAAAGTCTCACTTGTTTGAGTTAGGCAAGAGAGAATATTGTCAAACAGTCCTGAGATCAACTGACTAGTTCTAAAAGGTTTTGAGACCTTTTTGTGAAGCTATCTAAGGGTGGAGAACATCGTGGGATTTTGAAGAGTAGATTTTGGATAGAAAACAAAGAGTTAACTTTGAAAAAAGGTTTTGAGTATTTCTGCATCCATTGGACGTGTTTTTGGTTAGATGAGCGTCAGCCAGGAGAGGGTTTTTGGAGATAGATCAAAGACATTGAAGGTCAGCGCTGACCTTAGAGGGCAACTAAGTCAGCATATGAAGTCATTTGGGATTGTAGTGAAGTATCTTTTGAGGTCAGCTAAGGACCAGGGGATAGAGGCGGAGTGCTTTGGTGCCTGCTAGTGTTGTTGTGTTTGTTGGGGTGTGGTGTTTATGATAATCTCCTTTCAAGGTGGTGTGCTTCAAACGAGCTATAGAGGTAGTATCTCTTGAGGCCATCAGTGGTGTGCTTCAAACGAGCTATAGAGGCAGTATCTCTTGAGGCCATAGATTTGTGCCCAATGGCACTTTGTGGATCTACTTTTGTCATGTCCTCATCGCCGTGCAACTCTTACGGTTTAGAAAACTTAATTAGTTGATGTTTGAATACTTTACTTAGAAGATTACTTACAAAAGTAGCTTGTGGAGGTAGCTGGGTCTTTAGAAGCCTATAACCTTGATAGGTGGCTGTCTTTATCTCCTAAAGAGTGGGCTTGCAAGACGACCATAGTCTTTCACCTTTTATTTAAAAACCACATCAGTTATTATCGGTTGATATAAAGAACATATGATACACACCTACATGCACGGCTAAGACAAAATGTAAACATTCTAATATGAACACATAAAAGTGGCAATGAAGCCCTTCTTGCCTATCCTGCCAAGACGTCATGTATGCCCAGCCTATAGCCTAGCTTGTGTTGCATCCTATAGACATATGTTCGGAAACAAAAAACATGTGTACATAGACCTAACATTTAAGAGAGAAACTAGTACATAGCCAGAGAGTAAATATTACATAACTTTTGCCAATCCCAATGTGTGCTGAGTCCCATCTCCCACCAAAAGGCCCTCCACGACTTAGGATGCATACTAGTGGGGCGGGTATTCTCCACTTGCGCAATATCTCTTACACATTTCCAAGTCACATTCAAGAAGTTAAAATAAAAAATAAATGCATACTACGAGCTGTGAAACACTTGCCCATCAAGGTGTCACCAAATTTCATATCACGTAGACATAGGCTGCAGCAAACAATGAGTCTAAATATAGATTACAACTAGATATAATACTGACTAGGTTCATGTGACGTTAAAAAAATGAACTTGCTATGAATATTTTTAGTGTAAGCTCATACATAACTAACTTTAAGGCATTGTTACTATAATATTTATGTTGTTCCAATGGCAAACAGGTATTGACTAATCCTTTGGTACACCACCTCCTTTAGCAAACCTACAAGCTCCTATGATAGGGCGAGGAGGTGTGTCCTCGTCTCCATCGACATCTTTTGTGATGACTTTTGTTGTGAAACACTCGCCCATCAAGCTGTTCATACCACGTGCACATAGGTTGCAGCAAACAATGAGTTTAAATATAGATTACAACTAGAGATAATACTTACTAGGTGCATATGATGCAAAAAAATTAAACTTGCTATGAATACTTTTACTACAAACAATGAGTTCAAATATAGATTACAACTAGAGATAATACTTACTACGTTCATACGATGCAAAAAAATTAAACTTGCTATGAATACTTTTACTGCAAGCCCATACATTGCTAACTTTAATGCATAGTTGCTGTAGATTTTATTTTGTTCCAATGGAAAACAAGTTCAGACTTATCGTCTAGTACACCATCTTTTCCAGCACATGTACAAGCTCCTATGATAAGGCGAGGAGGTGTGTCCTTGTCTCCATCGACATCTTTTGTGATGTCCTCTAGATCGGTGCAATATGAAGCTAATGAGGTACATACATACTACAAGCATAGAGTTCCATGTTGGTGTGTGAATTGTCGAGGCAGTCATCGATAGATGTGATGGCAATTTCATATCTATGAGCTAAAGTTTGGAAGACTTCATGATGCACCGGTACCTGGCTGAGAGACAGGATCAACCTATGGTAAGTGATAGTTCTTTTTCTAATAATTCTACATTGACTCGTTCAAATTCTGTATGATCTTGATAGACAAAGTGATATATAACATGCATCTGTGTGTACAATCATCATGGCCAAATATAGTTGTATATCTTTCTGATGATGACGATGGCTTTCATGGGCTTCATCGATCTATGCTTCCTCGCACACGCCACAGTCAAGCTGTTCTTCAGTTAAATGGAGGCATGTGTAGACAAATAGAGACACGTTGCTTTTGCCTAGGGTTTGTCCTGCCGATAGTACAATATATCTATTGGATGCTCGTGATTTTAATTTACCAATTACACTCCCATTCTTGTTGTGCAGACCTGGTGAAAATGATAATTTTTTGTGACCTATCCGAGTGGGACCCACATGTCTAATCTCTTTAAAACTGCATGGCTCACATGTATACACATTGGGTATACTCATTGGGTATACTCATTCGAGTATCAAAACCCATGTCGATGTCATTTGTAACATAAAAAACAGAGCTGTTGTAAATTGCACCTCCCATGCCTCTACTGCCACCACCTAGACCATGGCTGTAGATGGGTCTAGACACCTTGGTTTGGCTTAGGGTTTGTCCTATTGATAGTCCAATATATCTACTACAAATGCTTGTGATGGGTCTAGACACCTTGGTTTTGCTTAGGGTTTGTCCTATTGATAGTCCAATATATCTACTACAGATGCTTGTGATGTCAGCTCACCAATTGCAGTCCTATTTTGGTTGGGTGGACTAGATGAAAATTACAACTTTGTGTGCTGTACACTACTTGTAGCCTCCTTGCCCCTTAATGTTTTGGCATGTCCCAATGGGACCCACTTGTCTAAACGCTTTATGGCTCACATGTATACACATTGTGTATACTCATCCGAGTATCAAAACCCATGTTGATGTCATCTGTAACATCTAAAACATAGAAAATAGAGCTGTGTTAAATTGTATCCCCCATGCCTCTTTTGTTGCCACCTAGACCATGGTTGTAGATGGGTCTAGACACATTTATTTTGCTTAGAGTTTGTCCTGTTCCAATATATCTACTAGATGCTCATGATGTTATCTTACCAATTAAGCTCCTATTCTAGTTGTGCGGACCTCGTGAAAATGGCAACTTTGGGTGTCGTACAATACTTGTAGCTTGCCCTGTTGCTCACTATTTTGACCTATCCCACTGGGACCCACATTTCCAAACTCTTCAAAACTTTATGGCTCACATGTATACACATTGTTTTTACTCATCTGTATATCAAAACCCATGTTGATGTCATATATAACATTAAAAACATCAAAAATAGAGCTGTTGTAATTTGTTGTCCCCATGCCTCCGGTGCCACCTAGACCATGGCTCCAGACGGGTCTAGATACATTGGATTTTCTTAGGGTTTGTTATTGTTATAGTAACATATATCTATTAGATGCTCTTGATGTCAGCTTACCAATTGCACTCCTATTTTAGTTGTGCAGTCTTTGTGAAACTTAAAAATTTGTGTGTTGTACACTACTTGTAGCCTACCCTGTTGCTTAATGTTTTGGCATGTCTGAGTGGGACCCCCATGTCCAAACTCTTTATGGCTCACATGTTTACACATTGGGTATACTCATCCAAGTATTAAAACCCATGTTGATGTCATCTATAAAATTAAAAACATCGAAAACATAGCTGTTGTAAACTGCAGCCCCCATGCCTCTGTTTGCTGCCAGACCACGATTGTAGATGGGTCTAGACACTTGGTTTTGGATAGGGTTATTCTTCATGATATTCCAATATATCATGCTTGTGATATTAACTTACCAATTGCACTCCTATTTTGGTTGTGTGGACCTGGTGAAAATGACAACTTTTGCATGTTGTACACTACTTGTAGCTTGCCCTATTGCTCATTGTTTTGACCTATCCCAGTGGGACCCACCTATACAAACTCTTGGTAGCTCACCTGTATACGTATTGGGTATTCTCATCCCAATATCCACTATGGATGTCATCTCTATAATATAAAAAACAGGGTGACTTATGCATGCCGGTATCTACTGGCATGCTTAGGTAGCTACCGGCATGCATTGGGAACACCCGAAATGCATTGGGAGATACTGGTGCATGCGGGTAGATACTAGCATGCATAAGTTATACTGACATGCATCGGGAGCTATTGGCATGCACCGGGAGCTCTCCATCTTCTACCCATGATTTCGGAGGACCAATGTTTCTTCCTAGATGTTGATTCTCCTTACTCTAATATGGACCACACAGGGGATGGGAATTCTTACTCATTGGAGAGCCGACTTGTAGGAGTTGGCTTGCTAGGGGGCCCACTTTTGGTGCTATAGCTCACTAGGTCATATCTGGTCATGGGCTAGCCAACTAGGCATGGTGCTAGCTGACTAGGTCATATTTGGTCATGGGCTACTAGCCAACTAGGCATGTGCTAGCCGACTAGGATAGACCTAGTCATGGCCCCATTTTGAGGGTTGTTGCCAATTTCTACTGGCTGACTGCTGCCTCTTGCCATATATATAGGGAAATTCCCCCCCCCCAACACATTCTATACCATCTATCTTGTGTATATATTAGAGTAATAGTTGGACGGGAACAACTATGTTGTCCTGAGGTTGGAGATTTGCCATTGCAATAGGCAGCTCTGCATTCAGGTATACCGAAGTGGTTGTTGGATACCATTCGAGATTATAGTGTGACAGAGTAACCCTCCAAGTGGTCCAAAGAGGATGGAACTCAAAGATCACATAGAGTTTGTGATAGAAGTCAATCAGAGGAGAATTTACAGGTAAATTATGCCTTGATGTCTCGTATCATTTAGGACAAGAAGCCTACTTTAGTTAAGGAATATCTTTCCGAGGAGACTCAGAGGAAAGCCATGCAAGTGGAACTAGAGGCCATAAAGAAGAAGGGGACTTGGGAGGTGGTTGTTGCGAGACCGTCAGAATGGTCAATGATTGGTGTCAAGTGGGACTACAAAACCAAGTGTAAGTCTGATGGGTCCGTGGAAAAGCACAAGGCCAGACTTGTGGCTAAGGGCTATGCTCAGTGTGGCCAAGCATCGACTATGAGGACACTTTTGCACCAATAGCTAGGATGGCCACGATTTGGATAGTTAAATCTACATTCCTGAATGGTGACTTGTAAGAGAAGGTGTATGTTGAGCAACCTCCAAGCTTTGAGGTTCCATTTCATTTCTTTTTGGGATTGGCGATCTGGCAGACCTAGAGGGGGTTCTTTGTTTCTCAGGAGTGGTATGTTCATGAGTTGCTGGAGACTTTTGGGATGGAAAAATCACTACAAGACAATGCTGCCATACACGCGTTTCATACATGCGATAAATTACGAACGCGTGTATGGTCGCGCTTGTATTTGAATAGAATCGGGCGCGTGTATTTTAGCATTTAAATTCGCGTGTATATTTGAATAGAATCGGGCGCGTGTATGGTCGCGCTTGTATTTGAATAGAATCGGGCGCGTGTATTTTAGCATTTAAATTCGCGTGTATATTTGCATTTATCAACGCGTGTATAAACGCGTTTATATACACGTAGTAATACACGCTTTTATACACAACAATATTCACGGGGTAATACTCGCTATTATACACGGATAAATACACGCTACTATACACGGATTAATACACGCTACTATACACGGATAAATACACGCTACTATACACGGATTAATACACGCATGGCAGAGAAAATCTGAAGAAAAACTGAATTCCTTTACAAAATTAAAAACTATTTTCCTTAAACCATCTCATAGTACATTACAGTATACATCATTACACAATCCCACTACATGCATTTACAACAATGAAATATATTCAAAAATAAATCATGCATATGAGATGATAGAAATGTCATCAATTTAGAACATACAGTGACGAATTGGTTAGGGTTCGATCTCATCTTCAATAAGATCCATCCTTGCCAAACGATCAACATCAATATCCATTTGATCAATTGGTAAGGCTACGATTAAATTTATTCCACTATCGATATTCTGTACTCCATTGATAATGGTATCGATGTCCTGATCATCCTCATCAACATCACCATCATCCTCAGTGGTAGGGTCATTCTCATGATCATGAGAAATGGCATGCTCATCCTCATTATCATGATCATCTCTTATTTCTTGATCATCGATCACAACATCTTCAATGGCATGTTCGACATCATCTTCATTGCGGCTTGTTACATCCTCCATATGCTCCATATCAGTGAATGTATTATACATCACTTTGGAACGTGGTGCAATAGGGATGACGTACCACCATTTGATGTCATGCACCATTGGTAGATAGATAACCTACTCAAATACACACAGTACAGTAATTAATTAGCATATCAAAAGTCAAGGGGTACGCGAGCTTAGATATATATGTACATGAAACACATTAGTAAAAAAATGCATACCTGCTCACATTGTTGTGGCAATACGAGCCTATCTTTCTTTGTTTGCCAGAACTTTGTAGAGTCAATAGTTACATATCCACTTGCATGGCGTTTTATCGTTGCATCAGGCCCTTTTTCCACCACGTTCATTTGCCATTTGATATCCAAAACATACACAAAGAAGCGACGAAAGTCAAGCCTAAATATGTCTTGGATTATGCCACAATAATCATCCATTTTTCCATTAGCTCCCTCAAAGCTACTTTAGAATGACACCGCAATCTTGTGTATTTCTCTTTTCATCAATTCTTTGTGTTCGAAAATGCTTGCCTTCACACCATATAGCATTGAACATAGTGCACTAGACCAAAATAGAAGCAATATTTGTGTAAGCAATGTGAATAAATATTAAAAGCAAATCACTTACAACTAATTCAAAACATTAGTTCTATGTACCTTTGACATGCATCCTCGTGCATACTCCCATTCTTCCGCCGTGATATGCAGCCCCTCGTCGCTCTCTGCTCTCTCCATTTCCTCATGCAACCAATCAACATGGATATCATTCGGAAGTGTTGCTAGATGCTTAGGGTACGCCTTCCGAGAGCCATGTTGCCTCCGAAAGAGAGCTCTTTTTGCTTGCCTTTTTGTCTTTGCATCCTCATATCTTGTAACCCATCTACTCATCACATCCCTATTAAGGATACAAGTGAAATTGAGATCATCAATCAATGTTCTGTCAATTACTTTACTCTGTCCTTTTCCGTGAGGCACAATAGAGGTCATCCTCAAGTCCTCTTCATTGCTCCATAGTCGTGGCAAAGAGCTGTCCACCTGACCAAGAAATTCTGAAATATATACAAGAGACTCTTGTATCAACCAACCCTCGGCCATGCTTCCTTCAGGCCTTGCACTTTGCCTCACAAAGTCTTTTAAGGTCTTCATGAAGCACTCTAGGAAGAACATCCAGCGTGCATGCACAGTACCACATAAAGCAATTTCGTCCACTAAATGCACAATGAGATGTAGTTGACTTGTGAGAATGGTTCGTGGAAAAGTTTCCTCTACCAAACAAACCACCTCCACTGCCATAACACGCGCATCATCCAACGTGGCTGGATCAATTGCTTTGGAACTAACATATCTGAAAAATAAATAAATAGTACGTTATACCTCATGCACGTTCATTTTGCAAGGTATAATGAAGGGTGATCTGAGCATGGGTTTTACATACCTCACAAGCTCGCCCATCTTATAAATACATTTTTTCAAACTCTTATTTGCACAATGGTCGATGCTAGTAGGTAGTATGAACTGCGCACATAAGAGCACATTTATGGTTTATGGCATTACAAAATTTAATTTCAACGTACGTACAAGACTTGGAAAACACTTACTTGAAGCATCTTGTGCCAATCGTGGGACTTCAACATATAGTTGCTCAACGCCTCTTTTCTTAGTGGTTGTAAAGGCTCCCTTCAATGATCTCATGCATCCAGTGGGAGTACGCAAAGTGGTGATGGCCTGCTTTACCTACTTCTCCTCTTTCTTTGATATAATCCATGGTGCAGGCGGAAGACGAACGTGCCCACCCACCTCTCGTGGCCAAGCTTGACGCATACGTCCTGCGACCCGCAAGTCCTCACGTACGCTAACATTGTCTCGTTTACCAGTAATATGTTCCCAAATACCGGATCCCACATTCTTGAAGATGTGCATGGGATCAAGAAGATGGTTGATCTTAAGATGGGTCCAATATGGCAGCCGGAAAAAAATGGAGTACTTGCACAAGGGATTGCTCTATGTGACCTTTAATCCAATTAGAGACTACACAAAACAAGATTGAAAAAACATCACTATACCTGTTCATGCCATCTGGAGGAAGAATAGTTGTAGACTCCCAAATACGCTTCCAATCTTTTGCATGAAGTGTTTGTGGAGGAATGTTACTCTTACTAGCAACATATTTAGGATGATCTGAGGGGAGAAATCGATGATGATTATCGAATATAGTCTTACACAAACCATCAGCATACTCATGCACTAACTAAGGGCCACAAACAGGACATGCATGTTTACCCGATGTTTTCAAACCTGTTAAAATATAAATAAAAGTTAGAATAATAAAGTCAAACCGTCTAATTAATATATATAGCCAATAGTAATAGAGTAGGGAGGTAATTAGAATTCTTACCAGAACAATCGCTGTATCCTGGAAAGTCATGCATTGTCCACATCAACACTGCTTTTAAGTCGAAGTGTCGAGAGGAGGGAGGCCTACTAATGTCCACCACCGCAACACCTCTCCATAGTTCCTCCAACTCATCAATCAGTGGTTCAAGATAAACATCCATATGCTTGACTTTATGTTTCCCTGGAATTAGAAGGGATAACATAAGATGTCCCTTCTTGATCGCCATTGATGGTGGAAGGTTGTAATTCACCAACACAACTGGCCACACGCTGTATGCGGTGCTTTTGAAACCAAATGGATTCACTCCATCCATACCCAGGCCAAGTCTCAAGTTTCTGGGCTCTGTTTTAAAGCTGGGCCACTCATCTTCAATATGCTTCCAAGCAGGAGTGTTTGCGGGAATTCTCCACATGCCATCATCCGATCGATGTGAGGAATGCCATGACATGAGCTCTGCTATGGATTTGCACTTGAACATGTGTTTGATGCGAGGAATTATAGGAAAGTGTCGCAAAACTTTACGAGGTATATCAAAACTCTTCATATCTGTTCTGTACCTTGCTTCACCGCAAGTGGGACAATGTAGAGCCTCCTTATGCGTCCCACGAAAGAGAATGCAATCATTGACGCATGCATGTATTTTATCATAATCCAGTCCTCCAAGAGATGTCACATAGTGCCTCGCTATGTCTCTTGAGGTGGGTAGTCTATTTTCCTTTGGAAGCATGTTTGATAATAGCCTGCATCCAATATCATCAATTATAATTAGTCTTAAATCCTAAACCTTAAACCAGTAATTCAAATTTGTAAGTTAGAATGCTTACTTCAACAATGCGTCAAGACTTGCATTGCTCCATCCATAAACTGTTTGTATATTAAGTAGTTCAAGTGAAGCACATAAAACTGAGAATGTGCACCCTTCAAACACCGGTGTCGATGAAGCCTTATAAAGATGCTCTTGTTCCATATCATCGTCGTCCATGCCTTTGGGATCATCCTTAAAAAGATTCCGCACCATATCATCAAGCACCTCCTCTTCCACAACTTCGTGGGGTGCAGGGCTATTGTCATCCCTTTCCCACTCATCTCTGACAATAGATCCCGAAGCTCCAGCATCATCTCGTCGACGCTTTACGTGCTCTCGTCGCGCATAGGGCACCATGTTAGGGTGTGGTACTGCATCCTGCTTCAATTTATCAAATTATATGTTACAACTCTATTAATTTAATTTGGATACCATGAGTCATTTGAATACCATCAATTTACATCTACTCACCTCTAAACCTGTTTGATTCCATTCTCCATACATGGAGATGTGATTCAAGGTAATTCGACGTGCTCGTACAATGCATCCTTGACATCGATTACACATACATTTGATCCGTTGTCCCAACCACACATCGCGATTACGATGACGCATTGTCTCATCTTCCCCAGAACTGCTTGAAGAGGTTGATGACATCCTGTGTACAAATCAGAAAACACAACATCATTATATGTTTTTAATGAAAGCACAAAAATCGCGTGTATTGACGCGGCTATTTCCTATAAATTGCGTGTATTAACGCGGCTAGTTCCTAGAAATCGCGTGTATTAACGCGGGTAATCTCTGCAAAACGCGTGTGTAAACGCAGCTAAAATATCATACACGCGAAAATACACGCATTTCTAAATGCGAATATAAACGCAACGGTATGTTTAAACTAAAAATAGCCCGCCTTCCCCAAATATAGATTTTGAACTAAGAAATTGACTCTGCATGCGTTTTCGCCTGTTTTCGCCTCTTCCAACAACAAGGAGGGAGCAGAGAAAGGAGCACACACACGGGAGAAGGAGGGAGCAGAGAAGGAGCAGAGAAGACTCACTTTTTCAGAGGTGAGTCACTTTGTCCTGTGCCTTGTCTCTTTTGTCAGATTTGTTTATTTTGCTCTTTGCTCTTTGGGTTTGTCCTTTTGCACACGATTGGGTTACTGCATCCTGACAGGGGCGACAATGGTTGGTCCTTTTATAAGGACACTCTGTCTTTGTCGCGGGTCGGTCTTTTCGAAAAATAATTTTCGCAGGTCGCGTGTAGAAACGCGTGTAAAAGCGCGTGTAACCTGTCTGCAGAGTCTGTTCACGCGGATATACACGCGTTTTTGGACGGGTGTATACACGCGTTTTTTGACGGGTGTATACACGCGTTTCTGCAGGAGATTGTGGCGTTTCAGATTTCATGATTTGCAGGCAACTGACTTGAATGATGATATTTGTGTGAGTCAAGAGACAGCCCATGATGTACATGAAGATGTTTGTTGCAGGTTCTTTATGGATATTCCAGGTTCTTCATCCGATCCATTTGCGTACAGCAATTGGCTGATGGAGATGCTGAATCATTTTGGGCGCCAACCTGGTCCGGTTGAGCTTACAGAGTATATGTATGCCCATCCCCCTCCTTCCATGCCTGGTGTCTATACCCCTGTCTCGCGAGTATCCAGGGCACTCCAGTGCCGTCTATTCCTTCGAGTCCGACGAGACGGCATGCAGCTTCTCCTCTTCCACGTCCACCGAGGAGACATACCTCGTCCCAGACACACTCACGTACACCCTCACAGCCACCATCACGTGCTCCCTCAGAGCCACCGTCACGTCAGGGCTCACAGCCACCGTCACGTAGACAATCCCCCAGTCGTGACTCCACCCGCGCAGCAGTAGGAAGAGTGGGAGTGGAGGATGCGGGGGTGCTTTGGGGGGAGGTGGGGGAGGTAGTAGGGCACGCGGTGAGAGAGGAGATAGAGAGAGAAGAGTTAGAGGAGACAGTTCGGAAGAGGAGGAGATGAGAGAGATAGAGAGAGTGGTCTGCTATGATGTGACGGATAGGGGTGGGATAGTGATGGATGCGAGGGGGAGGGAGGTAATGGAGTACATGCGTGGGGTAGTATCAAACTCATATAGAAATTGTTTTATTAAATTTAAAGATCAAAATAGCCGATTAGTTGGGGAGGTGATAGAGGCTGTACATAGTCGGTACCCCAATCCCCCACATGCTACATTCTCGGATGTATGGGGAAGGACGCGAATAAGGGAGATCTTAAGTAATAAAAGATCTCACCTTAAAAAACTCGCGTACGATGACCGGCTAAATGTAGCTGCGACGGGTGGCTATCCTGCCGAGAAACCTGCCACCACTGCGCACAAACGCGAGTGGAAGGAGGCAAAGAAACGAGCAGAGGGTGGCGTGAAGAGCAGGCAGCATGTGGAGGCACGACGGATCCAGATGGAGACCATTGGATCTTCGCATTTCGGATCTGGCGGCGTCGAGTCATGGGAGGCAGAGTTCGTAAGTATCCTGCCACTTTATTTGATTGTTTACTTAATTCATTGATTCTATGATTGTTTTAATCTTACAAATTGTGTTGATTATGATACAGCGACGGGTTACGGGGAGGAAGCCCACAACCCACGATACTGCGTATGCTCGCCGGCATAGCAGACGTGACACGTGGGCCATTTCAGAGCCGAGGGACGTATTACGGACGCGCAGTTTGAGATGGCCATGAGACCATACGGTCGACAGGTACTTGAAAATTCGTAACGAATGGTTTTGGTTTATTGAATTGCATATATATATACTTATATACTATATATTACTTGAACAGGCACAAGCTGCTGATGATCCACCGGCCGCCGCCGCTGCAGAGGGTGGACGTGAGCACTACTCCTCGGACATTCCGACCGATGTGAGCTCATCTGAGCATGGAGGGAGCACCGAGTCATCATCTCGGTCTGAGTATTGAGGATGTGATTGTATATATTTTTTTGTAAACTCAAGCCATGGGCTACTTCGAGATATGGACTCCCTTGTATACATGTATGAAATTTTGATAGTAATATTGAATTGATTGATCGATAGTATTACATTCATGTCTGTCTTGAATGGTGTAATGACAATGTATGCATTCATGTCGTTCTTATCTTAATCTCCCTCGTGCATATGTTCTTCGTGGATGGTCTAATGGGATGGTCTAATGCACAAAAAAAAAACAGAGAGTGCTATTGGGTGCTGGAATGCTGGAACAGTATTCAGGCACCAAATAGCACTCTCTGTTTTTTTTTTTGCTCTCTGTTCGCGTGTATAAACGCGTCAGAACTGCTAAAACTCGCGTGTATATACGCGGATACCCTGGAAAATACGCGTGTATTAATGCGTATAAACTGGTAATTACGTGTGTATAGACGCAGGTATAAACACGTCTGCACACGCATAAATACACGTAAATACACGTAAATACACGCGTCTATAGACGCAGGTATACACGCGTCTGCGACATTTGAACTGCTGAACAGGACGCGGCTATACACCGGTGTATAAGCGCGTCTAAAATAAGAAAAAGCGTATATAGCAGTGTGTATCAATGCGTCTCTGAAAAGAACGCGGCTACACACCCGTGTATACGCGCGTCTGAGTGGTGCTGTACACGCGCTTTTACACGCATGTCTCTGGCCGCGATGATACACGCGCTGATACACGGGCCCGCTACTTTTTTTCACAAGTCATTTTTAGCGGCTAGGAGCGCGGGTATGAGCCCGATCCCTTGTAGTGAATGCAAGCCTATTTCATCTCCGATGGATTTGAATACCAAACTTATTGTACATGATCCTTGTGATCAAGTTAATGCCTTTTTATATCGAAAACTTGTTGGTTCATTGATTTGGTTGTTGAACACTAGATCTGACTTGAGTTTCTAGTGAGGCTATTGAGCTCATTTATGCAAACACCTTTGAAGAATCAATGGGATGCAAGATTGCAGATCTTGTGGTATCTGCAAGGGTACAAATGATCTTGGACTCTTTTATGAAACTTGAGGGGGATCGAAGGACTTAGGCAACCTCCGAGGTTGGAGTGACACTGATTGGGGAGGATATCCACAAACAAGAAGATCTACTTCATGACACAACTTTACCCTTGGCTCAGGATTTATTTCTTGAAGCAGCAAGAAGTAGCCAACTATTACCTTGGCTTCCACTGAGGTACAATATTGGGCTATTTGTGGTGCTACAAGGTGGTGTGGATGACAAGGCTACTTGGCGAGATTGGGTTTCCACAAAGGGAGCCCACGGTCATCCAATGTGACATTGTATAGCTATTGCTCAGAACACAATCTTCAATGTCTGGGCCAAGTAGCTAGAGATACAATATCACTTTGTGTGAGAGAAGATTTTGGATGGTGACATCTTCCTAGCCATTTTTTCAATGGAGGACAATGTAGTGGACCTCTTCACAAAGCCTCTTCCTCAACAAATGATCCAATATTCTAATACCCCCAAGGAAGCATGGGATGCATTGGCAAATGTATTCCAATCATCCTTTAAATCGAAGAAGCTACAATTGAAGCAGGAGTTGCATGAGGTCAGTCTTGTAGCTCAACTAGGAGTTGCATGAGGTCAGTCTTGTAGCTCAACTAGGAGTTGCATGAGGTGAGTCTTGTAGCTCAACTAGGAGTTGCATGAGGTCAGTCTTGTAGCTCAACTAGGAGTTGCATGAGGTCAGTCTTGTAGCTCAACTAGGAGTTCCATGAGGTCACTCAGATATATGAAATATTGGAAGGATTATGGATCACCTATTGGGGTCCATTCGAGTCACTCTTGATGTTGCTGACCTAGTGTTGGTGACACTCCATTTGCATTGGTGATGTTGATGACCTATTGTTGGTGACACTCCATTTGCATTGGTGATGTTGATGACCTATTGTTGGTAACACTCCATTTGCATGAGGTCACTCAGATGTTTCCCTCAAATATATTGGTCACACTTGTAAGATCCCTGTTCCCACCGAGCAACGGATTCGGGTACTGGCAGCGGAAGTAGCGCTTCTCGCGCGGGACAGGGGTCCCACACTCGGGGCCTCGCCCACGGATATCCGGATAAGAGACTAATCCGTCGGTTGTTCCAAAACCGAACCCGAAAAAACTTCCTTTACCGGAAAGCACGGGCGATTCCACCAGGATAACTTTTTACTCTAACGTAGTCAAGATCATTTCTGATCGAGATGATCCGATTACATCTATAAGATACTTAGTCAGTTCAAGGAAGAAACTTGCACTTGGATCATTGGGATCAACGCTTTTTTCCCCATTCAAGAGGCACAGCCGTTGATTCCTATCCATAGAACAGTTTCTGTCCGGAATTTAAATTTTTTTTTTTCTATCGTAAAAACAAAAGTTTGAGTCTCGATTTACGGATCCATCAGTCCAGCCTAACCCCATCCGATCCCATGGGTTAGCCAACCGCCCAACCACTGTAGTGATGGGATCCAATTAAAAATTTGGTTAGGTTTTGTCCCGGGTACCAAGGAAAAGAGTTCCAAGGCCCCCTAGCCGGATGTTCATGCAAAATAAAACTAGTCACACCACTCACACACCCAATATGAAATTGCCTTTTTTTTCAACCAGATTCAACCAGTTTAAAACAATCCTTTAATAAAACCATAGTATCATTGATCACCATCTTCCAATTTATCCAATTGATTCTTAATTTCCCATCATTCCTTCATCAGAGTATCTATGGCATCATTGGCAACTAGAACGCTCAGGAGCCGTTTCGATAGTTCCTAGCCCATAATACTTGGCAATATAATCACTTAACAAGATGGACTCTCGTTGAAGATCAGCAAGATCAACCAACAGATCCATATAAGGAGCCATGGACTCATCCATTGAAGACCAGCAAGGTCAATCAACCAGATCCATGCTCGATTTCAGAAAACAACTCCAACTCTGTTCCAATATCTTCCTCGACGCACGCGTGGGTATCCTAGGCAACCCAGAGCCCGAGCACCGTATGGTCAGCACCCTCTAGGATCCTTCGCAGGTAACCTAGCGCTTCACGCATAGGCCGCTTCCTTGGCCCCTCATCCACCGTACCGGAAGCTCACCATTTTAATCGCACCGAGGCTGGTCAAGACCTCGGCCGACCTTGCTACGCGAGACGTCCTTCATTGACTCCCCGTCAGCAGTTGCAACTTTCCCATCACGACTTTAATCACAAGACGGTCAAAATGCTCCCCCCAGCATTCTTGACATAAAACAATCATTTACAAACAGCATTTACAAACAGTATTTACAAACAGTTTACAACACAATTTCTATTTTAACTTTCATTTTTCCACATTATCCCTCATCAATCTACATTACTTATTCCATATTCCATTTATATGTATACTCATCCCATCACACCATTTCTATCTCATCACTTCAGATTCCCTCACATCGCATATCGTATATTCACATCCATACATCCACATCTATATGCGTACATTCACATCTACATGCATACATCTACATCTCTATGCATACATCCACATCCACATTCACATTCACCTCCATACATCTACATCTACATGTATACATCCATATCTCCATTCACATCTACATCTATACATCTACATCTACATGCATCCATCCACCTCCACATCCACATCTACATCTATACATCTACATCTACATGCATACATCCATATCTCCATTCCCATCTACATCTATACATCTACATCTACATGCATCCATCTACCTCCACATCCACATCTACATCTATACATCTACATCTACATGTATACATCCACCTCCACATCCACATCCGTATCTATACATCTACATCTACATGTATACATCCACATCCACATCTATACATCTACATCTACATGCATACATCCACATCTCCATTCACATCTACATCTATACATCTACATCTACATGCATCCATCCACCTCCACATCCACATCTACATCTATACATCTACATCTACATGCAAACATCCACATCTCCATGCATAATAAAATTCTTTTAATTGATCTAGGATGATAGTTCCTAGAATATGGTAGAAAGTCCTCTTTTTATGCTTTGAATGAATTTATTTTATGCGTAATTTCTATAAAAATTTTGCCATAGCTCCGCTACTATGACTGATAAATCTCAATTTTTTTCTAAGGGATAAAGCTCATTATTAAAGAAATAATTAGAATGGTCTCTAATTGGATCATCAATCCATAATGGTCTCTAATTGGATCATTAAGAAAACAATTAGAATGGTCTCTAATTGGATCATCAATCCATAATGGTCTCTAATTGGATCATTAAGAAAACAATTAGAATGGTCTCTAATTGGGTCATCAATCCATAATGGATTGAATCATCAATGTGCATAAACTAAAAGCATAGCAAAAAGCCATTAATTTAGCCTCAAGAATAGCTTAATCTTGGATTAAGGAAAAGCTTTATGAAAAGCTTCATTTGGATTGAGAATGGGTCATGAGTATGACCATTTCTTGAGTGAGAGAGAGAAATTATAAAAACCATTAGAATTTAAATATAAGTGGAAATTAACTTCTATAGCATTTATTAAATTATGTAACTCTTCACTACTATTCACCAATTAACTTCATTAGCATTTAAAAAAAACCATACCAATTAAACTTCTCAAGCTTGAGAGGGGTTGAGAAGAGAGAATCATTGAGAAATCATAGAAAAGATCGAAATTCAATATACTTACCTTATGATTTGCTTGATTCTTTATTCATGGTAGAGGCCCCCAACCAATCAATTGGTTTAGTATGTTGATGGAGCCACCAATGGAGATTGAAGAAAGAGAGAGGTATCAAAAACTAGTGAATTATTAAAGAATTCACAGTTCTTGGCTTAGGTGGAGTAGAGTAACAAAGCATAAGAGACTATATATTTTGGCTTAGGTGGAGTAGAGTAACAAAGCATAAGAGACTATATATTTTGGTTTAGGTGGAGTAGAGTAACAAAGCATAAGAGACTATGTTTTTTTCAACAAGGGGAGGCTTCTATTTATAGGAAAATTTGAGCTCCTAACCAAACAAACTGATTCTAGAATTTTCCAAGTCAGTTTGGTTGAATTTGGACTAGATTTGGACCTAGTTTGGTTACTTTTTGATTCGGTTTGGTTCCATTTTGATTTGGTTTGGTTCAAGAGAGATGAGAGATAAAAATATCACATTATTTTTGAGTTTAAAACTCATTCAAGCATGTGAAATATGCACCTCCTTTAAAGAATTCCCCTTCCTTACATATGTGTCAAAATTTTATTGCTCATAGTTTTTTACTAATAAACCTTGTACATTTTCAACTCTTCATCTTATGTGAAATGTGCACCTCCTTTAAAGAACTCCTCTTCCTTACATATGTGTCATAGTTTTTTTACTAATAAACCTTGTACATTTTCAACTCTTCATCTTATGTGAAATATGCACCTCCTTTAAAGAACTCCCCTTCCTTACATATGTGTTTATTTACTAATAAACCTTGTACATTTTCAACTCTTCATCTTATGTGAAATATGCACCTCCTTTAAAGAACTCCCCTTCCTTACATATGTGTTTATTTACTAATAAACCTTGTACATTTTCAACTCTTCATCTTATGTGAGCATTTACTCAATTTTTGGGTATCTTCTTTTACAAATTGGATTTATCTCCTCCCTACACATGGATTGATGCTATTGGTCCATAGGAACCTTAATTGGACCATAATCTAAAAATTTCTGAAAATCTAGACCCTTAGACTAAGGTTCTTTATACTTATTTCCATTTAATTCCAATTGCACATTGGAAAATTCTTTTTGAATTTCTATTTCAGGGGAACTTATTTTAATAAGATGAGTTAATTTTCTATCCAAAAATATTCATAATCTGAATATTCTCTCTCTAGCATATTTTCTCTCTCTAGGTTAAAACAGCCACAAACAAGATCTCTTATATTTCAGAAAAGGAATTGATTACAGGAGAATATACTAGACATCAAAAAGGGGTTGGGGGAGGAATCTTACATTCTACCCCACTTAAAAAACGCGAGATGTCCTCATCTCGCAACTTGGAATAATTTCGCAAGATGCACGAATATGAGACTTAGAGAAAAATTTTAATCACGATTAACCACCAAGAAAAGTCTTAAAGAGAGCAAGATTCAAAATAATAACAAGATTTAAACTTTATTCATTCTCGGAACTTATACAGTAAAGATAGAGAAACTCTTTACACTTCCATAAGCCCGTCCATCATATGGTCACAAAAGCAGTCCTCACAAGCTGCACAAGTATAGGGTAACTCATCTATGGGAATGATTCTGCTGGTTATTGCCGCACCTATCTCAGTGGTATGAGGTGTTCTAACAAAAGGACCTCTGAGAGGCAAGCCAAAAACGGGATAAAGGCATATCTTCTCATGAGGAAGAAAACACGCCAGTAAGAAGACCCGCTCAGAAAACCCAAGATGCCTTGATCTCATGACGCAGTAGTATCGGGGACCCAAACCCAAAGCTTCAATAACCATGGCCAAGCGGACATTGTTACGAAAGTGCTGCTGACCCCAGGGTGTTACCCTAGTTATGTTTTGATAGGTCCGCCATTTGGTCTGCGCTACAGAAGTTCCTAGGTGAGGAAAAAGTGAGCGCTCATACTGTTCTATAAAGTCTTTCTTCACAGACTCTCTTGCGTCTTGAAGGTGAGAAATCATCAGGGATAAAACTAATTCCTGTTGCCAAGCCATGAAGGAGATTAAGAAAGAAAGGAGATTGATGGGAGTAAGATTACTGTGAGCGGCAAGTAAAAATTACGACTTATATAAAGGAAGGAGCTAGCGTAACCTAGAAGCCAACGGTAACTTGCCACTGAAGTTTTACCGTCCTTCCATGATTTGAGTTTGACACATTTTTCTATAGAAGGCATTAAGAATTTTGAGATGAGGGAATAAAAGAAACTTGTAGGCTAAGTCACCTACTTTCATTGAATTCAGATATAAGGGTCACAATATCTGGGGGATAACTTCTTATACTCCCCAAGAGATAAAGAACTTCTTTTGGGCCGTACTCGAATGAAAACCAAAACCTTGGTATCCCAAAACACCGATTCTCACTTCTGGACTCATTGTTCTAAAGCCTTAAAACAGGCGTGACTCCTGAGAAGTATTCTAGGAAAAGGGTCTTCCTTTTTTAAACAGAAATTTTCTTTTATTTTAGAGAGGGAATAATTATAAGATCAGAAAGGAAGATTCTTACTCCAGTATACCTCGAAGGCTGGGGAGGAATCTTACATCCTATCCCACTTAAAAAGTGCGAGATGTCCTCATCTCGCAAGGTAGAGGACAACTCTTTTTCTTAAGATCCAAGTTTATTTTGGGGTTTCTTATATTCTGGGTGGTCAACCCAACAGAACACTGGGATAAATATCCCTTATATAGAACTCATCATTAAATAACAATTCATTCAGATTATATCATTCATATCTTTAACATGATAATAGTCCATTAGACCGAAAAGTTTCCTTCGGAACATTCCTCCACACGGAATTTCAGTTAAGCAAGTTCTCAATTTGACATCCCTTAACTTGATCTACCGGTCAAGTATTAACAGTAGCAATCTGACAGCACAACCCACTAATCTCATAGTGATTTGCTGAATTCATTATCATCATTCTAGTTATGAATATCGCTATAGGGACTCGTCCCATTCCCCCTCATTGTGATTTCATTATAATTCAACTAATTTTTAAAAATCAACATTTTTCAATCAGCATTTTCAATCAGAATCCAAATCAATTCATCCATTCTCAAACAGAATTAAAAATCATATCAATCACATTCGAAATCATCATCTGGATAGCATTAACGCATATAATTTCAAGTCTTAGATTTACTTGTATATACTGTCAGTAAAGAGCTGCAGTATACTCTCGGTATATACGCGTAGTCACGGCCCTTGGAATTATAAGGTAAATACTATCATGTCTAGGCCTCAAGCAAGTCAGGGATTCTATATAATCGCGGTACTTCTATCTGGAGAACCAATTACCAAATTATGAATTTCAGTTTGAATATCAAATTGTATGAATTATATCACACAATTATAACCTTTTTGTAATTCTTGATAAATTTTTGACATATTTGTCTTCTCAGTTGATCTTTATTAACCAAATGCTCTGATACCAACTGTAAGATCCCTGTTCCCACCGAGCAACGGATTCAGGGTACTGGCAGCGGAAGTAGCGCTTCTCGCGTGGGACAGGGGTCCCACACTCGGGGCCTCGCCCACGGATATCCGGATAAGAGACTAATCCGTCGGTTGTTCCAAAACCGAACCCGGAAAAACTTCTTTTACCGGAAAGCACGGGCGATTCCACCAAGATAACTTTTTACTCTAACGTAGTCAAGATCATTTCTGATCGAGATGATCCGATTACATCTATAAGATACTTAGTCAGTTCAAGGAAGAAACTTGCACTTGGATCATTGGGATCAACGCTTTTTTCCCCATTCAAGAGGCACAGCCGTTGATTCCTATCCATAGAACAGTTACTGTCCGGGATTTATTTTTTTTTTTTTCTATCGTAAAAACAAAAGTTTGAGTCTCGGTTTACGGATCCATCAGTCCAGCCTAACCCCATCCGATCCCATGGGTTAGCCAACCGCCCAACCACTGTAGTGATGGGATCCAATTAAGAATTTGGTTAGGTTTTGTCCCGGGTACCAAGGAAAAGAGTTCCAAGGCCCCCTAGCCGGATGTTCATGCAAAATAAAGCTAGTCACACCACTCACACACCCAATATGAAATTGCCTTTTTTTTCAACCAGATTCAACCAGTTTAAAACAATCCTTTAATAAAACCATAGTATCATTGATCACCATCTTCCAATTTATCCAATTGATTCTTAATTTCCCATCATTCCTTCATCAGAGTATCTATGGCATCATTGGCAACTAGAACGCTCAGGAGCCGTTTCGATAGTTCCTAGCCCATAATACTTGGCAATATAATCACTTAACAAGATGGACTCTCGTTGAAGATCAGCAAGATCAACCAACAGATCCATATAAGGAGCCATGGACTCATCCATTGAAGACCAGCAAGGTCAATCAACCAGATCCATGCTCGATTTCAGAAAACAACTCCAACTCTTTTCCAATATCTTCCTCGACGCACGCGTGGGTATCCTAGGCAACCCAGAGCCCGAGCACCGTATGGTCAGCACCCTCTAGGATCCTTCGCAGGTAACCTAGCGCTTCACGCATAGGCCGCTTCCTTGGCCCCTCATCCACCGTACCGGAAGCTCACCATTTTAATCGCACCGAGGCTGGTCAAGACCTCGGCCGACCTTGCTACGCGAGACGTCCTTCATTGACTCCCCGTCAGCAGTTGCAACTTTACCATCACGACTTTAATCACAAGACGGTCAAAATGCTCCCCCCAGCATTCTTGACATAAAACAATCATTTACAAACAGCATTTACAAACAGTATTTACAAACAGTTTACAACACAATTTCTATTTTAACTTTCATTTTTCCACATTATCCTTTATCAATCTACATTACTTATTCCATATTCCATTTATATGTATACTCATCCCATCACATCATTTCTATCTCATCACTTCAGATTCCCTCACATCGCATATCGTATATTCACATCCATACATCCACATCTATATGCGTACATTCACATCTACATGCATACATCTACATCTCTATGCATACATCCACATCCACATTCACATTCACCTCCATACATCTACATCTACATGTATACATCCATATCTCCATTCACATCTACATCTATACATCTACATCTACATGCATCCATCCACCTCCACATCCACATCTACATCTATACATCTACATCTACATGCATACATCCATATCTCCATTCCCATCTACATCTATACATCTACATCTACATGCATCCATCTACCTCCACATCCACATCTACATCTATACATCTACATCTACATGTATACATCCACCTCCACATCCACATCCGTATCTATACATCTACATCTACATGTATACATCCACATCCACATCTATACATCTACATCTACATGCATACATCCACATCTCCATTCACATCTACATCTATACATCTACATCTACATGCATCCATCCACCTCCACATCCACATCTACATCTATACATCTACATCTACATGCAAACATCCACATCTCCATGCATAATAAAATTCTTTTAATTGATCTAGGATGATAGTTCCTAGAATATGGTAGAAAGTCCTCTTTTTATGCTTTGAATGAATTTATTTTATGCGTAATTTCTATAAAAATTTTGCCATAGCTCCGCTACTATGACTGATAAATCTCAATTTTTTTCTAAGGGATAAAGCTCATTATTAAAGAAATAATTAGAATGGTCTCTAATTGGATCATCAATCCATAATGGTCTCTAATTGGATCATTAAGAAAACAATTAGAATGGTCTCTAATTGGATCATCAATCCATAATGGTCTCTAATTGGATCATTAAGAAAACAATTAGAATGGTCTCTAATTGGGTCATCAATCCATAATGGATTGAATCATCAATGTGCATAAACTAAAAGCATAGCAAAAAGCCATTAATTTAGCCTCAAGAATAGCTTAATCTTGGATTAAGGAAAAGCTTTATGAAAAGCTTCATTTGGATTGAGAATGGGTCATGAGTATGACCATTTCTTGAGTGAGAGAGAGAAATTATAAAAACCATTAGAATTTAAATATAAGTGGAAATTAACTTCTATAGCATTTATTAAATTATGTAACTCTTCACTACTATTCACCAATTAACTTCATTAGCATTTAAAAAAAACCATACCAATTAAACTTCTCAAGCTTGAGAGGGGTTGAGAAGAGAGAATCATTGAGAAATCATAGAAAAGATCGAAATTCAATATACTTACCTTATGATTTGCTTGATTCTTTATTCATGGTAGAGGCCCCCAACCAATCAATTGGTTTAGTATGTTGATGGAGCCACCAATGGAGATTGAAGAAAGAGAGAGGTATCAAAAACTAGTGAATTATTAAAGAATTCACAGTTCTTGGCTTAGGTAGAGTAGAGTAACAAGGCATAAGACACTATATATTTTAGCTTAGGTGGAGTAGAGTAACAAAGCATAAGACTCTATCTAATTTGGCTTAGGTGGAGTAGAGTAACAAAGCATAAGAGACTATATATTTTGGCTTAGGTGGAGTAGAGTAACAAAGCATAAGAGACTATATATTTTGGCTTAGGTGGAGTAGAGTAACAAAGCATAAGAGACTATATATTTTGGTTTAGGTGGAGTAGAGTAACAAAGCATAAGAGACTATATATTTTGGCTTAGGTGGAGTAGAGTAACAAAGCATAAGAGACTATATATTTTGGCTTAGGTGGAGTAGAGTAACAAAGCATAAGAGACTATATATTTTGGTTTAGGTGGAGTAGAGTAACAAAGCATAAGAGACTATGTTTTTTTCAACAAGGGGAGGCTTCTATTTATAGGAAAATTTGAGCTCCTAACCAAACAAACTGATTCTAGAATTTTCCAAGTCAGTTTGGTTGAATTTGGACTAGATTTGGACCTAGTTTGGTTACTTTTTGATTCGGTTTGGTTCCATTTTGATTTGGTTTGGTTCAAGAGAGATGAGAGATAAAAATATCACATTATTTTTGAGTTTAAAACTCATTCAAGCATGTGAAATATGCACCTCCTTTAAAGAATTCCCCTTCCTTACATATGTGTCAAAATTTTATTGCTCGTTTTTTACTAATAAACCTTGTACATTTTCAACTCTTCATCTTATGTGAAATGTGCACCTCCATTCTAATCAATTCCTTTTCTGAAATATAAGAGATCTTGTTTGTGGCTGTTTTAACCTAGAGAGAGAAAATATGCTAGAGAGAGAATATTCAGATTATGAATATTTTTGGATAGAAAATTAACTCATCTTATTAAAATAAGTTCCCCTGAAATAGAAATTCAAAAAGAATTTTCCAATGTGCAATTGGAATTAAATGGAAATAAGTATAAAGAACCTTAGTCTAAGGGTCTAGATTTTCAGAAATTTTTAGATTATGGTCCAATTAAGGTTCCTATGGACCAATAGCATCAATCCATGTGTAGGGAGGAGATAAATCCAATTTGTAAAAGAAGATACCCAAAAATTGAGTAAATGCTCACATAAGATGAAGAGTTGAAAATGTACAAGGTTTATTAGTAAATAAACACATATGTAAGGAAGGGGAGTTCTTTAAAGGAGGTGCATATTTCACATAAGATGAAGAGTTGAAAATGTACAAGGTTTATTAGTAAATAAACACATATGTAAGGAAGGGGAGTTCTTTAAAGGAGGTGCATATTTCACATAAGATGAAGAGTTGAAAATGTACAAGGTTTATTAGTAAAAAAACTATGACACATATGTAAGGAAGAGGAGTTCTTTAAAGGAGGTGCACATTTCACATAAGATGAAGAGTTGAAAATGTACAAGGTTTATTAGTAAAAAACTATGAGCAATAAAATTTTGACACATATGTAAGGAAGGGGAATTCTTTAAAGGAGGTGCATATTTCACATGCTTGAATGAGTTTTAAACTCAAAAATAATGTGATATTTTTATCTCTCATCTCTCTTGAACCAAACCAAATCAAAATGGAACCAAACCGAATCAAAAAGTAACCAAACTAGGTCCAAATCTAGTCCAAATTCAACCAAACTGACTTGGAAAATTCTAGAATCAGTTTGTTTGGTTAGGAGCTCAAATTTTCCTATAAATAGAAGCCTCCCCTTGTTGAAAAAAACATAGTCTCTTATGCTTTGTTACTCTACTCCACCTAAACCAAAATATATAGTCTCTTATGCTTTGTTACTCTACTCCACCTAAGCCAAAATATATAGTCTCTTATGCTTTGTTACTCTACTCCACCTAAGCCAAAATATATAGTCTCTTATGCTTTGTTACTCTACTCCACCTAAACCAAAATATATAGTCTCTTATGCTTTGTTACTCTACTCCACCTAAGCCAAAATATATAGTCTCTTATGCTTTGTTACTCTACTCCACCTAAGCCAAAATATATAGTCTCTTATGCTTTGTTACTCTACTCCACCTAAGCCAAATTAGATAGAGTCTTATGCTTTGTTACTCTACTCCACCTAAGCTAAAATATATAGTGTCTTATGCCTTGTTACTCTACTCTACCTAAGCCAAGAACTGTGAATTCTTTAATAATTCACTAGTTTTTGATACCTCTCTCTTTCTTCAATCTCCATTGGTGGCTCCATCAACATACTAAACCAATTGATTGGTTGGGGGCCTCTACCATGAATAAAGAATCAAGCAAATCATAAGGTAAGTATATTGAATTTCGATCTTTTCTATGATTTCTCAATGATTCTCTCTTCTCAACCCCTCTCAAGCTTGAGAAGTTTAATTGGTATGGTTTTTTTTAAATGCTAATGAAGTTAATTGGTGAATAGTAGTGAAGAGTTACATAATTTAATAAATGCTATAGAAGTTAATTTCCACTTATATTTAAATTCTAATGGTTTTTATAATTTCTCTCTCTCACTCAAGAAATGGTCATACTCATGACCCATTCTCAATCCAAATGAAGCTTTTCATAAAGCTTTTCCTTAATCCAAGATTAAGCTATTCTTGAGGCTAAATTAATGGCTTTTTGCTATGCTTTTAGTTTATGCACATTGATGATTCAATCCATTATGGATTGATGACCCAATTAGAGACCATTCTAATTGTTTTCTTAATGATCCAATTAGAGACCATTATGGATTGATGATCCAATTAGAGACCATTCTAATTGTTTTCTTAATGATCCAATTAGAGACCATTATGGATTGATGATCCAATTAGAGACCATTCTAATTATTTCTTTAATAATGAGCTTTATCCCTTAGAAAAAAATTGAGATTTATCAGTCATAGTAGCGGAGCTATGGCAAAATTTTTATAGAAATTACGCATAAAATAAATTCATTCAAAGCATAAAAAGAGGACTTTCTACCATATTCTAGGAACTATCATCCTAGATCAATTAAAAGAATTTTATTATGCATGGAGATGTGGATGTTTGCATGTAGATGTAGATGTATAGATGTAGATGTGGATGTGGAGGTGGATGGATGCATGTAGATGTAGATGTATAGATGTAGATGTGAATGGAGATGTGGATGTATGCATGTAGATGTAGATGTATAGATGTGGATGTGGATGTATACATGTAGATGTAGATGTATAGATACGGATGTGGATGTGGAGGTGGATGTATACATGTAGATGTAGATGTATAGATGTAGATGTGGATGTGGAGGTAGATGGATGCATGTAGATGTAGATGTATAGATGTAGATGGGAATGGAGATATGGATGTATGCATGTAGATGTAGATGTATAGATGTAGATGTGGATGTGGAGGTGGATGGATGCATGTAGATGTAGATGTATAGATGTAGATGTGAATGGAGATATGGATGTATACATGTAGATGTAGATGTATGGAGGTGAATGTGAATGTGGATGTGGATGTATGCATAGAGATGTAGATGTATGCATGTAGATGTGAATGTACGCATATAGATGTGGATGTATGGATGTGAATATACGATATGCGATGTGAGGGAATCTGAAGTGATGAGATAGAAATGATGTGATGGGATGAGTATACATATAAATGGAATATGGAATAAGTAATGTAGATTGATAAAGGATAATGTGGAAAAATGAAAGTTAAAATAGAAATTGTGTTGTAAACTGTTTGTAAATACTGTTTGTAAATGCTGTTTGTAAATGATTGTTTTATGTCAAGAATGCTGGGGGGAGCATTTTGACCGTCTTGTGATTAAAGTCGTGATGGTAAAGTTGCAACTGCTGACGGGGAGTCAATGAAGGACGTCTCGCGTAGCAAGGTCGGCCGAGGTCTTGACCAGCCTCGGTGCGATTAAAATGGTGAGCTTCCGGTACGGTGGATGAGGGGCCAAGGAAGCGGCCTATGCGTGAAGCGCTAGGTTACTTGCGAAGGATCCTAGAGGGTGCTGACCATACGGTGCTCGGGCTCTGGGTTGCCTAGGATACCCACGCGTGCGTCGAGGAAGATATTGGAAAAGAGTTGGAGTTGTTTTCTGAAATCGAGCATGGATCTGGTTGATTGACCTTGCTGGTCTTCAATGGATGAGTCCATGGCTCCTTATATGGATCTGTTGGTTGATCTTGCTGATCTTCAACGAGAGTCCATCTTGTTAAGTGATTATATTGCCAAGTATTATGGGCTAGGAACTATCGAAACGGCTCCTGAGCGTTCTAGTTGCCAATGATGCCATAGATACTCTGATGAAGGAATGATGGGAAATTAAGAATCAATTGGATAAATTGGAAGATGGTGATCAATGATACTATGGTTTTATTAAAGGATTGTTTTAAACTGGTTGAATCTGGTTGAAAAAAAAGGCAATTTCATATTGGGTGTGTGAGTGGTGTGACTAGCTTTATTTTGCATGAACATCCGGCTAGGGGGCCTTGGAACTCTTTTCCTTGGTACCCGGGACAAAACCTAACCAAATTCTTAATTGGATCCCATCACTACAGTGGTTGGGCGGTTGGCTAACCCATGGGATCGGATGGGGTTAGGCTGGACTGATGGATCCGTAAACCGAGACTCAAACTTTTGTTTTTACGATAGAAAAAAAAAAAAATAAATCCCGGACAGTAACTGTTCTATGGATAGGAATCAACGGCTGTGCCTCTTGAATGGGGAAAAAAGCGTTGATCCCAATGATCCAAGTGCAAGTTTCTTCCTTGAACTGACTAAGTATCTTATAGATGTAATCGGATCATCTCGATCAGAAATGATCTTGACTACGTTAGAGTAAAAAGTTATCTTGGTGGAATCGCCCGTGCTTTCCGGTAAAAGAAGTTTTTCCGGGTTCGGTTTTGGAACAACCGACGGATTAGTCTCTTATCCGGATATCCGTGGGCGAGGCCCCGAGTGTGGGACCCCTGTCCCACGCGAGAAGCGCTACTTCCGCTGCCAGTACCCTGAATCCGTTGCTCGGTGGGAACAGGGATCTTACAACACTCCATTCGAGTTGCATTGGAGTCATTCTCCATTTGCATGAGGTCACTCAGATACTTCACTAAGATATATTGGTCACACTCCATTCAAACTGCCTTGGAGTCACTCTTGATGTTGATGACCTAGTGTTGGTCACACTGGCATTGCATGGGCATTGGATTCACTCTTAATGTTGATGACCTAGTGTTGGTCACACTCCATTAGAGTTCCATGATGTCACTCAGATGTTTTGCTCAGATATATTGAATACTTGAAGGATTATGGATCACCTATTAACATCCATTAGAGTTACTCTTGATGATGATGACCTAGTGTTGGCCACACAACATGGACTGGGCAAATAATACAAGCCCTTTTCAATCTCCACTGGGCAAATAATACAAGCCCTTTTCTAAATGAGAGATAAGTTTCTAAACTTCCAAGAGTTTCTAAGAGTTGGTTCCTCTCATGTTGGTTCCTCTCATGTTAGTTCCAAGAGTTTCTAAGAGTTGGTTCCTCTCATGTTAGTTCCAAGAGTTTCCAAGAGTTGCTTCCTCTTATGTTGTTTAGAGGAGATGAGCTTTGTAGGTGGTTTTTAACAATCCCAAATACCTTGTCATGGGAAATAAAGGCAAAGGTGGTAGGTTTAGAGAAGGCCAAAGATAGGATCAATAATTGACTAGTACTAGGGCGTGACAAAGCTCAAGAGGCACAAGGAGACTATTACATCCAAGGGTTAATGTCAAATGCATCCTGCACTTGGATGCCACGTGGACATATCTCAACAAGAAGTTGCAAGACCTAGAGTGGAAATTGGTTCCATGTGAGCCCATTCTAGGATGATTCAACCAAGGTTCCACTCTAGGTGTCCACATGAAGCAGTGCCAGTCCACTCTAGAATGATGTCAAATTATCTGAGTGTTGGATTTGCAAAAAACAGACACCATGCATTTGAGGAAGCATGTACTTTGCATGTTGGATGGAGCCAGCCTTAGGGATAACTCAAGAAGGGGATGTTTCATTCCTTGAATAGGCCTTGTGCCACACCAAGGGGCCAACAAAATCCATAGGCTTTTCCCACCAGCCCATAGAAGGGCTAGGAAAGCTATCAGCAAGTCCAAGGGGATTGGCCAAGCAGTCGAGTGGGAGACTTGCCTAGCTAGGTAGCCAAGCATAGAGGCTACCCACAATAGCCTGCACAGGCTTGGATAGCCACGAGTAAGCACATAAAGGCTAGCTATAATGACTAATGTGAAAATGAAATGAATAAAACTAGCTATAGACATCCCTTTCTTGAGTTGATTACGAAAATTTGATACAAAGAAAAGGTCACAAAGCAACACATGGATAGACGAAGAAGGGGGCACGGGTGGGCGGAGAAGCGGTGGTGGCAAAGGCGATAAGTTGATCGTGCATCTGCTTAGAAGAGGGCATTGATGCAAAGAATGCAAATGGCTCCTACAAATTTACAGGAGCCATCTCAGTTTCGTTTGTTTTTTTAAAATTCCCATAGAGTCGCGTAAGCGGTAGCCATATTAGTGATGTCACTCAAGTGATGTATTGCAGTTTGCAAGCGTTGATTTGGGTGACATTTACACAATGCATAATTATGCATCGCTTATACGACACCCATTGCAATGGGATTTGCGTTGCTACATTGTCACATTTAAAATTTGTCGCTTAAGCGATGCTTTTCATTGTTTAAGCAACACGTTTGGAAAAACCCATCATTTTGGGCCCGTCCCCGTAAGGGGGGGTTTTGTTATAGAGATGTTTGACTGTGTGGAATCAAGATGGAAACTTTTGACCAACTTCTTGTTTTACAATGGTGGAGATTTGCAACAACAAAGATAGCTAATGGTGCCCCAACTATCTTAGAGGCAATGTGAGAAGAAATTGTACACTAGAAAAAATAAGGTGTACGCTTAAACAGTTGTAGAGTTAAACTTCAAATCTTTTTGAAAAACGAGAGGAGGTCCTTCTCCGGTGATGGCCATTAAAAAGTGGAGAGAGAGAGAGGCATAAATGTGTGGCCCCTTTCCATGTTCAAAGGAAAAAAGGAAGTGAAACGTGCATGCATATGCACGTCGATCAAGACATCTCTTACCTCTTGTGTGCATGCCCATGGGTCGTAGGCATCTGGGAGGATATGAGAAAGCAAGGGTGTGTTTTCGCGCAGTTTGGGGGGGCGGCTTCTTGCATCTGTGCATAACCAATTTGCCTCTTTCTACACACATTCATCAAAGATAATTGAACACACATATGTCCTGAATACTTAGGTACCGAAACCTCATTGAAAAACCTTTGACACTAATCTGCCCTTGGCTAAAATCTTCAAGTACTACACTTGGTCCATTAGGATATCAGCCAATCCCCCTAGACCTTAGATTCCAACCCTAGGACAACCGTTACCCGTCCTAGGGAGCTCGGGGGGGTCACTATATGTAAAATATCCCTATCGCGTGCGTTCAAGGCCTATATTTTAAATCCCTTATTTGTGAATTTTTTAATCTATATAATATCCCCTTTTCTTTATGAATCTGTAAATTTTTTTGAAAAAAATTTAAATCATACCTTTATGTAAATATATTTCTATAAGTTTCATAAATTAAAATTATGCTTCTGTTAAACGCACGTGATATTCACATTTTTTTGTGAGTGACCCCCCTGAGCTAGGGAGGGGTAACTCCTAGGCCAATCAGAAATCTTTAAGATCCCCATCCTCACAAATCAAGACCCATCCCTAGACAAACTTACAGACCACTCTAGCTTTGAGTCAACAGGGAACCTTGACTTGACCTTTGGACCTTCTAATTGACCCATAGGCTACTTAAAACTTAGAATTTGAAATCTGAGACCTAATTAGTGTAACAACCATCTAACTTAGCTAAGTAAATTTTCTAATTTCCACTTAGGTAAGTACATTTTCTAACTTCCACTTAGTCACAAATTAAACTAACTCATTGCACACACCGAGCACAAGTACATGCACCAAAAAAGAAGAAAAAAACATACAAAATAAGGAAAAACCATTAAACATTTTCAAATAGACTTGAAATCCAGGGGGATAAGCTCGAGAATAGGAACACCTTGAGACTCTTGAACCTAGTAATTACAAAGCTAGTGGAAGCTCAAGATTCTATCTACCTCAAAATTGTAGATCCAACCATTGGACCCCTTAATTGGACCAAATTAAGACTAGACCTCTTCTCTTGATGACCTCTAGACTTCACGGTATTGAAAATCCCAACCATATACATTTTTGGTCTAGCAAACTGTTAGCATTGGTCATAGAAAATCCTTTATATACCAACATATTAAAAGTGAGGTTTCCTCTCATGCTCCTACTACAAGTAGGAGAACTAATTTAGCTAGGTACATTTTCTAACTTCCAGTTAGAAAGGCATAATTAAACTCAACCTCACTGCACACACCAAGCACAAGTGCACGTACACAAAAGAAAGAAAAAAGCATATGAAATAGAAAGAAACCATTAAAAATAAACAAACTTGAAATCCATGGTTGAAGTGGGGGGGTAAGATTAAGAACAAGAACACCTTAAGACTCGTACATTATGCTGAGATGATATCGAGCTCAACTATTACGGCGGACATTCATGACCCACCTGGGTGATAGCTTCCACACTTATACCACTGGCATGGTTGGTGAGATTATGGTTGATATGATGCCAGTGGGATGACAAGGTATGTGACAACCACTTTGGAGCACTAGAGTTATGGCATAGTTTATACCGCCAGCTCATATAGTTGGATTCACACTATGGATTGACCATTGTATGTTATTTAGGATAGTACTTTACCTTTATGTATATACTTTTATCTTTTAGTTATATCATTGTAGAGAAGAAAAGAAGATGGAAGAAAATTCAACCATCCATCTCTATCTTATGTCTTGCACTTCCTTGTGTGTGTGTATGTGTGTTTTCTTGCAAGGAACTCAAGCTCTCTCTCTCCCCCACATTCTCTTTATGGTATGAGAGATCAATTTTATGTGAGAACTAAGGAGGTAAGAAATAGGAAAGAACAAGCAAGGAATCGGTACATGGGTAAGAGCATCATCATCCTTTCCCCTTCTTGTTTATGAACAACACCTCCTTGGTAGCTCCAAGAGCTACACATCGCCGATTAAGGAGCTTCCTTTGTAGGCTCGGAGGTGCCTATGTGATGCAGCCGGATTCATGTGTCAATTTTTGTTCTTTCACAGTTTTTTTACAGTTTTAAGAAATTCTGGTAGAGATCTGTCTCTAGTTGAAATCTAGTTATTGTAGTGGAGCAGTGCATCTTGGAAGTGCCGACAGTGTTTGTGTATTGTTGATATGTAGATGTACTCTAGTCAAATCTGGTGACATATAGACTTGTTGCAGGTGAACAAGTCTAACGGACTTAATCAGATTTCTAGTCAAAAGATAGGCAATAACATTTTCCATTCCTGGAAGTTCAAAATCACCAACTCCTCGATGGGTAAAAGATTTTGGAACTATGTCAAAGGAGATAATCATGAGGAGCCTCTAGAGTTGTCGAAGATAATGCCACTCTAGTAGATATAAAGGCATTCAAGGACTGAAATTAGGGTGCAAAAGAATTCATGTATTGTCTCTCAATCAGTGTCACAGACACAATACTAGGAAAAATACATGATATCTACACTCCAACAATTGCATGGTAGAAGCTCACGTAGATGTTCCAAACTAATAAAAAGCTTTGCAAGAAAATTGTAGCTAAAACAAGAGCTGCATACTGTGGAAAAGAAAAGCATGTTTATTAATGTGTATGCTTTAAAGATCAAGGGCATTGTTGAATCTCCTGGGCATATCAATGTCCTAGTGGAATATGATGATTTAGTAAGTGTTTGTTTGAATGGACTTGGCAAAGAGTATAAGCCATTCAAGACCTTCATTGTAGTCAGAGACAATGTTGCCAACTTTAGGAACTTAGTGTCTATGCTAATCATGGAAGAAAAGTCTTTGGTGAGGAATCTTCTTCACAAAGCAAGAAGACATCAAAAAAGGCCTTGTACTCTAATTTAGGTAGAGGTAGAGGTAGAGGTAGAGGTCATGATCGATGCCAAGGTGCTAGCTAACAAGGAAACAAGAATTATGGACAACAACAGCCCAATGATCATGACAATCATACACAGGTGGAAGAGACCAGGGGGAGCCAAAGAAGTCGAGGTGGTTAGAAAAGAAATTAGAGTTCAAATAGCGTAGAGTCCTATTATTGTGGCAAACTAGGGCACATGGAAAAGGAATGCTTTAAAAAGTAGAATGCCATTAAACACCATATTGGGGAATATGGGAATTTCCCACAAGTTTGGGACATGTGGTCAAAAGTTTGGATTAACCATAACTTAAACACCACTAATCCAAAATGAGCGCTTTATAGCTCTTTAGATTCTATTTTTCAAGCGCTTTCTAACGATAGGTCATATGATAGGGTTTTCAGAAACTTACAAACATGTTATCCATGTCCCCTTTTTTAAGTATTCAAAAATGGGAATTGGAAAATTCCCAAATTCACTAATATGGTGTTATTAAAAGTGGAAAGTTATAGCAAGGAAACTATTCATCATCATCTAGTATACATGGTGGAGATGAGAGAACTGAGTAGCTATTTATGATGCAACACATGCTTATCTCTACAATAGGAGATGTATTAGGATCTCAAGATATATGGTATGTGGATTCAAGCACCTCTAACCACATGGCCAGTCATGGTGGTGAGTGGTTTAGATACATGAAAAAAATGGAAAACCAATTTCTGTAGAGACAGGTGATGATGGTATGCATCCTATTACGCATGTTGGTAAATGGAAAAAATGAAGTACCTGGAAGATGTACTCCATGTTCTAAATACTAAAAAATAACATGGTTTCTGTTGAACAGATGGTTGAGCATAGGGTCCACAGGTGAGGTTTAATCCTCAAGGAAGTTTTGGGAAAGACTTCAAAAATTAGTGTCCCTTGGTTGCAAAGGGTAACAAAAATGGCAAGATGTTTACTTTGGATATGAACATGCCTAAGATAAAGGCAACCATGTTTGTGCATTGAACATGTGTCATTGTAGATATTTGACATATGGAAAAAGCACATTGGTCATGTGAATATACAATGGCTAAAGTCTATGTAGGCCCAAAATATTGTTGCTAATTTGCCAAAGTTGAAGGTTGATGGTATGCATAAAGTATGTGAAGCATGCCAGCTTGGTAAGCAGGACAAACATGCTTTCCCACATAAAAAGTGTTGAAATATACAAGTGAATAGGGTGTGTGCAGGAACAAGCCCTTAGCTAGAGGCTGTAAAAGAGAATCTGTAAATGTGAGAGAACGTGTGAAAAGGTGAGAAGAATCTACTGGGAGAGAATAAAGGGTAGCATCATGAGGAGATTTAGGAGGTGTGGAGATATTCTGGGAGAGGTGGAGAGAATCAAGAAAAAAAGGTGGAGTTAATCAAGGAGAAATCAATGGGATTGGATGCTTGGATATAAACTCTATAAATTGAGGCATTGGCCTAATGAGAATTTGCTAGTTTTTTATTATCCATGTCTACATTAAGCTATCAGTTAATTGCACTAATCATGTGTTAATTTGTTAATGATGTTGATTCTAGCATTTGATCCACCATAGCTCATCACATTGCTATAATTTTAACATGGTATCAGAGCAGCCTAGCCTAGCATCAATTGGTGAGCCCATTATCTTGCTAATCACCTAGCTAATTAGAATTAGTAGATAATTAGTATTTTTACCTCTTTTCAACTAGCCCAGTGTACTCCCAGCCAGTGGAGGGTCTTGATCTCCCTCCAGGAGTAACGTTAGGGCAAATGCTTCTAGGCAAGCATAGCCAGCCTCCCCACAATTCAACCCATCAAGACAAAACCTCAAACCGCCAAGCGTAGCTGCAGTTCCACGTGATTTAGCAGGCATCATTTTTCTGGAGAAAATCTAAGATTTCTACTTCATCAAATGCAACACCTCTAATTCCTCTTGGCCCTAGGGGTTTTCAAGGGTGCTCTACAAGCTGGTGAAGTCAAAGATTGATTTGATCAAGTATACTGTGAGATCCAAGCTCTTCATCAAATCTGCACAGGTGACTTTGGTAAAATAGAGATTAAGCATTTAATGTTTGGTCAAATCTTGTGTTTCTTGGCTTATTCCTCTACTAGACTAATTGCTATTGATGTCCTTGAAAGAATTTGAGCTCATTTGAACTCTAAGGCCTCAGATCTGGGCTCCCCGCATACTCTGTTTTTTGCACACAAAATAGAGGATTAATTTACTAATTAATGATTAATCAGTGCTAATCACTATTTTTTGGTGCAATTGAGGGTTCAAATTAACCATTAGATATCTGATACAGATCCCTATAACTTCAGATTGCAATTCGGAGATGGTTTGATACTCCAACCATTTCGTACAAATTGGTTACCCTTTATTTAATATAATTTGTGGTAAAATTATGCTGAAATTGTGGTAATCATCATTTTGCATTTAACCCTTGGTTAATGCCTGCAAATCACACTCAAATTCAAGATTATTCACAACCAGAGTTGCATTTGGGAATGCGCATAAGAATGAATGCTATAGGCATTATGTATTGGGCACATTACATCAGGGTAAAAATGGGATCAAACACTTCCCTTGTTTAGAATAAGGCAAGAGGTAAGACCTCCCACATATATTTGGGTTTGCATTGCATAATGACATAAGATAAACATCAAAAGCCCAAAAGAATTGTCAACAAAACATTAAAACATGTTGCTCATGGAGCAAGAACGACGGTCAAGCTCATGGCTTCAGCCATGAAAGAAGAACATCTCTTTCCAAAAGGAAGATCCACACCAAGAAGAAAAGCTAAAGGAAGCATGAAGGAAGATATGGACGCATGAAGAGAAGCTGCCACACGACAAGAAGACTGAAAGAAGAGGAAGACATGGATACGTGAAGAGAAGCTGCCACGACAAGAAGACTGAAGACAAGAGAAGATGTGAGGCTCCAAAGAGTTGGGAGCCATGTGAAAATCTCAGAGAGAGAGAGAGAGAAATCCCACAACCCAATGTAGCCTGCCCCAACAAAGTAAAACCACCTCTAAGCCAACGATGATGTAGGCCATGTGGTAGATGTATGTGTGAGCACTTTAGTCAAGGTCACGTGCAGTTGTAGTAGCCTTGGACACATAGAGAGAGAGAGTGTCAAGGACTATGAGTTTAGGTACTTGAGGCACTGGTCACAGACTGTCAAGTAAGAAGGAAACTTGGTATAGTGTCTAGGTGAGGGGGAGGTGTTGAAATATACAAGTGAATAGGGTATGTGCGGGAGCAAGCCCTTGGCTAGAGGCTGTAAAAGAGAATCTGTAAATGTGAGAGAACATGTGAAAAGGTGAGAATAATCTACTAGGAGAGAATAAAGGGTAGCATGAGGAGATTTAGGAGGTGTGGAGATATTTTGGGAGAGGTGGAGAGAATCAAGCAAAAGAGGTGGAGTGAATCAAGGAGAAATCAGTGGGATTGGATGCTTGGATGTAAACTCTATAAATTGAGGCATTGGCCTAATGAGAATTTGTTGGTTTTTAATTATCCATGCCTACATTCAGCTATCAGTTAATTGATCACTAATCGCGTGTTAGTTGCTATCTAATCTTTGTTAATGATATTGATTCTAGCATTTGATGCACCATAGCTCATCACATTGCTGTAATTTTAACAAAAAGCACGTCAATTCAGCGCCACTAGATGATATACATTCCAATGTATGGGGACTGATCAAGACTGCAACAATTGCATGTTGCAGGTATTATGTTACATTCATACCACGCTAGGAAAGTGTGGGTTTACTTCACGAAGAAGAAAAGTGAGGTGTTTGTTCACTTTTAGAGATTTAAAGTCTTGTTCTCGAGAAGGAAAAAGGCATGCAAATAAAATGCCTGAGATGAGATGGTGGAGGAGAGTATTTATCCAATAACTTTAGGGATTTCTTAAGAGAGTAGGGAATCAAGAGCATTTTACATGTATGTAGGTACACTCCACAACACAATGGTGTTTCAAAAAGAAATAATATACACATTACATAAGTGGCACATGCATTTATGGTTGACAAGAATATGCCACATTATTTTTGGGTAGAAGAAGTAGTAATTGTTGTGTACATTATGAAGAGGACATCCACTATAGTTGTTCATGGTATGATGCCTGAATAGAAGTTTACAAGCATAAAACCAGATGTTTCTCACTTGAAATTGTTTGGGTTTATTCCATATGTGCATGGTCCCGATGAAATGGTTTGGGTTTATTACATATGTGCATGGTCCCGATGAAATGAGAAAAAAATTGGATCCAAAGGTAGAGAAATGCATATTTATTGGTTATGCTTTGGAGAGCTGAAAGGTTATAGTTGTTAAAATCGTACCACTCATGAGATGTGACTAAATAGAGAAGTTGTCTTTAATAAGATGATTAGCTGGTATACACCAACAATGAAGGCAATATAAGATGCAAATGTTAGAAGTGTTGATGTTCCACCACATGTCGAGCATCAATCGTAGGTGCTTAGTGGACCTGGAGAGTTCTCTAACAGTGGATCCAATGTTAGTCCATGTTTAGGTAAGTTGAGGACATTTGTAGGTAAAAACTGGAAATTCTCCTTGAGGATAAGGATACAGAGCAGGGGCTAAAGAGTGATTGGAATGATGTCGAGGATGCGGTCACTATGTGAGTAAAGCGGCAGCGAAGAAGGGATAAAATGAGCTCGGCAACTCCTATAACTACTGTTACCCCTGAGAATCTATCAAAACCAGCTGCTCTGCAGTCCCAAAGGTAGAAGGGCCGATGGGGATGAGCTTATTAAGGGCATGCGAGACCTAAAATTGAAGATGTCTAGGATTGAGGAAAAAGGGCTACCATTAGGGCAGGCTTCTATGCAAAGGCCTCAAAGCAAAGAAGGGTTTACATTTAGATGTATATGGTGTGATGACCCAGAACATGCAAAGAAAGACTGTGCTAGCTATAAAGAAGTCCTCAGAAATCAACTTGTGTTTTTCAAAGATGGGAAAATCCACCTTACAGAGACTGGTCTTCCATTAAGCACAAACTTTGGAAAAGGAGGAATGAAAAAGCTGGTTGAAGACATGGTTGCTGGACATGCCATCTTTGTGGTTGAGGCAGCGACCTATGGGTTAAAGGTTGGTCAATCAAAGCAGGAATCTAAGAATGATGAAGATTATGAGAATGAAGATTTTTGGCCATCAACAATGGAGCTAATTGCATCAAAGAAGGTGTCTAAACAGGCTTTGCATGAGGCAGGTGACTGTATACGTCTTGAGACTGGCTAGGAAGAGCCTGTGGATTCTTTATCTGTTCATGCCTACATTGCAAAATGCCATAATAATGAGGCGCAGGTAGAGGAAAAGCGTAAGAGGGAAAATGAGGAAGGTGGGTCATCAAAAGGGTCACCCGCCGTGGTAGTGAAAAGAAGGATCCTGGGCCATCACATATGCCTCCGCTGCACAGCAGACCTCCACAGGAAGTATCAATGGAAGAAGTGCCAGCAAAAATGAAGCATGAGAAGGAGAAGGGTAAAGGGAAAAGTCCACTATACAAGCTTTAATCTGATATTGAAGCCGCAAACAGACCTTAAAAAGGTGCTTGAAGAGAGGATTCTAAACAGTAGGGTGGAATTTACACTGAAGTCTTGGGGATTGCAAAGAAAGAATTCCATGATGAGATAATTGATATTATACGAAGGAAAAGGCAGTCCATAATTGAATCTATTCCATCACAAGGGGAGGCAAGCACTTCCAAGACTCATGGAGTACAGGTACAGCAAAAGGAAGAGAGAGAGAATGTGGTGGAATGTAATCATTCTGCTGAAGGAGGACGACAAGTGCGCTTTGTGGATGAGGATGATGAAAAAGAAGTTCTTACAAAGAGTCATTACTCCAGGAGCCATGGGGCAAGGGCAACCACTAAAACCCTTGTCAAGATAGGTGACTTGGAAGAGCCGTATGTCGCTCTAATTGATCATGGGTCTGAAATAAATCTTATGGCTAAAAATCTCTACAACAAATGTAAGTGGCCAATGGATGTAGATCATGGGTGGATGATTAAAGCAGCTAATAACTCATCTGGAGAGCTCTATGCAGCCTGTCCAAATGTAAGGGTAACTATAGGGGATGTGAAAGATGATCAGAACTTCTTTGTTCAGGAGATGTCATCGTATCCCCTCATCCTTGGGCAACCCTACATTACAGCTGTGAGGATGGAAACAAAGGTTTTGGATGATGGCTCGGCATATGCAAGAATAAGGAGTAAAGATGGCAAGAAAGCTGTTCAGTTCTTGACAGTTTGCATTAACCATGAAAGGAATCGTGAGTCTCTTCGAGCACAGCCACTCCCAAAGATAAACAGAGAATTCATGAACTACAGGGAGATGAGGGATTTTGGCCAAGTGCCATTGTAAAGCGGGATTCCAATGGTACAAGGGAAAATGAGTTCTTGCAGGACTCAATCAATGTAAATAACTTTTCAGCAAATTTTCAGGGATTTTCTAGCTATGGGTCACTGGTCTTTGTAAAAAGCAAGGATTTGAAGCGTGGCATGCGTCGACATGTACAAAATGAACAAAAAAGTCTTGAGCAGTGTGGTCTTTTGGAGAAGAATGAGTTTATTTCAGGGGTGCTTGATGAGGTGTCATTTGTGGATACTATGGATGTGCTTTTTGCTATGGAAAGAGCATGCTTACAGGGTGGAAATGAGATGATAGAGGTGTCATCTATGGGGATGTATGATATAATTCGGGAATTTGAGGGGATGGAATGTAAAAACATGAATTGTGAGATGGATGCTCATGTTGATACAAAGTATAAAACGGTTGCAAAGAAGGTGAAACCAGTTGCCTTGCCCTTGCCACCAGGAAGCAAGGAGAAAATAGATGAAGCCTCTATGCAACCGAATCTCAGAGATCCGAAGAAAATTGGGCATAAGTTTACACAAGAAACCCTAAAAGAGCTGAAGATTGGTGAAAAGGATTTTTTGTTGCCAGTTGAAAGGGAATGCTTTGAGGAGATGCTTGTAAAACATGGGAAAGCCTTTGCTTTTCAGCCGCATGAGATAGGCTATGTTGATCCAAGTGTAACAGCGCCAATGGTGATCTTCACTGTTCCACATGTGCCCTGGAACCTGCGGCGGCCGATTCCAGTACCAAAGGCTCTCTTGCCAAAGCTGATGGAATTACTAAAAGAAAAGATCAGGATGGGAATTTTGGAGCCATCATGCGCTCCATACTCCAACAGATGGTTTACCGTGCCAAAGAAAAATGGAACATTGCGCTTCATTCAAGACATGCAACCTGTAAACAAGGTCACAATCACGAATGTGGGAGCAGGTCCGATTGTGGACGAGTTTGCACAAGCATTTGCAGGGAAAGCTATATACTCTATGGGTGATCTGTATTCGGGATATGATCAGTTTCAGCTGGATATACAAAGCAGGGACTTGACCACAATGAAAACTCCTTTGGGATTGGTAAGAATGTGTACCTTACCACAGGGAGCCACCAACTCAGTGGCGCATATGATGAATGGAATGAATAAAGTCTTGCGAGACTTCATACCACAAATAACTATGCCTTTTCTGGATGATGTGCTAATAAAAGGCTGTGATGAGAAAAATAAAGATGGGGATTTAGATTCGAGGGGGTGCCGCAAGTTTGTGGCGAATCATATAAAAGATTGTGATATGATTCTATCCAGGCTTGAAGAGGTGAATCTTACTTTATCTGGATTGAAATCAGTGTTTGGGGTTGGTGAAGTGCTAATAGTGGGACATCTTTGTAGTACTAGTGGACGCCGACCTTGTCCAGCCAAGATTGATGCAATACAAAGAATGAAAGAGATATGCATTAATGTTGCTGAGGAGATTTCTTGGTGCATGTGTCTTTTATGTTATTTGGATCCCACATTATGCACATGTAGCAGATCCTCTTTATCAACTTTTGAGGAAAAATCAAAAATTTTTGTGGAGTGCAGTACATATTAAAGCTATGCGGAAGCTGAAATGTTTGCTCCAATCATCACCTACTCTAAGGAAGGCAGATTATGAGTGTGGCAAGCCTGTGATTGTTACAGTTGATACTAGTCCTACTGGGATAGGATGGGCAGTAGGGCAAGATGATGATCACACAGGTATGTAATCAGATTTGGAGCAAAGGTATTAAGCATTCGTCAACGAAAATATCCACAGATCAAGAGGGAGTTATGGGGAATAGTCACTGCTCTAAAATGTGAAAAAGAATATCTTATTGGGGCATCTGTACTTGTGGAAACTGATTGCTTGCCACTCCTTGAGATGATTGCAAGCTGCACCACTCCAGATATCGCTATGCTTAGGTGGATTGCCTATATCAAGTCACTAAATCCTGAGTTTGAGCATATTGCAGGAAAAGATAACCCAGTTGTTGCAGATATGCTATCAAGAGCCAGGTATGAAGATGAAGAAGGGATGATTAGTGACATTGATGATGTAGGTACAAAGTTCTATACTACTGCATATGCAAAAGGGGACCATACTTGCGCACTTGAGTCTTTTACTGAGGAAATGTATGAAGGAGATTGGTTGCTTATTGGTCAATACTTGAGTACTCTGACAAGACAGGAAAATTGGTCTGACTCAGAATTTAAGAGGATCCGCAGAAAAGCATATGGGTATTTTCTAAAGGATGGATACCTGTGGAAGCATCCTAAGCAGAGGAGTGCTATGCCATAGAGAGTCATATGTGATAAAGAGACTCAAGGGAAGCTCATGAAAGAATTCCATGAGAGTCTCTAGGCTGGACATCAAAGTGTGTGGGCCACCTTTACCAAAATAAAGGAAAGATATTGGTGGAAAGGAATGTACAAGGATGTTTCCCAATATGTGGAAACATGCATGGTATGTCAAAATGTACTCAAATGTGCGACATCGTGATGGCTTGCAACCAACCTACCCACCTGCCATGCATTACAAATGGGTAGTGGATCTAGTTACAATGCCTTTGGGAATTTGGCAAATGCGGTACATAGTACTTGCAAGAGAAGATTTGACAAATCAGGTGGAAGGGCGTGCTCTTAGAACAAAGAGTACGGAAACAATATGCAAATTTCTCTTGGAAGATGTGATTTGCCGGTATGTTTGTGTTGGAAAAATGAGAGCTATTAGATGTTGAAGAAGCAAGGGAATTCTTCTCTAGAATTGGCATCAAATTGGCCCTAACATGTGCTTACAACCCTGAGGGCAATTGTAAAAGTGAGCGATCCTCCAATCATTAAAGCTTTGGCTAAGGCATGCAGAGGAAGAATGCGAGAGTGGCCAAGGCTGCTACCATATGCCTTGTGGGCTGACCATACAACTCATAGCTCAGTGATGACAGGATACATGCCTGCAGAATTAATGTATGGTTAGAAGCCAGTAATGCCAGTTGAAGAAGTAGTTCCAACTTGGAATGTATTACCCTGGGTGGAAGAATTGAATAGAGAAGACCTCCTTGCATTGCGAATAAGACAGCTGGAGAGGAGGCTTGAAGATGTAGAGCTTGCTAAAGCTCGTTTGAAAGATGCAAGGTTGAAAAATAAAGAAAGATTTGATAGAAGACACAGACTCCAGCCAAAACCTATTGAAGAAGGTGATTGGGTCCTAATGTATGATAGTAGTCTTGACAACCAATTTACTGTGCAAAGGAAGTTTGCAAAAAGATGGTTTGGCCCATACATTGTCAAGCATGTGCATGGAAATACCACGTATACCCTGTGTGAGCTTGATGGAATAGAGATAAAGAATCTTGTAGCAGGCAAAAGGATCAAGATGTTTAAAAGAAGGCATGATAGTGATCCTTTTGATTCACAGGAGACTCAGGATGAGAGGCTTGACAGTGATAGCATGGATATGGTTGAAGAGGAAGAAGATGATCTTCCTAGTAATGTAGAAGATGAAGACGACATCCAGATATATGTGGATGTTGATGATGATTTGGCACATACCAGAGGATGTGCAGGTTTAGAGGGGGTGGATGTCGTGCCATGGCACGTCTATGGTGTGAAACCATGCATATAAGGCCATTAAATGCAAATCCAGATGCATGGGATTAAGTGCCATGACTTGAGTCATTATATGATGCCTAAGTACATATGTTCATATTGTAAATGAGGTTCAATAAGACGAGCTGAGACTGAGTCAGGTCTCAAAGCCTGTGTACATAACGGGTGTAGCAGGTGTTTTAACACTTGGATAGTGTGATGTTTTTAGTGGAGGAAAAGGGCAGTCTTTTGCTGTGCAGATGCATGCTTGAAGGCCCAGGGAATCAGTGGAGAAATGTGTGTTTTTGTGAAGTGCCCAGGCTGATAAGGAGCCATTTTGGAGGGTAGATAGCAGGAGCTGGGAGTGCCTGATGAGTATGTGGTGATGAATTGAAGAGTTGTGGTTAGACATGCTATGAACAACTTCCTAGAAGGAAATTTTTGCAGAGGAGCTACAGTTTGAGATCTTTTTAGCACCGAAGGTGGGTACTTTTTATCCGGAATAGCTACAGATGATAGATGGCTAGTTTGAAGCGGCTTTTGTGTGCACCCAAGGTGGGTACTTTTTATCCAGAATAGCTACAGATGATAGATGGCTAGTTTGAAGTGGCTTTTGTGTGCACATGATGAGCATGCTGTGGTGAGACCCAGGTGTCTCGACATAGGTGGTCATAAAGAATTCAAGGCCATGAAGCTGGATTGGTGATCGGCGGATGCGTGAGCGGTGAGATATGGACACACCAACTGGGGCACCTTTCACATGATGTGTAGGGAAGAACTAGATTTTTTGTAAGTGTTGAGTACGGGGATGGCAACTAGAACTCTTGTAGTCGCCATAGCCGAACTTGTCTAGCTTGGTTTTGGCAGCTTGCACGCCTAGCCGGGCGTGACTTTGTCTGCCCGTAGATTTCTCCCTTCCATACATTCCTTTCTTTGTATGCTTGCCCTAAAACAGAACGGCATAGCTTCCATGGATACCAGCACCACCACTAGCTATGGTGGGTTTCCTGAGGCCTTCAGTTAACGGCGCTTCCTCTGCTGCCGAAAATGGTCATGAAATCAACCATGGCTGGCAGAAAGTTACCAAGCCAAAGAAGAACAAGCGGCATGAGGCGAGATCCAACAAATTAGGCCAACCTGATGCTGTTGTGGATCTTTGCACGGTGTCGGGGGGCCGGAGAGCAAGGTTTTCCATGCTTTGGAGCGAGAGGCGGAGGAGAGAAGATCCCACAGGGAGGCCCTCCTTTGAGCGGCGGCAATTGGAGCATCCACACTAGCCAATGCGCAATCAGACAGCGAAGCTGATGAAGAAAATCATCACCAAGTAGAGGGCAACTGGCAGACGCAAGGTGGCGGCTTGCGTGGCATGTGATAAAAAACAGGAGCAGGATGTAACACACACAAGAGAAGCAAACCCTAATCCATAACCATCAATCATAAAGAAGGAGAGAAGCCATAGTCACCATCTCTCTCACACACACAAAAGGGAACCCAACATAATGTTCTGTCCCCACTACAAAGTAACCTAATGTAATGTCCACACCACACATGACCAGCTGGACACGGTCATAAACACACCACACGATATCTATCTACCATACTGTCACTCTGTCTCACAGCACCCATGTGCTATATGTGCTATCCTCCAGCTGTATACGAGCTTGACATTTCAACACTCCCCCTCAAGCTCGACATGTCCATCTCTAGGACTCCCAATCTAGTACGGAAATACTCGAACTTATCCTTACCAAGTGCTTTGGTAAAGATATCAGCAACCTGCTCATCTGTCTGCACATATGTCAAATCAACATGCCCATCTAGCACCTTCTCTCTGATGAAATGATAATGGACCTCAATATGTTTGGTCCTGGCATGATAAACTGGGTTGCTAGCAAGCTGAATACTACTCATGTTGTCATAATGAATGACAACGCTCATATCACTCTGTAGCCTGACATCATCTAGCAACTTCTTCAACCACATAGCCTCACATGCAGCTATGGGCTGCTGCACGATACTCTACCTCTGTGGTAGATAAAGCAACTGTAGGTTGCTTTTTACTGCTCCAACTCACAGCTCCACTACCAAGGCTGAAAACATAGCCACTGGTAGATCTCCTGTCATATGCACTACCGGCCCAATCTGCATCTGTATATCCATAGACATGCATGTCTTTTCCTGCCTCATAGAAAAGACCATAATGCGCGGTAGTTTTGACGTATCTCAGAATCCGTCTCACAGCATCCAAGTGAGGTTTACGAGGACTCTGCATAAACTGACTCACCAAACCAACTGCATAACTGATATCTGGCCTCGTAATGGTCATGTAGATAAGACTACCAACCATTTTCTTGTACATGGTGATATCATCAAGCTCATCACCCAAATCAGCCCTAAGCTTCATGTTTTACTCTAATGGTGTCAACATTGGTTTGCATGCTGTCATACCATACTTTGCCAGCATGTCAAGTGCATATTGCCTTTGCACCAACCATATACCCTGGCTTGTTCTTATCACCTCAATGCCAAGAAAGAACCTTAAATCACCAAGGTCTTTCATATCAAACTCTTTGCATAAAGAGGCCTTAACCTCATCAATGCCTTTCCCACAATCACCTGTGATAATCAGATCATCAACATAAATGACTATCATCATGATACCATCATGTGTCTTCTTCACATAAAGTGAAGAGTCTGCATTTCCAACCACAAATCCAATACTGACAAGATATCTGCTGATCTTGTCACTCCAAGCACGAGGTGCTTGTTTCAAACCATAGAGTGCTTTCTTTAACCTGCAAACAAAAGTCGGATATTTTGGATGTACATAACCTTCTGGCTGTTCCATGTACACTTCTTCTTGTAGTTCACCATTCAAGAAAGCATTCTTTACATCCATTTGATGTAAAGCCCAACCTTTTTGTGCTGCTAGTGCAATGATAGACCTCACTGTAGCCATCTTAGCCACTGGGCTGAAAGTTTCATCATAATCAAGACCATAAGTTTGTGCATATCCTTTAGCGACCAGCCTTGCCTTATGTCTCTCTAGACTGGCATCTGACTTGCACTTTACCTTATACACCCATTTGCATCCAATTGCATTCTTTCCTTTAGGTAACTAAGCCAATTCCCATGTATCATTTTTGTCCAAAGCATCCATCTCTTCATCCATGGCTTTCTCCCATACATGCTCTCCAATAGCCTCTGTATAGCATGTAGGTTCCACATGCTTTACCATAGATGTCATGTATGCATAATGCATAGCAAAATCCCTATATGTCAATCTTTCAACTGGATATCTGACTCTCTGGGATCTCCGCAATGCATGCGGGTCACTGTGTACACCTGTAACTCTAGCATGTGGTGGCACATATCTGTCCTGCCTAGCACCAGGTGTGCGTACAACAGGTATCCCGAGCTCCTCATCCAAACTCTCTGAGCTAGAGGACTCATAACCTGTGATTCCAATTCCTTCGACTTTCTTCTTGCCTTTATCCATAGCACTACTCCCAGTGCTCACACTCTCATGCCTCAAACGTCCTGACCATGGACGTACACTGCTACTACTCTCAGCTTCTGCTCTGCTCTGCTGGCCCAGACATAGTAGTAGAGCTAGAACTTGCTTGTGATGGCAAGTTCACAGGTACATTAGCCTCAAGTGTGTCAATGACTCCCTCATCTTTGGCTTTATACCAACTAGCAAGCTCATCAAATACAACATCTCGTGAGATGACTACTTGTCTAGTTTGAGGGTTATAGCATTTGTAAGCCTTTCGATCCTGTGCATATCCAACAAATACACATTTCTCTGCCTTAGGATCCAACTTCCGTCTTCTTTCATCAGGCACATGAACATAAGCTACACATCCAAAGACTTTCAGATGTCCAATGTCTGGCATGTAACCTGTAAGCCGCATCTCAGGCGTGCTTCCATGAATGGCTGCTGTTGGTGATTTGTTCAAGATATACACTGCAGTAGCACATGCTTCTGCCCAATAGTAATCTGGCATGCTCTTTTCATTGAGCATTGCCCTTGCCACTTCACATATGACACGATTCTTTCTCTCAGCCACACCATTCTGCTGAGGTGTATACCTGCATGTCAACTGTCTTCTTATCCCATGCTTCCGCAAGAAATGCTCAAATGCTTTTGAGGTGTATTCACCACCTCCATCTGTTCTCAAACATTTAATCCAACAGCCATATTGCTTTTCTACAAGAGCTTTGAAATCCATGAACTTTTCTCGCACTTCACTCTTCTCTCTCAGAAAATATATCCATGTCATCCTGTTGAAGTCATCTATAAATGTCACATAGTATAGACTTCCTTTGATAGATGGATTTTGCGCAGGGCCCCATACATCACTGTGCACTATTTCAAGTGGCCTGTTACTCATATTTCCTTCCCGAGGAAACCTCAACCTTGCCTGCTTTCCAAACTGACAGGCTTCACAAACATGCATATGTCCATCATATTTGAATCGAGGCAATCCACTGACAATGCCCCTTGTTTGCATGTTCTTTAATCTCTGTATATTGACATGTCCAATCCTCTTGTGCCACATGTCAATGTCCTGCACAATCCCATTGCTCTTTGAAAACATGGCTGAGCTCAATTTTGGTATGCCTGCATCCAATTTGAACAACCTTCCTTCCTTCTTGCCCTTGGCAATCAATCTACAGCCATGCTTAAAATCTTCCACAAAATAGCCTTTCTCATTGAATCTTACTTGTAATCCCTGCTCAACCATTTGGCCTACTGATGCCAAACTCTTTGTAATGGATGGTACATATAACACTTCTGACATATTTTTCACATTTCCATCATGCATCTTCAAAGGCACACTGCCAACATGTGTTATAAGATGCTGAGTACATTTGTATCCAATGGTTGCATCTTCTCAAACCACTCACCATGACATGTCATGTGGTTTGAGGCACCTGAATCCATATACCATGACTCATCTCGAGCATTCTGAGAATCCATTGTCCCCATAACATGCTTCATTGCAAAAAGATGGTTTGAACTCCCATCATTGTTACTGGTAGATGCATAATTTCCATGTTGTGGTCTTCCATTCCTCGCATCATTCTGCTTTTTGTAACAATCTTTTGCCAAATGTCCAAGTTTACCACAATAGTAACATTCAATCCCATTCAAATTTCGTTGAGGACCTTGCCATCGTCCTCTACCACGAGCACCTGTTCCAAATCTCCCCCCATGGGATTGAAATCCACGTCCTCCACGTGATCCAAATGATGACTGTGAATTCTGAAAATTCTGATTTGATTGTGGTTGTGTAGACCTGTCATTCCAACCACGTCCTCCACGGCCTCGAGGGGTAAATCTCCCCCTGCCTCGAAAGCCTCTAGATGAGTAAAATGCCTGATTCTTTGCATGCTCATCATTACTGGATGAGGATGCACCACCTGTAAGACTCATACCACCAAGTCCAAGCTTCAATTCTTCCACAATGAGCAATGACACAAGCTCATTAAAGTCTGGCATTCCTCCCAGTCTTACTGAGATGGAAGTGTCAAAAGATCTGTATTCTTTACCTAAACCACGCAATGTGAGAGCAACCAAATCATCATCATCCATTGGAGCATGGATCGATGACAAGGAATCTGCATAACCCTTGATTTCCTGAACATACTCATGTATACTCCTATTCCTTCATGTTACACTGTGAATCTGTTGCTTTAGTTGTATCTTCCTTGCACCAGTGTCTGTCTCATACATTCGGCACAATATACCCCATGCTTCTTTTGGTGTATCTGCATCTTGGATGTGAATAAGCAAGGCATCTGTTACACATATTGAAAAATAATGCAACACCTTCGAAGACCGCTCTACCCATTGCTTGTGAGCCAGCAACTGAGCATTATTTGGTTGAGGAGGTAAGTATGGCTCCGGGTCTTCCTCCGAGACGAGACTCCATAAACCTTTGCCTTTCAAAAAACTCTTCATTCGAAACTTCCACACTTGAAAGTTAGTGCGGTCAAGCTTCTCGCCAACAATCTATATCGGACCATCTCCCATTGTTGCAAAAAAATAGAGTAGATATACCCTTTTGATTACAATGTATGAAGTACCTGTAATGCTCCAAATCTCTCCAAATCACATCAAATGATTGCAAATTGTGTGCATTAACATCCCACAATGATTCACCAACAATGTACACTCGATCAAAGTTGAAACCAAATGATACTCCTTCAAAAAAAAATTTTCTGGTTTTTTTTCTCGCCAGAGAACCAGTCAAAGATCTTGCTCTAAATCCTTCAAATCTTGTCCAAATGCAATGATTCAACTTGCATTAGCTTCCCAACACATTGCTCCAACATATCCTAGAAGGGTTTGATCAAATTCTTCAAGGTAAATGAGAACCACCAATTTTTGTAACCTCTGGTTTGAATTTTTCTGCATCTGTCAGGTACCACCTCTCACTAAAAATGCTCTATCTCCTTCAAATCTTCTCCAAATCCAAAACTTTTTGATTCAAAAGTTTAGCAACTCATAGGAATCTACTTGTACCAGAGGAATTTGGCCAATTTGATATAGACAAGGATTAATGCCTTGATTAAAACTGCTCTGTTTTTGGACAGACTTTCTGCAAACCTACACACCTCTGATAAATCACTTCAATGAGCTCCAAATACATGAAATGAGCTGCAACCAAGCATCACAAGTCCTTAGCAATGTCTTTGCTAAACTCTCCAAGCTTTAAATCATTCAATTTGGTGTCCAAATGAGTGAATTGCATGAAATCAAATGAAACTATCCATCCTTCTGTAGAGAAATGCGCCGCCTGCTCTTGTGGGCTGTAGAGAGAGGGGAAATCAAAATTGACTTGATAGGCTTGTTAGCAATGACCTAATCTACCTTGGGTATGAAGGGTTTAGCTCAATTTTGTTTGTAGCTCCTGCAATTGATCCTCCACGGGGGGTATGTCCACTGTTTGTGTGAAAAAACAGAAACTTTTACATAAATCCACTTTCACTTGATTTTGTTCAAATCTGTATGCATCAATCTGCTTCAAGATTCTGTATGTTGCTTGTGCCCACTTTGTTAATACATTTGCAAGCCCAAATACATGTGCCTTTGTGTATACATTTGCCAAGAGTATACATTCACTTCATTCAAGCTTTCCATGAAAGCTTAGAGAAAAAACCAAAATTTTTCACTTGCTTTATGCACTTCAATCTTCACTGAACCTACTCTTTGGCACCTGCAATCCGCAGAGGGGGTCTTGCTACACTTACCAATGGTCCTTAGCTCTCAGATCTGATGCCGGTGTGTGCTCCACAGCTTTTCCTTTGCTCCAAGCTCCAATGGCTTCCTTCACAGCTTTTTCTTCTTCTTCTCTCTTCTCTCACTCACTCTCACAACTCAGCTAATGAGCTCTTGGCTCTGATACCATGATAAAAAACAGGAGCAGGATGTAACACACACAAGAGAAGCAAACCCTAATCCATAACCATCAATCATAAAGAAGGAGAGAAGCCATAGTCACCATCTCTCTCACACACACAAAAGGGAACCCAACATAATGTTCTGTCCCCACTACAAAGTAACCTAATGTAATGTCCACACCACACATGACCAGCTGGACGTTGTCATAAACACACCACACGATATCTATCTACCATACTGTCACTCTGTCAGCACCCATGTGCTATATGTGCTATCCTCCAGCTGTATACGAGCTTGACATTTCAACAGCATGCGAAGGAGTTTTTTTTTTAAAAAGAAAATTTCTGAATATTAAGCAAGAAATAAGGAGGCGCAGTGTATTTCAAACTGGGGAAATTCGAAATTTTAGCTGCAAAAGGCGAAGGAGCCCGATTCTCTTGTGGGAAAGAAAAGGAAAAAAAACCAGAAACGCAGATAGTAAGAAGGAGATATGCAGAAATGAGGGGAAGAGAGAACCAGAGGGAAATTCGACCAGAGGATCACAAATTGTGAGGAAGGTTACTGTATAGGGCATCTTGGGTTTAGAATTAAAGAGAGAATGAAGTGCTATCAAAGGAGATGATCTTCAAAAAAATCACACAATACATGATGAATACTGATCTTAGCGCATACTGCAGTGAAGCAGAACGTGGGAAAAAGCGATATGCATAAATTCGCTTCTTTTTTTTTCTGAGATAAGTAATAATTTGGTTGTCTTGTTACTTACGATTTCAAGTAAAAATCATATAGCCCTTGGATAAATACACTACCCCTTTAAGGCTTTGGGTAAGTTATTTTTTTTGTTGTTCTGAGGAGTCTTGGAATAAGAAAGCATCAAAATACAAAGAGATTCCTGGGATTTGGATTTTATTTTCTACTCGGTTGGATTTTGGATTGCTAGACATGGAGTTTTCTAAAATCACATGAATATGTTGTACATATGCCATATGTCATCTTTTGCTTTGTGAGTTGTTGGAATCTGAAAGCAGGTTTTCACGAGATCAAGAGACACCTTGAAATGATGGAATTGGCAATATATGATATATGTGATGTGAATGGTCACATGTATATGGAAATCTTTTGTAGATTGTATTATGCCTACATGTGATATGTTGAAGCATTTGGAAAAAGAATCAGGAGATCTATGCTTGGAACTGGTCATGCTCTTGACACACAATTTATGTGCAATCATCAAGCTGAATTTGGGGATGTAATGAAATGAATTGGCACATGTATATGTCATCAAAAATGGAGATGTCTTATGCTCCTTGAAGAGTTATGTGTTTTTGTTTCCTTGCTGGGATTTTGGAAGCTACTCTCACAGTCAGAAGTCTCGCACTTGCCCAGTGATACCGTCCACGTCACGACAGCGTGCGCACACACACATGCACACAGTGAGAGAGAGAGACAAAGTGTGTGTGTGTGTGTGTGTGTGTGTGTGTGTGTGTGTGTGAGAGAGAGAGAGAGAGAGAGAGAGAGAGAGAGAGAGAGAGAGAAAGAGGGACAAAAAAAATTATGTGTGAGAGAGTGTATGTGGTGTGTGGGGGGAGAGAGTGTCTGCTTACATTACTGCATGTGTGGGTTTGTACATGTGCGCGTGTATGTTGTGTGAGAGAGATAATTTTACTATGAGAATGACAGTGCGTGTGTGTATGTGCATGAGAGAGAGAGAGAGAGAGAGAGAGAGAGATTATATGTAAGATGAATTTATTTGAGAGTGAGCACACCTCACCATGCATTCCCACCCATTGAAATTTAATTAATTAAAATTATATGTGTATGTGTGCGTGCATGCGTGCGTATGTGTGTGTGTGTATGTGTATACTTATGTGTATGTGTGTGCATCTATGTGTGTGTGTGTGTGTGTGTGTGTGTGTGTGTGTGTGAGAGAGAGAGAGAGAGAGAGAGAGAGAGAGAGAGAGAGAGGCAAAGATAGACATAGACATAGAATTTCTTTGTGTGAGAGTGTATGTGGGGAGAGAGAGTATGTATTTGCATGATTTAGTGCATGTGTGGAGAGAGTATGTATTTGCATGATTTAGTGCATGTGTGGATGTGTACATGTGTGTGTGTGTGTGTGTGTGGGTGAGAGAGAGAGAGAGAGAGAGAGAGAGAGAGAGAGAGAGAGAGAAAGTTTCAATATTTGAGTGTGTGTGTGTGTGTGTGTTTGAGAGATAGATACACAGAGAGAGAGAGAGAGAGAGAGAGAGAGAGAGAGAGAGAGAGTGAGTGAGATCCTAGGGGGAGGGGGTGAGGAGAGAGAGAGAGAGAGAGATGGGAATAGGCATAGGGTTGACAGAGGGCAATAGATACAAAGAGTGAGAGAGAATAGAAGTAGATTTTAATAAAATATAAATACAAATCTATATGTATTATACATGTGTGTGTATTTTTATTTACATTTATAAATACACATACACACACACACACACAATAAGATTGGGAGTAAAATAGGTAATTGACCTAAACTACTTGGAAAGATTCCCTTCCCAAATGTTGAAAATATATATCTTTTTTGAATATTAGACAGAAATTTATAATTTGATTCTCACAAAAGACTAAAATTTGTTTAAATTTTAAATAACTTAAAGCAAATCAAAGAACTACCTTCAAAATATATCAATGTTTATGTACTTGAATCATCTTTAAAAAAACCATGTTTATACAATCCCTTTTTTTTAATGACACAAATAGCATCTTCTAAAAGAACCAAAAGTTTGTAAGATTTAAAATACTTGAACATACAAGGCAAACTAGAAAAATAATTTATTAGTTTATTTGAAAAAAAAATCAGCCAAAATTTGAATTTTGAACTCTCTTTTTTGGGCTTATCCGGTTGTTATTGTAATCACTTATGTCCCAATAACCTGCGTAGAAAGGCTAGATATGATTAGCATTAGCTGCACTTTCTAGTTAGAAGTGCGATGCTACACATATACCAGCTTTTCCATATAGATAACATTACAACAAACAAGCGTAGATTTTGTGTTTGCATATTGAAGCGTAATTTGAATCTCTACTCGACGATGGTGCCGGGCTTGCGAATATGGCTTTTGTACCCTCCTCCTCACGTTTTCATGCTGCCAAGCCTTCTTTCCCATCATCATGTGAGCTTGGTTGCCTTGAGCAAGCAGTCACTCGCCCAACTTTGTTTCGTTTCTGGCCGATGATGTAGGCATGCATGCAGCCATTCGCGAGAGGATGTAACTCTACACACAGCTTATAGCATCATGACTCCCAACCAATGCACCCATTAGTGGATATATATATATATATATATATGATGATATCACCGCAAGCTAGTTAGGCACTGGGCTAGACACTTCATGGGCCTGCACAAAGAGGGGTTATTCCTGTGATGATTGACATGTACAGTGGTGACTCATTCAACACAACAACCGGCCTTTTGCGGAGTAATCAAGTCCAAATGGGCATTGGCTTTTAACACTTTGGAATCAGTCCAAAAAGTACGGACACCAGGTCATCAGCAGTGATTCGACACCATTTTGAGCAAGCACGCCCACACCTTCACCGTCATTGACCTAACTCTATGCTTTCTCCTTTAACCACCCCTCCTCCCCTAGACACACGCTCAGAGGTGCAAGGGTAGATGGTACGGGAGGCCCAACACCACCTTGCCACCGCAAACTGCTAGTGGCCACTCCCAAAGGGGGCACCTGCTATCTCAGAGGTAATTTGTTTCTTTCTGGATGCATATTCGTGGGCGATCACTGAGACCTTGTAGCCCTTCTCGAGCAAGACCTTGGCCGTGGTAAGGCCTCTCTTCCTCAAGACAAAGCTCTTCACTAAGTTCAAGATGGGGACTTGCACCTTTAATGAACGATGCCATTTTGCTCATGGCATGGAAGATCTGAGAAAGCCCCCTTTGGGATGGGAGACCATGGTTGCTAACTCAGGGCAGGGGGGTCCCTTTACTGGCAGAACAACTCCTGACCCCTTCATAGAGCCAGGGGAAAAACCCAAAGACGATCCATAGCTCTGCGGTTTTCCCTGGTCGTGGCTTCTGGATTTTAAACAAACAAAAAGAAAACACAAATAATTAAGCCCCCCAAAAAACTAAACTCTTTGGGAGGTGGGATCGGAGTACTTCATAGCCAATAGTTGCAATTGCCAATTGGTGAGAGAAGGACAAGAAAACTAGTTGCATCCGTGTAGAGTTGTTCACAGTGGAGGCAATGGAAGGCCCCTTTTAATTGCACTACCTGTAATTTTTTTTAAAAAATGGTAAAAACTAGTCATTATCCTGATGTGCAAAAAATGACCCATACAGGCATTCCAAAATTCCATCACTCTTATGTTTACATCGAAATCTGCTACAACCCGTTGGACATAGCATATTTAAGTATGTATATATATACTAGTATTGCACCCGTGCGTTTTGCTACGGTCGACCAAGGTTCCAAAAAAGAACTATTCCCTCTCTACAACCATCTCTCTCTCTCTTTCTCACACACACACACACACATGCCCTCTCCCTCTCTCTGTCACGCACACACACTCTCAAATGTTGAAACTCTCTCTCTCTCTCTCTCACATGCACACACATATACACACCTGCTCTCTCTCTCTCTCTCTCTCTCACACACACACACACACACACATGCACACACTCCCTCCCTCTTCTTACACTCTCCCACACATAGAAGCGCTCTCTCTCTCTCTCTCTCTCTCTTTCAATCTCTTCTCGCTCTCACTTACACACTCTCTCTCTCTCTCTCTCTCACGCACACATACACATATGTAAATATATAGTATATACAATATTATGTTTTAGATACATAAACCTATACATAGACACATATACTTATACATATATACATGTATTTAAAAATATAAATACAAACATCGACATAATTTAATAAATTTTGATTAAATTTTAATGTGCGGAGATGGGTGATAAGTTGTGGTCACTTTTAAATATATAGATAGACATATCATACGCACATCTAAACACACACACACACACAAACATATACATACATACATACATACATACATACATACATACATATATATATATATATATATGTATGTATCTCTCACTTTCTTTCTCTCTCTTTTCACTCTCCCTCATTACATCTCTCTCTCTCTCTCTCTCTCTCTCTCTCTCTCTCTCTCTCTCTCTCTCTCTCTCGCACATTCTACACATAGATGCAGATGTACGCACATGCATGCATATACTCTCTCTCTCTCTCTCTCTCTCTCACACACACACACACACACACACATGTACACACCGCACATACACTAATCTAAACGCACACTCTCTCCTCCTACACAAACTATCTCCTACGTACAAATTATCTGTCGTCTCTCTCTCTCTCTCTCTCTCTCTCTCACACACACACACACACACACACACACACATACACACCGCACATACACTAATGAAAACACACACTATCTCCTCCCACACAAACTATCTCCTACATAGAAATTCTCAGCCTCTCTCTCTCTCTCTCTCATGCACACATACACACACACACACACTCTCTCTCTCTCTCTCTTCACGCACACTCTCTCACATAGAAACTCTCTCTCTCTCTCTCTCTCTCTCTCTCACACACACACACACACACACACTTAAATAGATTTACACACACATATATAATTTTAATTAATTAAATTTTAATGGTAGGGATGAGTGGTGAGGTGTGCTCACTCTCAAACAAATGCATCTTACATGTAATCTCTCTCTCTCTCTCTCTCTCTCTCTCTCTCTCTCTCTCTCTCTCTCACTCACACACACACACACATGCACATGCATATACACACTATTTATATATACATGCTTACATACCTATAGATACACATACATACATAATATATATAAGTGTGTGTATCTAGGTATGTAAGCATTTATACAAAGATTTCATTGAAAGATGTGAGATGAGATCTCCTTAGATTCAAATTCAAAATTGCATTGGAAGATGTGAGATTTGGCTCCTCCTCACGCTTGTAGGAGGAGTGGTTATTTTGAAATAGTCCCACCTCCTTTGCCCACGTGGAGGGAGGTGGGGTTGTGGTTAATCCTGTATAGATATATTTTTAAACATATCTCAGATTCAGTTTAAATAATATTATTTTTTTAATTATATTAGTTGATGGAGAAGCCTGAGTAGTGCAATGTCTTGTCATTGGAAGCTTATAATGAAAAGGAGACCTCTAGTGGCATCATGCATGCACGGACCCCTAGGGGGAAGAAAGGATGATGTGGGTGTTTGTGTGTGAGGTGTTCGGCTGGCTTTCCGAGAGGCACATCATAGTATACGAGTACTTTTTGGCCCCTTTTAAAATAAAAATGATTTCATCTCCTCATGCAGTCCAGACCACTATCTTGGTCCGGACTCTGGATCCGGGACGCGGAAGGGATATGGGTGTATTAAAACAATAGTGGTAGTGTTCCCTCTCCCCCTCTCAAAAAAAAGTGGAGGAAGTAGTATTTAAATTTAAGGTTTTACCGATCAAAGGGGAGGGGGTGGTGGACCGTGGTACAAGCATCATCCATGGTGGCACCTCATGTGGCGGCATTGTGGCCCATGGGCACTGGTGAGTCAGTGGTGGTGACTACAATGGTGGGTAGAAAAATGCGTAAATGATAGCTCTTTTTCAGAATGGTGCCTCAGTCTACAACCAGAAAGGTTCTAAATGCTACCTAGTCTAGATTGCTCATTCTAGGCTGCGATTTGATGAAAAATGCCACAAAACAAGACCTCAACAAAGAATCATCACCTTTATTCATTTACCAGAAAAACAACATTGAGAGAGAGAGAGAGAGAGAGAGAGAGAGAGAGAGAGAGAGAGAGAGAGAGATCTATTAGCAAAACAACATTGAGAGAGAGAGAGAGAGAGAGAGAGAGAGAGAGAGAGAGAGAGAGAGGAGATCCAAATACAAACAGGTTGGTATGATAAATTACATTTCTACTTCAAGTTAGATGTCCTACATTCATAATGCAACTAAGAGGATGTCCATCATCCGCTTTTGCTGACAAAATGGATGTTGGGCCTCCAAATTGAAACAAAATGGATGTTGGACATACAAATTGAAACATAATGGATCTTGAACATCCATTTTTTTTCCATTTAGATGTTGAACATCCAAATTTGTTCAATTTTGATATTCAACTCAAACTGGGGTAATGTAGTAGCAATGTTTGGTTGTTGAACATCCAAACTTAGTCTTACAAGATATTTCTCATCTAACGAGAGATTTCATGACTCGTGACTTGGGAGTTGGGAGTCAAGACCAAGCCTCAAGGACCTATATCCTCTAACAAATTGCTACATGGTTAATCATGAGAGATGTATTTAGGAAGCCGATGCTCCACAGAAAGGTGGTTACGACTTCAAGAGATGTGCAATGTTAATGCACAAGACATAAAGGAAGGAACTTTAGTAGCTACTCTAGCACATGGAGATTCTTTAGGCCATTCATTTTGGATTGCTTGAGTTATAAGTATTCATGCAGATGAAGATTCTTCGAACGCAATTTCTCTAACTATGCATTGGTTTAGAACAACACACAAAAATTCATTTGAAGGGAAGTACAATCCAAAAATGGTTTGCCGTGAACAAAGAGATGTATACAAGAGAAGTTTGCACTGATTAGTGAGAGCAGTGAAATATATTGAACTTTTTTTTGATCAAAATATTTATGCATTTGAGCCTATTGGTGTCTATGCACTTGTTTGGGGATTGCAAGCCAAGAGGTGGATGTATCAAAGCAAGAAAAAACAAATTTTGAAGCTTTCTATTAAAGCCGTGAACAAGGAGATGTATGCAAGAGCGGTTTGCACTGATTAGTTATAGTAGTGCAATAATATATTGGACTTGTTTTTTATCATAATCTTTATGCATTTGAGCCCATTGGTGGCTATGCACGTGTTGGGGAGCTCCACCACTCCATCAAGACAAAGATCAATGCAGACTATCACTAAGCATAGTATGAAGCATATAACCCAACGTAAGCATTTCTATGGTGCTAAACATCAAGAATCAGATCTATTCAACATTGTATACACCTCAACCAAGGACATAATAGTTGAACCAAAGCACAATAGTACAAAACTTCCAAGAAGGAGCCACACAAACTAACAGAGAACCTCATATACAACACGTAATGTAATTGGGAGCTAGGCATTGTGATAAACCACTTGAATATGATCTAAACAACTTGGTTGAAGCCTCACACAAGTGTTGGTGGAGAGCTTGAGGAGTGGAAAACAATCAAAACCAAGTTGAATATAGGTGATGCAAGTCATCTCAGTGAAATAAGAGAGTGGTATTTGACTAGTATTAATACACGGATTACAATGGGAACATCATGTATAGTCATAAACACTATGTACAAGCATCATAGCATGTTCTAGAGCTATTGGTTGGTGATATTCACATTGGTTCATGAGTTGTAAGTAGCTTAATGCACTGTGATAGAACATAAAACCATAACATAGACTTTCCTTTTGAAGAATGTGAGCTTGGCTAAGCTCCTTAATCGCTCCAAGAGATGAGTGATGGTCCAACTAAGATTGTTGGTGAAAATCTTAAGAGCAACAACTTCCGGATTTAGAAGTATCACATGAAAAACTTCTTGAAAGGTAAAGGGCTTTGGAATTTGTTGATAGGTGAGGAGATTGAGCGAAGAAATCGAGCAATTAATGCAAATCCAGAATGACTAACAACACATAGGAACTAGGCAAAAAGAGTATTGAAGAAGGTGTTGCATTATTTCTAGACTTGTGTGATAGATGGAATGTTATGTCATATCCAGGATTCAGACAATCCCAAGGTTGTATGGGATACATTGGTGAAGTTGTACGACACAAATACTCAACCAAAGGAGATGCAATTGAAACAACAAAAGATACATAGTGTGATATATATTAATAGAGGAACATAAATGATTATATACAGGAGATTAAAGGATGTTTAGATGCACTTGCATATATTGGTGCACCTATGGAAGATGATGATTTGGTTTCTATTACATTGAATGTTATGGGAAAATATTACAAGGCATTTAAAACCTTTATCAAGGTTACAGGTGGTGATCCCCTAGATTTTGATGAGTTGGTCTCTTTGCTTATTGTTGGGGAAATGAAGCTTAGACTAGGTGCATCATCTAGTGCTAGTGGTCATGTAAGGGACCAAGAATTTTACACTCAAAGAGATTATAGAGGCCAGGGGAGATCTAGTTTGAGAGGGTGTACAGGTGGCCATGGTTGGCATGATAGGCCCCTCTTACAACAATAAGCCTATTCATAGCCATGATTTGGTGCATGTGGTGGTAGAGGTTTTTACCCTCATGCTAGTGGGAGACCTAGATCTTCTGGTAGAACTCGTTGGTAACCACAACAACAGAATATACATGGCATTGAGTATCACTATTGTGGTAAAACTGGAAATATGGCTAGAGATTGTTACAAAAAGTAGAATGATATTTGTGGTGGTAGAGTGTAACATGGTAACTATGCATCATCTAGCCATGAGGGACATATAGATCATTTGTTTGCTATGAGACATGTGATGGGCACTATGAGTTCACGTAAAGAGAGTCATGAAACATGTTATATGGATTCAGGTGCGCCAAACCACATGACATGCCATTGAGAATGGTTTAATAACATGATGCTAACATAAACTCAAGGATATGTTGCCACTAGTTATGATACGTGACATCTTATTATGCATGTTGGTAGTGTACCATTGAGGATACATGATGGTAGAGTGAAAAGCATGTCTGAGGTGTTGTATGTCCCATCTTTTAAAAAGAGTTTGGCATTAGTTAGACAAATAGTAGAACAAGGACTACAAGTGAGATATTTGGGGTCCTACTCAAACATAACCAATAAATGGGAGCAGATACTACATTATATTTACTAATAATTTTAGGAGGATGGCATGGATTTACTTCTTGAAATAGAAGAGTAAAGCATTGGGAAAGTTTAAAGAGTTTATAGCACTTGTGGAGAAGGAATATGGTCAATGGATCAAATGTTTCAGGATAGACAGTGGTAAGTATACCTCACATACATTTGATGGGTTCAAGGAGTGCTCGTAGTGATCCAGAGCCATTGACAAGGTCATAAAGGGTGATGATATATTCAATACAAAGATTCAAACACAGTGGGGATGCTATGTATTATGCGTAAATGACATATATGGTTAAGCATGTGGAGCTTTCTTGCTTTGATGAGGCTATTTGGTAATAAAGCATGGGACAAATCTCTCAATGAAGATATGGATACCTTGGTATTATGCGTAAATGACATATATGGTTAAGCATGTGGAGCTTTCTTGCTTTGATGAGGCTATTTGGTAATAAAGCATGGGACAAATCTCTCAATGAAGATATGGATACCTTGGTACATAATGATACATGGGATTTTATTAAGTTACAAAACGCAAAGAATGTTATTGGAAGTAAATGGGTTTACAAAGCCAAATGCAAGTCAGATGGATCCGTGGAAAGGCTGGTCACTAAAGGTTATGCTTAAACACATGGACTTGATTATGATGAGACATTCAACCTAGTGGGGCTAAAATGGCTACAGTAAGATCTGTGATTTCATTGGCTACATCTAAAGATTTAGAATCACATCAAATGAATGTCAAGAACACATTCTTGATTGGAGAGTTGCAAGAAGAAGTTTTTATGGAGCAGCCATAAGGTTATGTACACCTATACTTTTTCACACATGAAGAAAGCGTTATATGGTTTGTAGGAAGCACCACAAGCATGGAATGATAGGATTAGCAGATATCTCATAAGCATTGGATCTCATTTGGGAAATTTAGATTCTTCACTATATGTGAAGAAGCTAGACAATGGTATGATGGTGATTGTTATTTTTGTGGATGACTTCATAGTCATAGCTGGTGATTGTGGGAGTGAAATTGCTAGCATGAAGGTATCATTAAGTAGCCAATTTGAAATGAAACATTCGGGAGAATTGAGATTGTTTCTTGGGATTAATATTATCATGACATCACATGGTGGTGCAAATGCAATATGCCTTAGATATATTGGCAAAGTATGGCATGATAGGATGCAAGCCTATGGAAACACCATTGGATTAGAACATAAAGCTAAGAGTTGATCTTGATGATGTTACTATGTTCAAGAATATGGTTGGAAGCTTGATTTACTTGACCATTACTAGTCCAGATTTATGTTATATAGTGGGACTAGTTAGTCAATTTATGCAAAGTCTCTGGAAGCCACATTTGGATGCTATTAGGAGGATCATAAGATATGTGAAGACCATGCGTTATAGTTTATTTGATGATCATGGAAAGGATTTTTAGAAAATATGTGATCTAGCATCCATTCTTAGTGTGATATTCTTAGTGATACCTTAAAGTATCTTGTTCTAAGGTTAGAAGGCTCATTTACTAGAGTAAGTGAGTGTAAGTCTTGTAGATACTTCTAAGGTTAGAAGGCTCATTTACTAGAGTAAGTGAGTGTAAGTCTTGTAGATACTTTACTATAATTGAGGCATCACCTTTTAGGTCAGTCTAGCGAGAAATCTAAGGGATGTGGAGAGATTTTTGGGCCCTAGGCACCTCCTTCTCCTCCTGATCCTATATAAACAAGGTCTACTACTCACACTTTAGGCTAACTAGAGAGCTAACTGGAGAGTGTAATGTCCATGCTTTGTGTACTTGCTTAGTGATTAATATACTAAGTGGTATTTTGTGGAAATAATATCCTCTTTGCATTTTCCATTAGCTTATGTTTATGTGATGCTTGTCGTGACCTTGATTACACTCTATTGCTCATTGGTTACATCTTATTATTATCTAAGTGGTGACATGTGTTGCTCTAGTGGTGTGAGTTTATATATGTGATGATCATTTCCATTTCGTCATTCATTCATTAAGCTCACACCATGTCTTTTAACATGGTATCAAAGCTCCTTTCTATGGGAGTGTAATCATTCATGTGTTGGTAGGGTATATCTTTGTGATTGTGGGTTTATGTGTGATTTGTTCACAAGCATTTTTCCTCGTTTTTTAAGAGTGTGCATTAGTTACTAAGTGGGCTATTTTCTTGCTTCAATTGAGTGGCATTTTTGGAGCATTAAGAGAGACAACATCCAAATCTCTTTGTGAGATTCTATGTGAACCTTGCTTTGTGCAACACGCTTTGTACTTTCTTCTCATTACATTGGTGTGGGTGTCACACACTAGTTTGAGGGAGGGGAATAGTTCTTTGTGAGTACATTTAGCAAATATTTGTATGATGGCATTCTCATTTCCTTAGTGTGTGGCAAATTGAGAGCCTTCTTCATTCACCTTGTGTGGCAAATTGAGAGCCTTCTTCATTCACCTTGTGTGAGACTCATTAAAATGAATTATGAGAAAGAGAGTTTGTTTGAGTGACTCTTGTGTGAGGCATTCATAAGTATGTAAAAGACAGACTTTCATTTTTTCAATTTTTGAGTGAGAGAGAGAGAGAGAGAGAGAGAGAGAGTCTTTCCATCCTCATTTCTGAGTGAGAGAGAGGAGTAAGAGGTAAGAGAGAGTCTTTCCATCCTCATTTCTGAGTGAGAGAGAGGAGAAAGAGAGAGTCTTTCCATCCTCATTTCTGAGTGAGAGAGAGTAGCGATCTTATCCAATGAATCCCAAATATGCCAAAATTATGAAAGAAGATATTGACAAACACATGGAGTGCAAATTTATCTATGAAACTAAACACTTATACAAGGTTTCACCCATTGTGCCCAAGAAAAATGAAAAACTTCGAGTGTGTGTTGATCTCAAGAAACACTATCCCGCATAGAGATCACTACCCCTTACCATATTCAGAATATGTGCTTATAAAAAATTCACATGCAAGGAGGCCTACAACTATCTAAATGGTTACACAAGCTACAATAAGATCTCTATTCCACCTGAGGATCAAGCTAAAGCTGCTTTTATCATTGAAGATGGTGTTTATGCCTACCATGTTATGCTATTTGGCCTAACCAATGCACCAAACACATTTCAAAGACTCATGAACACTGCATTTCAATATTTTCTAAGTAATTCCTTGTAATATTTCTTAGATTATATATGCATTCATTAGTAATGGAAGGAGCATTTATCTTGCTTACAAAAGGTATTTGAAAGAAGTAGACTTTATCACATATCTCTAAACCCGTTTAAATACCAATTCTAGGTTAAACACGAAGTCATCTCTTAAGACATATAGCATCCAGAAAGGGATTTTCACATACGAGATTAAAGTTAAAATTTTCTTGGAGTTACACCCACTAAAAAACTAGAAGGGAGTCCAAAGGTATATGGGACATATATGTAGGGTACTATAAGTGATTTATTCTCTTCTATGCCGAGATTGCATGCCCCTTGTACAAGCTTCTCATCATCTTTGAGTGGACATAAGAATGCCTAAAATCCTATTATATATAAAATCAAGCTTTGGCTAGCACTTCCATGTTATGAGTGCCAAGCTGGGATGTTATCTTCCATGTGTATATTGATGCTTCTAACATCTTTGCCCATTGGTGGAGTTTGGATGTGTCCTAGCTTAGCTAAGTGAACGTAAGCTGGACTACCCTATTAGTTTTGTAAGTCAACTTGACAAGGATGAGATGAATTATATACCACCATGGAGCATGAAGGTTTAGGAATGGTATATGCCATGAAGAAATTTCGACATTACATTTTAGCTATAGTAAATTTATTTTCTACGTTGATCATGAAGACTTGCTATACCTTGTCAATAAACTTTTCTCCACAAGGAGAATCACCAGGTGGTTGTTGATTCTTCTTGAATTTTGCTTCATAGTGGTTGTAAGGCTTGGAAAAAATCATGTCATAATTGATCATCTATCTTGCGTACCTAATGGAGGCACCAATTGGAGTACATATGATGATTTACCTAACGCTACACTATTCAAGGTCGAGGGTATACTACAGTGGAGTAAGAAAATTGTTAATGTCTTAGTTAATGGTTTTTCAGAGAGAAAAAAGATAAGGCAAGATCTAGTAAGGAGGTTGCTTAAAGAAGGAGAACGTTACTAATTGATTGCTGGAACTCTTTATAGAGAAGATGAAACGATGACACATTGAGGCGGCCTTGCCCTAGGGAGGATCAATACCTATACATCATCAACAAGCACACCACAAGGGGCAGCTGGTGCACACTTTTTAATAGCTGTTACTACCAAGAAAATACTCCAATCGAGTATTGGTAGCCCGCACTCTTCAAAGATTATGCACTATTTGTTAGAGGATGTGATGAGTGAAAAACCACAAAACCCTTACACCCTATTAAAGTTCTAGAACCCTTCATGAAATGGGGAATTCATTTTTGGGACCCATCAATTTGATTGCATGTAGAACCCAAGAAACGTACATTTTAATAGCTATAGATTATGTCACAAAATGGACCAAAGCAAGAACTTCAAGAAAAGTGAATGATGTGGCTACAAGTGAGTTTCTTTATGAGAATATTATTACCCGCTTTCGGTTGTCCTTTTGAGCTAGTGAGTGACTAAGGGAAACATTTTATAAATGATATAACCAACATCTCACCACAATGTTCGTGATCTCACACCACAACTCCACTCCATACTACTGTGACATGAAAAATTGATATCTTTCGTTTTCAATTTTGTGCATATTTTGATGGTTTCTCAATGGTAATAAGGTGGAAGCTTGTCCAAGAAGATTGCGGCGCCCACAATGGAATAATGGCGTGGTGATGCGGCGGTTTGGCGGCTACCTTGATAATAGCATTCTATCTTCAAATATAATGGTTTTGCTTGATTTACGGTGCACACATTGTAAATGCCACAAGTACTTTGGTATGGTAGATAGGCTAGTGATGTGGAAAATAAAAGTGGGCCTCCATGCTCACATGGATTTTAATTGTATTATTAATATGGTATTCACCCATAAGGCTACAAAATAGGGAGTGTGGAAGGCATGTGGAGGAGTGTGTGTAGGTGCATAATTGGGAAAGATTCTTCTAGAATGCCTACATGGAAGAGGAGAATTCCGCCATGTGTAAGTGGGATCTCCCACCTACATGCCACTTAGACTTGGCTACTATCTCATCACACTCTCAAAGTCAAAAAGTCTTCAATTTAATAATTAATACAAGACTTAGCCTAAGAGGACAATTGATGGTGACATCTACCCTTATGTCATTGAAGGGTTGAAGATTTTTATGTTGTAATTTGTAACAATGGAAGAGAGGGTGATTCTCCACCTATAAAAGGAGCCCACTCTCCCTTTCAAATCAAAAGGAATGAGCCTCCTCAATTTAGCATTTTGTGTCATTGCCACTCTCTTATCTTTCAAACCCTTATTCAAACACTCTCTTTACATGTGTATCTCATTTAGCATTAGCTCCTCATGCTTAACCTAATTTTGGACCTCTTTGATGATTAATGATAAGTGGGATAAGGAGTTATTATCTTGGTGGGCCTGTGACTTCTCAAGGTAGCCCTTGCCTTATTGCCGCCCTCCTTTAATGGAGGTACCAATGGTTTTAGCGGTAATGAGTATGCGGAAAGACTTTGGGGACCATAAGTAAATCTTTACAATTGTTCGCTGAGCAATGTTAACCCTTACCCTCTAGCTTGAATCATGAAGGAGATGAAAGGCAAGAGGCTATGTGAAAATTGAGGTTTCATGCAAAGAGAGGGAAGTGCAGTTTTTGTGGTCCAATACCCAAATTTCAATCGGTAATTACTCATCACTCGGGTATTGTTTTCTAAAATTGATCATATGACTAGGAAGCTCTTTATATGCTCTTTCCACTCATGTAACTAATTTCTTAATCCCTTACTTCATTTATGATCAGAATCTCTCCCAAAGTTGCTATTTTTTAGGCGAATTTTGGGAGTTTTATAGTCTTGTAGTAAAATGCTTCATAACTTTTCTCTCGGTTTCCCGTTTCATGAATCTCTCTTCAAGCTCTACGCACCTATGTTATCCTCTTTTGCACAGTCTATGTGGATTTATAACTACAATTCTCTGTGTATCTCTATTTTTATAGACTTTTGGCCATTCTTTCTTCTTAATAATGATTAATTCCTCCTAATCTCTTATCAAAAGGCAAAATCTCATGTGTCTTATCCTCTTGTAAGTGATTTCTATATTCTTTTGCTTTAATATATTCCGTCCAAATCGCCCAATTCGAACGGATGGACCTTACCAACACTACAAGACAATGCTGCCATACACGCATTTCATACACGCGATAAATTACGAACGCGTGTATGGTCGCGCTTGTATTTGAATAAAATCGGGCGCGTGTATTTTTGCATTTAAGTTCGCGTGTATATTTGCATTTATCAACGCGTGTATAAATGCGTTTATATACACGCAGTAATACACGCATAAATACACGATAATATTTACGGGATGATACTCGCTATTATACACGGATAAATACACGCTACTATACACGGATTAATACACGCATGGCAGAGAAAAACTGAAAAAAAATTCCTTAACAAAATTAAAAACTATTTTCCTTAAACCATCTCATAGTACATTACAGTATACATCATTACACAATCCCACTACATGCATTTACAACAATGAAATATATTCAAAAATAAATCATGCATATGAGATGATAGAAATGTCATCAATTTAGAACATACAGTGACGGATTGGTCAGGGTTCGATCTCATCTTCAATAAGATCCATCCTTGCCAAACGATCAACATCAATATCCATTTGATCAATTGGTAAGGCTACGATTAAATTTATTCCACTATCGATATTCTGTACTCCATTGATAATGGTATCGATGTCCTGATCATCCTCATCAACATCACCATCATCTTCAATGGTAGGGTCATTCTCATGATCATGAGAAATGGCATGCTCATCCTCATTATCACGATCATCTCTTATTTCTTGATCATCGATCACAACATCTTCAATGGCATATTGTTCGACGTCATCTTCATTGCGGCTTGTTACATCCTCCATATGCTCCATATCAGTGAATGTATTATACATCACTTTGGAACGTGGTGCAATAGGGATGACGTACCACCATTTGATGTCATGCACCATTGGTAGATATATAACCTACTCAAATACACACAGTACAGTAATTAATTAGCATATCAAAAGTCAAGGGGTACGCGAGCTTAGATATATATGTACATGAAACACATTAGTAAAAAAATGCATACTTGCTCACATTGTTGTGGCAATACGAGCCTATCTTTCTTTGTTTGCCAGAACTTTGTAGAGTCAATAGTTACATATCCACTTGCATGGCGTTTTATCGTTGCATCAGGCCCTTTTTCCACCACGTTCATTTGCCATTTGACATCCAAAACATACACAAAGAAGCGACGAAAGTCAAGCCTAAATATGTCTTGGATTATGCCACAATAATCATCCATTTTTCCATTAGCTCCCTCAAAGCTACTAATGACACCGCAATCTTGTGTATTTCTCTTTTCATCAATTCTTTCTGTTCGAAAATGCTTGCCTTCACACCATATAGCATTGAACATAGTGCACTGGACCAAAATAGAAGCAATATTTGTGTAAGCAATTGGAATAAATATTAAAAGCAAATCACTTACAACTAATGCAAAACATTAGTTCTATGTACCTTTGACATGCATCCTCGTGCATACTCCCATTCTTCCGCGGTGATATGCAGCCCCTCGTCGCTCTCTGCTCTCTCCATTTCCTCATGCAACCAATCAACATGGATATCATTCGGAAGTGTTGCTAGATGCTTAGGGTACGCCTTCCGAGAGCCATGTTGCCTCCGAAAGAGAGCTCTTTCTGCTTGCCTTTTTGTCTTTGCATCCTCATATCTTGTAACCCATCTGCTCATCACATCACTATTAAGGATACAAGTGAAATTGAGATCATCAATCAATGTTCTGTCAATTACTTTACTCTGTCCTTTTCCTTGAGGCACAATAGAGGTCATCCTCAAGTCCTCTTCATTGCTCCATAGTCGTGGCAAAGAGCTGTCCACCTGACCAAGAAATTCTGAAATATATACAAGAGACTCTTGTATCAACCAACCCTCAGCCATGCTTCCTTCAGGCCTTGCACTTTGCCTCACAAAGTCTTTTAAGGTCTTCATGAAGCGCTCTAGGAAGAACATCCAACGTGCATGCACAGTACCACATAAAGCAATTTCGTCCACTAAATGCACAATGAGATGTAGTTGACTTGTGAGAATGGTTCGCGGAAAAGTCTCCTCTACCACATAAGAGCACATTTATGGTTTATGGCATTACAAAATTTAATTTCAACGTACGTACAAGACTTGGAAAACACTTACTTGAAGCAGCTTGTGCCAATCGTGGGACTTCAACCCATATAGTTGCTCAACGCCTCTTTTCTTAGTGGTTGTAAAGGCTCCCTTCAATGATCTCATGCATCCAGTGGGAGTACGCAAAGTGATGATGGCCTGCTTTACCTGCTTCTCCTCTTTCTTTGATATCATCCATGGTGCAGGCGGAAGACGAACGTGCCCACCCACCTCTCGTGGCCAAGCTTGACGCATACGTCCTGCGACCCGCAAGTCCTCACGTACGCTAACATTGTCTCGTTTACCAGTAATATGTTCCCAAATACCAGATCCCACATTCTTGAAGATGTGCATGGGATCAAGAAGATGGTTGATCTTAAGATGGGTCCAATATGGCAGCCGGAAAAAAATAGAGTACCTGCACAAGGGATTGCTCTATGTGACCTTTAATCCAATTAGAGACTACACAAAACAAGATTGAAAAAACATCACTATACCTGTTCATGCCATCTGGAGGAAGAATAGTTGTAGACTCCCAAATACGCTTCCAATCTTTTGCACGAAGTGTTTGTGGAGGAATGTTACTCTTACTAGCAACATATTTAGGATGATCTGAGGGGAGAAATCGATGATGATTATCGAATATAGTCTTACACAAACCATCAGCATACTCATGTACTAACGAAGGGCCACAAACAGGACATGCATGTTTACCCGATGTTTTCAAACCTGTTAAAATATAAATAAAAGTTAGAATAATAAATTCAAACCGTCTAATTAATATATATAGCCAATAGTAATAGAGTAGGGAGGTAATTAGAATTCTTACCAGAACAATCGCTGTATCCTGGAAAGTCATGCATTGTCCACATCAACACTGCTTTTAAGTCGAAGTGTCGAGAGGAGGGAGGCCTACTAATGTCCACCACCGCAACACCTCTCCATAGTTCCTCCAACTCATCAATCAGTGGTTCAAGATAAACATCCATATGCTTGACTTTATGTTTCCCTGGAATTAGAAGGGATAACATAAGATGTCCCTTCTTGATCGCCATTGATGGTGGAAGGTTGTAATTCACCAGCACAACTGGCCACACGCTGTATGCGGTGCTTTTGAAACCAAATGGATTCACTCCATCCATACCCAGGCCAAGTCTCAAGTTTCTGGGCTCTGTTTTAAAGCTGGGCCACTCATCTTCAATATGCTTCCAAGCAGGAGTGTTTGCAGGAATTCTCCACATGCCATCATCCGATCGATGTGAGGAATGCCATGACATGAGCTCTGCTATAGATTTGCACTTGAACATGTGTTTGATGCGAGGAATTATAGGAAAGTGTCGCAAGACTTTACGAGGTACATCAAAACTCTTCATATCTGTTCTGTACCTTGCTTCACCACAAGTGGGACATGTCAGAGCCTCCTTATGCGTCCCACGAAAGAGAATGCAATCATTGACGCATGCATGTATTTTATCATAATCCAGTCCTCCAAGAGATGTCACATAGCGCCTCGCTATGTCTCTTGAGGTGGGTAGTCTATTTTCCTTTGGAAGCATGTTTGACAATAGCCTGCATCCAATATCATCAATTATAATTAGTCTTAAATCCTAAACCTTAAACCACTAATTCAAATTTATAAGTTAGAATGCTTACTTCAACAATGCGTCAAGACTTGCATTGCTCCATCCATAAACTGTTTGTATATTAAGTAGTTCAAGTGAAGCACGTAAAACTGAGAATGTGCACCCTTCAAACATCGGTGTCGATGAAGCTTTATAAAGATGCTCTTGTTCCATATCATCGTCGTCCATACCTTTGGGATCATCCTTAAAAAGATTCCGCACCATATCATCAAGCACCTCCTCTTCCACAACTTCGTGGGGTGCAGGGCTATTGTCGTCCCTTTCCCACTCATCTCTGACAATAGATCCCGAAGCTCCAGCATCATCTCGTCGACGCTTTACGTGCTCTCGTCGCGCGTAGGGTACCATGTTAGGGTGTGGTACTGCATCCTGCTTCAATTTATCAAATTATATGTTACAACTCTATTAATTTAATTTGGATACCATGAGTCATTTGAATATCATCAATTTACATCTACTCACCTCTAAACCTGTTTGATTCCATTCTCCATACATGGAGATGTGATTCAAGGTAATTCGACGTGCTCGTACAATGCATCCTTGACATCGATTACACATACATTTGATCCGTTGTCCCAACCACACATCGCGATTACGATGACGCATTGTCTCATCTTCCCCAGAACTGCTTGAAGAGGTTGATGACATCCTGTGTACAAATCAGAAAACACAAACTCATTATATATTTTTAATGAAAGCACAAAATCGCGTGTATTCACGCGGCTATCTCCTAAAATTTGCGTGTATTAACGCGGCTAATTCCTAAAAAACGCGTGTATTCACGCAGCTAATTTCTGCAAAACGCGTGTATCAACGCAGCTAAAAGCATATACACGCGAATATACCTGCGTTCATAAACGCGAATATAAACGCGACGGCATATTTAAACTAAAAATAGCCCGCCTTCTCCAAATATAGATTTTGAACTTAGAAATCAACAGTACATGCGTTTTCGCCTGTTTTCGCCTCTTCCAACAGCAAGGAGGGAGCAGAGAAAGGAGCACACACACGGGAGAAGGAGGGAGCAGAGAAGGAGCAGAGAGGACTCACTTTTTCAGAGGTGAGTCACTTTGTCCTGTGCCTTGTCTCTTTTTGTCAGATTTGTTTACTTTGCTCTTTGGTACAAACAAGTGCAATGGCTAGAAATCATAATAAATGATTAAGTACCCTTGCCTTTAGTATTTCTTCGCGATGGAAGCCTCCAAAACAGTCCCCAACAGCCGATATTCTTCATGGGGTTGCTGCATCCTGACAGGGGCGACAATGGCTGGTCCTTTTATCAGGACATTCTGTCTTTGTCGGGGGGTCGGTCTTTTCGAGAAAGTTTTTTCGCAGGTCGCGTGTAAAAACGCGTGTAGGAGTGCGTGTAACCTGTCTGCAGAGTTTTTTCACGCGCAGATACACGCGTTTTTGGCCGGGTGTATACACGCGTTTTTTGACGGGTGTATACACGCGTTTCTGCAGACAAAAAACTGCGGCGTTTCAGATTTCATGGTTTGCAGGCAATTGACTTGTGTAATGACAATGTGTGAGTCAAGAGACAGCCCATGATGTACATGATGATGTTTGTTGCAGGTTCTTTATGGATATTCCAGGTTCATCCGATCCATTTGCGTACAGCAATTGGTTGATGGAGATGATGAATCACTTTGGGCGCCAACCTGGTCCGGTTGAGCTTACAGAGTATATGTATGCCCATCCCCCTCCTTCCCTGCCTGGTGTCTATACCCCTATCGCGAGTATCCAGGGCACTCCAGTGCCGTCTATTCCTCCGAGTCCGACGAGACGGCATGCAGCTTCTCCTCTTCCACGTCCACCGAGGAGACATACCTCGTCCCAGACACACTCACGTACACCCTCACAGCCACCATCACGTGCTCCCTCAGAGCCACCGTCACGTCAGGGCTCACAGCCACCGTCACGTAGACAATCCCCAAGTCGTGACTCCACCCGCAGCAGTAGGAAGAGTGGGAGCAGTGGAGGATGCGGCGGGTGCTTTGGTGGGGGAGGTGGGGGAGGTGGGGGAGGTAGTAGAGCACGCGGTGAGAGAGGAGATAGAGGGAGAAGAGTTAGAGGAGACAGTTCGGAAGAGGAGGAGATGAGAGAGATGGAGAGAGTGGTTTACTATGATGTGACGGATAGGGGCGGGATAGTGATGGATGCGAGGGGGAGGGAGGTAATGGAGTACATGCGTGGGGTAGTATCAAACTCATATAGAAATTGTTTTATTAAATTTAAAGATCAAAATAGCCGATTAGTTGGGGAGGTGATAGAGGCTGTACATAGTCGGTACCCCAATCCCCCACATGCTACATTCTCGGATGTATGGGGAAGGACGCGAATAAGGGAGATCTTAAGTAATAAAAGATCTCACCTTAAAAAACTCGCGTATGATGACCGGCTAAATGTAGCTGCGGGTGGCTATCCTGCCGAGAAACCTGCCACTGCGCACAAACGCGAGTGGAAGGAGGCAAAGAAACGAGCAGAGGGTGGCGTGAAGAGCAGGCAGCATGTGGAGGCACGACGGATCCAGATGGAGACCGTTGGATCTTCGCATTTTGGATCTGGCGGCGTCGAGTCATGGGAGGCAGAGTTCGTAAGTATCCTGCCACTTTATTTGATTGTTTACTTAATTCATTGATTCTATGAATTGTTTTAATCTTACAAATTGTGTTGATTATGATACAGCGACGGGTTACGGGGAGGAAGCCCACAACCCATGATACTGCGTATGCTCGCCGGCATAGCAGACGTGACACGTGGGCCATCTTCAGAGCCGAGGGACGTATTACGGACGCGCAGTTTGAGTTGGCCATGAGACCATACGGTCGACAGGTACTTGAAAATTCGTAACGAATGGTTTTGGTTTATTGAATTGCATATATATATACTTATATACTATATATTACTTGAACAGGCACAAGCTGCTGATGATCCACCGGCCGCTGCAGAGGGTGGACATGAGCACTACTCCTCGGACATTCCGACCGATGCGAGCTCATCTGAGCATGGGGGGAGCACCGAGTCATCATCTGGGTCTGAGTAGTACTCGTACTCACGTCAGCGTGACACATGTTGTTGTCGCTACCATGTTGAGTTCAATCTTTTTTATGATGTGTTCCGTTCTCTTAGTGGGCATAGAGAGTTGCCTCGTAGTCCACGTGATTTCATCCACTCTCTTTTGTGTGCACGCACGGAGGATGCCCAGTTCCATAGGATGCCTTGTGTGGAGAGCAATTGCACATCATGTGGTTCACTTGCACATCTACAGATGGTAGATCTTGATGCAAGTGACCAAGAGATAGTGGCATGGCAACGTTATGAGTATGTGACACACCAGCTCCAGAGTGGTGGACAGTCCAGGAAGTTGCAGCTCGTGGACAAACATACACCACGTTGTCACTTCACAGCCACATTTAGGGAGCAGATCTACCCCTACATACGGCACAGTCATTGTGCCAAGTGGCAGGATCGTCAGTTCCGAGCATGCCTAGCAGAGTTTCCTATTGGTGTGGTCGTCTCTGTGATTGATTTTGCAGAGAACTACACTTTCACACCTTTTCAGGAGATACAATCTGAGTATTACTTCTCAGAGCAGGTAATGGTTATATTTTGTACTATTTGTTTTATGTTTGAGCTTCATTACTTAATTGATTTTTTGTGTCCTAAACGTATGTATTGCTTCCCTCACCAGGTTGCTATTTTGGTCCACATTAGCTATCGACATGCAGAGGCTCATGTAGATGGGATAGCGAGTACCCCCGAGACCCGTGTCATTATTCGAGAGTATCATTTCTATATCAGTGATGATCGTTCACATGATGCACATTTTGTGCAACACTGCTTTCGTCTCCATGACGATTTTTTAGGAGATTGTGGGATCAGACATGTCCAGCGATGGGTTTGGTCGGATGGTTGTGGCGCACAGTTCAAGTCATCACGTCAATTCTATTGGCTCTACAGGTTGTACTTATGGCTTTCTTACATTTTCAATTAAACTAAATTCACTAGAACATCTTAAAGAAAACAATAACTAAGACTATCTTTTATGGATTTATAGGTGGCATGTGCAGTCTAGTATCCCAGTGATTTGGTCATGCTTTGAGACTGGTCACGGGAAGGGTGAGCATGATGGTGCAGGCGCGTGTGTGAAACGTGCCTTGAGGCGTCATCAGCTGCGACAGGATGCTCAGCGGTTCAGAGATGCGGGCCACGTAGTCGAGTGGTGCTCCCAACATTTGTGTGGGAGTGCAGCATCATCGTACCCCAGACGTGATGCTCGGATTGTCAGGAGATTTTTTTGGCATGTGGATGGTGGCACGATTGACCGCAGAGCCTCCCATGATTGTGACACAGTACCTGGCACCTTGGGCTTACATTCCATCAGGAGCACGTGCATGGCGGCCCCCACGATTTACACACGACGGTTTGCATGCTTCTGTGGAGCATGTATGGATGGCGATTGGTCACATTGTGCCTCGAGAGGATGGGCAGATGCATGGATACAGACATTCCTCTCCCCCGAGCATCCTTCACATCCAGTGGTGTCTGTTGAGCACACAGGTCCTGCGTTCATGGTCAGTTATGATGACCTGACAGATTTGCTACAGGAGGGTGATGTATTTGCTGTTATTGCCAGTGAGGGAAACAGCGAGGGAGTAGACTACTATCTGATGAGTTGCACTAGGCCAAAGTGCATGCTTGACCAGGATACAGTGGATGATCATGGGTTTTCTTATGACGCCCATAGCATGATTGTGGCAGGCCGGTTCTACCAGCAGATTCGACTTCATCGGGGGAGTCTTGAGTTCCAGCAGTGGAAGTGGGAGTTAGAGGCATTTCAGTTCTCTCATCTAGTGGTTGCTACCAGGCTCACTCTTGTTCGAGTACAGAGCCGAAAACACAGTTCTCACCCTTGTTTTCGGCTTCGAGTGGATGACCATGAGAGCATTCTAGAGCAGTTGAGAGCTAGAGAGGGTGCTGCTGACTAGATCTCTATCTTGATAGTGACTAAACTCAGACTAGCTGGGTTAGCTCACTTACATTGTACTTAGATTTTTGGGCAGTGACTAACCTCAGACTAGCTGGGGTAGCTCATTTTCATTCTGATGTACTTATTTGATGTTTATATCATTATGAGTTTTCTCATTATTGAGTATCATTACATTTTAGTTGATGTTCTTGATTTTATTATATTTTTTAACACTTTGGCTATCATATTGTTTGTTGAAAATCTCCATGCCATCGTACCCAAACATGCTCCGATGGGGACCAAACTTTGCAAGCATGTGGGGGAGGCCCACCCCCACACGCTTGCAAAGTTTGGTCCCCATCGGAGCATGTTTGGGTACGATGGTATGGGGAAGGCCCGGATTTTCCATGGCCTCTTAAGCACCAAGAGACTTGAAAAAACCGCACTGGGCGCCGATTGCCAACCCAAACATGCTCCGATGGGGACCAAACTTTGCAAGCATGTGGGGGGGGCCCACCCCCACACGCTTGCAAAGTTTGGTCCCCATCGGAGCATGTGTTGGGTACGATGGTATGGGGAAGGCCCGGATTTTCCATGGCCTCTTAAGCACCAAGAGACTTGAAAAAACCGCACTGGGCGCCCATTGCCAACCCAAACATGCTCCGATGGGGACCAAACTTTGCAAGCATGTGGGGGGGGCCCACCCCCACACGCTTGCAAAGTTTGGTCCCCATCGGAGCATGTTTGGGTACGATGGTATGGGGAAGGCCCGGATTTTCCATGGCCTCTTAAGCACCAAGAGACTTGAAAAAACCGCACTGGGCGCCCATTGCCAACCCAAACATGCTCCGATGGGGACCAAACTTTGCAAGCATGTGGGGGAGGCCCACCCCCACACGCTTGCAAAGTTTGGTCCCCATCGGAGCATGTTTGGGTACGATGGTATGGGGAAGGCCCGGATTTTCCATGGCCTCTTAAGCACCAAGAGACTTGAAAAAACCGCACTGGGCGCCGATTGCCAACCCAAACATGCTCCGATGGGGACCAAACTTTGCAAGCATGTGGGGGGGGCCCACCCCCACACGCTTGCAAAGTTTGGTCCCCATCGGAGCATGTTTGGGTACGATGGTATGGGGAAGGCCCGGATTTTCCATGGCCTCTTAAGCACCAAGAGACTTGAAAAAACCGCACTGGGCGCCCATTGCCAACCCAAACATGCTCCGATGGGGACCAAACTTTGCAAGCATGTGTTGGGGGGCCCACCCCCACACGCTTGCAAAGTTTGGTCCCCATCGGAGCATGTTTGGGTACGATGGTATGGGGAAGGCCCGGATTTTCCATGGCCTCTTAAGCACCAAGAGACTTGAAAAAACCGCACTGGGCGCCCATTGCCAACCCAAACATGCTCCGATGGGGACCAAACTTTGCAAGCATGTGGGGGGGGCCCACCCCCACACGCTTGCAAAGTTTGGTCCCCATCGGAGCATGTTTGGGTACGATGGTATGGGGAAGGCCCGGATTTTCCATGGCCTCTTAAGCACCAAGAGACTTGAAAAACCCGCACTGGGCACCCATTGCCAACCCAAACATGCTCCGATGGGGACCAAACTTTGCAAGCATGTGGGGGAGGCCCACCCCCACACGCTTGCAAAGTTTGGTCCCCATCGGAGCATGTTTGGGTACGATGGTATGGGGAAGGCCCGGATTTTCCATGGCCTCTTAAGCACCAAGAGACTTGAAAAAACCGCACTGGGCGCCGATTGCCAACCCAAACATGCTCCGATGGGGACCAAACTTTGCAAGCATGTGGGGGGGGCCCACCCCCACACGCTTGCAAAGTTTGGTCCCCATCGGAGCATGTGTTGGGTACGATGGTATGGGGAAGGCCCGGATTTTCCATGGCCTCTTAAGCACCAAGAGACTTGAAAAAACCGCACTGGGCGCCCATTGCCAACCCAAACATGCTCCGATGGGGACCAAACTTTGCAAGCATGTGGGGGGGGCCCACCCCCACACGCTTGCAAAGTTTGGTCCCCATCGGAGCATGTTTGGGTACGATGGTATGGGGAAGGCCCGGATTTTCCATGGCCTCTTAAGCACCAAGAGACTTGAAAAAACCGCACTGGGCGCCCATTGCCAACCCAAACATGCTCCGATGGGGACCAAACTTTGCAAGCATGTGGGGGAGGCCCACCCCCACACGCTTGCAAAGTTTGGTCCCCATCGGAGCATGTTTGGGTACGATGGTATGGGGAAGGCCCGGATTTTCCATGGCCTCTTAAGCACCAAGAGACTTGAAAAAACCGCACTGGGCGCCGATTGCCAACCCAAACATGCTCCGATGGGGACCAAACTTTGCAAGCGTGTGGGGGGGGCCCACCCCCACACGCTTGCAAAGTTTGGTCCCCATCGGAGCATGTTTGGGTACGATGGTATGGGGAAGGCCCGGATTTTCCATGGCCTCTTAAGCACCAAGAGACTTGAAAAAACCGCACTGGGCGCCCATTGCCAACCCAAACATGCTCCGATGGGGACCAAACTTTGCAAGCATGTGGGGGAGGCCCACCCCCACACGCTTGCAAAGTTTGGTCCCCATCGGAGCATGTTTGGGTACGATGGTATGGGGAAGGCCCGGATTTTCCATGGCCTCTTAAGCACCAAGAGACTTGAAAAAACCGCACTGGGCGCCGATTGCCAACCCAAACATGCTCCGATGGGGACCAAACTTTGCAAGCATGTGGGGGGGGCCCACCCCCACACGCTTGCAAAGTTTGGTCCCCATCGGAGCATGTTTGGGTACGATGGTATGGGGAAGGCCCGGATTTTCCATGGCCTCTTAAGCACCAAGAGACTTGAAAAAACCGCACTGGGCGCCCATTGCCAACCCAAACATGCTCCGATGGGGACCAAACTTTGCAAGCATGTGTTGGGGGGCCCACCCCCACACGCTTGCAAAGTTTGGTCCCCATCGGAGCATGTTTGGGTACGATGGTATGGGGAAGGCCCGGATTTTCCATGGCCTCTTAAGCACCAAGAGACTTGAAAAAACCGCACTGGGCGCCCATTGCCAACCCAAACATGCTCCGATGGGGACCAAACTTTGCAAGCATGTGGGGGGGGCCCACCCCCACACGCTTGCAAAGTTTGGTCCCCATCGGAGCATGTTTGGGTACGATGGTATGGGGAAGGCCCGGATTTTCCATGGCCTCTTAAGCACCAAGAGACTTGAAAGAACCGCACTGGGCGCCGATTGCCAACCCAAACATGCTCCGATGGGGACCAAACTTTGCAAGCATGTGGGGGGGGCCCACCCCCACATGCTTGCAAAGTTTGGTCCCCATCGGAGCATGTTTGGGTACGATGGTATGGGGAAGGCCCGGATTTTCCATGGCCTCTTAAGCACCAAGAGACTTGAAAAAACCGCACTGGGCGCCCATTGCCAACCCAAACATGCTCCGATGGGGACCAAACTTTGCAAGCATGTGGGGGGGGCCCACCCCCACATGCTTGCAAAGTTTGGTCCCCATCGGAGCATGTTTGGGTACGATGGTATGGGGAAGGCCCGGATTTTCCATGGCCTCTTAAGCACCAAGAGACTTGAAAAAACCGAACTGGGCGCCGATTGCCAACCCAAACATGCTCCGATGGGGACCAAACTTTGCAAGGATGTGGGGGGGGCCCACCCCCACATGCTTGCAAAGTTTGGTCCCCATCGGCGCATGTTTGGGTACGATGGTATGGGGAAGGCCCGGATTTTCCATGGCCTCTTAAGCACCAAGAGACTTGAAAAAACCGCACTGGGCGCCCATTGCCAACCCAAACATGCTCTGATGGGGACCAAACTTTGCAAGCATGTGGGGGGGGCCCACCCCCACATGCTTGCAAAATTTGGTCCCCATCGGAGCATGTTTGGGTACGATGGTATGGGGAAGGCCCGGATTTTCCATGGCCTCTTAAGCACCAAGAGACTTGAAAAACCCGCACTGGGCGCCGATTGCCAACCCAAACATGCTCTGATTGTGACCAAACTTTGCAAGCATGTGGGGGTGGGCCCCCCCCACATCCTTGCAAAGTTTGGTCCCCATCGGAGCATGTTTGGGTACGATGGTATGGGGAAGGCCCGGATTTTCCATGGCCTCTTAAGCACCAAGAGACTTGAAAAACCCGCACTGGGCGCCGATTGCCAACCCAAACATGCTCCGATGGGGACCAAACATTGCAAGCATTTGGGGGGGGCCCACCCCCACATGCTTGCAAAGTTTGGTCTCCATCGGAGCATGTTTGGGTACGATGGTATGGGGAAGGCCCGGATTTTCCATGGCCTCTTAAGCACCAAGAGACTTGAAAAACCCGCACTGGGCGCCGATTGCCAATCCAAACATGCTCCGATGGGGACCAAACTTTGCAAGCATGTGGGGGGGGCCCACCCCCACATCCTTGCAAAGTTTGGTCCCCATCGGAGCATGTTTGGGTACGATGGTATGGGGAAGGCCCGGATTTTCCATGGCCTCTTAAGCACCAAGAGACTTGAAAAAACCGCACTGGGCGCCCATTGCCAACCCAAACATGCTCCGATGGGGACCAAACTTTGCAAGCATGTGGGGGGGGCCCACCCCCACATGCTTGCAAAGTTTGGTCCCCATCGGAGCATGTTTGGGTACGATGGTATGGGGAAGGCCCGGATTTTCCATGGCCTCTTAAGCACCAAGAGACTTGAAAAACCCGCACTGGGCACCCATTGCCAACCCAAACATGCTCTGATTGTGACCAAACTTTGCAAGCATGTGGGGGTGGGCCCCCCCCACATCCTTGCAAAGTTTGGTCCCCATCGGAGCATGTTTGGGTACGATGGTATGGGGAAGGCCCGGATTTTCCATGGCCTCTTAAGCACCAAGAGACTTGAAAAACCCGCACTGGGCGCCGATTGCCAACCCAAACATGCTCCGATGGGGACCAAACATTGCAAGCATTTGGGGGGGGCCCACCCCCACATGCTTGCAAAGTTTGGTCTCCATCGGAGCATGTTTGGGTACGATGGTATGGGGAAGGCCCGGATTTTCCATGGCCTCTTAAGCACCAAGAGACTTGAAAAACCCGCACTGGGCGCCGATTGCCAATCCAAACATGCTCCGATGGGGACCAAACTTTGCAAGCATGTGGGGGGGGCCCACCCCCACATCCTTGCAAAGTTTGGTCCCCATCGGAGCATGTTTGGGTACGATGGTATGGGGAAGGCCCGGATTTTCCATGGCCTCTTAAGCACCAAGAGACTTGAAAAAACCGCACTGGGCGCCCATTGCCAACCCAAATATGCTCCGATGGGGACCAAACTTTGCAAGCATGTGGGGGTGGGCCACTTTGCAAGCATGTGGGGGGGGCCCACCCCCACATGCTTGCAAAGTTTGGTCCCCATCGGAGCATGTTTGGGTACGATGGTATGGGGAAGGCCCGGATTTTCCATGGCCTCTTAAGCACCAAGAGACTTGAAAAACCCGCACTGGGCGCCCATTGCCAACCCAAACATGCTCTGATTGTGACCAAACTTTGCAAGCATGTGGGGGTGGGCCCCCCCCACATCCTTGCAAAGTTTGGTCCCCATCGGAGCATGTTTGGGTACGATGGTATGGGGAAGGCCCGGATTTTCCATGGCCTCTTAAGCACCAAGAGACTTGAAAAACCCGCACTGGGCGCCGATTGCCAACCCAAACATGCTCCGATGGGGACCAAACATTGCAAGCATTTGGGGGGGGCCCACCCCCACATGCTTGCAAAGTTTGGTCTCCATCGGAGCATGTTTGGGTACGATGGTATGGGGAAGGCCCGGATTTTCCATGGCCTCTTAAGCACCAAGAGACTTGAAAAACCCGCACTGGGCGCCGATTGCCAATCCAAACATGCTCCGATGGGGACCAAACTTTCCAAGCATGTGGGGGGGGCCCACCCCCACATGCTTGCAAAGTTTGGTCCCCATCGGAGCATGTTTGTTGGGTACGATGGTATGGGGAAGGCCCGGATTTTCCATGGCCTCTTAAGCACCAAGAGACTTGAAAAACCCGCACTGGGCGCCGATTGCCAACCCAAACATGCTCTGATTGTGACCAAACTTTGCAAGCATTTGGGGGTGGGCCCCCCCACATCCTTGCAAAGTTTGGTCCCCATCGGAGCATGTTTGGGTACGATGGTATGGGGAAGGCCCGGATTTTCCATGGCCTCTTAAGCACCAAGAGACTTGAAAAACCCGCACTGGGCGCCCATTGCCAACCCAAACATGCTCTGATTGTGACCAAACTTTGCAAGCATGTGGGGGTGGGCCCCCCCCACATCCTTGCAAAGTTTGGTCCCCATCGGAGCATGTTTGGGTACGATGGTATGGGGAAGGCCCGGATTTTCCATGGCCTCTTAAGCACCAAGAGACTTGAAAAACCCACACTGGGCGCCGATTGCCAACCCAAACATGCTCCGATGGGGACCAAACATTGCAAGCATGTGGGGGGGGCCCACCCCCACATGCTTGCAAAGTTTGGTCTCCATCGGAGCATGTTTGGGTACGATGGTATGGGGAAGGCCCGGATTTTCCATGGCCTCTTAAGCACCAAGAGACTTGAAAAACCCGCACTGGGCGCCGATTGCCAATCCAAACATGCTCCGATGGGGACCAAACTTTGCAAGCATGTGGGGGGGGCCCACCCCCACATCCTTGCAAAGTTTGGTCCCCATCGGAGCATGTTTGGGTACGATGGTATTGGGAAGGCCCGGATTTTCCATGGCCTCTTAAGCACCAAGAGACTTGAAAAAACCGCACTGGGCGCCCATTGCCAACCCAAACATGCTCCGATGGGGACCAAACTTTGCAAGCATGTGGGGGTGGGCCCCCCACATGCTTGCAAAGTTTGGTCCCCATCGGAGCATGTTTGGGTTGGCAATGGGCGCCCAGTGCGGTTTTTTCAAGTCTCTTGGTGCTTAAGAGGCCATGGAAAATCCGAAGCACCAAGAGACTTGAAAAAACCGCACTGGGCGCCCATTGCCAACCCAAACATGCTCCGATGGGGACCAAACTTTGCAAGCATGTGGGGGGGGCCCACCCCCACATGCTTGCAAAGTTTGGTCCCCATCGGAGCATGTTTGGGTACGATGGTATGGGGAAGGCCCGGATTTTCCATGGCCTCTTAAGCACCAAGAGACTTGAAAAACCCGCACTGGGCGCCCATTGCCAACCCAAACATGCTCTGATTGTGACCAAACTTTGCAAGCATGTGGGGGTGGGCCCCCCCCACATCCTTGCAAAGTTTGGTCCCCATCGGAGCATGTTTGGGTACGATGGTATGGGAAGGCCCGGATTTTCCATGGCCTCTTAAGCACCAAGAGACTTGAAAAACCCGCACTGGGCGCCCATTGCCAACCCAAACATGCTCTGATTGTGACCAAACATTGCAAGCATTTGGGAGGGGCCCACCCCCACATGCTTGCAAAGTTTGGTCTCCATCGGAGCATGTTTGGGTACGATGGTATGGGGAAGGCCCGGATTTTCCATGGCCTCTTAAGCACCAAGAGACTTGAAAAACCCGCACTGGGCGCCGATTGCCAATCCAAACATGCTCCGATGGGGACCAAACTTTGCAAGCATGTGGGGGGGGCCCACCCCCACATGCTTGCAAAGTTTGGTCCCCATCGGAGCATGTTTGTTGGGTACGATGGTATGGGGAAGGCCCGGATTTTCCATGGCCTCTTAAGCACCAAGAGACTTGAAAAACCCGCACTGGGCGCCGATTGCCAACCCAAACATGCTCTGATTGTGACCAAACTTTGCAAGCATTTGGGGGGGGCCCACCCCCACACGCTTGCAAAGTTTGGTCCCCATCGGAGCATGTTTGGGTACGATGGTATGGGGAAGGCCCGGATTTTCCATGGCCTCTTAAGCACCAAGAGACTTGAAAAAACCGCACTGGGCGCCCATTGCCAACCCAAACATGCTCCGATGGGGACCAAACTTTGCAAGCATGTGGGGGGGGCCCACCCCCACATGCTTGCAAAGTTTGGTCCCCATCGGAGCATGTTTGGGTACGATGGCATGGAGATTTTCAACAAACAATATGATAGCAAAAGTGTTAAGAAATATAATAAAATCAAGAACATCAACTAAAATGTAATGATACTCAATAATGAGAAAACTCATAATGATATAAACATCAAATAAGTACATCAGAATGAAAATGAGCTACCCCAGCTAGCCTGAGGTTAGTCACTGCCCAAAAATCTAAGTACAATGTAAGTGAGCTAACCCAGCTAGTCTGAGTTTAGTCACTATCAACAGCAACCCAATCAAAATCGTCATCTCTAACTGCTGGTCGACGTGCGCGTCGAGGCTGCTGTGCACGTCGAGGAGGCTGTGCCGGCTGCGGGGGTCGTCGAATGTCTGCGGGGAGGTCTGCCTCAAAGGAAGGATCGTGAGCTGGTGCCGGTATACTCGGGAGCTCACGAGTCCCAAAAGCTGCTATGGCCCTCTCTCTCTCTCTGCGTCGTGCTAATGCAAGACGCCTCTGTCTGTACACCCAAAATCTATAATCTGCAATGGTGCGTGTCTGCCACTCTGCTCGTGTAAGCTCCTCTGCTGTAAGGACACGCTGCTCATGAGAAGCAGCACTGCTGCTAGCACCATCACCCGCTGTGCCACTAGGGCCAGCACCACCCACGCGCTCAAATGCTGTCACCTGGCTCTCATGTAGCACTCTCTGGTAAGCGTCGAACTCATGTGAGCTCCACTCTATCTCAGGAGGCACCTCAGGCTCCTGGGCTCTATCGTCGAAGGCGTCGAGTCCCAAGTGTTGGAATTAGGGTTGCAGGAATGCACACACAACTTCAAGAAGATGAGAAAGCTTGAGCACAACACAGTAGTGTATTATGAGTGCCAAAAATGAAAGATAACAAGCCCTAGAAGATAATGGGCGTATATACAATGCACGGGGGAAAAAACCTCCTAGTGAGGGAAAAAGTGCCCCGGCGGTCCTAAGTGTGTTCACACACATCACTACTATAATATGGTAACAAATCCCCCCTGGAGTGATGCGGTGAACAAGAGCTAGCACTCATGTATAGGGAAGTGTCTAGCTATGTGGACGAATCCACAAAAGGGAGTAAGCCCAAAGCTTTGCGAAAAGCTTCGAACTTCTCACGAGGCAGAGCCTTTGTGAAAAGGTCTGCAAGGTTATCCTGTGTTGGCACATAAGCCAAACTGATCTCTCCTGCAGAGAGTCTCTCCCTGACATAATGGTAGTGCACCTCAATGTGCTTCGTACGAGCATGGAACACTGGGTTCCGCGCAACTGCCAATGCGCTCTGACTGTCAGTGAAGATGGTGGTGGCAGATGGCTGCCCAACACCCAAATCAGCCATAAGGCGTCTGAGCCACACACACTCAACCGTAGCTGTGAAAGCTGCCCTGTACTCAGCTTCACAACTAGAAGTGGCCACAGTAGGCTGCTTCTTGCTCAACCATGATATGCATGAGCTTCCAAGCATGAAGCAAAAACCACTCGTGGACACGCGTGTGTCATAACAACCAGCCCAGTCAGAATCTGAAAAAGCATGTAAATCTGGCGGCAATGATCCCCCCTTGGGATAAAACAACCCAAGATGCCGAGTACCACTCAAATAGCGAAAGATACGCTTCACTGCCTGCCAATGCTTAATGCCTGGGCTATGCATAAATCTGCTCACCTGTGAGACTGCAAACTGAATGTCTGGCCTCGTAATGCATACATAAATGAGGCAACCAACAGCTGTTTGATAGAGTGTGACATCAAAGTGATCTCCAGCATCATGAAGACTCAACTTCAAACCTGTCTCCATTGGAGTAGCAATAGGCTTGCAGTCTTCAAGGCCAAATCTCCGCAACAATGTTTCAATATACTTTGTCTGACACAAAGCAATACCTCCATCACACTGCTTAAATTGTATCCCCAAATAATGATGCAAATGCCCCAAATCTGACATCTCAAAAGAGGCATTCAAATCAGCCTTAAAATCAGCAATATGATTCTCATTTGGTCCTGTGAGCAGCATGTCATCGACATAGAGAGCAATGATTAGATGTACACCATCCACACGTTTAACATACAAAGTGCTTTCTGTTGGACTATTCTGAAACCCATGTGCAGTCAAATATGCATGTATTTTTTCATACCAAGCTCGTGGAGCTTGCTTTAAACCATATAAAGCCTTTTTTAACCTGCACACTTTGTTTTCCTGCCCTCTTTGAACAAAACCACGAGGCTGCGATACATACACCTCCTCATGCAAATCTCCATTTAAGAACGCAGTCTTTATGTCCAGCTGATGTACATTCCAACCATTATGAGCTGCTAATGCACAGATGCTACGAACAGTGGTCATACGACATGTGGGAGCAAAAGTCTCATCAAAATCAATGCCCTTCTCTTGAGCATAACCTTTTGCAACAAGCCTAGCCTTATGGCGACCCACTGTGCCATCAGGCTTACACTTCAATTTGTATACCCACTTAGTGCCAATGGCCTTCTTGCCAGGGGGCAAGTCACATAAAGACCATGTACCATTCTTCATAATAGCATCGTATTCTGCTTGCATAGCAGCCATCCAATTTTCTGAACTTTGTGCCTCATCAAATGAAACAGGCTCACTTTCATCGCACATATTAGAAACAGCCAATGCATAACAATCTGACGCATAAGAGGCACCATGAGAGCCAGAACGAGTGCGACTAGACAAAGGGGCATCCAACTTGCTGTCACGCAAAGTCTGCACCAGCCATCTAGGCATATTCCTAGAGCCCTCAATCTCTTGTCTCTCATCCTCAAGTGCATCATGCACATCTGCATCAGATATAGGCTGATCTGTGCCATCATTTAAAACCTGCATAGGCTGAAAAACTGCCTCATGAGGTATTGCACTTGACTGTGCACCACTGAAAAGAGGCAACAATGTATCATAGACATCACGTGAGCTTATACTTGTCTCCTTAGTACATGAAACCAAGGGCTAAACTGCATCTTCCACAAATACAACATCACGGCTAACCAAAATGCGCTTTGTCTGTGGATGATACAAACGATACCCTTTGCTCTCAGCACTATATCCAACAAAAATACATTTGACAGCTTTGTCATCCAATTTTCTGCGATTTTGCACAGGCACTAATGCATATGCCAGGCAACCAAAAACACGTAAATGGCCAACAGATGGCTTGCGGCCATGCCAAGCCTCATATGGAGTGACAACCTGTAATGCTTTGGTGGGACACCTGTTTAGTACATAAGTGGCACACATGACAGCCTCAAGCCAAAAACCATGTGGTAGACTTTGACTCTTAACCATACATCTTGCCATTTCCATGAGAGACCTGTTTTTTCTCTCAGCCACACCATTTTGCTGTGGTGTATACGGCACTGTACATTGGTGTTTTATCCCACGCTCAGCCAGAAATGCATTAAATTCTGAAGACATATACTCCCCCCCTCGATCTGAACGGAGGGTGCCCATCTTACTTTCTGACACATTTTCAGCCATAACCAATAAACGTTTGAAGCACAAAAACACTTCGGACTTTGCCTTCAAAGGATATACCCATGCATGCCTGGTAAAATCATCAATGAAAGTCACGAAGTAAAGGTAGTTTCCAAATGATGGAGTTTGCATGGGACCACAAACATCACTGTGAACAAGCTGCAATCTGCGTTCAGCTCTCACTGATCCATCTTTGGGAAAGGAAGCACGCTGCATTTTACCCAATATGCAGCCCTCACAAACATGCTTGACAGGTGCCTCAAGCTTAGGCAAAGAAGACACCATTTCAGATTTCTGCAGGCGCAGCAAACTTGCAAAATTCAGATGACCAAAACGTGCATGCCACAGTTTTGCATCTGAAATAGCCTGCGTATCCATAATAGCACATGCTGAATCCTCTACACATTTGCCATCCATATTGAGCTTATACAGCCCTCGACATAATGAACCAGATGCTACAATGATGTCACCACAAGAGAGATCATGAACAGTACATCTGTCATCCACAAATTTTACAACCAAACCTGTTTTGGCAAATGCGGAGACTGACAGCAGATTCTTTTTGATCCCTGGCACATACAATGCATCAAAAAGTGTAAAGGTGTTGCCATTTGCAACATTCAGCACAATCTGTCCAACTCCTTTAACGGGATAAGAGGAGTTATTGGCACAAGTGACAGTATTCCCTGTGGGAGCAGACTCAAGGAAAGTGAATAAACTGCGCTGCGAGGTGATATGCTTAGTGGCACCACTGTCAAAGTACCATACATCTGAATCTACTGCAGACATACATGTGTCATGCAAAGATGGGTCATAACTGCACTGCGCATTGAATGCCCATTCTGTATCTAGCACAACATTAGCAGATTCATTGTTAGAAGGAGAGGCATCTGCAACAGCCATACCAGCCTCTTTCTTCTTAGCCTCTTTCGCAGCCAGCTTAGGACACGCTTTGATGACATGATCATTTCCCTTACAGTACTTGCAAAATGTCTTCTGTTTGTCACCCTTCTTCTCATCTTTGTCTTCCTTCTTTGGTTGCGCAGCATTTGCAGATTTCTGCTTACTAGAAGAAAAGCCAGCTTTACCTTTCCCGCTTCTCTGACTAGCAACGAAAGCTTGATCTGCGACACGCATAATATTCCTGTTTTGCCTTGACTGGTCTTCTTGCAGCAAAACAGAAACTAACTCCTCAAATGATAAGGCATTGGGATTGCCTTTCATCATCAAGCGAAGAGTGGAAGCAAAACCCTGATAAGAATCTGGTAGACCATTCAAAACAGTCTGCACAAGTGAACTGTCTGACAGGATTTCATCTGCAGAAATGAGCTGCTCTTTGAAATCCTTGATCTTTGTCAAAAAGCTATCCATAGAATCACCTTCGTTCATATGCTCACTCTCCAACTGTTTTCGGAGGTAAGCAACACGAGCCTCATTTCTTGCCTGATACAATGTGGCAAGTACATCCCAAGCATCCTTAGAAGTCCTGCAGGAGCGAATATGTGGGATAATGGTACGTTTGACAGACAGCGCAATCAAGGCATGAGCCTGCGCATCTCTACCATCCCAACGAATCTGCTCTGCTGAAAGTGGTGGTTCTCGAACAGCTGCAACAGCACTTGTGCCTGCACCATCATCAACAGTACCTGTTTCTGATGTGTTTGCAGCATTCCCAGCCACAATAGGACGTGCATCAATACCCTGCACAATGTTCCATAACCCCTTTGCTACCAATACATGTCGCATCATATATGCCCACAATGGATAGTTGGTGCCATCCAACTTATCCTCAGCAGCCAACATGCGGAATACATCATTGTTGTCAGCCATGGCCAATGACTGTACTACTAGATGCAAATGCTGTCTGTAAGAGGTAAACCTGTATAAAATCGACCTGTGCTATGTAGCACAGCCCAAAACAGACGAATGGGCACCTGTCCTGCAGATTTCAATCTTGACAGAAAATCTGCACAGTAGGACGATATTGCCTGCGCAGTACTTGGAATGCAAAAACGGAGGGCGAAATGACCTCAGATCAAAATTCTGAAATGACCAAGCCCTATGGGCTCTCCCACGGCATATACTGACCTGCAGACGCTCGTGAAACCTCGTTGCAATCGGAGGAGATGAAGCGGCAGGTGCCGGTGATGCTGCCCGGGAGGAGGAAGCCTGCTCTGATACCAATTGTTGGAATTAGGGTTGCAGGAATGCACACACAACTTCAAGAAGATGAGAAAGCTTGAGCACAACACAGTAGTGTATTATGAGTGCCAAAAATGAAAGATAACAAGCCCTAGAAGATAATGGGCGTATATACAATGCACGGGGGAAAAAACCTCCTAGTGAGGGAAAAAGTGCCCCGGCGGTCCTAAGTGTGTTCACACACATCACTACTATAATATGGTAACACCAAGTCCATAGCTGATGTAAAGTCGACAGGCCTCCCAGTCCTGGCATCTACTCGTACAAGGCCTGGGTGAAGATCATCGATGCCCAATACCCTGTACGTCGCTAAGTCGACGCGTGCACGGCAGGATGGGCATGCTGAGAACCGGACGAGCTCCTGGGTGATGCAAGACAAGTGGAAAATATGTCCACATCCTAGGGCATATCCTCCTGTACTATCAATGTCCTCGATACATAAACAGCAGCACGCATCCCGTAGGAAGGGAGGTGCATCCTGAGGGAGAGGTCGTCGAAAAACCTCTGTGATAGGCCGTGGATATAACGGTAGGTAAGGCACTGTCACATCCGATGATCTACGATACTCTCGAACATGCAGCATCAGCTGCTCTGCCCTGTGCTGGGCAATCTGCTCCATAATCTGATGATGCTGTGCCTCAGCTCTGGAGCTCTCTACCTCGGTCCGAGCCTACGCAAAAAAGTAAAGCATTAAAATATTTGATTAGTCTCTCATTAGGTATTACTTAAAGAAATTTGTAACTTAAACGTGCAAGAGAAACCTACCTGCTGGATGTCGGACTCTCTCAGATGCTATGCCTCTGCAGTAGCTGCCTCTGCCATCTGTAATGCAGCTCGGAGGCAGTCTATCTCCGCTCTCGCCTCTACCAACTCCTGAGTGAGCCTCTGAGTGGCAGGTGTGGGAACCTGCGTGACACAATCAACCATGCTGCTCATGTAAAAATATAGAAAAGTACATATAAACATGAAGATAAATGACCAAAAAAACTTAAGACGTAATATATATGTAAATACCTCCACATCTGTCGTCGGTATAGCTCGTGAGAATAGGCGCACCACGTGCTGGATGCTCTCTGTGGTACTCCGTACGTCAATGCCGACCTGCGTGCCAAGAGCCTCTACTGTCGACAATGGCACAAATGAAGGATCTGTGGCGGCAGGTGCTACACGAAGTGCTGGTGGAGGCCGCCTACCCTGGTCCTGGAGACGGCCTCGGCCAGCACCACCACCCGGATGATGGCTGGTGTAATCGACCTCCTCCCCTAAGACAAACTCCGCATATAACTGCTTTGCGAAGTATATGGGGATCTGGCGGTTGTTCGGCATCCTCCCATATGCGGCAACATATCGACTATAGATATGTGCCGCCATACGAGGATGCGAACACCGCGAAATAGTGAGGGGCTTCCCCGCCCCGGGCCTCATCCCACGACTATCGAGGAAAAGATCTAGGAAAGCCCCATCCCTAATAGGAGCAAGATCACAGACCTGACGATATGTCAGGCCATGTGACACCGGAGCAGCGCGATGGTGGGCTATCCACTCATCTACATAAACAATATCGTGAAGGCTACGAAGGGACGCAAGCATCGCCTCCAAGTCTGCCACGATATGTAATGTAGACGGAGTGTCTCTAGCACTCCTACGGATAGCCGCTAACTCACGGTCTATCTCCGCGATGAGGTCCGCAATAGATGAGCGGCCCTCCTCGTGGCCCTCCTCGTGGCCCTCCATGCTAAAACCTAAGCCCAATGTGAAGGGTCCAATGTGAAGGGTCTAATGTGAAAGGTCTAATGCTTAGTGCTAAGTAGCACTAATGAAGCTAAAAACAAAGCTAATGGGCTCACTAACACTAATCCAAATCAAGAGAGAGCAAGGGAGTGAAAACGACTTGTGAAAATGAGGCAAAAAAAAAAGTTTTCCGGTTTTATAACCTCGATCGAGGTTCGGTAACATCATGCAATTTAGGGTATGCAAGATTAACGCTCTGGATATTAGGGTTAGTGCAACATACGGCCAAGATACACACCTAATTCTAGGGTTGGGGAAGGATCGACGGCTGAGATTTGATATTAATATCTCGATCGAGGTAATTGGACGGCCACGATTTAGAGGCATTACCACGAAAAGGTATCTCGACGGTCAAGATTCATTATATACCTCGATCGAGATATTTAAACGGCCGAGATCGCATCTTCCAACGTACGTGAATGGACGGTATAGATTGCGTTTCCTTATCTCGATCGAGATAATTGGACGGTGGATATTGCATCTACGTATCTCGATCGAGATATTCGGACGGTGCAGATTGAATCTCTATATCACGATCGAGATATTTGGACGGCTGAGATTTGAACTCAGTATCTCGATCGAGATATGGGGACGGTGGAGATTGTATCCGATTACCTCGAACAATGAATGGTCGCGATTGGATGTATATTTCTCGTTCGAGATACGTGGACGATGGAGATGTGCTAGTCAAATATGCCTACGGGGATACAGCGTGGCCCTGATGTGGATCCGAGTGGCATAGATATCTCGATCGAGATATTGTGGTGGCGGTGACATGTATTGGTGACATGGATGACGCCTGGAAAGCCGGACCTGCTAGCGTGGCATTAGTTGGCATCTCGATCGAGATATGTCGATTTAGGCTCGGGAGCCACGTGTCGTCTTTTGATTCGCGGCACTATCACGATCGAGGTACTCCGCCCGAGATGGATGGATGTCCCAATTTTGGAGAGAGTGAACGAAAGTGAGTACCCTCATCTTGCAACCACCCTTGTCCTCTTAGGCTAAGTCTTCTATTGATTATTAAATTGAAGACTTTTTGACTTTGAGAGTGTGATGAGATAATAGCCAAGTCTAAGTGGCATGTAGGTGGAGATCCCACCTACACATGGTAGAATTCTCCTCTTCCATGTAGGCATTCTAGAAGAATCTTTCCCAATTATGCACCTACACACACTCCTCCACATGCCTTCCATACTCCCGAACTTGTAGCCTTATGGTGAATACCATATTAATAGTACAATTAAAATCCATGTGAGCATGAAGGCCCACTTTTATTTTCCACATCACTAGCCTATCTACCATACCAAAGTATTTATCAAGCATACTTGTGGCATTTAAAATGTGTGCACCCTAAATCAAGCAAAACCATTATATTTAAAGATAGAATGCTATTATCAAGGTAGCCGCCAAGCCGCCGCATCACCACGCCGTTATTCCATTGTGGGCGCCGCAATCTTCTTGGACAAGCTTCCACCTTATTACCATTGAGAAACCATCAAAATATGCACAAAATTGAAAATGAAAGATATCAATTTTTCATGTCACATCTCTCCCCCCCAAGCAGATCCTCCATGCTTGTCTTGGGGATCCGCTGGCCATGGTGATCGAGGGTAAAATATCTTGAGCCGGTACTCATTGGCATACTCATTGGCATGTCCGGGAACCTCCTGGCTACTTGCATCCTCTAGAAGATAGGTGTTATTTTTGAACTTTTGCTTTATCTTGAAGGGGCCTTCCCAGCGTCGAAGAAGCTTCTTATCTAGCCATTTCTCCACACTGCCATCATACCTCATGACTAAGCTTCCTTGCTTGAGTTCTGGCTTCTTCTTCTTCTTCTTCATGAGAGTGTCATGCCTTGCCTTGCACCGTTGTTGTGCAGCCTCCAAATTTTGAAGTGCCTGAAGTCGCCTCTCATCCAAGGTCTCCAGTTGTACTAGGCATTGGGCATGTGTTTCTTCTTCATTATTCAAGCGTGCAAAAGATGTGTGAAGGCTTGTGATTTCCAATTCTATTGGCAAAATAGCCTCCATTCCATAAACTAACTGAAAAGGTTTGAAACCAAGAGAGAGTTTGTGAGTTATCCTATAGGCCCATAGGACCTCTCGTCGCAAATGCACATCCCACTTTCTCTTCATAGCATCCACTAGCTTAGACAAAGATCCACAAAGCAGTCTATTAGTTTTTTCTACTAAACTATTACATTGGGGATAATAGGGAGTTGACATAGCATGCTTTATTTTTAATTTGTGCACCAAAGCTTCAATCAAGTCATTCCTAAAAGACCTCCCTAAGGATTTCTAATGGACACCCAAATCGGGCACATATGTCTTCCCTGAGAAAGGATGCCATAGCCACTACTTTATTATTGACCATGGCCTTTGCTTCTGCCCACCTTGTTGCATAATCTGTGGCCACCAATATGTAATACTTCCCATGTGAGGAATGAGGAAGTGGGCCCAAAAAATCTAATCCCCACCTTTCAAATGGACCATATGTGCTGGGATAGGGTTTAAGGGTCCGGGAACCAATTGCTTATGCCCATATGCCTGGCATACTTCACAGCTTCTACACCACTCATAGACATCTTTGCTGAGTCGAGGGCAATAATACCCTGTGCCAAGGATCCTCCGAGTTGTGCTGGCTGAGGCAAAGTGACCTGAACATTCATGACATAATTCCATAATCCTTTTAGATTCTTCCAGGCTCACTACCCTCCTAAGAATCTTATCCTTACCTTGCTTGTAAAGAACATCCCCTAGAATTGTGTAAGGATGAGCTTTCCTTGTAAGCCTTTGCTTCTGTTGAGGATTCAATCCAGGAGGGAAGTATCCTGTATCTAAATAGTGTTGAACATCTTGGAGCTCAGGCCAACCTGTATCCATTAATGCAAGAGTAGCTACTTTGAAAGAAGCCAAGGTTTTAGTAGCCAATTCATCAGCCTTTTGATTATCCTTCCTGTTAACATGTATAAATTTACAAAACTCAAAAGCTTCTTTTAACTCCATTGCCCTTTTATACAATTCTTGGAGGTTAGGACTCCTTGCCTTATATTCTCCTTTCATTTGTCGGATGACCAATTGTGAATCCCCTTTAACCTCTACCTCTTTAATTCCATCTTTTATGCAATCTTCTAATCCCCAAATTAATGCATTGTACTCAGCCACATTATTTGATATAGCCTTTGGAAATTCCCTACCCTTGGCCCATACCTCTTTTCCTTCTAGATCAAATAAAACTATCCCCCCAGTCCCACATTGCCTGGAAGGGCTAAAGGCTCCATCAAAATATATAGTGAAAGCAATTGGTGGTGTCTCCAAATCTTCGTATACTTCTTCCTTTGCTCCTGTTTCTTCTTCCTCTTCCTTCCTGGTAAGCAAATCTGCAAGAGAGGCCCTAGTAGTGTTTTTTGTAATAAAAGTGAAAACCAAGGCTTACACCCCTCAAATGACCTTTGCCCAATTTTAAGCTCTGGATACGAAGCTACAAACTGAGAATACAACTCAGTTTGGGACATTTCAAGAAAGCAAGCACCGTGCTCAATGAACACTCCTCTTGTCACTCTCTTACGCAAAGCTTTCTTGAAAACTGGCGATGCACGACAATTCTCCTCCCAAAAACTTTCTATCAAGGTTCTAGTGGTTTCATCTAGTAGGCGATCATGCCTAGCTACACGACCACTACTCGCCCACATAGCACCAACCTCATTGGCATCTAAACTTTGTCGCCTAATAGACCCAACTCTAAGTGCGTGTGGTGCTATGGAAAGGATGCGAGATGTGGCACTAACCTTACCCTTCATTTGGGAGCTACTTATGGCTGCCACAATAGCCCGTCGAGCAGCCAAAGCGTCCGCAGAGTTCCTCTTCTTGTTAACTATATAGGAATGACGAACACTTTGTAGCACTGCCATGCCAGCTCTCCTCTCTCTTCGACCTCCAATGTCGGAAAGCGCCCTGCAGTTGGCCATGTTGGGCAGATCAATCAAAGCATCAAGCACACATGCCTGTGATGAAGATGTGAGGTCTTTGAAATAGGATTGGAAGATTGCATGGGCACGACGATGTGCCCCTGACTTTGATAGTTCTTTCCTATCCACACGAAGGGCGCCCAAAGGAGGGGGGGTGGGTTCTTGTAGAAGAGAGGACTCAAGAAGGGCGGGTTCATGTGGATTATCTAAACTAAGGGGTAGTGGGGGGGAAGAGGGCGAAGGGAGAGGAAGTGGAAGAGGAGGAGCAAGGCTTGGATCATCGCCAACGGAAGGTGTTGCTCGTTGACGTGCTCTCCACTCTCTCTTTCTCTCACGAGCTACCCTTCTCCTCTCCTCCTCTTGAACTTGGTGGATGGGGGGGAGTCTAGTCCTATCACATTTCCGACTCCTACGGCTTTGAGAACCCATTCTCAAGGAAGCTAAGAGAGAAAATATTATAAGGGCTCAATGATGGGATAGTACTACAGATAAGTGTGGGATAGTACTAGAGATGTGTGATTATATAGGAAAAATAGGTTATCCACTTCAAATCTCACTGGATTTCCTATCTAAGATTGATTGGATAACTAAGATAAACATAAAGATATTTAAAGATAAACTATTATCCACTTAAAAATTAATATTATTTATAATATTTATTAACAAGTCTAAATATTTATCATTACCAGATATATAAATATATATAAATATATCTTTAAAGAAATCTTTTATTTTATAATTATATAACTGCTTTTTTTAAATAAAGTATTTTTTTCATATTTTATTCAAAGGTTTATTCTACATAAAAAATTTTCAAGAAATATAAAAATAAAAAAATTATTTTTTTAAAATTAATAATATGATCTTTAATAATATTTTTATTGATCTAATCCCAAAATATAATCCTTTTAAATTAGTGATTTTAAATTCTTTTATTTAATAAGTTACATATATTTTATTATTTAAATTTCTATATTCTATTTCTCTAAATTACTAAATTAACTTTTCCAAAAATATGTTTTTGAAAAAAGAGGGGAGGTGGGAAGGAGATGCCACGTGTCACAAGCGTGCATGACACGTGGCATTCTCTTGACATGTGGCACTATTATGGTTGATGTGGCAATTCCATGATGTGGCATGCCATGTCACCATGTGCGAGGTGGCATGCAAAGGTGGCAAGATGATGTGGCATTAATGATGACTAGGATGATGAGGTGGGGAGTCAACTAGGTTGACCATGTTGACATGGAAGGTGGAGGTGGCAAGCTGAGGTGGCAAGCTGCTTATGTGGATCCTCTCGATGCTCACGTGGACATAAAGTGGCATGCATGTATAAGGTTTGGGCCTACCCAAGCCTCACACATGGAATGAAACCTAAGCTGTGAAGTTTACCAAGCCTAGATTTCCAAACCTAACTAGGATTGGTTTTAGACTTGAAAAGGGGAGAGTGGACACAATATGGGAATTTTCACTTGGGAGGATTGAAAATGGACCTTCCCAGTCATAATAAATTTTCCAAAGTAAATCTACAAAAATCAAACCGTTAGATTTGTAATTTTATCTTATACCCACATTATACTAATCTTTCCCAATCTAATCATCACTAGATCCATACAATTTGAGCATTTTAAATGGTAGATGTGGTGGGAGGATAAAATAGTATGTTTTTTAACAATTCTAATATCTTTTAAATAATATAGAAAATAGTAGAACACATCAAAAATTACTCGATAAATCAAGTTAAGCTCTATGTTATTTGTATTTGTGAAATGCAAAGTGGGAACATCGTATGAGTAATAATGTAAAAGTTATAGGCAATTTACTCACATTCACTATACCTGTCTAAACCTAGGACAGGGCCTGTATACAAACTTGGTTCCCAAAGAAAAGGGGATTTGCAATTATTGGATATTCGATCAGATTATAGTTTTAGGTGCCCAACTTTGCATATGATGTTTCATTAGAAGACCTTGAAGTGAAACTCCTTGGCTAACTATGAGAGATTGGCTATTCTTCTTGAAAAAATGCCTGTTTTTCAGCTAAAGCCAAGGGCGCCCACGCCATGAAACTAGATAACCTCATCTTGCAACCACCCACAATTGATGGTGACATGAGGGTGACATCTACCCTTATGTCACTAAAGGGTTGAAGATTTTTATGTTGTAATTTGTAACAATGGAAGAGAGGGTGATTCTCCACCTATAAAAGGAGCCCTCCTCTCCCTTTCAAATCAAAAGGAATGAGCCTCCTCAATTTAGCATTTTGTGTCATTGCCACTCTCTTATCTTTCAAACCCTTATTCAAACACTCTCTTTACATGTGAATATCTCATTTAGCATTAGTTCCTCATGCTTAACCCAATTTTGGACCTCTTTAACGATTCATGATAAGTGGGATAAGGAGTTATTATCTTGGTGGGCCTGTGACTTCTCAAGGTAGCCCTTACCTTATTGCCACCCTCCTTTGGAGGTACCAAAGGTTTTATCGGTAATGAGCATGCGAAAAGACTTTGGGGACCATAGGTAAATCTGTACGATTGTCTGCAATGTTAACCCTTACCCTCTATCTTGAATCATGAAGGAGATGAAAGGCAAGAGCCTATGTGAAAATTTAGGTTTCATGCAAAGAGAGGGAAGTGCAGTTTTGGTGGTCCAATACCCAAATTTCAACCGGTAAATCATCACTCGGGTATTGTTTTCTAAAATTGATCATATGGCTAGGAAGCTCTTTATATGCTCTTTTCACTCATGTAACTAATTTCTTAATCCCTTACTTCATTTATGATCAGAATTTCTTTCAAAGTTGCTATTTTTAAGGCAAATTTTGACAGTTTTATAGTCTTGTAGTAAAATGCTCATACCTTTTCACTCGGTTGCCCGTTTTTGAAAGTTTTTATATAAGCGCGAAGCTCTCTTCAAGCACTACGCAACTATGTAATCCGCTTTTGCACAGTCCATATAGATTCAAAATTGCAATTCTCTGTGTATCTCTATTTTTATAGACTTTTGGCCATTATTTCTTCTTAATAATGATTAATTCCTCCTAATCTCTTATCAAAAGGCAAAATCCCATGTGTCTTATCCTCTTGTAAGTGATTGATATATTCTTTTGCTTTAATATATTCTGTCCAAATCACCCAATTCGAACGTATGAACCTTACCAACATTCCATATATGTTTCCGTTCACATAATCCTGAGTCGAAAGATTTTCTTTCAACAAAGAATTGCCCTCTTGTTTGGAGCTGCCAGATGGGTAGAAATTCTTGCTTCTCCTGAGCCTTTCATCTTTCCTTTCATGAATTATGATCTCACCTTTGATGTGTATATCTTTATCTTAACCTAGGGAGAGAAAGGGAGGTGAGGAGGCTGTGGATTTCATACAAGTGTGTTTTGATTCTAAGAAGTGACCGAAGTCGAAACCCCACCTTTGTGTCACACTACCCATAAGCAAATGGTCATGCGTGCGGACAGCACCAACAAAGTCTTCATTTCCATATTGACAAAAACATATTAAGGCTTAATGTAATGACTAGGAATTCAAGCTCACAGCAGCTTTATGGGCTTATTGAACCTCTTACAAAGTTGAAATTGGTTGAACACTATTTAAGATGGTATACAGGCTTGAGGCAGTAATACCTTGGGAATTCATGATACCTAACTTAAGGGTAGTAGTGGCTCAATGACTTGAGAGTAACATGTTAGCTGACCGATTGTTCATTCTTGAACAAATTGAGGAAGAAAGACAAATTGTTGTACAAAACATGGTAAAACAAGAAAGCCAAAAAAGTGGTTTAATAATAATCTGAAGGGTACAGAAATCAATGAGAGAGACCTTATACTTATGTACAAAGTCCCCAACGAGAAAAGGAAACTCAAGTATACTGAAAAAGGACCATTTTGAGTTGTGGAATAACACCTCAAGGTACCATGTGTGTTGAAATCCTTGACGGGGTTGAAACCATAGGCTTCCTTGATGGCAGTAAACTCAAGAAGTATTATGGTCCTCTTATCTAGGAGGCCTTGCGGGCTGCACACGATAAGAAGGAAGCCAAGGAAAAAGAAGAATTAAAGAAATTTCAAGCTCCATGAGAAGCTAAAGAAAGAAAAATATGATAATATCAACAATGATGAGAAGCTATCCTTAGATCTGCACAAGAATTTGTTGGAGAGGTTGAAGGATGACCATATAGCACCTTTATGAATATCCATTCAATTGCCTAGCCCTTATGTGGTAAAGTGCTCTATAATGCATTACGTGACATGAGGGCTAGTCACAATTTCATTTCCTTTAATACATGGAACCAGTTGAGAAAACCTCAACTTATAGACACCTCTTTGAAGGTGAAAGGTATCAATGGTAGAAACATCAAGGTTCTTGGGCTACTACAAATTGAAACATATTGCATAACGAGTGTATAACAAGCACCTGGTGGAGAGATTTCCTCGTTATGCCTGCAAGAACATTACCTAAACCAGTAATACTTGGTCGCACATGGATGAAGGCTACAAAATGTATGATTGACTGGTCAATGGGGCATGTTTCTATGGGTGAATCCTTAATCCTCACAATTGAAAAATCTACTCATAACCCCTAGATATCTCTCACTCTTGTTGGAAGTTGCGAAAACGATGAGGAGGAAGCTTCAACATCAACCAAATATAAAGAAATCCCCTCTACCTCATTGTCTACTCTTCAAAGGACTCTTGATTCTTTTCCCTTCAAATGGCTAACCCAAATCTATCTTGAAATGGGTTCCCAATATTTCTCCATCTGTTCCACCTTAACCAATCAAACGAAGGAGGCCTCAACAATGAAATAATCGATGCAAAAAGTTCAAACTATAGGCTACCCCAAAACGGAAACTAAATGCTTATTGGAAGCTTAAGGTTACTATGAGGGTGACCATTTTATTTGGATCACAAAACAAAAATGTACATGCCACTACGAGGATAATCATTGTATTTGGATCCGAAAACAAAAATATATACCCCTCTAGCATCATTGTCTCATCGCTTGCCAATTTCCAAGTCTCCTCAAAGGTGGACAAAATCTTCATAGGCTCAAATTTAAACAAAGAGAATAATATTGTAGATGAACCTTTACCACCATCACCCAAACAAATCTGCATCCCTAAGAGAACCCCTATCACAAGAGGTAGTTGATTTGTTTGTTTTGGTGGATTTTATTGGATATTTTTCAAGTTTTATACGGACTCATCAGGTTCTGCCTAGATCACTTGTGTCTAAGGATTTTTAATGAGTGCTACACACATGTGTTTCACTTTTTTACTTGGAGTTTGGTTTTAATGACACCACACTCATATACTTTGGATTGATGAGTTGGGCACCAATTTCAATGCTTCTTTTGGCATGATTAATGACCATTAGATGGCATGTATTGATTTTTATGATCAACTATGGTTTTCATGGATTTAAGGAGCTTCTATGATTTTATCCATGGTTTTATATTAAGGATCTTTTGATCTTTCGGATAATTTCATGTGCTTTGAAGGTAGCATTTGCCTTCGTTTTTTACACGTAATTTTGGAGTATATTCCTTGTACTCTTGTACATATTCCAACCTGGATACCTAGTTTCTTATGTATCTAGGCGAGTTATTTTTCTACCCCAACTTTATTGTGCTTATTGGGTAGTTATCATTAGAAAGGTGCCAATAATTCAAATTGTTTTCTAAAGATGTACTCGGAAAGAATTATTCCTTGATGTGGTCTCAGGTATATAGAGCCAGATTTTAGTATGTGAAAGTCTGGGATAAGGCCATCTTATTCCTTTTATATATGATTTTATTCATATTTCCTAGATGGCATACTAGGGAGTTCTAAGTTGGTAAGGAATGTATGGGTGGTATCATGGTGGTATGGGACGCTAGTAATCCCTCACATATATTATCTTATTGGATAATTTGGGCTCAAGATTGTTGCTTTGCTAATATTACTTGGCATGTTGACCCCAACATTCAAAGATAATCTCATTTTTTTTAATGACTTCACTTGAAGTTGTAGTGTAGGCATTTTCTAGATAAACTTATTTTATCTATAGCCTGCATGTTTTGATGAGTGTAATCTCATCGGAATATTCACTTGTTGAAATCTCTTTCTTTAGAGTTCAACGAGTTTGTCTTGTTGTGTTCGAATTAAGAAATTTTGGATTCTTCCTTTGTTGGCATCTCTTTCTCTAGCTCCATCCTTTAGGTGATTTATACAATCCGCCTGATTATTTATGGATGTACATATGTGACTCATCAAGACATTGATGACTCCCTATATTGATATGGGTAACTCGAGACGTTGATAATTCCCTGTGTGCAGATGTGGGTACGTTGGGCCGTCGATGGATCCCTGGTTCCTGCCATTATAATTCCATGTCTTTCTATTTTATTTCGAATGGTTTACAACAATGAGGAAACTACTTTGAGTATGAGTTCTTGTGATCATCCGTGGTCTGATGGGCAAACACAGCGTGTGAATTAGATTATTGAGGACATGCTTCATGTGCATATGTCTCTCGAAAATCATCGAATTGGGAAAAGTATCTTCTAATGATGAAATTTACCTATAACAGTTCTAAACATACGGTTTTAGTTCGTTTATCCTTATTTATGGGTATCAACCTAGGGCACCTATTGATGTCGTTCTTAAGAACATTGAGCTTTATGAATTGAGAGATTTCTTGCATAATAGGCAAGAAATGCTGACCGAAGCTTGGGATTCTATCAGGAGTGCTCAGGATAGGGCATGGTTTTATATTGATAGAGGATGCTCACTTCGATATTTTGAACCATGAGAGTTGGTTTATTTAAAAGTTCCTAAAGAATCTCAGACTTTGTCAACAACAAAAAAATGCTTGAGATTATCTTTTAGATATTGTGCTCCATTTTGAGTTATACGTCGGATTGGCACGGTTGCATATGAACTAAAACTGCCTCCATATGTTAGAGTTCATCCAGTCTTTCATGTCAGTAGATTGAAAGAGAAACTGGGAGGTGAGGATAACACAGTTATTTCTCAAGAACTCATTGAAGTCGAAGATTTATCCTTTGTTCCACCACATGAACATGAAAAGGTACTTGAATTCACGGAAAGGAAACTTCGTAGTTGATTAATCCCTGAGGTTAAAATTAGGTAAAAAGATAGGAAAATAGACGATTCGACTTGGGAGTCGGTTGAGAATGTTTAGCGTAGATTTCTTTCTTTTCATTGCAAGAGTGCAATGTTTTGAGAGAGGGGAAGTATGTTATATGCACATTATATGTGCATATACTAGGAGGCTAACCCACATTAGGCTTGTGAACATGGGAGCATGGGAACAAGCTCTAGTGGAGTATGGGTTAGGACTAACCTTAAGGGTTAAGGTTACGGTCAGGCATCCCCAAGGGTCACACATGGGAAATGGAGAGTCAAGAGTTACTCGAGGACCCTCCTATATAATAGAGGCATGGGGCACACTCAAGGGATGTGATATTGAGGCTGGGTTATGTTATATTCTCTTGTATAGAGGATTGTATCTACTCACCTACCATTTCACACTACAACTACATGCTGCTGGATTGGAGTCATACCTCTTGGTGGTATGGGACATTAAGGTAAAAGTATGAGGTACTTCATTATAATTCATGTGTGCATCCCTTGGGCTCGGGGGTGGTTGGGTGGATGAGTTTATGCCTGTTTTATGCATGTTTATGCATAACCATTATCTAGAGAGATCTTAGGGTTTTAACAACTTTCCTTAGTGTATCCTCCTTAGTTAGAGTAAAGCCATGATTTGTGAAAGTGAAAGTAGTCTTTTTAAAAGAAAAAGTCCAAGAAGATAACCATCACCGCCATGTGAGATGTTGGTAGGACTTTAGGCTTCTCGTGATAGAGCCTTGAGACCGTATTGATGATCTTCATGGGATGGGACCTTTTGGCTACAAATGTACCAATAAATAGCTTAAAAAACATCATTATCAATGTACTAATTAGTGGTTCTTAGATACCCTTGAGGAGTTCTTTGGGCCATTGCTTGTCTTTGGAGGGTGGTACCCTATGCTTACTTTTTTTATCGATTGTGGTGTAATGGCAAGTTTTTGCCAAAATAGTTAAGCTAGTAGAAGAGATTATAACATTATAGAGGATAAATTTGAATATTGTGGAACAATTCAATACATCTTGGAGATTGCATTTAGAGCTTTCAAAGTGTTCATCTTTGATGTTAATTGGTTCAATGGCATATAGAGGTACTCAAGCAACTATTAAGAAGCATCCAAGTAGATTTTTTGCAATTGACTCTTACTAAATTATGGGAAGGTTTAAGAGACACATACTGAATAGGTTTGTACTTGATTTTCAATTTTGATGAAGCTATAGATAAAAGGAATGCATTGTATATATTTTCTTGTAAATATTTTGTGGTTCTTCTTTTTAGGTTGTGTTTCATCTGGACCAAACAGATCTTAATTATATGTAATTGAAGTCACTCGTTGATCTAAACATATATTTCAAGATCAAGATGTTGAAGAAGAAATGTGCGATGAACAATCAATGGAAGATGCAGCTAACAATCAATATGACCACCCTGAGGACCAAGAAATGAAACAAACCCATTCAGAATTTGAGAAATGCAATGCAAATGAAGATCTACGACATCAAATGAAATCAATGAGTCTATGTGTCATAACCATGGTGATAATACCTCTACATCTTCTTCAAGTAGTGGAATAGGACTTTGTATTGATATAGGAGACATCGAAATGATGGATTTAGAGATAGAACAATTGGCATACATGGATTTATTATAAGATGGATTTGATGATGGTACTAACTAAATATATATATAAACATAACATATGTACATATTGATCAGTTCGTAAACGATTTGATGATTTTGTTATTTTATTTCGAAAATATTTAGATTTTTGTCAAGTTTTTTGTGCGTTAGTTTAGTTTAAGTTTTAATTTACACTCAAGTTTTAATTTACACTCAAGTTTAACACTCTGCTTCTTTTACAATGTTATTGAGTAGTAGTTATACTGCTGTTTATATAACGTAGCATAGCAGCGCTTACACCAACCGTTTTCCAAAGCCACTTATAGCGGCGCTTATAATGGCATAACGTAAAATGTTGCAAATAAACACCATTATTGCTTGCTTTTTTTATAGTGGTATAAGCATCAAAATAACCGTGAGTATAAGTATCAGTTATAGTAAGGACTAGAGTCAATACATAAGCATAAAAAATAACCGTCCCTATAAGTGTCAATTACGACCAGAGTCGATATTAACGTCGTTATATGTGTCGATATGTTCATATTTCAGCATCTATACTAACGATTTTTTTTAAAACTATACTGACGTATATTTCAATGCATATACTAATGCATATACTAACGGTCCTATATCGACACTTTTACTGACAATGAGGCGGGATGATAAAGGTTAAAAAAATTTGAATAAAAAAACGTCAGTATAGGTGTTGGTATAGAGTCATTCCCTTGTAGTGATGCATTATTATACTATGCTAATTTATAGACATGTTACTTAAATGAAATAGAAGAGCATTTGCTATCAAGTGCTATACATGTAGGCTAGACAAGACCAATGATATTGTTCGTTTAGCAGAAATGAAGGACAAGATTGGTAGATCCACACTAGCACTAAATGTAGAGTATTTTAAAGATGGGCCAATTTAACAATGTGGAGACCCCTTGACCAATCAATGGCGTTCTAAAGTATAATGCATTTATGGTGGAGAGAGTATGGTGTTGAAAATGCCATGAGTTTTAATTGTGTTTAAAGATGCTTAGATGAAGGGAAGATATAATTCTTCGTGTTTTGTACATATGTGTGAAGGTCTAAATGGCCTAAGGGAAAATGAAGGGAAGATATAACTCTTGGTGTTTTGTACAAATGTGTGAAGGTCTAAATGGCCTAAGGAGACGAATGAAGGGAAGATATAACTCTAGGTGTTTTGTATAGATGTGTGAAGGTCTAAATGGCCTAAGGACAAATGAATATTTACGTGGTATGCTTATTAGAGGTTGAGTACATCAAGCCTAGCATATTGAAAAATCAAGCAACTCTAATCCAAAATTGAGATCATAAATTGAGCAAGGCTAGCATTCTACCTTTCCAAAGTAGATGTTTCAAGGAAAAATTACGTTAAAATTTGGTTTGAAAAAAAGCACTTTCTTGATCTAAAATAAGTAATTTTAAAAAGTCTCTTCAAGGAGGTCTTGAATTGAATTTTACATTGATTTAAATTATTTTTTTGTGTGTATTATCTTGTTATTGATTTAACCTTAAACTTACAAGCAAACCATGATATTATTACATTGTAAAAATATTTTTTGATATTGTACTCTTTATTGTTTTATGATAAATGAAAGTATTTACTTGAATTAATATAATTTACTCTCTCTCTATAGCGGATGACTATTAAGACATGGAATACGAAAGGCAAAGGTAAGACATGGAATACAAAAGCCAAAGGACGTAGAGCATCACACAAAGAGTCTCATAAAGCTTCTAATATAAATATATAAATATCATTCCGGAAAAACCGACATTTAGTGTATTTTTCACCTGCTGAAACCCCGAATGAAAAAACTGGTCAACTTTTACCAATTTTTAGTTATAAAAACGGCAAATCTCATCATTTTGAGAAAGAATAGATCAAATTTCAATGTCTTTCTTTTTTCCATTGGTGCACTTTCTCTTCTCCATTTATGAGCACGTTCCATGTGGGTCTGGGCAACTTTAAAGCGCGCGCGGGAACAGGACCTAGGTATTACCATCCAGCTGCATGTTACCTAGTCGTGAGAAAAGCAATACATTATAGTATTATTTTATTATTATGTCTTTGACAACCATCACAACCTAATTTCTGCCTGCTTACCCTTCGCAGTTTCCTTCTGAATTAGGCAACGAGTTCATGGACAAAGGAGTTACCAAACCCTGTTAAGCATGTTCCATGTGGTTTTGAAACTTTAAAGCTGTACACAGCAGTCTGCTACTGTTGAGCAATTGCTACTATATTAGGGGGGCTAGATCACTGCAGTCTGCTACTGTGCTAGAGAAAGTTGCTTGCCAATCAATATAGAGAGTGAATATAACTATAGGAAAGCAAAATATTATTCTACAGTCTCCTTAACCTACCGATTTTATTATGGCATCCTCACAACCGTTACTTAGGTGTGCTACGTACACAGCATGATTTTTGACTGCTTTCCTTGAGTTTTTGTTTAATTAAATAACTAGATTAGGTACGTTATCTGTTTGATTCTAACGACCTTTTTTCTCTTTTTTCTTTGGTTGTTAACGATGCAGCCGTTCTGAGACGACGACTACTACTACTAGTAATGCTAACAGCACTCTCCACGTGAGCGCATTAGATGCAGTAGCGAACGTTAATTCGCTCTTCTCAGGAGCGGTGTTTCTTGGGCTGAATCTCGACAGTGCAGCAACCCTAGTTGAGACAGGGAACCCTTGTGCTGCGCCGGCTAGTCTGGCCAGAAGCCTTGTAATGTTTGAGGTGCTCTCCTTTGCATTCTTCTTGCTGTCTAGCCTCATCGCACAAGGGCTTAAGCTGCAGCTCAACCTCGTATGCGCCAAGAAGACTGTCCCGGACGCGCTTGTGCCCATCAACGAGAACACCATGCGTTTTGGGATGCTGGCCACCGCTGTAAGCACCCTCGTGGGCACCGTCTTCCTCACTCTCTCTATCGTGGCTGTCATTGAAATAAGGCTTGGTTTGCTCACCTGCACAACTAGCCACTGGTCCCAAGCGGCCATAATTCCCCTTCTCATCTCTGTCTTCGCTGGGATCTCCACTTTCGTCGCCACCGTCATTTACGCCTTTCTCACATAATCAATCAACCCATGAAAGAGCTTAGTGCATGTTGCTACACAAAATTAAATCTTTTTGTTTTCATAAATAATTTCATATACACAAAATTCAAATTTTTTGTTTTCATAAATAATTTCATACATATACATACATGATGTTGCATTAAAAGCATATAGTGCCTGTTTCCACGGTGCTGGAAACTCACAACTACTGGCGCCAGTTTGGGAGATGATTACTTCATAAGAAGTGAAAAACACCCACAAATCGTTGCCGATCATGCCCGCTTTTTCTTAAACTAACATATGTTTGGATTCAGGTAAGAAAAGACCTTACGCGATAAGTACATTGTGAGTTTGATGACCTTTTAACTTACAAAAGTTTATAGTGGGCTTATAACCCTTTAACTTTATGATTATACTCTTTTTAGAGACTAAAATTTATTGTTATTTAAGACCTCTCACTAGTAATCATTGATTTATAGTCCACTAATTCTTTGTAATTTAGTCTCTCTCTCTCTCTTGACATATGTATATATGGTATGTGAGAAGCAACTTACTCTACTCATAAACCCCTCTCACCACATGATGTCTCTATGATCTCTGTCTTTATCTATAATATATATATACGGTGTGTACATACATACACATATAATTCCCCTCACGTCTATTGGTTTGGCTTTAGCTTAGGTGCTTGAAACTTTGAGCTAGTCCCATAGGGATGAGTAGCACTAGTAGTCCTTTACAAATCACCTTTCAAAGAATTTATCATTGTTCAAGAAAAAAAAATTGCCATAGGTCATTGCATGGTGTCTTGACATTTGTATTCTATTGTTCCATGTTTACTATATATGGTGATTGCATGGTGTCTTGACATTTGTATTCTATTGTTCCATGTTTATTATATATAGTGATTTATTGATGAAGAAATGAGTATTTGTAGTTGATGTGTCAAGAAATTGTGATATTAAATTTAGAGTATGTATAGTGTGTTTCCATATGGTGTTTAAAACTCACAAGAGGCTACAGTTGGGAGATAGTTAAATGAAAAGAAGAAATAAATCTTGTATTATGACCTTGCCACATACGCTTTCGAGATGCTACGAACTTACAACCAGTCAACCATGCCCAATTTTTCTTAGGATAGTAGGTGTAGTAGTCTTATAGATTCAATGAGAAGAGAATAGAGAAAAGAACGTCGAAGATAGTATGACAATTTGTGTGTTTGATGATCTTTTGTGTTTAAAGAGTTTATAAATTTAAGGTTATTTTAGAATAGAATTTACTAGTCTTTAAGACCTATACTTGAAATCATCAATTTCTTATCCACTATGTTCTTGTAAAAAACACAATAGAGGAAGCACAATCTTCACAAAACAAAGCACTAAATTCTAGAAAGAAGTGGAGGGTAAAAAATATCACTAGTAAATTTTGATTACAAACAATATTACTACTTGCCAACTTTGATTACAAAGAATATTAATGTTGATGTCTGCCCACCCATGTGCTCCAGGTGGGTGGACATATTGCCAACCTTGATTACAAAGAATATTACACTTGATATCCACCCACCCATGCACTCCAAGTAAGGAGTTTTGATGGCAATCTTAAAGAGAATGTGGGGGAGAGTTACGGCTTGAGTGCCTTGTGAGAAAACATGCACGCACAAGAGAGGGAGTGACACAAGAGAGACAGATGGCTGAATTTTATTCTACCTTCATCTCTTCTCTACAACCATGAAGTAAAGAGATAAGAGAACATACTATAAGGGAAATGACCCCATACAAGTTTCTTTCGACACACACGAGATATATACTCACGAGGCTGTCCTTCATTCGTCTTGGCAACATATACCTAGGCCATGGCTGAGAGCAGCAGCAATACTAGCAAAAAAACAACACACCCTCTGGCTAATACAAGCTGCACCCCAACAAGGTAAACATCTGCTGCGCTACCAGCAACTGCGCCAAACACAACAAACTCTGGTGCCGGTGTCGGAAATTCTGGACACGGAATCACCTGCCTCTATAGCTGTCCCTCCAACAGCCTTGGAAAACACTAACACCAATGGGGGAACCACTAGCCATCGGCTGGAACACTTCTCTCACGGTTCACCACACCACCCACACCAAAAAGACAGCACAAAACAGGGGCACCATAGACCAAAGTAAACACCCAGCAATATATTCCGAGTCAACACATCATACAAGCTTCTCCCGACACAGAAGCCTTACTCACACAACCATACAAACACTCAAGCCTGGATTTACTGCCAAGGGAATTCGACCACAGCCACACTGCCTCTGGAATTACAACCTTGCGTCTGACGACCAAGTCTCTTCAACCACACGACCCATCAACACTTTTGTGCACTGCACTCTCTCTCCTGACAGCAACCATACACGAAACGACCAGCCACCAGTAGCATCCGTGGCTGCGCCAACCACACCAGAAAGAACCCGGCCACTCTCTCTCTTCAGAGGGTGCCCCACCAGCAACCCTCAACTTCCTCTGTAGCCCATCACTTCTGTGTGTGTCGCCAGCACTCTCTCAAATGGCTACCTTCCATGGCACCAGTCCCCCTCTTTGTTTATCGCCAGCCCACAGCCCTCATAGGCGATCACCTTCGATACCAGCTCTTCTCTCTGTCTTGTGGTGGCGAACCTGCCACACTTGCCCAAAAACCCCACCAGCATCACCTCTCTTGCACATCCAGCTGCTCCCTCCAACGGCTTCTCCCTCAGTTATTCGCCCAGCCTCTGCTCCTCTCCGTTTGCTGCAGACAGCCATCACCCCTGCCGAGCCGCCCCAGGGCCCCAACCTCCAAAACCACCACTTCCTAAGTCATTGTCATCACCTCCAAGGCCTCCGCCACCACCACCACTTCCAAAGCCGCCAGCAGCTACGCCATCTTCGCTACCAGCTTCCACATCCCTCTCTCCTTGCGCTGCTAGCCACGCTAGCTCACCAGAAACCAGGACCCTTCTCCCGCCTCCTCTCTTTGCTTTTCCAGTTCGCCAACCTTCTGGCGTTTTCCATTCACGTGCTGACAAGGTGTTGGCTGCAGCATAAGCCTCCAAGTGGACGTTGCTTTGTTGGCCACGTTGATGGTTATCTTATTCTTTATTTTAAAAAAATTGGAAAATGGCCACCATCACCTTCCTTTAATGCCATATTCAATGCAACATTGGCCCCTTCATCTTTAATTGCTCCCATGCTTCCACACACTCTCTCAAATGCAATCTGCCACCAGTGCCCAGTTTCTTGGGACGCGTACACAAACAAAGCGGTCGAGTAGTTGATACCATCTCCAGCGGACCACACTCTGGACAAACCTGCACAAGCCTACAGCCAAACCGTCCACCCTGTACACCCTGTACACCCGCCAAGGCATTCCAGGACAAAGCCTTTATACACGCCATGCATTCCATATGTACACAAGCCCAAAACACCTCTCAGAAAAACGCCTGACATACTTTGCCAACCCCCCATCTGCTCAGCCAAACCGTCCACCCTGTACACCCGCCAAGGCATTCCAGGACAAAGCCTTTATACACGCCATGCATTCCATATGTACACAAGCCCAAAACACCTCTCAGAAAAACGCCTGACATACTTTGCCAACCCCCCCATCTGCTAGAGCATTTATGCTCAGCAGAAAAAAGCATAAAGTCCAATAGCTATCCACTAGGATCAAAAGGAAACTGCTGTAATTCACCATCCCATTTCCCAACATCTGTGAAAAACAATGGCTGCATCTCTACATACCAAACATCAACCATTTGTGTCACAAAATCATTTACATCCATCATCTTGATAAGCATTCACCGACTCTGACCACACAGCATCACCCTCAAGCCTTTGCTCTTAACACACATTTAGGAATTTTGGCACTTATTCAAGTGCCATTTTTAAAGGTCCTTACTAAATCTTGTACTATTTGAGGGCAAAAATGAATGTAAAGATAATATTTTAGTGGATGAAGTGGACACATTTTCTCTGCATGTTAATTGTAACTATATACTTTTTTTGTTATTTATTTATTTTCCCCTACAAGGTTGAACCTAAAGAAATTATTTCATGATCAAACTCAAGTGTGAGTCTCTAATATATAGAGCTACAATGTACGATGATGATTACTTTTATGCACAAACTTAAGTTTGAGGCTCAATGTGAATTAATGAACTTTTTGTCAATTAAAATTTTTTAAAGAATTAATCAAAGTCATCTCTTGATTAAAAATAAAATTATTATTTTTAATAAAATAATTAATTTTTTAATTAATTAAAATAATATTTATATAAATATATTAAATCTACCACCTATTAAATATTTATTTTCAAGGACATGTTATAGAGATATGTCATTTACGCATATAAAAAAATGTTCAAAGTTCTTGCAATATTAGCAGAACCATCTATCATAGTATGCACATCAACAAAGCATAAGCTTCTAATTAAACCAACATGAGAGCAACTTTCCTTGATTTGGTTTAAAAGTCAAATATTTATCAACACATCCTAAATTAAAATCACTTAAATAAAATTTTTTGATAAGCATCTCATGACTTATGTGGTGTTGATAAACACCATTATAATAACTCCAAATCTTTGACAAGGAAAAATCAAATCATTTGATATTATTACATGGTTTAATCAAAGTCATACTTAGAATTAAACTCATCTTGACAAACTGATTGTCTTCCAACATGCAATGAGCATGCCATCTCATACATCATTAATAATCTATACCATATCTTTGGTTACATGAGACCTTTGGATCCTCTTAGGAATTGAGTACTTTTTAAGCCATGATGAAATTCTACACAATTGTTTCCAATCTTTGTTATGACTACTTGCTATATCTATAATGTCGAATTGTAGTATTTCTTCAAATATGATTGTGCACAAACAATCCTTGGCCAACGCTAGGAATGGTTGAGGTCTTCACTTTTATATCAAGAAAATGATCAATTGGGATAGGAAACTTTGGTGTACGAAGAGGATTTCCTTCCATTATATATCTGCTCAAGGAGGCTTCAAGAAACTTTGGTGGATGAAGAGGATTGCCTTCCATTATGTATCTACTCAAGCAGACTTCAAGAAACAGCTTCTACTTCTCTATTTTTGTAACAAGAAAGAAAAAAGACATTGTTAGAATTGAAACAGTCAAGAAGGTAGTCCATGAAACCATTGCCAATATTGGTGATTAATAAATCTTGTCATTTGTACCTTCATAAAATTAGAAGAAACCATATGTTTTTTGGAGTTGCCTTAAGAACTCCTTAGCAACATGTGGCTTGATTGTGGTACCTTTGTATCTTAGTTGTTGAGCAAGTAGCATAGCTTCCATACCTTTCATCTTAGCTATGTACGGAGATTTTGACCTTAAAATGTTTATTTGTGAAGGACTAAGTTCAATGCTATAACTATGGATCTTTCTCCTGTTAGAGCTTACACCTTGTGACTCTCTGCTAATCATTCTCCTTTAGGGAACATGCAATAGGAAGGCTTCTCGTGTTAAACCTCATTATTGACCATTGTTTATTTTGATCCTTCCATTCATGCACCACTTCTTCCACCAAATGGTATAAATCATGACCCTGGCACACTGGCCATTCTCCATACCGATTAGAGTCTATCAAATTGCGCACATCAGTAGCCTCATCAACAAGCTGCTGCAAGTAAGGTAGCAACTTGTCCGTTAGAACATTGTCACCATTGTCAATGTTAAATGTAGGAGGAAAAATACAATTTGATGGTGGGCTAACGCAACCCTTGTATGGTGAGTCATCGATCAAAACTGTTCTTTGTGCATCACATCCAAATACCTTTGCAATTTTAGCCAAAGGTTTGAACATGGCCTCGGCACCTGGATTATCTGGACGATATAATTTTCTCCTTCCATAGGTATAGCATCCCTCTTGGCTCCAAATCACAAAGAAAGGGAGTATTTCCCCTGCATGCTTTTGCAAAGCTTTCACCATACATATAACATTATGTTTCATTGCAGTTGACCAAATGCCTACATTGAACCTCCCCAACAAGGTCTTCAAAAATGTCATGCATCCAGGTCGAAGAACCATAAACATATTGCCACACGGCAAGGATATGTATATTGGTGACTTGTACCAGCAATGCTTCAAGAGCAACCCATTCAAATCCAATATCACTGTTAACTTTGGCTTCTCCAAAGGTGCCAAAAAATTTGGATTATCATCAATGTTGCTTGCCATAGATTCGTCTAAATTTCTTGGTGGTACAGTTTTGATGAAGCTTGCTACTATGTCCATTTCTTTGCACTCTTGATTAAATTCTGTATAATTAAACATAAAGAATATTTTGTCAAATTCTATTTGTGTCTTATAATTCCTAGTACTTATAACTCTAGAACCATAACTTGTAGTAAAAGGTTAAGATTATATACAATCAAACATTATTTTGTTAATTTTTATATATCTACTGCAATTCCTAGTACTTATGACTCTAGAGCCTTAACTTGCAAGTTAAGGCATTGGCCATTGATACTATGAGTCACGGCCTCAAAGTCACAACAATAATTTATATTTGTTTACTAAAATTCCTAGTATCTATGGTTCTAGGCCTTTAATTTGGCCCATAATTATAGCCTCAAGGCCACTCCTCCCTCAACTGTATACAGTCGAGGGAGGAGTGTGACTGTATACAATTAAGTGCCATGAGTATATGTGACTGTATACAGTCACATATACTTGTGGCACTTGACTATTTCTATATAGTGTATAGTTTTATTTACGCATATTTATAAATAATCCAATACCTTTTGTTTTTGACATTGTAGAATCATCTTCTATGTCTCCTTGGATGTTTTTGTTTTGGCAATTTCCAATTAGAAAGTCTTTATCTCCTTGAAGATCATAACTTGTTTTGTGTTCTTGCATGTCCTTGTCTTCACACTTTCCAAGCAATCTAGTAGATTTATTTACATTTAAATCCACTATATTGCTAGTTTGTAGAGTTTCTTTTGATTGATCTTGTTGCTGATCAGTATGGCATGGCGAGTGCAAATCATCTCCACCTATAAAAACACATGCGATTTTAACTTGAAAACCAAATTGAATATGTAATCTTGCTATATAAACATCTATTTTACTTAGTATATAACACCTATTTTGGTCTTTTGGTCATCTATTTTAGACAATGGTCACATAGTTTATTGTAAATCACCTTCACTATCTTTGAGAGTCCCCATCTTCTGTTCTTGAGAGTTTCTGAGAACACAATCTTTTTGATCTGTAAAATAAAATTGATTTCAATAATGTATACATACCAAAACACAAGGTGAAACCATCAATGAAAGCATTAAACCATTACCATTAAGAAATAATCAAATAAGACATCACATTTGATAATTATTTATGTGACAAGTAATGTAAGAAACATTGCTTTTTAAGCTCAAAATTATGCTTTATCCTATATTATAATTCTTAATATGTAGGGTGTCTCATTCATAATTAAATTTTGAGCCTTTTTTTTGATATATTAACAAAATAGTTTATGTTCCCACTAGAAACTTGATCTACATTATTCAACCCAAGAGATATACTCAAACTTAAGTTTGAGCCTCTCGATTACTTGATCTAAATTATTCAACTCAAGAGATATACTCAAACTTAAGTTTGAGCCCGATGTAAAACAAGAACAATTACGACATCTATAAAAAATAACCATGACCTTGATCTAAATTATTGAATCAAAGAGATATGCTCAAACATAAGTTTGAGCCTTATCCCATCATTGAAAAATAAGAATGATATGGTATCTCTAAAAAATAACCAATTAGTACAAGACCAAGTTATCACAAGGTTGTTTATAGAACATTTTCTAAAAAGAAAAAGATAATATTTATACATTCAATCTAATCAACTTCTTGTGCACGAATATAACAACTTTTGAAAAGTTAATGAACATTTTTAGGTTCAAATGCACATTAATTGTCCTACACTTATTCAATATAGAGAATAGACACATTAAGGATGAGACATTAATTGTCCTACACTTATTCAATATAGAGAATAGACACATTAAGGATGAGACATAGAGATTAAGATTTTTTCATACACTTAATCAATAGACAATAGACACATTAATGAATGAGACACAAAGATTTTTTCATACATTAATCAAGACTTAATATTTGTGATATATGCATAAAAAAGGAAAATATTAATCAAGACTCAATATTTCATACATTAATCAAGACTTAATATTTCATACATTAATCAAGACTTAATATTAATCAAGACTTAATATTTCATACATTAATCAAGACTTAATATTTCATACATTGATCAAGACTTAATATTTGTCATATATGCATAAAAAAGGAAAATATTGTTCAAATTTAAAACCTCTAGCTTTACATGAAATAATCATGTTCATTTTAGGATCCACATCATTTAACTATCATTTTTTGCTTTCATACATCCATACTCATCAATCACTATGTTTCCTAATGTGGATTGCATCTCTATATTTGTCATAGATGATTCAAATAGTAGTTTGTCTCCAGCTCTCTCAAGAGAATATAAGCTTCCTAATGGTCTGCATTGCCCAACTTCACAAAGTAGTTCTCCAATATGCAAACCTTGTTCTTGTGGTTGTCCTCCACCATTCGCTTGATCACAAACAACTTCAGCCTCTACCAACACATGACTTGGTCCATCTACAAATATTTTTTCACGAGCTCCCATTAATTATTTTTTATAGTATGTCTTGAAATTGATGAAAAAAGGAACAATAAGCACACCTTGCACATCTTTTTGTTCATAGGTTTTTTCTCTCTCCATGTAATTGTTCATAGGTTTTTTCTCTCTCACACATCTTTTTGTTCATAGGCTTGAGTTCCTTGAGTTCAAGCCTCACCAATTTTAATATTGATTATGAGAACACAAAATAATGAACTTGATTGCAATATGAATCCCTTATACTTTGACCAAAAAATGACAACTCTTAAAAGATATACAAGCTTGAATGAGTTTTAAAAGATAACTTCATCACACTAAAATACATGAGATCTAAATATCATGTTTTTAGGCTCCTAATTTAGTTTTTTATCTAAAAAAGTATTGCTAGTGCTTTCATTCATGGAGATCCATTGTATGGCATGCTCAATACCTTTTAGTGTTGATGTAATAGCATCACCTTCCTTATCTTCTTGGAAATCATGACTTCCTTCATCTAGTTGCTCCTTAGCTTGGGAAGCTAGCTCTATATGATTCATTTCTTGATCTCCATCTATAAATCAAGACAATAAACATTAACTTGGATACAAATTTAAATGCATGACCTTAACATAGATACTAATTAACTTGGATTAGCTTGGAAAGATAACTCTATATGATTCATTTCTTGATTTCCATCTGCAAAACAACACAAGAAACATTAACTTGGATACCAATTTAAATGCACAAAATTATTAAATATGCATATATGCCTACCTCTGCCTTTTGTTGTAGCACCTACTCTTTGTGATGACTCTCCTTCATCTTCTTGAAATTCATTATCATTCTCATTCCCATCTTCTTTTTGTTGATCATACAGTAAATCATCATCCCCTAATGCATCTATATCTGCAATGTCTGCCTCATTAAGGTCGGGAGCCTCTATTTTCTCTTCAATTATTTCAACTTTTGCACACCACTCGGTTAGAGATGCATCTTGCTCTACCAAATTGGAGCATGTCACCTCCAATGATCCTGCCTCGGCATCATCCATAGTCATTGCAATACATTTTCTTTTTGTAAGGAGGCATTCCACAAGCTTAACCCCTCCAGTCAATACATCAATGACATAGTTATGCTCTGTGCAAAGTCCCATGATGAGAGATCGAATAAACTCATGATCTTTGATATCACAACTGAATTTAACATTCTTATCCTTTTGTTGGCTTGAGGATGGACTCCATGAAATGTGCACTTTTTGAGCTTGGTTTACGGATCTTGTCAATGCTTTCAAATGTTTCCACCTTACTTATGAAAAGAACCAAAACTGCAACTCCAAGGGTCCCACTTGTCCAACTTTTGGAGTCGCCTGAGTCATAGCTTCCTATTTCATAATGGAAATTTGAGACCACTTTGTCCACAGCTTCCAAAAGGGTACCAATGTGTGCAAAGTTTATGAACACAACAAGCACATATTCTAGTTCTGCATTAAGGTCATTCAACCCTTTAATCAAAACTTTGAAAGAATCCATAGTCCAAAAAGGGGAGGCCTTGTTTCGAAGGTGGAGATCCAATACCGCTAGACCAAATGGAATAGGAAGCACATTTCTACTCATCTCTCTGATCTTCTCCATGTCCATGCCAATTGTTGTGATGCTCCATGGAAGTGCTTGTTCTTTAGGAATGTGACTAGTTGCTTTTCTGTATAAGTAATGCAAGTAAGATATCACTGCCTTAGGTAGGGATGGGGTGACTTTTGTACGATTGAGCCTGTCTTTGACCCAGTCCATAGACCAAGAGCACAATTTATCATACTCCTTGTCTCCTATTTGGTATGTCTGGCAAATTTCATCCCAATTTTTTTGCATTGTTGTAAGGTCATAGTAGAATCCTACAATTGCTTCTTTAAGGACACGATCTGTTTTCATTTTCTTTAAGGACACGATCTGTTTTCATTTTCTTTCCCACTTCCTCCATGTCTTTAAAGTCACTCAGATTCTTTCCTATCTTCAATAGCACTTTTCCTTCCATTATTTTAGCTTGAAGTGTCCTAACCTCATTTGGCAAAAGGCCAGCAATACACCTAAATAAGGTGGGTCCTAGTGCCAAAGTGCCAGAAGCTTGCTTAAGTTGGCCACCCTTAAGAGTACTATCTCTCTTTATGTTATCAAAAGAGCTTATTTCTCCCTTTGTGTTTGGAAGCTTTCCATGTGCATATTCATCCAAAATGAATTGCCAGTTCTTGAAGATATCATCCTCACAAAATAGAAGATGGCCATCTGTCTTGTAAAATCCATGTTGAAGTGTATGCTCGGTTGTCTCCACAAAGTTCTGCAATAGTAATATGAAAATGTAGTTATCCAGATATGTATTCACATATTAAGGACCACGAATAGTTTTAAAAAAGAGGTATGAGACACTTACCAGCCAATCATAGTCGTCTTTCTTTGTGACATTTACACCAGGTTTGGGTCTTTGTGGACGACCACATCCCAACCATTGGCCCCTTGCTTGAGTGAGCTGATCTAAGAATGGCTCCTTTTGCATGGACTTGGCAATAGAAATATTGGCATCCTTGGATATTAAAGTAGTCAACTTTGGAGGGCAATTAACTATGATGTTTGCCTTTCTGTATTGAAACTTCTACTTCACAGCCTCCAGCTTTGGATTGTTGGATTTTTGCAACCGCTTTGCTGCACTAATCGAATGTTGACCAGAGATGATCCAGTAATGAGCATTATAGACATCTTCAAGACTCAAATCTTCTAGTGGCTTGTTTGTATCTGGATCATATGGCATCAAAATGGCCAAGATTTGCTCATGTTTTAGATGAGTGGCCATGTCATGTGTTATCAACCTCACCCAATCCAAATTGACCTTCCTGTAAACATATTGTAGGGGTGCAGGTTTACACTTTGCTACATCAATATTGAACACCTGTTGCATGCATGCCAAATTTGTAATACTGATTTTGGTTTTCCAAATTGAACATTGCTTGTTCAGATTGCCGTTGAAGTGATAAAGGGACCACATCTTCTCCATCTAGATCTATGACGTCAATGTCCATTTCCATTGGATTGGCATCTTTTGTAGACACTAAAGCAAGGATGTTGCCACCATCTGCAGAGGTAGAGGATAGCACATTACCACTCTCTTCGGTGATTTTCTTTTTTGACCGTTGTTGAGATGCGCTTGTTTCTGAAGACTTTTTAGCTTTTGATGGTTGTGACAGTTTTGCTTCTTGAAGTGAACTCGTATTTCCCATTTGTTTTGGAACTTTCTCTTTAGCAGTATCTTTAGCATCCTTTGAAGTGGTTTCTGGAAGTGGTCTCTTCTTTCCTACATGTTTCGGAGTATCTTTAGCATCCTTTGAATCTTGTGTGCTCTTCTTGGTAGATTTTTGTGATGTGGTAGAGACATTGTGGTCCTTACCAATCTTTCCAGTGCCCCTCTTGGATATTGATGGAGTAGATGCAAGTAAGTAAGCCTTTGCCTTCATGAAACCTTTGACTAGTTGGGTGCAGTTCTCAAGTCCTGAAGACTCAAGTGAGTCATAGCAGTTGATCTTGAGACCAATCTTTCCAATACTCTTCTCCAATCCCTCCTTACTACCTTTCATATCAGAAAGATGTAAGCCATTGAATGGAAGTGAAATCATACTAGCTGACTTCTCTCCAGCATTTGGAATCACAGTGAAGGTTATACAAGGGACACCTTCATCACTAGCATCTTCTACTGCATTTGCAATAATCCCCATGTCTCCGAAGTCTTCATCTAGTTTTGTCAAGTACAGGTGAATGTCACCTTTATACTCTGCCTCATAGTTGTAGGTGTCAATGAACCACTTGAGACCTTCTTCATTGCCCACCATGTCATACCTCTTTGCTATCTTGAGATGTGGAGGATTATATTTGGTTTTGTTTATGAGAGGAGCACTCTCTAAGCAAAAGGTCTTCTTCTGTTGTGGCTCCATGTCTACACTTGATAACAATTTTAACAACATGAGGAGAGCTTAAATAATAAAAATTTGATTGAAAATTAAAGAGTAAGTATCATTTTTAAAATAGCACATTTTTGTTGAGGCTCAAACTCAAGTTTGATCCTCTATAGGGCTAGTTGTGTTGTGTAGGACCATTCTTAGTGCACGTGTCTCTTGTGCATACAAGAATGGCCCTAAGGCCATTCTAGGATGCACAAGAGCATTGAGAATGGTCCCAGGTCCATTCTTGCATTGCACAAGAGCCCTAAGAATGACCCTCGGACCATTCTCAATGTGCATGTAAGAACCGCCCCAACGAGTTCAAATGGATCTTTACCTTGTGAGATTGAAGGTGGTTTTGTGGTCATGTGTCAAGTTTAAATCGCTCTTAACGTTCCAAATATAGGAACACCATCCTGCATGAGTGTTCCCTATATATTGTATAGTTCTAAAGCTTAAGGACCTAAATAAGGATTTCCCACTACTTTGAAAAAAATGTCCCACTTTCATGGCGAGTTCTAATGGCCCTTTACCTTCTAGGATTGAAGGTGATTTTGTGGTCTTGTGTCAAGTTCCAAGTTCTTTACATTCCAAATATAAGAACACCATCCTGCATGAGTGTCCAATATATATTGTATAGCTGTAAAACGCTTATGGATCTAAATAAGGATTTTTCAATACTTTGAGAAAAATGTCCCACTTTTGTGGGGCAAGTTCTAATGGCCCTTTGTCTTTTGGGATTGAAGGACCTCTCTTTACAATATTGGATGCATAGGAGTATTAAGAATGGTCCTAGGACCATTCTTGCATGCACAAGAGCACCAAGAATGGTCATAGGGTCATTCTTGGATCTCTTGTACATGCAAGAATGGCCCCAAGACCATTCTTGCATGGTCAAGGCCATTGTTTCATGATAGAATGGCCTTGGGACCACTCTAAATGCTATTGAGCATGCTAGAATGGCCCTGAACAATGCTAAATTGGCCCTAAGACCATTATTGAGCATGCAAGAATAGCCCTATAGGGACATTTTTGATACCTCAATAATGGTACTAGATCCTTAAGAATGGTCTCAAGGCCAATCTAGCATGACCCTAGGACCATTCTAGCATGCTCAACAACATTAAAAGTGGCCCAAAGGCCGTTCTAGCATGAAACAATGGCATTGGGCATGCAAGAATAGGACCAGTGTTGCATGCCCAAGGCCATTGTTACATCCTATAATGGCCTTTGGAATGGCCATTGGAATGGCCCAAGGCCATTGTTACATCCTATAATGGCCTTTGGAATGGCCTTTGGAATGGCCCAAGGCCATTCTTTTCATGCACAAGAGTAGCGAGATTGTTGGCCCAAGGGCCATTCTTGCATGCTCAATAATGGTACTAGATCCTCAATAATGGTACTAGATCCTCAATAATGGCCTCTGGGCCCATCTAGCATGACTCTACTACCATTCTAGCATGCTCAAAATCATAATTACATAACAAAGCTCTAGCATATGCAAGAATGGTCTTAGGGCCATTCTCAATGCTTGGTGCTTTTTGCACATGCAAGAATGGTCCTAGGGCCATTCTGAAAGCTTGGTGCTCTTGCACATGGGGCCATTCTCAAATCCCTTGTACATCCAAGAATGGCCCTAAGGCCATTCTTAATGCCGTTCTACATTCAAGAATGACCCTTGTGCATCATTCATGGTGTTCATATGCATCCAAGAATGATCCTAGGACAGTGCAATCCCTTGATTAGAAGTCAAATGTACAGTGCAATCCCTTGATGTGCTTCCCCCCACAAGCATGAGTAAATTGATTTACAGTGCAACCATTTAAGGGCTGGGAACCCGTTACATCATAATAATTTGAAATTTACATCCACATGTAAAGATAATATGCGGCTCTGGCAAGTTTAGGAAATTCCTGATGTGAGGTCAGTTGACGAGGCCGCACTCCTTGCCTTTGGCTTCTTTGCTCCTTCGACACACTATCTCCATCTTCGTGTTCCATGACTCGAACCAACACCGCAAACATCTCCACTATTGCACCACATCTGGGATGCAGCAACCATCCGATTTGCATTAATGTCGCACAAAAGACCGCACACGACCGCATCATCAAAAAATCAAAGCACTGTTTGCGCCCTTCAAAATGAATGATGTGCGTCTTGCTGAAAATGTGTGGCTAGATTCTGAAGAACCGCAGTCCGCTCCCGTCAATGCTAGTGTCACAGCATCGCATAACGGCACCACCAGCACCGTTACCGCAATTTGCAACAACCGCAAACCGTAGCCGGAACCCATTCAATCTACGGCGTCAAACTGCTGCTCCGATTTTTGCTACTCCGTGGCCACTACAGACTCAGCAACGCCCCGCAATAGTGTTTTGCCTTATTAGTCCTGACATTTCGCTCGTTGGACTTGCGGTCAAGCTCTGTGAAGAGATTCTTCACATGCAGGATCTGATCAACGGCTCCTTTGAGAACAGATTCTCTAAATTTCCGAGCTTTTGCATGCGATCTCCTGCCAGATTGCGGCCTGCTGGGTCAATGCTAGTGTCACAGCATCGCATAACGGCACCACCAGCACCGTTACCCCAATTCGCAACAACCGCAAACCGCAGCCAGAACCCATGCAATCTGCGGCGTCAAACTACTGCTCCGATTTCTGCTACTCCGTGGCCAGCAATAGTGTTCTGCCTTGTTAATCTTGACATTTCGCTCGTTGGACTTGCAGTCAAGCTCTGTGAAGAGATTCTTCACATGCAGGATCTGATCAACGGCTCCCTTTGAGAACAGATTCTCTATATTTCCAAGCTTTTGCATGCAATCTCCCGCCAGACTGCGGCCTGCTAGGTCATCCAAGATGTCTTGTTCTTGTGCATCCCTCAGGTAAACCATGGAGTTGAGAACGCTTCGGAACAGAGATCCGCACACCCTTGCGGCCTCCCAACTGGAATGCGAAGAAAACCACAGTATGCTCATGGCTTGCTGGGTGCCCATGTGCTCCGCCAGCCATCTTCTCCAAGAAGGAAATTCGATTGATCGTGGTCGCCAAGTGTAGAGGGGCAAGAACCCTCTACGAGACTATGCTCACACACAGATATAAAGATGATATTACACAGAGATTGTAAGAGATAGCAAACACGCGAGAGAGATGACAGTTATCCACACATCCCAAGACATAATTGTATTAAGAGAATGAGCGCTCGCTGATTATTAATACATGAGAGAGGGTATTCTTTTATAGCTATTGTGCACACCTATTCATATCCCCGAATAGCCACTCGTGCATGCCCCTTGAGATCTCCACTTAAGGTATGTTCCCACAATGTGGTTGCGGTATAACCTGCATACAAGGCTCAAACTTGAGTTTGAGCCTGTCTTACACTTGTGTGTGTCAAGGAAATTTCTTTTCTTCTATTTAAACTATCTCTCTCATTCACACATGACCAAAGTGAGCAAGTTTGTGTGTGTCAAGGCCATGTGTCTTGAGGCTCAAACTCAAGTTTGAGCCTCTCTTTGAGTTTGAGCCTCTACTTGTGTGTGTCAAGGACATTTCTTTTCTTCTATTTAAACTATCTCTCTCATTCACACATGACCAAAGTGAGCATGGTAAAAAATAAACTACTTAGCCACACACCACTTCTTTTCTTCTATTTCAAGATTTCTCTACTTGTGTGTGTCAAGGCCATGTGTCTTGAGGCTCAAACTCAAGTTTGAGCCTCTCTTTGAGTTTGAGCCTCTCTTTGAGTTTGAGCCTCTCTTCCAATGCTTGAGTTGATGGGAAGTCTTATGAGGCTCAAACTTGAGTTTGAGCCTGTCTTACACTTGTGTGTGTCAAGGACATTTCTTTTCTTCTATTTAAACTATCTCTCTCATTCACACATGACCAAAGTGAGCAAGTTTGTGTGTGTCAAGGCCATGTGTCTTGAGGCTCAAACTCAAGTTTGAGCCTCTCTTTGAGTTTGAGCCTCTACTTGTGTGTGTCAAGGCCATTTCTTTTCTTCTATTTACACTATCTCTCTCATTCACACATGACCAAAGTGAGCATGGTAAAAAATAAACTACTTAGCCACACACCACTTCTTTTCTTCTATTTCAAGATTTCTCTACTTGTGTGTGTCAAGGCCATGTGTCTTGAGGCTCAAACTCAAGTTTGAGCCTCTCTTCCAATGCTTGAGTTGATGGGAAGTCTTATGAGTCTCAAACTTGAGTTTGAGCCTGTCTTACACTTGTGTGTGTCAAGGACATTTCTTTTCTTCTAACTATCTCTCTCATTCACACATGACCAAAGTGAGCACGTTTGTGTGTGTCAAGGCCATGTGTCTTGAGGCTCAAACTCAAGTTTGAGCCTCTACTTGGACATTTCTTTTCTTTTATTTAAACTATCTCTCTCATTCACACATGACCAAAGTGAGCATGGTAAAAAATAAACTACTTAGCCACACACCACTTCTTTTCTTCTATTTCAAGATTTCTCTACTTGTGTGTGTCAAGGCCATGTGTCTTGAGGCTCAAACTCAAGTTTGAGCCTCTCTTTGAGTTTGAGCCTCTCTTCCAATGCTTGAGTTGATGGGAAGTCTTATGAGGCTCAAACTTGAGTTTGAGCCTGTCTTACATTTGTGTGTCAAGGACATTTCTTTTCTTCTATTTAAACTATCTCTCTCATTCACACATGACCAAAGTGAGCAAGTTTGCGTGTGTCAAGGCCATGTGTCTTGAGGCTCAAACTCAAGTTTGAGCCTCTCTTTGAGTTTGAGCCTCTACTTGTGTGTGTCAAGGCCATGTGTCTTGATTCTCAAACTCAAGTTTGAGCCTCTCTTTGAGTTTGAGCCTCTCTTCCAATGCTTGAGTTGATGGGAAGTCTTATGAGGCTCAAACTTGAGTTTGAGCCTGTCTTACACTTTTGTGTGTCAAGGACATTTCTTTTCTTCTATTTAAACTATCTCTCTCATTCACACATGACCAAAGTGAGCAAGTTTGTGTGTGTCAAGGCCATGTGTCTTGAGGCTCAAACTCAAGTTTGAGCCTCTCTTTGAGTTTGAGCCTCTACTTGTGTGTGTCAAGGCCATCTCTTTTCTTCTATTTACACTATCTCTCTCATTCACACATGACCAAAGTGAGCATGGTAAAAAATAAACTACTTAGCCACACACCACTTCTTTTCTTCTATTTCAAGATTTCTCTACTTGTGTGTGTCAAGGCCATGTGTCTTGAGGCTCAAACTCAAGTTTGAGCCTCTCTTTGAGTTTGAGCCTCTCTTCCAATGCTTGAGTTGATGGGAAGTCTTATGAGGCTCAAACTTGAGTTTGAGCTTGTCTTACACTTGTGTGTCAAGGACATTTCTTTTCTTCTATTTAAACTATCTCTGTCATTCACACATGACCAAAGTGAGCAAGTTTGTGTGTGTCAAGGCCATGTGTCTTGAGGCTCAAACTCAAGTTTGAGCCTCTCTTTGAGTTTGAGCCTCTACTTGTGTGTGTCAAGGCCATGTGTCTTGATTCTCAAACTCAAGTTTGAGCCTCTCTTTGAGTTTGAGCCTCTCTTCCAATGCTTGAGTTGATGGGAAGTCTTATGAGGCTCAAACTTGAGTTTGAGCCTGTCTTACACTTTTGTGTGTCAAGGACATTTCTTTTCTTCTATTTAAACTATCTCTCTCATTCACACATGACCAAAGTGAGCAAGTTTGTGTGTGTCAAGGCCATGTGTCTTGAGGCTCAAACTCAAGTTTGAGCCTCTCTTTGAGTTTGAGCCTCTACTTGTGTGTGTCAAGGCCATCTCTTTTCTTCTATTTACACTATCTCTCTCATTCACACATGACCAAAGTGAGCATGGTAAAAAATAAACTACTTAGCCACACACCACTTCTTTTCTTCTATTTCAAGATTTCTCTACTTGTGTGTGTCAAGGCCATGTGTCTTGAGGCTCAAACTCAAGTTTGAGCCTCTCTTCCAATGCTTGAGTTGATGGGAAGTCTTATGAGTCTCAAACTTGAGTTTGAGCCTGTCTTACACTTGTGTGTGTCAAGGACATTTCTTTTCTTCTAACTATCTCTCTCATTCACACATGACCAAAGTGAGCACGTTTGTGTGTGTCAAGGCCATGTGTCTTGAGGCTCAAACTCAAGTTTGAGCCTCTACTTGGACATTTCTTTTCTTTTATTTAAACTATCTCTCTCATTCACACATGACCAAAGTGAGCATGGTAAAAAATAAACTACTTAGCCACACACCACTTCTTTTCTTCTATTTCAAGATTTCTCTACTTGTGTGTGTCAAGGCCATGTGTCTTGAGGCTCAAACTCAAGCTTGAGCCTCTCTTTGAGTTTGAGCCTCTCTTCCAATGCTTGAGTTGATGGGAAGTCTTATTTCACACATGACCAAAGTGAGCACGTTTGTGTGTGTCAAGGCCATGTGTCTTGAGGCTCAAACTCAAGTTTGAGCCTCTACTTGGACATTTCTTTTCTTTTATTTAAACTATCTCTCTCATTCACACATGACCAAAGTGAGCATGGTAAAAAATAAACTACTTAGCCACACACCACTTCTTTTCTTCTATTTCAAGATTTCTCTACTTGTGTGTGTCAAGGCCATGTGTCTTGAGGCTCAAACTCAAGTTTGAGCCTCTCTTTGAGTTTGAGCCTCTCTTCCAATGCTTGAGTTGATGGGAAGTCTTATGAGGCTCAAACTTGAGTTTGAGCCTGTCTTACACTTGTGTGTCAAGGACATTTCTTTTCTTCTATTTAAACTATCTCTCTCATTCACACATGGCCAAAGTGAGCAAGTTTGTGCAAGGCCATGTGTCTTGAGGCTCAAACTCAAGTTTGAGCCTCTCTTTGAGTTTGAGCCTCTACTTGTGTGTGTCAAGGCCATGTGTCTTGATTCTCAAACTCAAGTTTGAGCCTCTCTTTGAGTTTGAGCCTCTCTTCCAATGCTTGAGTTGATGGGAAGTCTTATGAGGCTCAAACTTGAGTTTGAGCCTGTCTTACACTTTTGTGTGTCAAGGACATTTCTTTTCTTCTATTTAAACTATCTCTCTCATTCACACATGACCAAAGTGAGCATGGTAAAAAATAAACTACTTAGCCACACACCACTTCTTTTCATCTATTTCAAGAGAAATCTCTTACCTCCCAAACCGGTGCACCACAATCAAGCAAAGAGCTATTGTTTCAATGACTGAGAAGTTGATAAGCCCCTAACCTTCTTCATTTGCAACAAAAACCAGTGAGATAAGTGAGCATGGTAAAAAATAAACTACTCAGCCACACACCACTTCTTTTCTTCTATTTCAAGAGAAATCTCTTACCTCCCAAACCGGTGCACCACAATCAAGCAAAGAGCTATTGTTTCAATGGCTGAGAAGTTGATAAGCCCCTCACCTTCTTCATTTGCAACAAAAACCAGTGAGATAAGAGAAGAAACATAGTGCATGCATAAAGGTAAGCAATTTATATTTTTTGTTATTATATGTATGTTAGATAATGAGATATAAAGAATAGAGAGAGAGGACTGTGTGAGAGAGTGGATTTAGTTTTGCGAGATAAAGAATAGAGAGAGAGGACCGTGTGTGTGATAGAGTGCTTTTAGTTTTGAGAAGCATTACCTTAGCAAACCTTAGAAGCAAACCTTAGCAAACCTTAGCGAACCCTAAACCTTAGCAAACCTTAGCACGTGTTCAAAGAGAGATGTGAGCTACAGGTGAGCTATAGTGCGGCTTCAAAGGTGGCTTCAAGGAGGCTTCAAGGTGAGCTTTGGCTTCAAGGCTTACAACCTCTTACAACTTCAGGGTGGCTTCCTCTACAAGGTCGGCAGCAAGGCAGCGTAAGCAGCAAGGCCGGCAGTGTAAGCAATGGTGTAAGCAGTAATGGTGTAAGCAAGGCCGGCAGCGTAAGCAATGGTGTAAGCAAGGCTGGCAGCGTAAGCAATGGTGTAAGCAGCAAGTCCGGCAGCAAGGCCGGCAGCAATGGTGTAAGCAGCAAGGCTGGCAGCAAGGCAGCGTAAGCAATGGTGTAAGCAGCAGCGTAAGTAGCAAAGAAGCGTAAGCAACGGCAGTGTAAGCAACGGCACAAGCAATGACAGTGTAAGCAACAGCAGCGTAAGAAGTGTAAGCAACGGCAGCGTAAGCAAAGAAGCGTAAGCAAGGGCGAGGGCGGCAGTACAAGGGCGGCAGTACAAGGGTAAGGTGAATTTTTTGAAAAAATAAGGCCTCTCATTTTTAGCATTCTGCATCTTTAATGCATTCAATACCTTTAATGCAATCAATTTCATATGAATTGAATTTTGAACCATATGAATTGACATATATATAATATACATAACCCATCATGTATATACATATAAAAAACACACTTATAACACTATAATGCACACGTACACACATATAATGCACACGTACACACTATAATGCACACGTACACACATATAACACTATAACACACACGCACACACATGCACATACACGTACGTGCACACACATATAGGTGTTCATAAATATACGTACATATGCACATGAGTACATGCATAAACACACATATACACATAATTATAGTTATATATATTAATATATATAGGTATATATATATATAGTTATAATTATAGTTATAGTTATAGTTATATATATATATTTATTTATTTATAGTTATAGTAATAGATATATATGCGAATATTTTTCAAAAAAAGGGCAAGTGAATTAATAAAAAAGGGAGAATCCGATACATAGACCACGTGTCAACACGTGCTTAGTGGTTTCTTATTGGCTTGGTACACCGTTTTGCATGCGAGCATGATGCCAGAAATACCTCTTTTTCCTTCATGTCGTTGGGTGAGGGGGGTCTCTTCCATGGCTAGAGGCCTCTCTATTCTCTCTGCGCAGCAGTTTGGGAGGCTCTTCCTCCTGCCGCTTTCTTTCCTTCCCGTCATCGCCGGGTGTGGGGGGTCTCTTCCGTGGGCTGGAGGCCTCTCTATTCTCTCTGCGCAGCAGTTTGGGAGGCTCTTCCTCCTGCTGTGCTGGTAGGGGCTACTTGGATTTCTACACTCTGGCTTGCGAATATTAATATAGATTAAAATCATAGTTATTTAAAAAAGTAACATTTATATTATGGCTCAATCTCAGGTTTAAACCTCCTGAGATTGAGCCTCCATTTAAGAAACATGAAAGTATATATTAAAATTATAAAAAGAATATAACACACACACACACACACACATAGTTATAGTTATACATATTAATATATATAGGTATAGATATGTATATTAATATTAATATAGATATAGATATGTATATTAATATGAATCTAGATCTATATATATATATATATATATATATATGAATGGTTGTCCATGGTGCTTCGGCTTAGTCTTAGGTTTGAGGCTCGATCTTAAGTTTAAGCATCCCTTCAAGAAACATGGAAGTCAAGGTTAGGGAGCATATGGTTGGTGATCCAATGAAGCCATAAAGTGTGAGTCCCAAGCTTGGGCTCAATCTTAGGTTTGAGGCTCAATCTCAAGTTTGAGTCCATGGTGCTTTGGCTGAGTCTTAGGTTTGAGGCTCGATCTCAAGTTTGAGCATCCCTTCAAGAAACATGGAAGTTAAGGTTAGGGAGCATATGGTTGGTGATCCAACCAAGCCTTTTAGCTTTAATCTCAAACTTGGGCTCTATCTTACATTTGAGCCTCAATCTTATGTTTGAGACTCGATCTCAGGGGGGTGAACATCCCTTCAAGCAACATGAAAGTCAAGATTGAGGAGCATACATAACGTTTAAGTCCCAAGCTTGGGCTCAATCTTAAGGTTGAGTCCCAAGCTTGGGCTCAATCTTAGTCTTAAGTTTAAGCCTCTCTTAATTGTGTATGTAATGTCTCTTAAGGCCCAATCTCATCTGCAAGCCATGTCAATCTTAGGTTTGAGTCCCGGGCTTGGGCTCAATCTTAGTCTTGAGTTTCAACCTCTCTTAATTGTGTGTGTAATGTCTCTTGAGGCCCAATCTCATGTGCAAGTCATGTCAATCTTAGAATTGAGTCCCGGGCTTGGGCTCAATCTTAGTCTTGAGTTTCAACCTCTCTTAATTGTGTGTGTAATGTCTCTTGAGGCCCAATCTCATGTGCAAGCTATGTCAATCTTAGGTTTGAGTCCCACGCTTGGGCTCAATCTTAGGTTTGAGTCCCAGGCTTGGGCTCAATCTTAGGTTTGAGTCGCAGGCTTGGGCTCAATATTAAGTTTGAGGTTCAAGCTTGGACTCAATTTTAGTCTTGAGTTTGAGCCTCTCTTAATTGTGTGTGTAATGTCTCTTGAGGAGCATACGTAACATTTAAGTCCCAAGCTTGGGCTCAATCTTAAGTTTGAGTCCCAGGTTTGGGCTCAATCTTAAGGTTGAGTCCCAGGTTTGGGCTCAATCTTAAGGTTGAGTCCCAATCTTGGGCTCAATCTTAGTCTTAAGTTTAAGCCTCTCTTAATTGTGGTTGTAGTGTCTCTTGAGGCCCAATCTCATCTGCAAGCCATGTCAATCTTAGGTTTGAGTCCTGGGCTTGGGCTCAATCTTAGTCTTGAGTTTTAGCCTCTCTTAATTGTGTGTGTAATGTCTCTTGAGGCCCAATCTCATGTGCAAGCTATGTCAATCTTAGGTTCAAGTCCCGGCGGGCTTGGGCTCAGGGCTTGGGCTCAATCTTAGTCTTGAGTTTCGGCCTCTCTTAATTGTGTGTGTAATGTCTCTTGAGGCCCAATCTCATATGCAAGCTATGTCAATCTTAGGTTTGAGTCCCAGGCTTGGGCTCAATCTTAGGTTTGAGTTGCAGACAATAATGCTCCCTAGCTCAATTGCGCAATGACATTCTGTTTGAGACAGAAGGTTCTATTTCAAAGGACTTTTTATTTATCTACAACAATAAGAAGGTATACCATCTGACTTATCCTAGTCTCACTAAGCACTGCTCTTAGTTTACTTTACCCTATTGTTTCATATTGCTTTTTTGCAGGTGCTCAAAAGAAGAGAGAGTTCAATAAAATGCAAAGACATTGAAAATTTGAAAATTGAGATAACACAGACTCCATAAACAAAGGTATTATATTCAATAAAGTACCAATATCCATTATTTTGAAGCTAAATGAAAATTATTTTTTCTTACAAGCTCTGGCTGTCCTATCTCAAAATAGCTTGAAAGTATATATTTGGCACTAATCAGCACTCTCCAGCGTCGCAGCTACTTGAATCATCTTGTTGTGGTGTCTGGACAGTTGGAAAGATAGCATAGCATGAAATAGACATCAGTAGAGGGAACGACTTTCTACCTCTAAATCTATTGGCTCTATTGAATCCAAAAGATTGACATTAGGAGGACAGTGATCCAATGCATCTAGAAGCCTTCTAATACAACTGCAATACATATAATTCAGTTAGTGTGCATTAAATCAAAATAATGAAGTTTAAAGTTAAAAATAGCACACACACCACTTACAATTTCACCTCTCTGTGTGTGTTTCTAAGAGAGTTGAATAGAAAGCATTGCTTCTGCTGGATGTCAATAGAAGCAAAGCTCCAGTGATCACTGCATAAGGAAAAAGCATTAAGAAATCAAAGGCTACAAGAGTTCTCAATCTTGAAGAAAAATCCCAAAAGAAGCAGTCACCCACATACTTGTTATGGTATGGAAGTAGCAAAATATCGACCACATCAAAATCGCAGTGTTTGAACCAATTGGAAATATCCATGGGAGTTTCCTTTGGATCTCTTAACTTGAAGGAAATGGCACGATCAATAATATGAACTGTATGCTGTACAGCGTGGTTAAGCCAGCTTCTCATCATGCTACATTGGACCAAACAATAATTAGGGTAGGGTGTAAAGGACGAGGTACAATAAGGATTGTTTTGCAAACAAATGTAAAATAAAAGACACTTACTAGAGCATTGCAAGAATGATAGTATCTGAGCAATACTCATTCTTATGAGCCAATGCTGCCAAGCATGGTCTTGTCAAGTCAAAATTATTCTCTAAAGTTTCATCCTCAATATGGACAACTATGTTAGGGCCCAGCTCCTGCAACCTTCTCTGTATCTGCAGCTCCATCTGTACAGTCTCCACATCTATAGCAAATTTGGATTCTTTTATTTTCTGCTTGAGTGACTCCTCATAAGCAACTTTCCCTCTGGTGCTCTTTGAGTGGGTTACTTCAACAACCTTAACCTCATCTACCTTCAACTTTCTTGTAGGCGGAATTAATAATATGTCTCTCATTTTTGTGTCCTGCCATTCCACAGGATGGACCAGCTTGTCATACCTCCATCTCACTCTGGACAAAGTGTTGAAGTCTTTGGCCATCAGAGTTACCCTGTGAGCATGGGTTGCTACCAGCATTGCATCTCCAAAATATTTCTCTAAGTAATCCCCTGCCATTTCCTGTAAGGAAAGAATGGCACTCCTGTTCCACTTGAAACCAAGGTGCCAACTATCACATATGTCTCTCACTAGTCTCTGAAAAGGTGCCTTGGGGATTGCAAAGCCTATAGATTTCTGTTGCTTCCTGATCTCCTTTAGCACACTTGCACCATGTTTCAATCTCTTGGACTTTTGCTGGAGCAGGCTCATTGGCTTCCCCTTCCTGCCATGTGCAACTCTTCCCTTTGGAGGCACACTAGCTACCCCAGCTTCTGCTATTGCTGCAAGCCCTGGCCCCTTGCCAGCCCTCCTTGCAGTTGACTTGGTTCTTGCCATCACTCTGAAAAGCTACATACAAAGCAATGGAAAGAGATTACAGCCATGGATAACATGGAATGATACAAGAAGGCAATGACAAGGGTGGATGAAGCAAAATTAATGAATTTGCAAAACGCGATTTTGACAATTTGAAATTCCTAACAGCTCTCCCTCGCGTTTTCCTGCAAATACCTGAAGTACCATGCTATTACATTCCTACAGTGAATTCTCTGTCTTTACAACTAAAAACAATATGGATTGAATTTATGCAAGGAGTGTATAGCCTTGAATAGCCTAGAAAGACACAAAATCACAATAATAGGGGTGGATGAAGCAACAGTTTTATATTTGCAACAAAATGCAATTTGGGCTGTTTGAAATTCCTAAAGCCTTCTCCTCACGTTTTCTTGCAAATTCATGAGGCAGCATACTGGAACATGCCTTCAGTCATTCCACTGTGTTTGCAACTTGGTGCAAGATGGATTGAGTCTACAGAAGGCAAAAAGTGATCAATCTCTCACTCAACAAGCCCAACTCAAAAGTTTTCCTGCTTGTGGTTGCAGTGGAAAAAGCTAAGGAATGCATATAATATTTATCATAATATCTAAGCTACATCACATCACTCAGTACCTTATCCTAATATACTATTACACAAGAAGAAAAGGATATAGAGTGTCTTACTGACCTGGAAGCTATCTGTAGGTGTGCTGTGCTGGTGATGAGTACCCTGTGCTGGGGATGAACCTGTGCTGCTGGTCAGGATGCTGATGGTGCAGAGTAGGGAGGTAGAGAGGCAAGAGAGCTGGGAGGGGAGGGCCTAGATAGGAGAGATTAAACAAGAGGGAAAAGATTAGTGCAAAATACAAACAAAGTAGCTAATAAATACCACACGTGTGGAATGTAGTCGTTTTTTCACACGTGTGGATGGGACCCAGATCTTTTGGAGTTTGAAACTTGGCAAGTGTGAATGGCACTTTTTGCCTTGGAACTTGTGCCGATCATGATTTCATAATCAGATCCATTAACACTCTTCCCTCCCTATCTTTCATCCCTGCCAGCACCCTCCCATCATCCTTTCCCTTCCCCCTCTGATCACTTCCTACCCAACACACTCCATCCACACTACAACCTGCTTGAAAACTACTACCACTGCCAGATCTCCAGGTTACCTAGGCTGCAGCTTAGGCTACAGCTCAACTCTGGAAGAGAGCAGAAGAATCACCAGTGCAACTCCACCAACAGCATGGAAAAGGAAAAGAAAGGTCAGAGATCTATATTCTTTTCAATGTTTTTTGATATATATTTCTTCCATCCATAGAATTCTTGAATCTTACTTCCTAGGAATCTGGTACATCACCCTAGGATTTGATTGGAGATGAATATCAATAGGACCTAGAAGTTTGCCAACAAAATGCAGAGAGTGCTTAAATTTTTTCAAATAGCCCTATATCGCGTTTTTCTACAAATTCTTGTATTAGTTTTGGTTTTCATTTCTTCCTTATTGTTTTGCTCTCTTTGGCCCTGGGGAATTCTTCCTAGTATCAACTACTATCCAGGACACTGTAAGATGATTCTAGCATTTGATTGGAGATGGATGTCAATAGAAATGGAGAATTTGCAACAAAATGTGAGGAGAGCACTTGACATTTTCCAAATGGCCCTGCATCGTGTTTTCTTGCAAATTCCTGTGTCCCTTTTGGTTTTCACTTCTTCCTCATTGTTTTGCTTTCTTTGGCCCTGGGGATTTATTCCTTGATGATGAGAAAAGTTTTTGCTTTGGAACAGTTGATTCTCAGGCCCCTCCTTTTCTGCTGCTATACTTAGACCACAGCAATCACTAGGTGATTCATGTGTGCTCATGAAGAGAGTTGTTTGGTGATATCCTAGACATTCCCTGATTGCATATGTCAGCATATAGAATTCATGATATATAAATTTTTGTTCAGGCAAAAGCAAGAGACTGGAGCAGAAAGGTGAGTCTTCCCTTTCAAAACAAAAGGAACCAGAAGAGGACAAATCTCCAGATTTGCTCCTATTTGACTTTCTTCACAAGTGCAAAGCTCAGAGGAACTTCCACATATACCACAGTATTTTCAACAGGGAGTTCACTATGAGCTCTATACTGGAGCATCACAGAGATTTTCTTTCAGACCATTGGGATACCTTCAAACAACTGACAGAGGCAGGAAGAATTGTGGAAAGTGAAAAGGTTTTTGTGCATATAAATCATATTGTCTCCATTGACAGGCTGAGGTACCATGTGAATAGAAGATTTGACAGGCTGAGGTACCATGTGAATAGAAGATTTGACAGCCTGCCTGAGGAATATAAATTCAGCTGTAACTTGCACACCACAAAGTATAGAGTGCTTGAGGAAACCATGGCATTCCTTATGTACATTGTCTTCCATCAGCACTCTCTAGAAGAGCAAGGGCAGGAGGCTGAAGAAGAAGACACATCTGTAGCAGAGGAAAAAGAGGATGTTCCTGTGGCAATAGAAATGACAGAGCAGGAAGAAGATATCAACCTCCAGGATGAGGGGCTGCAAGTGGCTGCTCTTGACCTTGTTCAACTGAGGACTGAAACTCTTAGGGTAGCACAGCCAGTTGAAGATTTTGATGTTCAGAGCAGCAACTATGCAGTGCCCATGCTTCCAGGTGTCTTGATTGGTGGTAAAGATTATGTTTTCCTCCATGATATAGAGTGTATGTTCAATTTGAGGGAGGACTATGCCATTTCCCTTATTGCCCAAGCTTCAAGGCTTGACAAGGAGGTTGGCATAGAGGATGACCAACAACTTTTGATCCTGCAGAGGCCCTTACTATTTGTTTCAAAGAGGCTGAAAAGTTCCAAGAGCCAGATGAAGCTGCCTTCCAGCTCACACAGGAATCTATGAATCTCTCAGCACTATACAAGGGAAAGCTTAAAGAAGAGGCTGGACTAGAGGGGAGAGGAATAAATCTTTGGAAAGATGAACTTCTTGTTTGCTGATGAAAATGAGAAGGTATGATCTTGTTACTTCAAATCCAATACTTTATCTTGTGTTTAAATGTTTTGTAGTTTCGTATTATTGTCTCACTCCAATCTTTTGATATGTGGCAGCTACAAGTTGAGGATGACACATTCCTCTAGAGACCAAGCAGGCCGGCTGGGTTTGGCAAAATGTCAAGCCTAGCTCATTATATTCATGATCTAGGCAGTGCTAAGATCTTGATTTACCATAGGCAGTTGAGCAACAATGGAGAAGCCATTGTTTACTTCTTTAAATGTTTGTCTAGGGTTTTAGGTGGACATGATCTTCCATGGCAAAAGGAAAAGATCATTTTAATAGAGAGGTTGTCTGCCATAGATATATTTGGGGATTATGTGAATAAGCAGGCCTCTAGGGCCTCTTACTTTTTGTCTTACACTTCTTATGCATTGGCATGTGGTGTTAAGGAACCCAAATGTCTGGAAAACACAAGCTCATAAGGTTTCGAGAGCCACCCATGATTGCATTAGGCCACACAATCCAAGAAGAAGAACACGTGGAGATAGTTGAAGACAAGGATACCCCTCCCAGACAAGCAACAGAGGCAAGCATTGATAAATAGACAGTCGACATCAAGCCAACAAGGAAGAAAAAGAGTCCAATCAAGTTCAAAAAGAGAGTTCCGACTGGCAGGCCCTGGGAGTAATAGGATTTAGTCATCAAATATAGCACAAACATTATGTTGAAGTTGAACTGATTTGTACAAAGTCTTTGATCCTCATCAGTTCCTTGTCCGTTCGGACGATCAGTACCCTTTTGCATTTGTCCCATCACCGTACGACACTTCACCGTACGACACCTCAGTACTCTTCCCACACTCAGTAGCTTCTAAAAGCGTTTAACACTCAGTACCTTATTGGTAAGGATCAACAGTGTGTCTAGCATAATTAAGTAGTATTGATTGAATTTTTTGTGTGTAGCTCATGGATGTATTGATGCTTGTTAATATAGATCACATGTTTCACAAAAGAAATACTTTTGATGGAGTCTCAAAACATATAGACATAACACCAAGAGTCACTTGTTCCACAGAATAAAAATCTATTCATTGAGTTTGAAAACATGTGGACATAACACCAATAAGTTACAAACTGCTATTCATGTTTACTTGTCCATTTGTGGTTTCTAAATATCTTCGAATCCCTCCATTGTCTAGGTCTCTCTGCTACCTTTGAATTGTCCAAAGTTTGTCTTCGTCTTTGCTTTTGGGCTGGAATAAAAGCAAGCTTGACTTTGGAACTAGCAACTTTTCTTTTAGCATGCAACCTCTGTAGAATGCCTCGGTAAAACCATTGGAAGACTTCCTTCAGACTATTTGCCTTTTGACTCCCTCCGTAGTGTTGTGTGTGTCAAAATGCATTACGTGCCATGTAGTGAGACTTCTCCATGCCTTGGGTAGACCAAATTGCTGGGCATCCATACTTTTTGACAAAATAGGGAAGGTGGTTGTAGGTGATATGCTGTTTTCACAGAGACATAAGAATGCATAGTAAGTTATAAAAAAAAAGAGGATCACACTTAAGTAAAAGAAGAAGACAGAACTTTACCATGTAGTGAGTTATATTGCAGGCTGTCCACGCGTCTTTCATTGACTTCCCAAAATGTTTAATTGCCTCTTCAAAGTTCTTGTAATCACTCTTTGTCCATGTTACATTGTCAGAGAACATGAAGAGTTGATCAAGAGACCTCCACACCTCTGCCTTCACATTTCGTGCTTCCCCATCTGCCTCATGATCTTTCAGGGCATTATGGACTTGCTTCCACAATCCATAATTAATCCTTGAAACTGTTCTACCTTGCCTTACTTGCTTACTACTGTGTTTGGGTCGAGACAAGAATCTTCTTGCCTTAACACCACCAATAGAGGGCTTAATTGGTACCTCCTTGCCATTGGTAGACTTTTTAAAATCCTTTGTGATATGAACATCACCTCCATGCAGACCAATATCGGATAACACTTTTTCCAATGCTTGAAGAGCATCCTTTCTATTTTTTTCGGGACGGAGTTTCCAAGCAAATCCAATATACAAAAATACCAATTTCTCAATAATTTGACATAGAGCATGCAATGTGCATATGTGAACATTACATAGTGGAATGTCAAGAATGGCCTTGAAGTCAGGGTCAACTTTATCTCTATTAGGTGCTCTCTTCCACCATTTGGAATCCATTATTTGAGCTGATTCTTTGCAGTAAAGACAAGGAGACTTTGAGTTGCCTCCTTTACTAATGTTATACATGCACTTAAGTGTTTTAAGATCCCCCGCCATGTGCCACTCTACTTGAAAATCACCTTTTTCCTGCAACATGGAGATTCTCTCCTTGCACTTGTCTTTTAATTATTCTTGGTATTTTTGTGTGGTGAAACACCCAATCTAGTGTTTCATGGTCTTCTGTCTTCACCTGTGATTATAGAAAACAAAAGTCTTACTATAAAAGATTTAAAAACAATGACTAAAATCAAGTACGAAACAAAAAATGATCATACCTGGAACGAGCCTAACCACCATATGTGTTTCTCGGACTGCACACTAAAATACTTCGAACTCGCTTCAGTCAATGATGTATCAAGTGCTCCATTCATCAATGTAATAGTAATCCTTTCCATTTTCTTTTCCTTTACAACCTCACACTCATCCAGTTTGATAACAAATTTCAAAATGCCTTTGCACTCCTCAAATGTTATTCCATAAAACTCAACCATTCTTCTTTGAAGTTGTTGTAGATCTACAAATATATTGTTCTAAGGGTCATACACAGTGGTTCCTTTAATACCATGAAATATTTCTTCAATATGGATATATTGTCCAATAAACTCATCTATACTTTCATTCAAATGACCTCTTATCCTCCACACGGTTGCTGGATTTGGCAGTAAAACTCATTTAATCCTTTGATCTCTCAAAGTTGAGGATATCGTGTGGTTGGATTGACAAATGGAGGTGTAGAGTTTTTTACTAGACATTTTGGATATATGCTTCCATCGCACCATAAGTCAAAATGTTGAAGCCCTTCTCTTCTCATATTTTCCCGTTGTTGAGCATTCAGCACCGTATCCTTTCGTCTTTTTTGTGCTGGAGCATATTGTTCTTCTAAGTTGATGTGAAGATGGTGTAATCGCTTCTTCTGAGATTGTGACTCACTAGTATCGGCCATTTTTTGTGCTTCTGAGGTTGCAAAGTTTGCTTGTCAATCTCATAGTCTTTTTGTAACATGAATCGTGGAAGTGTGGTGGTATCCATGCAATCATTAAGTTCAGTGATGGATTCTTTATGAGAGGCCTGCACACGTCGTCAAAAGAGATGCGGAATCTTTGAAAAACAAAAAAAAAAACAAGGAGATATTTAATGCAAAATCGTGTTAGTTAGACAAAAGATTATCTTATTCCTTTCTGAACTGACAGTTCGGTAGTCCTTACTGACAGTTCTGAGCCACGTTTTCATATTTTATTATTTTTGAGGTCTTTTAGGAGAGAAATAAATCAAAAAATAGTGAATTTCTTACAGGGCCCCAAAATGAGCTCCCTTTTTTCCTAATGACACGCAATGCATTCTTTTGGCACACAGAACATTTCAGAGGAATAAAGAAGGCAATTAGCATGTAAGAAGTTTTTCCCTAGTGTGACATGAAAAATTGATATCTTTCATTTTCAATTTTGTACATATTTTGATGGTTTCTCAATGGTAATAAGGTGGAAGCTTGTCCAAGAAGCATTAGGGGAAGGTTGAGGTCTATAGGGGCCCTTTAAGATGCCATGTGATTAAAAGGTTATTAAGGAAAAGAGCCAATCGTGTGATGCCATGTATACAAAAATGTTGGGTGATTAAAGGTGGTCAAAAGATTCTCTAGAAGATGCCTTTTTGTACTTTTCATTTCCAAAAAGTGGGGAGAAAGTTTTTGAAATTTCAGACGTCCATAACTTCTACATATGAGCTCAAAATTTGTCGGAGATTACAAATCCAGAATCTACTCGTCGAGCTCTTTCCATAGATATGTCACATGATATAGTTTTGCTCGCTCGATTTCAAATTCAATTTTGGCGGGAAACTTTAAAATTCAAACTTCTAGCCATTTGAAGAACAAGAAGGTATCTAAAGTCAAAGAAACTTAACGTTTTAACAAAAAGTCATTAAAATCATAATATGGCAGCTTAAAGGGCCCCTATAGACCTCAACCTTCCCCTAATGATTGCGGCGCCCACAATGGAATAACGGCGTGGTGATGCGGTGGCTTGGCGGCTACCCTGATAACATCATTCTATCTTCAAATATAATGGTTCTACTTGATTTAGGGTGCACACATTGTAAATGCCACAAGTATGCTTGATAAATACTTTGGTATGGTAGATCGGCTAGTGATGTGGAAAATAAAAGTGAGCCTTCATGCTCACATGGATGTTAATTGTATTATTAATATAGTATTCACCATAAGGCTACAAGTTGGGGAGTGTGGAAGGCATGTGGAGGAGTGTAGGCACATAATTGAAAAAGATTCTTCTAGAATGTCTACATGGAAGAGGAGAATTCTGCCATGTGTAAGTGGGATCTCCACCTACATGCCACTTAGACTTGGCTATTATCTCATCACACTTTCAAAGTCAAAAAGTCTTCAATTTAATAAATCAATAGAAGACTTAGTCTAAGAGGACAATTGATGGTGACATCTACCCTTATGTCACTGAAGGGTTGAAGATTTTTATGTTGTAATTTGTAACAATGGAAGAGGGTGATTCTCTACCTATAAAAGGATCCCTCCTCTCCCTTTTCAAAGAAAAGAATGAAGCCTCCTCAATTTGAGCATTTTGTGTCATTACCATTCTCTTATCTTTAAACCCTTATTCAAGCACTCTCTTTACATCATGTAAATGTCTCATTTAGCATTAGCTCCTCATGCTGAAACCAATTTTGGACCTCTTTGATGATCGAACCGATAGGTCTTCAAATCTTTATGCGCTATAACTGATAGCATCCTATGGTCTTCCACAAGTCATTCCCTGGCCATCTTAGCATAAATGCTTAAACATCTAGTTTTGATCTATCTTTATCTTGTTGTCTCTTTAGCCTTGCACATGTCTTGTACATGACACAGATGGAGTGGTCTGCAAAAACAGGAGAAGCTAGAGGAAGCATTCTGTGAGGGTATGTACACATGACTAGTACATCATTACACTCTCATATCTATTCCGAACGCCTAGCAACATGCATGATCAGTTCCAGCAGGGTGACCCACCCTTGTGTCAAGGGTAAGGGAAAGTAGGCATGGGGAGAACACTGGAACATATGCTCACTTCTTTAGGAAGACTTGTAAGTGGAGATTAGGAGTGATTGTGGTATGACAAAAATATCAGTCTATCATCATCAGTATAATATTGTACAACAGTAGGACCCTTTAGGATATGTTTTGTCATATGCCTTGGTCCTATTGTAAGCCCCATTCTGGAATATGCTAGGCACGAGCTACGTAGGTATTTCCTTAGCCTTAGAGTGTCAATCAACTAGTCAAGTCCCTTAACCCACTTGAAGAGAATCATTGATGCATGTAGAAGTTAGTAGAAGCCGTAGGGTTTGCATTAATTAATGGTCTACATTTGTAGTGTACATATCTCTATCTCTCTCTCATCTCTTAAAGTGAAAAGTGATAAAGTGGATTTCTAAAGACTCATAAAACGTAGGATATAGAAGGCTGTATAAGGCTTTGTGTGATAGCATTCTACATCTACGCATAATTTCACTGCATCTTACATAAGGTGCATAGTTCTAGCAGAAAGGATGCAGCAGGTCACGTGAAGATAGAGGAAGCATTCCCTGATAGTAGAGGTACGCACACCCAAAATTGCATTAAGATTTTAGATCATTTACAAAGGCCTAGCAACCGTCATGATCAAATCCAACAACAACAGTGACCCACCGCTATGTCAAGGCTAAGTGTCACGTGCATGCCCGTACCATGGCTAATCTTCGGCATGAACATTCTTAATCCTTGAATTCGGCAACAGTTTAGCATCATAAGTATCATCAAAAACATCAGCATCAGCATCAGTATTAGCTTCAATATCATCATCATGAATGGTCTAGGACCCTAGTCCGCAGCCATCAAAGTCATCCAGCCTACAGTCAGGCAGCCATGAAGGGGGGGTCCCAGGAAGCAAGAAACTAAGCCTAGGTAGTGGCAAATTAATGGGACAACATGTACCATGACGTGTAGCATTCATAGGGAGTTTTTGGGAGTATTTCATGTCTAGCAAAGAAGGCCAAGAGCTGTCTATTGGCCGACCTATACCCCTTAGCATATATATAAGCATAATTGAGAATTCAGTATTCCATCAAGTGTTCAGTCACTTAGTCATCATTAGCATAAATCTAAGTCATGTAGAAAGAGGCCACGGTCAACCCTATGGGGCTGACCATAGGCCTGAGACATGTACAAGCATCAAAGAAACCTTTTTCTCTACAATATGAATAACAGAACACCCTAACACCCAATGTCTCTCTTCTTCTCTCTCCTTTGTCTTAATCATTTTTATTTAGCATCAATGTTCATATGCTTAGGGTTGTAGATCATTATAGTAAGGCTTCCATGCATGCAACATTCACGAAAAGGAGGCATGGGGATAACAGTTGTGGATTAGTACAATGTTCTTAATTAGGCTTATGGCTGTGGATCAATACAGCAAGGCTTCCACGCATGCAACATTAAGGTAAAGAAGACATGGGGACAATAGTTGAATGCTGAATTCTTCAACAAGACTTGGAAGTGGAGATTAGGAGTGAAGGTGTTCAGACAAAAATATCAGTTAAAGTCAAAGTCAGTAAAGTAGAAGGTCGCAGTCACTAAAGTAGAAGATCAAAGTCAATAATAGTTCAGAGTTAGTAGAGTAGTCCAAGGAGGCAGGATGATAGACTATCCATCCTGTCATCAAGTTTAGCAGAAGGTACTTTCATGTGCATGCCCGTGCCATGGTTTAACCTTTGTTCTTGTAATCCTTGGCCAAATGACCCTGCTTTCCTCAAAAGTAAAAGTGACACCGACCTGTCTTTTGCACTGTAGCAAGTGCATCATCTTGTCCCCACTAGGAGAGGGAACCTTACCTTCTCTAAAGAAATAAGGACAAATGTCTCCTCCAATAGAGAACCCATGCCCATGGCAATAGCAAACATCCACAAGCAAGACTTTGTGCCACAAAATGATCTCAGCACTCCACCACCAATCTCCAAAACTTCTCAAGCAGCAGTAAAAACCACAAGGAGCAATCATTCCCCTCAAAAATCTGAGAGAAAGCGGCTAGACAATACCAAAACAGTTCACAAAAATCCTCCAAAAAACACCCACCGCGAGGGGAGGGAAACTAGGAAAGTAAATGAATAGCAAGAGCGACTTGTCGGGCTACATCACAAGAGTGATGCACACCCAGATTTTGTGTGTAGGTTACAGACAGCCTTTTGTATGGCTTGAAGCAAGCACCCAATGGCAATACCAGCCCATCAAATTAGTGTTGGATAACAAATGAGTGAAAACAATTTAGTGGGGCCAGCTGGCCTCACCAGAAATTGAGAATCAAAGGAGGATTTTTGACAATTAATCAACCCTAGTTATGAGATTAATCAACCCTAATTCCAAACATTGGGTATAATTGATGGTTGAATCTTGCCATTAGGGACTTCCCACAATTAATAAACCCTAATGATGATATTAATCAACCCTAATTTTTTACTAATCAGAGATTAATCAACCCTGATTCCAACCATTGGGCAAAATTGATGGTTGAATCTTGCCATTAGCCCCCACACCTCCCTATCACTTGATATTGTACAAGCCCCTTATTTATCTTCACACTTAATCCTCCATGTTAATCCTCTTTTAGGATCCACTTTAAATCCTTCAATCGCACACAGACCTCTCTCTCTCTCTCTCTCTCTCTCTCTCTCACACACACACACACACACACACACACACTACCTCTCTCTCTCTCTCTCTCTCTCTCTCTCTCTCTCTCTCTCTCTCTCTCTCTCTCTCTCTCTCACCCATTGACCTGGAAGGAAGGCGGCATGCACGGGCTGAGGAAAAGCCATAGATCGGCATGGAGGGGCTACGACAAGTGATCGAGGCTCCGTAGGTGCAATAGATGGCTCCGATTTTGCAGAAGCTATCTGTTTGGGGTTTTGTTTAAAACTTTTCAATGTGGCAACGCTTAAGCAACACCTACATTATTAATGTCGCTTAAACGATGCATTGCAATTTTCAAGCATCGTTTTAGACGTTGTCATGCAAAATTTTACAAAAGTGTTTTTGGCTTGTGTACATATGGGATGCATGGCATGCAAAAAAGCTTTGCCCAAGCCCTGGCAGGTGTACGGAGTAGATGGCTTTTTAGTAGGCTAGTACATGCATGTTTTTTCTGGGAGCAGGTGCTTGAGGTTTGAAGTTTTTTTTTTCATTGCAACTGTGTGTATGGCCTTGGGGAAGATTGGTCTCCAATGTGTGGAAAACTTGCGAAAGGCCTTTGATGTTAGCAACCTTTAGGCTTTGATGCATGTATGTTGGAACAGGGTGGTTTCATGCTCTTTTAAGAGCTCTTGGTAATGCCTCCACTTGGAAGTATATGGGAACTCCAATTGGCATGATGGCTGGTTGATCCTGGGCTGATTCTAGATGTCGTTTTTTGGTGCCTATAGTATGTGGGTGTTGGCCATGTTTAGTAAGTATGTGACAATGGTTGGCAGTGCATGGCACCGACTTGCAGAAGTCATATTTGGTATTTTTATGGTGTAGCTGTGATGAAGAACCTGTGGCGGCTAATCTGCAAGATGATCCTTGTTGTGTTGAGACGATGGGCTAAAAAGGTATTGCTCTCCTAAAAAGGGAGTGATGGCAATGGCAATAGGGCTACTGCAGCTGGTGTCTGAGAGAGCAGAGAGTTTTTTGTGTGTTACCTTGTTGGGTTACCGCTCGTGGTGCAAGGTATTACTACCGCCGCTGAACCACAAGGAAAGGGGGAGATGCTGCTAGAATACCCCCAGGAGTGTCAGAGTTGAGAAGAAGAAGAAGGGGAGGAAGCCAAGATAGCCATCTCCTTGACCATGAGCAAAAGATTGCAAGCAACCAGCTTAGTGGAAGTTGGGGAAACCACGGTATGGTGTGGTTCCAGTATGGTAAGCTTGCAGATTTTCCTTGTTGCACGTTTGATGAGTTATTTGGCAAGAGGGTGCTTTTGTTTTGGAAGTCCAAAAAAGAGATATGTTTTCTTGTTGAGTTGCCGCCTCTGAGCACATAGTGTGTGTGTATTGCTTCATTGGGTTGCTGCCGGTGTCAGGCCTTTTTCTGAGAGGTGTTTTGTGCTTGTGTACATATGGAATGCATGGCGTGTATAAAGCGTGTATAAAGGCTTTGTCCTAGAATGCCTTGGTGGGTGTACAGGGTGGACGGTTTGGCTGTAGGCTTGTGCAGGTTTGTCCGGAGTGTGGTCCGCTAGAGATGGTATCAGCTGTTCGGCCGCTTTGTTTGTGTACGCGTCCTAAGAAACTGGGCACTGGAAGAATGCATTTGAGAGAGTGTGTGGAAGCATGGGAGCAATTAAAGATGAAGGGGCCAATGTTGCATTGAATATGGCATTAAAGGAAGGTGATGGTGGCCATTTTCTAGTTTTTTTAAAATAAAGAATAAGATAACCATCAACGTGGCCAACAAAGCAACGTCCACTTGGAGGCTTGTGCTGCAGCCAACACCTTGTCAGCACGTGAATGGAAAATGCCAGAAGGTTGGCGAACTGGAAAAGCGAAGAGAGGAGGCGGGAGAAGGGTCCCGGTTTCTGGTGACCTAGCGTGGCTAGCAGTGTAAGGAGAGAGGGACGTGGAAGCTAGTAGCGAAGATGGCGCAGCTAGCTGGCGGCTTTCGAAGTGGTGGCGGAGGCCTTGGAGGTGATGACAATGACTTAGGAAGTGGTGGTTTTGGAGGTCGGGGCCCTGGGGCGGCTCAGCAGGGGTGATGGCCGTCTGCAATGGAGAGGAGCAGAGGCAGGGTGAATAACTGAGGGAGAAGCCGTTGGAGGGAGCAGCGGATGCGCAAGAGAGGTGATGCTGGTCGGGTTTTTGGGCAAGTGGCAGGTTCGCCACAAGACAGAGAGAAGAGCTGGTATCGAAGGTGGTCACCTATGAGGACTGTGGGCTGGCGATAAACAAAGAGGGGGACTGGTACCATGGAAGGTGGCCATTTGAGAGAGTGCTGGCGACACACACAGAAGTGATGGGCTGCAGAGGAAGTTGAGGGTTGCTGGTGGGGCGCCCTCTGAAGAGAGAGAGTGGCCGGGTTCTTTCTGGTGTGGTTGGCATAGCCACGGTGGCTGGTTGTTTCGTGTATGGTTGCCGTCAGGAGAGAGAGTGCAGTGCAGAGAAGTGTTGATGGGTCGTGTGGTTGAAGAGGCTTGGTCGTCAGATGCAAGGTTGTAATTCCAGAGGCAGTGTGGCCGTGGTCAAATTCCCTTGGCAGTAAATCCAGGCCTGAGTGTTTGTATGGTTGTGTGAGTAGGGCTTCTATGTCGGGAGAAGCTTGTATGATGTGTTGACTGGGAATATATTGCTGGGTGTTTACTTTGGTCTATGGTGCCCCTGTTTTGTGCTGTCTTTTTGGTGTGGGTGGTGTGGTGAACCGTGAGAGAAGTGTTCCAGCCGCGCCGATGGCTAGTGGTGCCCCCATTGGTGTTAGTGTTTTCCAAGGCTGTTGGAGGGACAGCTATAGAGGCAGGTGATTCCGTGTCCGGAATTTCCGACAGCTTTCTGGTGCCCCCACTGAGGATCGAACTCAAGTATTGTTGCAGGTTTTCATGATGTGGTCTTTTCCAGAATTTCATGGCAGAAAGGGTGAGGATGTGTGACTTTTTGGAGCAAATGGAGTTGGCATGCATTAGCAATCATGTTACAGATGAAGAGCAGGTTTTGAAGCTAGTAAAGATTTTCTTGAAGGGAGATGCCCGAAGCTGGCTAAAAGATTTTGAAGCACAGGATGCGGCATATAAGCTACATGATGTTTTGACCTTAGACAGGTTGAAAGAAGGTCTTTTGGAGCATTTTTAGCAGCACGTGGAGGATTCTAGTGTGCTTTGGCAGGAGTTGAGCATCTTGAAGCAGGTCCATGGGCAATCACTGGTATTTACATGTCTGTGGGGTAAGTGGTGTATGACATTGAAGCAAGAAGTTCCTCCTATGTTTCTGAAGAAAAGCTTGTTTATTGATGGTTTGTTACCCCATTTGAAGGTTAGGGTTGAGTTGAAGAATCCCAAGTCATTTGATGATGCGTTAGGGTTGCTAGGGAAAAGGAAGGCAAGATTTTGAAGCAGATGGAGATGGGTATTTATCCGCATGAAGGTGTTGTGTCTGCAAGGGATATGCATATAAATTTGGTTAAGGTGGATAAGAGTCCTATGCAAAGTTTGATTAGACAGGAGCCTCAAAGGCCAATACAGGTGCAAAGGGGGATGTTTTATGTGCCTTCTGATTTTTTTCCAAAGTCTTTAAAGCATGTGAAGGTGGATGAAACGAAGGTGAAGGAGCAAAGTGAAGATGTGTGTTTGATGAATGATGTGGATGTAGCTAAGGTTTTCCCTATTGATGCTGCGATTGAAACTAAGGATGTGGTGGATGAAAAGCAGGATGAGGAATCTAGGTCAAGGTTTGAGACTTTTGCAGATGAGGAGTTGCCAGTGGATTCTTCTTTGGATTTGGACATCATGGCTGTACATGACAGTGATTTGGAATGCTCTATTGAAGATCATTTGCATTCGGATCTGGATGACATGCATGCACATGGAAGCAAAGAGGATGATGCCTTGGGATTGGCTGATGATAAGAAGGAAAAGGAGTTGGATATAGAATGCTTTGAGGATGATTCTTTGCCAAATTCTATAAGGGAGGAGGATGGGGTAGAGACTTGTGGTGAAGTGAAGATGGTTTACAATGCGGATGTGGAAAGCATGGAGGAAGATCCTATTGTTATGGATTTTCTTGGACAGCTTGATGGTGGTATGGTACCTACGATGAATGATATGGATGTTTTTCCATTTGATGCATTATGTGTGGGGAGTCTTTGGACAATGATACTAGGGGGGCTGGCAACACTCAAGAAGGTATGCATGTGAATTGGGCTGATGAAGAACGTTGTGAGGTGAGTATTGTGCTTGAGGATGATATATGGGAAGTTGCTAGCCTTGATGAACAGGAGCCAGAGATGGACATGGATGCAAATATGGCTGTGAGCTAAGGCTTCTTTGCGTGTTGCTGAAATGCTAAAGGCAAAGTCCATGGATGACAAGGATTCTAAACCAGTTGAGTTGGAAGTGCTTGTGGACACTGCTCTTGGAAACGATCTGGATTTTTGTGTGCATAAAGGTCAAAATGTTGGAATCTGGCCTTCACTGGTATTGATGGATTGGATGCTAGATGCTGCAATGCCACAGGTTTTGAAGACAAGGAGGTTTGTTGTGAGTGAAGTGTTCTTTCATAGTTTATATGAAGAAACACTAATTTAGGAATTTTGGGAAAAATTCACAATTGTGGCACCAATCTCCTTGATTAGTATTTAAAAATTTGAGATGTGTTTTTGAGATGAGTAAGAGACTTTCTAAGATTCACACAAGCAAGAATGCTAAGCAAGAATGTCTTGCTCTTTATATTTTGAAATAGGAATGTTTTATCAATGAGAGAAGAATCTCTTGTGTGATTCCCATGAAACTTGAACCCTTAACGTTTGGGTGTGTGTGTGTGTATGTGAGACAGAGAGAGAAATAATGAAGAGTGAAGATTTTAGTTAGTTTAGTTACAAATATTAATATTCATTATATTTTTTAATTTAAAGAATATTTTTTCTTTTATTAAAATATTTAAATGAATTAATTTTTTATAATTTTAAATAAATTTAATATGAAGGTCAAGATATTAGAAAAAATAAGTTTTTTTCTTAATTTGTTTGAAATTGATTATTGCAAGAGAGAGAGAGAGATAGAGACAGAGAGAGATGGATTGTATTTATCCCTAAAAAGTATTTGTGAAAAAGGGCTCAATATTAAGTTTGAATCCCAAACTTGGACTCAATTTTAGTCTTGAGTTTGAGCCTCTCTTAATTGTGTGTGTAATGTCTCTTGTGGAGCATACGTAATGTTTAAGTCCCAGGCTTGGGCTCAATCTTAAGTTTGAGTCCCAGGTTTGGGCTCAATCTTAAGGTTGAGTCCCAAGCTTGGGCTCAATCTTAGTCTTAAGTTTAAGCCTCTCTTAATTGTGTATGTAGTGTCTCTTGAGGCCCAATCTCATCTCCAAGCCATGTCAATCTTAGGTTTGAGTCCCCGACTTGGGCTCAATCTTAGTCTTGAGTTTCAGCCTCTCTTAATTGTGTGTGTAATGTCTCTTGAGGCCCAATCTCATGTGCAAGCTATGTCAATCTTAGGTTTAAGTCCCAGGCTTGGGCTCAATCTTAGGTTTGAGTCCCAAGCTTGGGCTCAATCTTAGGTTTGAGTCCCAGGCTTGGGCTGAGTCGCAGGCTTGGGCTCAATATTAAGTTTGAGTCCCAAGCTTGGACTCAATTTTAGTCTTGAGTTTGAGCCTCTCTTAATTGTGTGTGTAATGTCTCTTCAGGAGCATACGTAAAGTTTAAATCCCAGGCTTGGGCTCAATCTTAAGTTTGAGTCCCAGGTTTGGGCTCAATCTTAAGGTTAAGTCCCAAGCTTGGGCTCAATCATAGTCTTAAGTTTAAGCCTCTCTTAATTGTGTATGTAGTGTCTCTTGAGGCCCAATCTCATCTGCAAGCCATGTCAATCTTAGGTTTGAGTCTCGGGCTTGGGCTCAATCTTAGTCTTAAGTTTCAGCCTCTCTTAATTGTGTGTGTAATGTCTCTTGAGGCCCAATCTCATGTGCAAGCTATGTCAATCTTAGGTTTAAGTCCCGGGCTCGGGCTCAATCTTAGTCTTGAGTTACAGCCTCTCTTAATTGTGTGTGTAATGTCTCTTGAGGCCCAATCTCATGTGCAAGCTATGTCAATCTTAGGTTTGAGTCCCAGGCTTGGGCTCAATGTAAGGTTTGAGTCCCAGGCTTGGGCTCAATCTTAGGTTTGAGTCGCAGGCTTGGGCTCAATATTAAGTTTGAGTCCCAAGCTTGGACTCAATTTTAGTCTTGAGTTTGAGCCTCTCTTAATTGTGTGTGTAATGTCTCTTGAGGAGCATGTGTAAAGTTTAAGTCCCAAGCTTGGGCTCATACTTAAGTTTGAGTCCCAGGTTTGGGCTCAATCTTAAGGTTGAGTCCCAAGCTTGGGCTCAATCTTAGTCTTAAGTTTAAGCCTCTCTTAATTGTGTATGTAGTGTCTGTTGGGGCTCAATCTCATCTGCAAGCCATGTCAATCTTAGGTTTGAGTCCCTCAATCTTAGTCTTGATTTTCAGCCTCTCTTAATTATGTGTGTAATGTCTCTTGAGGCCCAATCTCATGTGCAAGCTATGTCAATCTTAGGTTTAAGTCCCAAGCTTGGGCTCAATCTTAGGTTTGAGTCCCAGGCGTGGGCTCAATCTTAGGTTTGAGTCGCAGGCTTGGGCTCAATATTAAGTTTGAGTCCCAAGCTTGGACTCAATTTTAGTCTTGAGTTTGAGCCTCTCTTAATTGTGTGTGTAATGTCTCTTGAGGAGCATACAGAAAGTTTAAGTCCCAGGCTTGGACTCAATCTTAAGTTTGAGTCCCAGGTTTGGGCTCAATCTTAAGGTTGAGTCCCAAGCTTGGGCTCAATCTTAGTCTTAAGTTTAAGCCTCTCTTAATTGTGTATGTAGTGTCTCTTGAGGCCCAATCTCATCTCCAAGCCATGTCAATCTTAGGTTTGAGTCCCGGGCTTGGGCTCAATCTTAGTCTTGAGTTTCAGCCTCTCTTAATTGTGTGTGTAATGTCTCTTGAGGCCCAATCTCATGTGCAAGCTATGTCAATCTTAGGTTTAAGTCCCGAGCTTGGGCTCAATCTTAGTCTTGAGTTTCAGCCTCTCTTAATTGTGTGTGTAATGTCTCTTGAGGCCCAATCTCATGTGCAAGCTATGTCAATCTTAGGTTTAAGTCCCAGGCTTGGGCTCAATCTTAGGTTTGAGTCCCAGGCTTGGGCTCAATCTTAGGTTTGAGTCGCAGGCTTGGGCTCAATATTAAGTTTGAGTCCCAAGCTTGGACTCAATTTTAGTCTTGAGTTTGAGCCTCTCTTAATTGTGTGTGTAATGTCTCTTGAGGAGCATACGTAAAGTTTAAGTCCCAGGCTTGGGCTCAATCTTAAGTTTGAGTCCCAGGTTTGGGCTCAATCTTAAGGTTGAGTCCCAAGCTTGGACTCAATCTTAGTCTTAAGTTTAAGCCTCTCTTAATTGTGTATGTAGTGTCTCTTGAGGCGGCCCAATCTCATCTGCAAGCCATGTCAATCTTAGGTTTGAGTCCCGGGCTTGGGCTCAATCTTAGTCTTGAGTTTCAGCTTCTCTTAATTGTGTGTGTAATGTCTCTTGAGGCCTAATCTCATGTGCAAGCTATGTCAATCTTAGGTCTGAGTCCCAGGCTTGGGCTCAATCTTACGTTTGAGTCCCAAGCTTGGGCTCAATCTTAGGTTTGAGTCGCAGGCTTGGGCTCAATATTAAGTTTGAGTCCCAAGCTTGGACTCAATTTTAGTCTTGAGTTTGTGCCTCTCTTAATTGTGTGTGTAATGTCTCTTGAGGAGCCTGTGTAAAGTTTAAGTCCCAGGCTTAGACTCAATCTTAAGTTTGAGTCCCAGGTTTGGGCTTAATCTTAAGGTTGAGTCCCAAGCTTGGGCTCAATCTTAGTCTTAAGTTTAAGCCTCTCTTAATTGTGTATGTAGTGTCTCTTGAGGCCCAATCTCATATGCAAGCCATGTGAATCTTAGGTTTGAGCTCTCCACTTGCTCTTAATCACCCAATCTCAAGTTGGAGGCTCAAGTGTGTGCTTCTAAATAAAGTTTATTAGAATGTCTAAGCTCAAACTCAAGTTTGAGCCCAAATACCTACTCCTTAAAACTACCTTCTTTGATACTACTTTGTAATACTTCCTGCCTAGTAGAAAAGGTGGATTTTATAAGTATACAAACTAAGGTTTAATTTCATGTTTGAGACTCTGGACATTATATGTTTTTATCAATTCAAAATTTTATCATTAATTATGTTATTTCTTTGTTGCTAACATAGTCTAATGGTGATTCAAATGTAGGTTCACATGATGTGGATCAAAGGAGATAAACTTTTTCTTCTTCAAGGAACCTCAAGGAAGGGACGTGGAATCATTTTCTCCAATGATCCTACAGAATTTTGTGGCACCGTTGAGATCGGCGATGCATGTGTTTCTATTCATGTTATGGAAAGTTTAGAGGATATGTGTACTCTTCCATTTCCAACAATGGGGGCTAGTACCATGGGTGAAGCTGTTGGAAGTACTATTAAATGGCCAGTTCACATGTTAGTTCACGATGGACCAAAGGACAAAATGGACTCAAGAGGATGCCCAAAAATCATTGAGCAAAAAAAGCATCACCCACTTGACTTCATGGTGGGAAGAGATTCTTGGAGAGAGAAGAGGGTATTTATATGGAATGAGCATAAAACTGAAAAACTTGGAGATGGGGTGATTCTCTTTGTTCACTCTTATGAGGCTATCAACTTCAGGGATCTAGGAGAAACCCACCTCGGCATCATAATTGAAAAGCCATTGTCAATAGGAACATCTTTAAATACTACATCAAACTTACCCCATATCAATTTGATTAGTTGGCCCATAAAGCAACTTACCTTTGAGAATGGAGAAGAATTACAACTACTTGAAACTCATGATGCAGATGTACATGATGGTAGTGATAATCTTCATGACTTTCATTATCAATCGAGCAATGAAAATGGTTGTACTAAGGAGGGTGATACATATGATAATAGCAGTTCAGGGCAAGAAGAATGTGATGGAGAGGATAACGACACCAGCAATGAGAACACTCTATGTTTGCCTCAAAAAAGAAGGTATGTAATGAAAATCAGGGAAACAAGGAAGACAAAGTGCAATCGTGAAGATGTGTACAATGTTGCAACCATTGATTGTTGTGCAAACAAATGTTGCCAAATGGCTGATAGACGGAAAGTTCTGCAAACAAGGTCAGACTTTTGGGGTCAAAACTACTCAAACAGGTCAACCTACATATATGATAGTATGAACATGGCATTTGGTAAGGAAGCAAATGAGGAGTGTTTTAACTTCATGTATGATGGAAGAAAAGTTTGCAGCACAGCATGGTACACTGTACATGGAATTACAAAGACTACTTTCTACAGATATAGAAGAAGATATATGCAAGGCTCAAGGAATGTGAGTCATGGGAATAATGCAATCATCCGAAAAGGTTTGACACCTGTGGAGATAGGGAAGGCAATTATACAAGATTTCATAGATAATAATAATGCTAAGAAAATGCCTCATAAGTCTAGGACATCTATGTATGGAACTCGTGAGAGACACAAAAAGTTCTTCCAGCAATGTATAAACAAGTGGATATCTTACGTGAAGTTAATGCATCACTCAACTCTTTGGGATATAAAGGGCTTTCACAGCCCACATTTTCTCGAATGTGGAATACAGTTTTCAAGATGGTCATTCTCTCCAAAACTAGCACATTCTCAAAGTGTGATATATGTACATCTATAAAGCTCAAACTGGGGTCAACAAAGAACCAAGAGGAGCGTGCTAAGTACTTCATACAGAGACGGGTGCATATGTTGCAGCAAATGAGTTGTAGAAATGTCTACTATGCTTGGAGAATGTACTCAGAGATGTATCCGAAAAAATATCTATGCATTATTCATGACAAAATGGATCAGAAGAAGACTTGCATACCACGAGTGACTCCAGTTCCTAAGTCACTTAACCAAGTGATGTCTCTTCCAATATCCTTAATAGGAATGCTCACACATGGTCATGGTCAAAATGCTTATGGACACTTTGGAGTGGGTTTATGGCCAAGCGATCCCAACTTCACAATTGCTTCTTTGTCCAAGTGTCTTAGAAACTTGGAGAGAATGGATTATCACATGTACGGTGATTTGATATGTGATGGTACCACTCCTCAGACATCACATAATATTTTTGAATGCTTGATGTCTAGAATGGCATTAGATCATCACATGAAGATAAAAAATGAGAAAAATTTGTTTTGTATCTCAAAAGATGTTACAAATGCGGAGGTGCAAACAAATGCTGCTATGCATGAGGAGAATCAAGCCAATAATCAAATGGTGCAATGTGTTGCAAATATGGAGGCAAATGAGAGTACACAAACAAATGATGTCACATTAGAGGATGTTGTGGACACATTTAAGATGTTGCCAAAGACATTGTTGCTTCAGTTGGATAACTGTGGATCTGAGAATAAGAATCGATATGTATTCGCATACTTATCTTTACTGGTGGCAAAAGGAGTTTTTGAGATGGTGCAATTGGGCTTTCTTATGGTGGGACACACGCATGAGGATATTGATGCATTGTTTAGTTACTACATGTCTTCTTATCCCAACCTTTATCCAAAAATTGTGGCATGCATGCCAGACTTGTTGCTTTAACTGTGAACATTGTTTTTGAAACCTTCACTGGAAAGGTATTAAACAAGTCTACAAAAACTGAGAGGCATGCATAAAGAAATTTTTATTATCCTTGTGGCAATATTGGGCCTCAGAGCTTTCTGTACTTCTTTGAAAAGCTTGGCCCTATATGCCTCTGTAGTAACACTAAAATGTGGGAGAGGCCAATCCACTGAATTCCATGCCAGAAGGTCTTATTTTCTTAACACACCATGTGTGTTAGCATTGTCCAGCAACAACTGATAAAAATGATCAGTAAAAAATATACCCGATTGAGCTAGCTCTGTTGCACATCGACCTTGGTATTGTTGTTCTCCTATCGATCCATGCAAAACATCTATAAATCCTAGAATACAATCGATGTTTTGCCATGTCTCATACGATGAAGGGTATAAATCTGAAATAAAATAACCCAAGAATGTCAATAAGCAAAGAAAGAAAGCTTTATCTTAAAAATCCATACACCTCATAAAGAACAAAACCACAATAGAAAAATATACAATTAGGCCTGTGTTGCAGAAGATCATTTGGATAGTCTCGCAAGACAAGTTCTTTATGCATGTACACATGCTGAATCAAAACTTCTTTCACCGATATCTTCCCTCTGGTGATTTTAAAATCTCGTACTCTTCCCTTCCATGACGCCAAGAAAATGTTTTTTGTCTGGGGTCTCTTTCTTTTGCTAGGTTGCATGAGCACCCATGCTCCTTTCGAAACACTAAACCTTTCCCAAGTTCCTTCCGTTTTGACTGTACTTGAATTCTCCTACCGAAGAAATAGAAGAAGCAGGTCGACGGGGTAAAGATGTATGGTATAATTCTGCCTTCATAGCATTATCATCCACAGAGCGTCTTCCACAAGAACGGCCATAGTTTTTATTCACCATGGAGACCTTGTGAATCTGTAACCACAGCAAAGTAATGTAAACAAGATAACAAAGTGAAGTTTCAAGAAAGAGAAAGTGGGCAGACAGACAGTTGACAAGAAACATCTTACTCTAAGCCAAACAGGATCAAGGGAGCAGTTTTGGAAAAGAAGAGGCTGCTGCACAATGAGGCAGTGGTGTAGAATGGTAGACCTTTCGAAGGAAAGGCAGCACAACATTTCAAAGTTCAAAGGAAGGTGGAAGCGGGAAGGCCCTTGTCAGAGAAAATGTTAGACTCTATCTTCATGTCCAAAGATCTTGTGAGAATAAAAAACCAATCTCCACATTAATGTAGCACGCTTGTACCTACATAAAATATTGTTTCTTTTATCTATTTTCTCTTATTTTTGTGAATTTCCAACGTTACATTGGCCCTCTATTGATTGGTTGAGAGCTTATTTTTCCAAACCGTAAAAGGCCCCAAAATGAGCTCCCTTTTTTCCTAATGTGTATAATGGGACTTTTCCATACCTTGCGTTGACCAAATTACAAGACATCCATACCTCTTTACAAAGTAAGGTAGATGATGTGAGTTATATGATGAATTAATAAAACAAAGGTTAAAACATTTATAATGTAATTAATATAGTAGGGATTGGTTGATATTATTACCATGTAATGTGCTACATTGCAATCTGTCCAAGCCTCCTTCATGATCTTTTCAAAAATCTATATTTGTTTTTCAAATGCCTTATGATTAGTTTTTTTCCAAGTTTGTTTGTCATAGAATATATATACCTGATCAAGATATTGCCATACTGCAGATTTTACGTTCCTTTGAGGCAATCCAATTTATGATCTTTCACAGTACTATGCACCCCCTTCCACAAGTTGTACTTAATTGTAGAGATATAATGTGTTCAATTTTTAAGCTTTCTCTTAACCTGTGGCCTTAACAAAAGCCTTCTTGCCCTAACACCCTCAATGGATGGTTTGATTGGAACTTCCTTACCATTTGTCAACCTTTTTCAAGTCTTTAGTAATTTTCACATCACTAGGTCATGAAGTCCAATGCCTGAAAGTACTCTTTCCAATGCCTTGATTTCATGTGCTCTTGTTTTTGTAGACAAAGTTTCCAATCAAATCCAATGTACACGAATAGAATTTTTTCAAAATTTGACATAAAGCATGCAATGTGTATATGTGTGCATTAGATAAAGGGATGTCAAGCACAGACTTGTACTTTGGATCAGCCTTACTTTTTGGGGGGCTTTCTTCCACCACTTTTGGCTCAAGTTTGATGTTGGCTCGTTACAATATATGCATGGGGACTTTAAGTTACCTCGTTTGCTAATGTTATACATGCACTTTAGTGTTTTGAGGTCCCCAACAAGATGCCATTCAACTTTCAAATCACCTCTCCCTTCTACATGAAGCAGTTCACCTTAAACTTGAATTTTTATGATAGAAAGTATTTTAGTTTGATGAAACACCCAATTTAGGATCTCATGATCCTCCGTCTGAACCTACAAACATACAAGTAGCATAAGTAGATTTTCAGTAGTGGTCCTAATACATATGAAATAAGTAGATATACATTTCAAAAATTTACTTACCTCAAATGATCCTAACCACCATGTATTTTTCTCTGATTGCACACTAAAATACTTTGGGTTATCTTTTGTCATGGATGTATCAAGTTCCCTATTCACCAACGCGTTCCACTTTCTTTTCCTTTATTATCTCACATTCATCCAATTTGATCACAAACTTAAGAATACCTTTACATTCCTCAAACATGATATCGTAGAATTTGACCATTCTTTTTGAAGTTGTTGTAAGTCAAGAAAATATTATTCCATGCATTGTATATTGTACTGCCCTTTATACCTTCAAAAGAGCCTTTAATATGGAAACATTTTCCAATATACGCATCCACTCGCTGTTGATTTAAGAGGCTTCTTACTCTTCATACTTCTGCAGGTGTTGGTAGAAGCACGAGGTTGATTTTTTGGTCTTGCATTTTTCTGGACACAATTTTGACGATAGAATTATACTCTTTTTTGCTAATGACACTCTCATCTAATGCTTCTTAAATTGCATCAACATCCACTTTTTGGCTATCAACAAACTATTGCACAACATTCCTTTTCACCTTTTTATAATTATTATCTTCAAGCATGTCCTTTGCAATACTAAAAGGTACCAATCCTTTCATATTTTTTGATTGGAAGGTTATTAGGATTCATGTTTTCTCTGTTTGGTTCTAATATGTTCTTGAAGAATAAATTGTGTTCTCAATATCTGACAAAACTATTAATCATTCAAAATTACATTGACTAACAATTGATTTTTTTTAATAATAATTCTTACCTTGCATGTCGCACTGTACGCTTGCACCCTCCACTGTTTAGTTTTGATTTTGCATAATTGAAAACTTTATTCTTTCTAAGTCTTTCACCTAATAGAGTTTATTTGATTCTCGCTTTTCTAAGTTTCTCTTTTCCCTTTTGCAATTCTTCAGTCTCATTTGTAAGTAGCTCTTTCAACTTTCAACACTTAGTAATCTTCTCAAATTTGGTTGTTGCTTCTTGTTGATATAAGTGTTTATTTACATATGCAACTACTAAGTGACCTGATATATACCCAAGAAGACCTTTGTAACCTTCCATTACAAATCTTAAGAGTGATGTTGGATTGAAAAAAGAGGGACTAGAGTTTGTGATTGGGCATTTGGGATAAATTGATTCATCAAATCGTAGATTAATATGGTGTAATCCTGATGAGCTCATGTTCTCTCTCTCCATAGCACCAACTTGTGGACCCTTTCTCTTTTTTTGAACTAGAGCATCATATGCTTCAAGATCTATATAAAGATGATAAACCCTCTTCCAGTTTGAAAGTTCACCTCCTTTCATTTTTTAAGTTGTATGTTGATATAAACAAGACCTTTTATCCTACAAAATTAGGACTAATGGCACAAAACAAAGACACTTTGTCAACATAGTACATAACTCCCCATTAAACCTCTCAACCAATCCATTACACTCTCGGTAATAAGGGGTTGAAAATCTATGGGTACTTGTGACACTTCCAAATCTAGTCATATCTTAAGCGTATAACTTAATCTAAGCAAACATTGAAACTCACTTAATCCTGTTGATTTCTACATAGTAATACAATCAATTCAACCCTCTCAAATAACAAAAGAGTCATGCATGTCATATCCTAGATTCTTATCATATAAGAAAAGAATTATAGAATCTCAAACTTTCACATAAGAAAAAACTCTATTAATTAAAGCATATCATCTTGAATAAATCACCATGTATGTGTCTATCTCAAACATTATGTCATCATCACCATACTCGACAACATGCTTAATCATCCACCAATTTAGGGCTTTCTCCAATGCCCGTCCACCCAACCTCCACACTCGACATCGTGGCTATCCTGGGTATGCCTCTTTCTGAATCTTGTCCTCTTTGGGTTCTACCACATGGCTCCCAGAGGACATAAATCTCATTCTCTATCCAGTGTTCCCTATCTAAGGATGGCCGGATTGAATCTAAAAATCTCATGTCGAGTCTCATCATCATACACATGCATATCAATCATTCATACACATACATATCAATCATTCATTTCAAAACAAAGCAATCACAAGTCATGCTGATCAGATCTCTAGTCCACAATCTTTCAAGACAAGCATATATAAATCAATCAAAATCAACCTCAAGTATAGAAACAATCTTTTGATTAAAACAGACCTTAACTTCTCTAAGTCTTTTAATTATCACGTTCTAACTAGTAAGATTATATCTAGTTACTATGGGTGGTTGCAAGATATGGTTATCTAGTTTCATGTAGTGGGCACCCTTGGCTTTAGCCCTGAAAACAGGCATTTTTTCAAGAAGAATAGCCAATTTCTCCTAGTTAGCCAAGGAGTTTCACTTCAAGGTCTTCTAATGAAACGTTATATGCAAAGTTGGGCACCTAAGACTATAATCTGATCAAATATCCAATAATTGCAAATCCCCTTTTCTTTGGGAACCAAAATTGTATACAAGCCCTGTCTCGTCTCGTCGGAGGTTTAGACAGGTATAGTGAATGTGAGTAAATTGCCTATAACTTTTACATTATTTCTCATATGATGTTCCCACTTTGCATATCACAAATACAAATAACATAGAGCTTAACTTGATCTATCGAGTAATTTTTGATGTGTTCTACTATTTTCTATATTATTGAAAATGTATTAGAATTATTAAAAAACATACTATTTTGTCCTCCCAGCACATCTACCATTTAAAATGCTCAAATTGTATGGATCTAGTGATGATTAGATTGGGGAAGACTAGTATAATGTGGGTAATGTGGGTATAAGGTAAAATTACAAATCTAACGGTTGGATTTTTGTAGATTTACTTTGGAAAATTTGTTGTGTGACTATTAGAGGCCCATTAAATCAATTGTAATTTAATTCTAGAAAATCAAATATTGAATCTTTCAATCTAAAAACTCTAGGGATCAATACACTTGTTGCCATGAATTTGTTAAAAAAATTTACCTTTATTTGAGTATGGGAAGGTCTATTTTCAATCCTCCCAAGTGAAAATTCCCATATTGTGTCTACTCTCCCCTTTTCAAGTCTAAAACCAATCCTAGTTAGGTTTGGAAATCTAGGCTTGGTAAACTTCAAAGCCTAGATATCATTCCATGTGTGAGGCTTGGGTAGGCACAAATCTTATATATGCATGCCACTTTATGTCCACATCAGCTCGAGAGGATCCACATAAGCAGCTTGCCACCTCCACCCTCCATGTCAACATGGTCAACCTAGTTGACTCCCCACCTCATCATCCTAGTCATCATTAATGCCACATCTTCTTGCCACCTTTGCATGCCACCTCGCACTTGGTGACATGGCATGCCACATCATGGAATTGCCATCAGCCATAATAGTGCCACATGTCAAGAGAATGCCACACGTCATGCACGCATGTGACACGTGGTACCTCCTTCCCACCTCCCTATTTTTTTCAAAAACATATTTTTGAAAAAGTTAATTTAGTAATTTAGAGAAATAGAATATAGAATTTTAAATAATAAAATATATATAACTTATTAAATAAAAGAATTTAAAATCACTAATTTTAAAGGATTATATTTTGGAATTAGATCAATAATAATACTTTTAAAGTTCATGTTATTCAATTTAAAAAAAAAATAAATTTAATATTTCTTGAAAATATTTTGTGTAGAATAAACCTATGAGTAAAATTTAAAAAAAATACATTATAAAAAATACAATTATATAATTATAAAATAAAAGATAAATTTAAAGATATATTTATATATCTAGTAATGATAAATATTTAGACTTGTTAATAAATATTATTGATAATATTAATTTTTAAGTGGATAATAGTTTATCTTTAATTATCTTTATGTTTATCTTAATTATCCAATCAATCTTAGATAGGAAATCCAATGAGATTTGAAGTGGATAACCTTTTTTTCCTATATAATCACCCATCTCTAGTACTATCCCACACTTATCTCTAGTACTTTCCCATCATTGAGCCTTCATAATTTTTACTCTCTTAGCTTCCTTGAGAAGAATGGGTTGTCAAAGTCGTAGGAGTCCGAAAGGTGATAGGACTAGACTTCCCCCCCGTCCACCAAGTTCAAGAGGAGGAGAGGAAAAGGGTAGCTCGTGAGAGAAAGAGAGAGTGGAGAGCACGTCAACGAGTAACACGCGATGATCCAAGCCTTGCTCCTCCTCTTCCACTTCCTCTCCCTCCACCCTCTTCCCCCCCACTACCTCCCCTTAGTTTAGATAATCCACATGAACCCACCCTTCCTAAGTCCCCTTCTCTTCTCCAAGAACCCACTCCCCCTCCTGGGTGCCCATCGTGTGGATAGGAAAGAACTATCAAAGTGAGGGGCACATCGTCGTGCCCATGCAATCTTCCATTCCTGTTTCAAAGACCTCACGCCTTCATCACAGGCATGTGTGCTTGATGCTTTGATCGATCTACCCAACATGGCCAATTGCAGGGCGCTTTCCGACATTGAAGGTCAAAGAGAGAGGAGAGCTGGCATGGCGGTGCTACAAAGTGTTTGTCATTCCTATATAGTTAACAAGAAGAGGAACTTTGTGGATGCTTTGGCTGCTCCATGGGCTATTGTGGCAGCTCTAAGTAGCTCCAATGAAGGGTAAGGTGAGTGCCACATCTCACATCCTTTCCATAAGCACCACACGCACGTAGAGTTGGGTCTATTAGACGACAAAGTTTAGATGCCAATGAGGTTGGTGCTTTGTGGGCGTAGTGGTCGTGTAGCTAGGCATGATCGCCTACTAGATGAAACCACTAGAGCCTTGATGATAGAAAGTTTTTTGGAGGATAATTGTCGTGCCTCGCCAGTTTTCAAGAAAGCTTTGCGTAAGAGAGTGACAAGAGGAGTGTTCATTGAGCACGATGCTTGCTTTCTTGAAATGACCCAAACAGCGTTGTATTCTCAGTTTGTGGCATCATATCCACAGCTTAAAATTGGGCAAAGGTCATTTGAGGGGTGTAATCCTTGGTTTGTGAGGTACTCACGTCCGCGTGACACATGTTGTCGCTACCATGTTGAGTTCAAACGTTTTTATGATCTGTTTCGTTCTCTTAGTGGGCATAGAGAGTTGCCTCATAGTCCTCGTGATTTCATCCACTCTCTTTTGTGTGCACACACAGAGGATGCCCAGTTCCATAGGATGCCTTGTGTGGAGACCAATTGCACATCATGTGGAGACCAATTGCACATCATGTGGTTCACTTGCACATCTACAGATGGTAGATCTTGAAGCAAGTGACTAAGAGATAGTGCCATGGTAATGTTATGAGTATGTGACACACCAGCTGGTGGACAGTCTTGGAAGTTACAGCTCGTGGACAAACATACACCACGCTGTCACTTCATAGGTTTTATGTTTGAGCTATATAATTTACTTATTTGATTTTTTGTGTCCTAATCGCCTGTATTGCTTACCTCACCAGGTTGCTATTATGGTCCACATTAGCTATCGACATGCAGAGGCTCATGTAGATGGGATAGCGAGTACCCACGAGACCCGTGTCATTATTCGAGAGTATCATTTCTATATCAGTGATGATGATCGTTCACATGATGCACATTTTGTGCAACACTGTTTTCGTCTCCATGATGATTTTTTACGAGATTGTGGGATCATACATGGCTAGCGATGGGTTTGGTTTTGATGGTTGTGGCGCAGAGTTCAAGTCATCACTCACGACAATTCTATTGGCTCTACAGGTAGTACTAATGGTTCTCTTATATTTGCATTTAAACTAAATTCTACACTACTAGTTTTGCTTTAGGTTTTAAATGTATCTGATATTGTATAGCTTACACCCCCTCACCTGAGTATAGGAAGCAATGAATAAATATGGGACTGCTACAACATAGACATATATTCTTTCCTTAGCAACCATTTTTTGTAACATCTCTTCTTTGTATGTTTGCTTTTTCATCTCATCTTCCATTGTCTTTCCTTCCTCTCTATTCAACTGCGAAGACATACACATAAGATCCACTCCTCTCCCAAGAGCTGAACTTCTCTCTCTCATCATCCTCAAATTTTTCCTCCTGCTTTGTTTCGATACTCTCAACACAATTGGTTTCTTCATTCTCCTCCTCCTCTGATGATGAGCTATCCTCTGAAATTAGTTCTTTCCCTTTACCCATGTCATATCTGACTTGCTTTTTAACTTCTTGATCCAAACTCAAGATGAGGTTCCCTCTCCACCAATCTTTACCTACCCTCATGGCTATCTGCCATGGTCTCCCCAATATCAATGGATAGGCTTGTGTTTTTGCTAGAATCACATGGACATCTAGCTCAGCTTCGAGACCAAGTATGGTCACCTTTAGCTTCATCACCACTCCCAAGCATCTCACCTTGGCATTGTTGGCCATTCTCACTCCAAATTCTGAAGGGGCACTCACTCCTAAAGGCTTCCATGGTGTGTTGGGTCATAACACATACTTAAGCACCACCATCAATGTATACTTTAGGAACCTTAAACTGCTCTATCCAAGCATCCATCATAGTCAGGTAATCCTTGTCACCTTTAACTCTTACAGTGTTCAGTTGTCCTCTCTACTTCACTTTCTTGGGAATCCTTATACTAGCCAGTTTTCTCTAGGTTCTCCTAAGTTTGGGACATATTTACAACAAGTGGGACTAGGAAAGAGTGGGTCCTTTTTGATAGAGACCTGTCTTCATATCATACTCTTCCTCCCCTTCTCCTAATGGAAAGTTGTGCATTCCTATCTTACTCCTAGGTCTCCTCTTCCTTTCTCCTTCCTTAAATCAATCCTCTACCTGCTTCCCCTTTTTCCTTCTAGATGGTCCAACTTCATCCTCACCTTCAGCACCCCTAGTCCTTTTGTTTACTAACATCTGAGCTTCTTCATCCATTCCTAGCAAATTAATCTCCCCAGACCTAGGCCCATTTGCAGGTTGTGGCTGAAGGCCCTTGTAGTACTGGCATATCATAGTCCTTCCTTTCTTTGTCCTAGTTAAAGTAGGTATATTCTCAACTGGAACCTCTCTCTACTTCTCTGCTAGCCTTTGAAGCTTCCACTCTTTTTCTCTTGCAATCCTTAAACATTCATCATATGTACCTAGTCTTTCAATTTAACCTTCTCTTTTAGGTCAGCACATAAAGACTGAATAAACATATCTCTCTATAAAATGATGGGAGGATGCTTAGCTCATGGGGAGGCATCCTGCTTGCTCCATAAATCTTCAAACCTATTCACAAATCTATCAAACAGATTTGATAGATTGTGCTTCTATTTTTGAATATCTTGCCAAATGGCATCTAGGAACTCACCTTTCTGATAGTGCTGAACTCAAAAGGTTCACCTAAAAATATGTAAGTATAGCACGTGAGTTCAAATGAAGGGGTTTTTTAATTTAAAAATTTAAGGTAAATTTACAGAAATGCATTTACAAATGTTGTTTTTTTAATAGATTTTGAAAAAAAACACTGTAAGTCCTCTTCTTCCCTACTTATAACATGGTTCATAGCTTCTACACCAATGGTAAATATCCCACCTCATACTAGGCCATACATACCCTACTATTAAAACCTTCCTCATAGTAAACTTTAAAGCAAAATGTCCTCCATTGAACCTTCATGGCACAAGGCCATCTCATCAAAGATCTCTTCTCTTGTTGGAGCCTTTCTCAAAATCAAGACTTTTCCTTTCATGTAGAATTGATCATTTATTATATTATACTACATAGCTTTTCTGATAAAATAATACCTCTGTTTTTTAGCTAAACTTGACGGTACCAAACTTGAATGCAAAAACTCTTCAACGTCTTTTTCCATTCCAATATAGGTGGTGCGGGCCACAACCAGGATATGTGCATCTAAATCCTTGCCTAACACCCCTCTTGCCAATGAATCAGCAACTTGGTTTAAACCTCTCTTAACATGTTGGATTTGCACCTCTTGGAATCTTTGTAGCATCTTTATGATCTAAAAACACCATTCCTTCAATGTGGGATTCTTAACCTTCCAGACAGTCTGAAGTTGCTTAATCACTGATAGGTTGTCCCCTTTATGATCAGTCTCCTAATCCCTTCTTGAGACACCATTGCAGCCCATACTCCAATGTGGTATACTCAGCTTCATTCCTAGTTTGCACTTGTAGATTGATCCCCTCTTGGTAAACTAATGTACCTTCATAATTTAACAACACAATTCCACCACTCGCTACCCCTGAGCTTCTCTTGAATGATCCATCAAAAAACAAGGTATATGCATTGGGAAGTTCTGCTTCAAGTTCTCTCCACATGGGTGCTTTCTTCTGCTACACTATATCCTCTCTCAACATTGAAGGATTTTGTTTGTATGTCAAAATTTCAACCAAGGTGGCTCTTGTGCTATTCTCTACTATATACAGGTGAAGTGGAACTCTTGCAACTCCACTAACCACTTAGAAAATCTCTTAGATGGAAGGTCAGATTGAATCAGATGAGGCAATAAAGAATAACCAGTCAGTATAGTAAAAGGCTTTGGAAGCAAGTATGACCTGAACTTTCTGAGGGCAAATACAATAGCTACCATCACTAACTCTTTTGCAGTGTAAGGCATCTTCTCCCACACTTACATAGAATTACACTACAAGAGCTTGAGGGCATACCGACGCTAAAATACCGACGCAAATGTTGAACGTCGGTATGCCTGTCGTAATGTTGGAGGAGACAAGTCGGGCGGGGTATTTTGAAATTTTCGTTTACCGACGCGTATACCGAAGCACATACCGACGGTTATTCTGAAGTATATACCGACGCACATTCCGAAGCATATACCGACGCATATTCCGAAGTATATACCGACGGACATAAGTTTTTTACAGCCGAGAGCGTATTTTCTCTGTTTTTCACAGCGTTGCAGAGAAGGTATGCAACGTCTCTTTCTCTCCTTGTCCTCTTTTTTCCTCTCTCCTCTTTTCTCCTTCTTTCTTCTTTTCTCCTCTTCTCCTTCTCCTAATATCTTCTTGCTTTTGCTTTTTAATTTAAGATATAGGACGTTTAGGGTTTTGTGTTTTTTTGGCTCTCTATGCATGTTGAGAGCTCTCTATGTATGCATAGATCTCCTAATGCATGCATAGAGATTTTAGGGTTTTGTATTAGTTCTTATTCTTGTGTTTAATTTACTAATTATTTTATTTAATATTTTGTTTTGCAGCTCTTTCACCAATCTTTCACCAATCCTCTCCTTCAGCTTCGCAAAAAAGAGGTAGATCCTCTTTCGATTTTTCTTGTTTATGCTTTTCTCTATGTATTATTGCATCCCTGTTTTATGGTTTAGGGTTAGTTTAGGGTTCTTGTAAGCTTATACATAGGATTAATTCAATATCTATGCATAAAACCTATCATAAGCTATAGAATAGATAATGATTTTTAAATGATGTATCTTAATGATTATGCAAATAGTTATGACATATTTGTAATGGTTTTATGACATTGAAGGTCCTTTCATTGTTTACCATTGTTAATGTTTACCATCATAATCACTACTGTAGGAGCAAGTTGATATAGTTTTACCAATGTTGTTTATCATTGTTAATGTTTGTCATATGGTTCTTTCATTGTTTACCGTGTAATTTTCATTTCGCACAAGTTTGTCATATGGTTTTTTGTCCAACAGGCCATGGGTGACTCACCGCCCTACGACTACAGTCCTGATTTCTCATTTAATCCTACACCGCAGGGCATGAGTCCCCAGCAGTTATATGCTTTTCTTTCGTCCATGACTCCAGAGCAGAGAGCCATGGCTCAGAGTTATTGGGGTTCTGGAGAAGGGACATCTGCCTCACCATCTGGCTTCCCGACGCCAGTTCCCACACCCGTGGGTACGACAGCAGCTCCCACACCTCATACCACACAGCCTTCCACTCCTCTTACAGCTCGATCTACCACCTCTTCACATAGACGGCGCTCACGTAGCAGGTCTTCAGGGGGAGGTTGTTGTGGTGGTAGTGCCACAGATGCTGTGACACCACCACCACGTGAGCGTCGTCCTTCGCTCTCATCTGTTGATAGCACACCCATACGGTCACCTTCCACTCCCTGGGGTGCACATGACCATGACAATAGCAAGATATACACAATTAGGGATGGGGCACCAATAATGGATAGTGCAGGGAAGGGAATGAAGACACGCATTCGACAATTGTGCACTATACAGTTTCACGACTCTGTCATGACTAAATGGGATCAGCAAGATAAGGGGAAGAAAAATTATATAAATACAAAGATAAAGCAAGAGTTTCAGCCATCTGACCCTATGAATGTCGTCTCTAATGAGTGGATACAGTATACACCTCGCATTTTGATGGGGCATCATCGCAGGTCAGAGGCGAGGGACGCATTTAGAGAGGGGAAAGAGATACCTGTTTGGCTAGATGACAGGGAGTGGGCAGCCATTGCTCACGAGCTCACCGAGACACCAGAGAGGTTTCAACAACAAAGAGAGGCGGCAAGGGCAAGACTCCAAACAGTAGGGACTTCTCATCTTGGGAGTGGTGGTTACGAAACCATGCGCCATGAATTCGTAAGTATTTGTAGCAATTTTATTTATGTAAATGTATGTATGTGGGCTAAATGTTGATTTCTAAAAGTTATAATTGTTAATCGTTTGTGTAGGAGTTGGCCATCAATCGCCTACGCGCGAGGAGAAGTACTCTCACAAACATGGCCTTGTGGCCTTATTTGAGATGCTTGAAGAAGAAGGAGAGACCGTCAATTGGGAGGCATTACCATGATGTAAGATGACCTTCAAACTAATGGTATATGATCAAAACATTCTTGAGTATTAATGTTTAATTTAATTTCTTGTTTATCGATCAGGAAAATATCAAAACGAGCATGGTTGTTTTTGTGCTCTATTTTAGACAGAATGGTGCTGCCTGTTTGCTGTTGTTGATCATGTTCATTGCAGGCAGCCAGGCAACAGCCAGCAGGCAACCCTATTCTGCCCAAAAAAAAAATTTCTGGTACAGCGTCGGTATATTCCTCGGTATGTACACCGGTATATTCACTGGTATATCTTCCGGTACTGGCGTTGGTATACAGCCCAGTATATACATCGGTATAGGCGCCGGTATAGCTGTTGGTATTATCGCCGATGAGTGTCAGTATAGACGCTGGTATAGGCGTCGGTATTGTTGCCCGACACTTATAACGACGCTGTGGTTTCGGCGCTTATACCGGCGTTTATACCGATGACGGGGCTTTTTTAGACCCCGTTGAATGACGTCGGTATAAGCGCCGGTATTAGGCTAACATGTAGTAGTGTTATTTACTCTAGTCTAGGGACATGACAACTGGTAATGTGCTCAAAATCTCCTTAACCCACAGAAAAGGTTCTTCTTCCTTTTCTTGCCACATAAATGGATCCTGTGGGTAGCTTGTTGCAATGGGTACAAGGCTTAAGATAATAAATGAATTGAATCTTGCAAGATACATGACTGTGTGTAAATGTCATCAGTTATTTCACAGTCTGGGGGGTGCTTCCAATAAGAGTAAATCCTCCACCTTGGTAGGGTTTGCCTCAATCCCATTTTTTGATGCAACATTTCCCAGCAGAGTGACTTTGACCTGTGCCTTTCAATTTATGCAATCTCTTTAGAGCTATCTGGATCCCAAATAAGGCTAAAAACCAATGTTCATAAATCTCTGGAAGGTAGTAGGGAAATTAGTAAGCCCAAAAGGAATCACTCTATAGGAAAAACATCCCCATGGTGTGATGAAGGTAGTCTTCTTCTGATCCTCTAGGGCTATTGAAATCTAGAAATAACTAGAGTACCCATCACAAATACTATATCTTTCATGCCGAGCCACACTCTCTAAGATTTCATCTTGAAATGGCAATGGATAGTGAATCATCTTAGTGACAACATTTAAGGTTTAAAATCCACACACTCTCCAATTTCCATTCTTTTTAGGTGTTATCACTATTGGGGAGGCCCATTATGAATTATCCATTGGAAAAATGAAACCTACTTTCAATAGCTATCTCACGTATCTCTCAATACCTTTTGTTGCACTACCCCTAATCTCCTCAATCTCTACACTACTAGTTTAGCTTACGGTTTTAATTCTATCTCATGTTGTACAACTGACACCCCCCTCACTTGAGTACAGGAAGAAATGCATAAATTTGGGAACTACTGCAACATATATATTCTTTCCTTTCAGTTATTGCCACGTCCTTAGAAGGCATTTTTTGTAACATCTCTTATTTGTCTATGTCCTCTGTCACCTAAGCTTCCACTTTCTTTCCTTTCTCTATGTTCAACTCTAAAGGCATACACATAAGATCTGTATGTGTCTCCAACAGCCGAAATTCTCCCTCATCATCCTCAGAGCTTTCCTCCTCCTCTATTTATGTACTCTCAATACAAATGGTTTCTTCATTCTCTTCCTCTTCTGATGATGAACTATCCTTTGAAATCAGTTATTTCCTTTTACCCATGTCATATCTGACTTGCTTTTTGACTGGTTGATCTAGACTCCAGATGAGGTTCCCTCTCCACCAATCTTGACCTACCCTCTTGGCTATCACCCATGGTCTCCCCAATATCAATGGATAGGCCTGTGTCCTCCCTGGCATCACATGGACATCTAGCTCAGCTTCCAAACCAAGTATGGTCACTTCAGCTTTTTCACCACTCCCAAGCATCTCACTTTAGCATTGTTGGCCATTCTCACTCTAAATTCTGAAGGGGCACTCACTTTTAACCTCAAGGCTTCCATGGTGTGTTGGGTCATAACACAGACTTAAGCACCACCATTAATGTATACTTTAGGAACCTTAAACTGCTCTATCCAAGCATCCATGTTGGGTCATAACACAGACTTAAGCACCACCATTAATGTATACTTTAGGAACCTTAAACTGCTCTATCCAAGCATCCATGACATTCGGGTTATCCACGTCACCTTTAACTCTTACTATGTTCAGTTAACCTCTCTACTTCACTTTCTTGGGAATCCTTATACTAAATAGTTTGCTCCTCCAGGTTCTCCTAAGCTTGGGAAATATTTGCAACAACTAGGGCCAAGACAAATTGGGTCCTTTTTGCTTGAGACCTTTCTTCAGATCATACTCTTCCTCCCCTTCTCCTAATGGAAAGTCTTGCATTCCTATCTTTCTCGTGGGTTTCCTCTTCCTTTCTCCATTCTTAAAATGAGCCTCTACCTTCTTTAGCCTCTACCTTTTTCCCCTTTGTCCTTCTAGATGGTCCAGCTTCATCCTCACCTTTAACACACCTCATCCTTTTGTTTGCTAACATCTCATCTTCTTCATTCATTCCCAGCAAATTAATCTCCCCAGACCTAGGCCCATTTGCAAGTTGTGGTTGAACTGGAGGACCTTGTAGTACTAGCATCTCCTCTTCCCTTCTGACATCTAATATCTCCTCTTCCCTTTTGACATCTAATATCTCCTCTTCCCTTCTGACATCTAATATCGCATCCCTTTTAGGTACTAGAGGATATATATCTCCTCTCATTCTTCTGGAATAAGGACAATGAAGGGAAAATGTCCTTTTTCCATGCAATTAAAACATTGAACATTCAGGTTGGGACCACCTTTGCCCATGCCTTTCATTCCTTCTCTTTCTCCTACGCCCTAATAGCATTTCTGCCTCCCTATAGCAAACTTAGATTTAAATTTTCCATCTGTTCAGTTAGCTGGTTGATCCCTTGCATCAATTGATAAGTTGGCATTGGAACTAGAGCAGTCCTTCCTTTCTTTGTCCTACTCTCACTAATTATAGTAGGTCTATTCTCAATTGGAACCTCTATCTACTTCTCTGCTAGCCTCTGATCTTCCACTCTATTTCTCTTGCAATCCTTAAAGCTACATCATATGTATATGGTCTTTTCAATTCAACCTTGTCTTTTAGGTCAGCAGCAGCAGGTAAAGAGTGAATAAACATATCTCTCTTCAAAATGATGGGAGGATGCTCAGTTCCTAGGGAAGCATCCCGCCTGCACCATAAATCTTCAAACCTATCCACAAATCTATCAAACACATCTAATAGACTATGCTTCTACTTTTGAATGTCTTTCCAAATGGCATATGGGGACCCACCTTTCTGATAGTGCTAAACTCAGGGGGTTCACCTAAAAATATGTAAGTATAGCATGTGAGTTCAAACGAAGGGGTTTTTTAATTCAAAATTCTAAGGTAAATTTACAAAAGGTGTTTTTCTAATAGAATTTGAAAAAAAACCATAAATCCATAAAGAAAAAGGGGTCATGTTATTCATACAAAATTCACAAGTGAGGGGTTTTTTAAATACCCCTAGAGATATAGAGGGTTTCTTAGTAGTAAATCCCCCGAGGTGCTGAACCAGAGTTGCTCTCACATCTTCATAGGTTTTCCCTTGGTGTGGCTGACTCATTCAAATATAGAACCACCTCTTTGCATCCCCTTTCAAACAACATGGACATTAGTGTCAATTTTTCCTCATCACTATCCTTTCCAAATGTGAATGCTATTATCTCCATTCTAGCCAAAAAATCTTCTGGGTCCTCATTGATATGTCCATAGAACACAAGATATGTCATCATTGCTGTAGCCATCTAAACAACTGGCATTGTTGTAGCCATCTGAACAACTGGCATTGCTTAACTCTGCCAACAAACTGAAGGGTGTCTTCTGAAAGCCCTCCTCTATGAAGGCACCAAAACAATGATGGCCTCAAGAGAGGTACTACCCCTATAGCTCCGTCTAAAGCACACCAACATGAGAGGAGACTATCACAAACACCACACCCTAGCAAAACACAACAACACTATCAAGAACCAAAGCACTCCACCTCTATCCCCTCGTCCTCAAAAGCTGACCTCAAAAGATGCTTCACTACCCTTAAAGACACCCAAATGACTTCAACTGCTCACTCAGTTATCTTCTAAGGTCATCACTAACCTCCAATATCTTGTATCTATCTCCATATACCATCTCCTCACTACAGCTGATGCTTGCGGATGCAAAAATACTCAAAGCTAGTTTTCAAATTCAACTCTTTATTTTTTTTCCAAAATCTGCTCGAGAATCCCAAGATATTCTCCACCGTTAGATAGCTTCACAAATAGGTCTCAAAACCTTTCACAATTAGTCAGTTATAACAGTCTCTATCTGACAATATTCTCTCTTCAATGACTAAGACTGCTCTCACTGTTCCCATCTTTGCAACTGGACTAAATGTTTTATCATAGTCCAAGCCTTGGGTTTGTGCATAACCCTTAACTACCAACCGTGCTTTATGGCGCCATCTGATTTCATATTCACCTTTGTCCACACTCTTCACCACACTCTTCAAAAGCACTGCTAGTGCCTCATCATCTTCTACCTTCTTGCCAATGGCTACCAGTTGTTGCTTAATGCTTTTATATTTGTTCAAGTGTGTGATTAAAGGTTCACTTTTCTTCATATCAAGTTTGTAGAGTTGCATTAACAGATTTATCTTTGATTTTTTTGCTTGAGTGCCAAATAATTTATTGAGTGCATCCCATGCATCTTTTGCCCATTGTATCCTTGTGATTGTATCCCTGTGATGTGATGAATGATTTCATCATTTAAACTGAGTGTGGTGAGTCCTAATGCTTTCTCATTCCTGCTCTTTCACTAATTTTTTCCACTCACCTCTGGGCATTCATCTCTTCCCTCAACTAACCCCCATGGATTTTTCCTCATGAGCAAATATATGGTTTTTGTTTACCATGTAAAAAATTGCTCCCCATTAAATTTGGCTATCTCTTGTGTCGTGCTCATGTGATGATGTGAAGGGGGTATTACCTCTTGATCTAATTTCAAGATTCAAGGGTAGTGTCTATCCTTTTACAACTGAATCTGGTGTTTAGGTGATGATTACACACAACAGATTTATCAGCATAAATTCACCAGAAATTACATAAAGCAAAGGGTAACAAATATATGTACTGAATGGTTGGAGTATCAAACCATCTTCAAATTGCAATGTGAAGTTATAAGGATCTGTATCAGATACCCAATGGTTAATTTGAACCCTCAATTGTATCAAAATACAATGATTAGTAATGATTAATCACTGATTAGCATAATAATGCTCTATTTTCTGTGCAAAAAACAAAGTATGTGGGAAGTCTAGATCTGGGGCCTTAGAGTTCAAATGAGCTCAACTCCTTTCAAAGACATCAATAGAAGTTAGTCTAGTAGAGGATTAAGCCAAGAAACATAAGATTTGACCAAACATTGAATGCGTAATCTCTATTTTATCAAAGTCACCTGCTCTGCAGATTTGATGAAGAGCTTGGATCTCACTATAGACTTAATGAAATCAAAAACTGTCTGCACCAGCTTGGAGAGCACCCTTGAAAACCCCTGGGGCCAAGAGAAATTAGGCCAATTGTATCTGGTGGAGAGGGGATCTCAATTTTCCTTCAAAAAAATGGTGCTTGAAAAAAACACAAAAATCAGTAGCATGCGATGGCGGTTTGGCGATTCGTTTTGACACGCTGAAGCATAAGAATGTAGTTATGTTTGGCTAAAAAGGTTTGGGCCAATATTATGTGTTAAGGGAGCGAGAGATCCTCCACCAGCTGGGGGTACAGAGGTTAATTGAAAAAGAGCTAAAATTTTGATTTTTTTCTAATCCAAATTAACTAGGTGATTAGCAAGATAATGGGCTCACAAATTTGATGGATTCTAAGCAAGGCTCTGATACCATGATAAATTTGAAGCAATGTGATGAGATATGGTGGATCAAATGCTAGAATCAACATCATTAACAAAGAGATTAGACGATGATCAAGATGAGATTAGTGAGCAATTAACTGATAGCTTAATGTAGGCATGGATAATAAAAAAACTAGCAAATTCTCATTAGGCCAATGCCTCAATTACATCCAAGCATCTAATCCCACTGATCTCTCCTTGATTCATTCCACCTCTTTTGCTTGATTCTCTCCACCTCTTCCCAGAATATCTCCACACATCCTAATTTTCTCATGCTACCCTTTATTCTCTCCTAGTAGATACTTCTGACCTTTTCACAGCTTCTCTCTCATTTACAGATTCTCTTTTACAGCCTCTTGCTAAGGGCTTGTTCCCACACACACCCTATTCACTTGTATATTTCAACACCTCCCCCCTCAAGTGAATAATCCTAGCACACCTGGACCCTATACCAAGTTTCCCTCTTCATTGGTAGTCCGCAACCAGTGCCTCAAGTACTTAAACTCATAGTCCTTGACACTCTCTCCCTCTATGTGTCCAAGGCTACTACAAGTGCCTGTGACCTTGACTAAAGTGCTCACACATACATCTACCACATGGCCTATATCATCGGGGTGGCTCAGAGGTTGTTTTACTCTGTTGGGGTAGGTTACATTGGGTTCTGGTCTCTCTCTCTCTCTCTCTCTCTCTCTCTCTCTCTCTCTCTCTCTCAGAAAAGATGATCTGACTCCACTTCCTTAGGAGCCTCCATGAAGTTTGCGGATGTCGTTCCTTCTCCACTGGTGTGTTTGCTGTAGCAGTCTTTTGCCATGTCCTGGCTTCCCACAGTTGTGGCAAAGTGAAGGTCCTTCCTCCTACTCTACCTCTTCCTCGTCCTCATCCTCGTGAGAATCCTCCTCGAGTGAAGAATGCTTTTTCCTCTCCAATTGTTGAGTCCAGCCATTTATTCTCTTTGACCTTGGTCTCTTGCTCTAGTAGAGCTCCTTCTATCTCATGCAGCTTCAATACACGTACATTTTTTAAGGTTGCTACAATGTTTTCATATTCACCTTTTTCCACACTCTTGAGGAGCACTGCTAGTGCCTCATCATCTTCTACCTTCTTGCCAATGGCTGTCAGTTGTTGCTTGATGCTTTTATATTTGTTCAAGTGTGTGATTAAAGGTTCACTTTTCTTTATATCCAGTTTGTAGAATTGCATTAACAGATTTATCTTTGATTTTTTTACTTGAGTGCCAAATAATCTATTGAGTTCATCCCATGCATCTTTTGCCCATTGTATCCCTGTGATGTGATGAATGATTTCATCATTTAAACTGAGTGTGATAAGTCCTAATGCTTTCTCATTCCTTCTCTTCCACTCATTTTCCCCACTCACCTATGGGCATTCATCTCTTCCCTCAACTAGCCCCCATAGATTTTTCCTCATGAGCAAATACATGGTTTTTGTTTGCCATGTAAAAAACTGCTCCCCATTAAATTTGGCTATCTCTTGTGCCATGCTAATGATGATGTAAAGGGGGTCTTACCTCTTGATCTAATTTTAAGATTCAATGGCTGTCTACCCTTTTACAACTCAATCTGGTCTTTAGGTGATGATTACAACAGATTTATCAGCATTAATTCACCAAAAATTACATAAAGCAAAGGGTAACAAATATGTACTGAATGGTTGGAGTATCAAACCATCTTCGAATTGCAATCTAAAGTTATAGGGATCTCCATCAGATACCCAATGGTTAATTTGAACCCTAATACCATGATAAATTTACAGCAATGTGATGAGCTATGGTGGATCAAATGCTAGAATCAACATCATTAACAAAGAGATTAGATGATGATTAAGATGAGCAATAACTGATATCTTAATGTAGGTATGGATAATAAAAAAACCAGCAAAGTCTCATTAGGCCAATGCCTCTATTTAAAGAGTTTACATCCAAGAATCTAATCCCACTGATCTCTCCTTGATTCACTCCACCTCTTTTGCTTGATTCTCTCCACCTCTTCCTAGAATATCTCCACACATCCTAAATCTTCTCATGCTACCCTTTATTCTCTCCCAGTAGATACTTCTGACCTTTTCACAGCTTCTCTCTCATTTACAGATTCTCTTTTATAGCCTTTTGCTAAGGGCTTGTTCCCGCACACACCCTATTAACTTGTATATTTCAACACCTCCCCTCAAGTGAATAATCCTACCACACTTGGACTCTATACCAAGTTTCCCTCTTACTTGGTAGTCCGCGACTAGTGCCTCAAGTCCCTAAACTCATAGTCCTTGACACTCTCTCCCTCTATGTATCCAAGGCTACTACAAAGTGCCCATGACCTTGACTAAAGTGCTCACACATACATCTACTACATGGCCTATATCATGGAATGCTCAGAGGTGGTTTTACTCTATTGGGGCAGGTTACATTGGGTTGTGGGGTTTCTCTGTGTCTCTCTCTCTCAAAAAAGATGATCTGACTCCACTTCTGTAGGAGCCTCCATGAAGTTTGCCGATGTCGTTCCTTCTCCACTGGGTTTGCTGTAGTAGCAGTCTCTTGCCATGTGTCCTAGCTTCCCACAGTTGTGGGACGTGAAGGTCCTTCCTCCTACTCTACCTCTTCCTCGTCCTCATCCTCGTGAGAATCCTCCTCGGGTGAAGAATGCTTTTTCCTCTCCAGTTGTTGAGTCCAGCCATTTCTTCTCTTAACCTTGGTCTCTTGCTCTAGTAGAGCTCCTTCTATCTCATGCAGCTTCAATTCAGGTATATTTTTTAAGGTTGCTACAATGTTTTCATATTCGCCTTTGTCTATACTTTTATATTTGTTCAAGTGTGTGACTAAAGGTTCACTTTTCTTCATATCCAGTTTGTAGATTTGCATTAATAGATTTATCTTTGATTTTTTTGCTTGAGTGCCAAATAATTTATTGAGTTCATCCCATTCATCTTTTGCCCATTGTATCCCTATGATGTGATGAATGATTTCATCATTTAAACTAAGTGTGATGAGTCCTAATACTTTCTTATTCCTTCTCTTCCACTCATTTTCCCCACTCACCTCTGGGCATTCATCTCTTCCCTCGACTAGCCCCCATAGATGTTTCCTCATGAGCAAAAACATGGTTTTTGTTTGCCATGTAAAAAACTCCTCCCCATTAAATTTGGATATCTCTTGTACTGTGCTCATGATGATGTGAAGGGGGTCTTACCTCTTGATCTAATTTCAAGATTCAAGGGCAGTGTCTACCCTTTTACAACTCAATCTGGTGTTTAGGTGATGATTACAAAAACAGATTTATCAGCATAAACAGAAATTACATAAAGCAAACGGTAACAAATCTGTATTGAATGGTTGGAGTATCAAACCATCTTCGAATTACAATTTGAAGTTATAGGGATCTGTATCAGATACCCAATGGTTAATTTGATTCCTCAATTGCACCAAAATACAGTGATTAGTAATGATTAATAACTAATTAGCAAAATAATCCTCTATTTTGTGTGCATAAAACAAAGTATGCAGGGAGTCCAGATCTGGGGCCTTAGAGTTCAAATGAGATCAACTCCTTTTAAAGACATAAATAAAACGTAGAGGATTAAGCCAAGAAACACAAGATTTGACCAAACATTGAATGCTTAGTCTCTGTTTTATCAAAGTCACCTGCAGATTTGATGAAGAGCTTGGATCTTAATGAAATCAAAAACTGTCTTCACCAGCTCGTAGAGCACCCTTGAAAATCTGTGGGGCCAAGAGAAATTAGGCCAATTGTATCTGGTGGAGAGGGGATCTCAGGTTTCCTTCAAAAAACGGCGCGTAAAAAATACGCGAAAATCAACAGCATCATGCGATGGCGATTTGGCGATTCGTTTTGACACGCTGAAGCACAAGGAGTGTAGCTATGTTCGGCTAAAAAAGTTTGGACCAATATTATGTGTGAAGGGAGAGAGAGATCCTCCACCAGCTAGGGGTACATAGGTTAATTGAAAAAGAGCTAAAAATTTGATTTTTTTCTAATCCTAATTAACTAGGTGATTAGCAAGATAATGGGCTCATAAATTTGATGGATTCTAAGCTAGGCTCTGATACCATCATAAATTTGCAACAATGTGATGAGCTATGGTGGATCAAATGCTAGAATAAACATCATTAACAAAGAGATGCAATTAGTGAACAATTAATTGATAGCTTAATGTAGGCATGGATAATAAAAAACCAGCAAATTCTCATTAGGCCAATGCCTCAATCTATAGAGTTTGCATCCAAGCATCTAATCCCACTGATCTCTCCTTGATTCACTCCACCTCTTTTATTTGATTCTCTCCACCTCTTGATTCTCTCCACCTCTTCCGCAAATATCTCCACACGTCCTAAATCTTCTCATGCTACCCTTTATTCTCTCCTAATAGATACTTCTGAGCTTTTCACAACTACTCTCTCATTTACAGATTCTCTTTTTATAGCCTCTTGCTAAGGGCTTGTTCCCGCACACACCCTATTCACTTGTATATTTCAACACCTCCCCTCAAAGGAATAATCCTAGCACACCTGGACCCTATACCAAGTTTCTCTCTCACTTGGTAGTCTGCAACCAGTGTCTCAAGTCCCCAAACTCATAGTCCTTGACACTCTCTCCCTCTATGTGTCCAAGGCTACTACAAGTGCCTGTGACCTTGACTAAAGTGCTCACACATACATCTACCACATGGCCTATATCATCGGTGGCTCAGAGGTCATTTTACTCTCTTGGGTAGGTTACATTGGGTTGTGGGGTCTCTCTCTCTCTCTCTCTCTCTCTCTCTCTCTCTCTCTCTCTCTCTCTCTCTCTCTCTCTCGGGGTAGGTTACATTGGGTTGTGGGGTCTCTCTCTCTCTCTCTCTCTCTCTCTCTCTCTCTCTCTCTCTCTCTCTCTCTCTCTCTCTCTCTCTCTCTCTATCTCTCTCCCCCTGAAAAGATGATCTGACTCCACTTCCTTAGGAGCCACCATGAAGTTTGCCGATATCGTTCCTTCTCCATTGGGTTTGCTCCACTGGGTTTGCTGTAGCAGTCTCTTGCCATGTCACTACAAGACAATGCTGCCATACACGCATTTCATACATGCGATAAATTACGGGCGCGTGTATGGTCGCGCATGTATTTGAATAGAATCGGGCGCGTGTATTTTGGCATTTAAATTGGCGTGTATATTAGCATTTATCAGCACGTGTATAAGCGCGTGTATATACACACAATAATACACGCATCAATACACGCTTTATTAAAAAAACTGAAACCCTTTACAAAATTAAAAACTATTTTCTTTAAACCATCTCATAGTACATTACAGTATATATCATTACACAATCCCACTACATGCATTTACAACAATGAAATATATTCAAAAATAAATCATGAGATGATAATTAAAAGACAACACATGCAATAGAAATGTCACGGATTGGTTAGGGTCGATCTCATCTTCAATAAGATCCATCCTTGCCAAACGATCAACATCAATATCCATTTGATCAATTTGTAAGGCTACGATTAAATTTATTCCACTATCGATATTCTGTCCATTGATAATGGTATCGATGCCCTGATCATCCTCATCAACATCACCATCATCCTCAATGGTAGGGTCATTCTCATGATCATGAGAAATGGCATGCTCATCCTTAATATCATGATCATCTCTTATTTCTTGATCATCGATCACAACATCTTCATTGGCATGTTCGACATCATCTTCATTGCGGCTTGTTACATCCTCCATATGCTGCCTATTAGTGAATGTATTATACATCACTTTGGAACGTGGTGCAATAGGGATGACGTACCACCATTTAATGTCATGCACCATTGGTAGATAGATAACCTACTCAAATACACATACTGTAGTAATTAATTAGCATATCAAAAGTCAAGGGGTACGCGAGCTTAGATATATATGTACATGAAACACATTAGTAAAAAAATGCATACCTGCTTACATTGTTGTGGCAATACGAGCCTATCTTTCTTTGTTTGCCAAAACTTTGTAGAGTCAATAGTTACATAGCCACTTGCATGGCATTTTATCGTTGCATTAGGCCCTTTTTCCACCACATTTATTTGCCATTTGACATCCAAAACATACACAAAGAAGCGACGAAAGTCAAGCCTAAATATGTCTTGGATTGTTTCATTGCTCCATAGTCGTGGCAAAGAGCTGTCCACCTGACCAAGAAATTCTGAAATATATATAAGAGACTCTTGTATCAACCAACCCTCGGCCATGCTTCCTTCAGGCCTTGCAATTTGCCTCACAAAGTCTTTTAAGGTCTTCATGAAGCGCTCTAGGAAGAACATCCAACGTGCATGCACAGTGCCACAAAAAGCGATTTCGTCCACTAAATGCACAATGAGATATAGTTGACTTGTGAGAATGGTTCACGGAAAAGTCTCCCCTACCAAACAAACCACCTCAACTGCCATAACACGTGCATCATCCAACGTGGCTGGATCAATTGCTTTAGAACTAACATATCTGAAAAATAAATAAATAGTACGTTATACCTCATGCACGTTCATTTTGCAAGGTATATTGAAGGGTGATCTGACATACCTCACAAGCTCGCCCATCTTATAAATACATTTTTTCAAACTCTTATTTGCACAATGGTCGATGCTAGTAGGTAGTATGAACTGCGCACATAAGAGCACATGTATGTATGGTTTATGGCATTACAAAATTTAATTTCAACGTACAAGACTTGGAAAACACTTACTTGGAGCATCTTGTGCCAATCGTGGGACTTCAACCCATATAGTTGCTCAATGCCTCTTTTCTTAGTGGTTGTAAAGGCTCCCTTCAATGATCTCATGCATCCAGTGGGAGTACGCAAAGTGGTGATGGCCTGCTTTACCTGCTTCTCCTCTTTTTTTGATATAATCCATGGTGCAGGCGGAAGACGAACATGCCCACCCTCTTCCCGTGGCCAAGCTTGACGCATACGTCCTGCGATCCGCAAGTCCTCACGTACGCTAACATTGTCTCATTTACCAATAACATGTTCCCAAATACCAAATCCCACATTCTTGAAGATGTGCATGGGATCAAGAAGATGGTTGATCGTAAGATGGGTCCAATATGGTAGCTGAAAAAAATGGAGTACCTACACAAGGGATTGCTCTATGTGACCTTTAATCCAATTAGAGACTACACAAAACAAGATTGAAAAACATTACTCTACCTGTTCATGCCATCTGGAGGAAGAATATTTGTAGACTCCCAAATACGCTTCCAATCTTTTGCACGAAATGTTTGTGGAGGAATGTTACTCTTACTAGCAACATATTTAGGATGATCTGAGGGGAGAAATCGATGATGATTATCGAATATGGTCTTACACAAACCGTCAGCATACTCATGTACTAACGAAGGGCCACAAACAGGACATGCATGTTTACCCGATGTTTTCAAACCTATTAAAATATAAATAAAAGTTAGAACAATAAAGTCAATATTTATAATTAATATAGCCAAAAGTATTAGAGTAGGGAGGTAATTAGAATTCTTACCAGAACAATCGCTGTATCCTGGAAAGTCATGCATTGTCCACATCAACACTGCTTTTAAGTCGAAGTGTCGAGAAGAGGGAGGCCTACTAATGTCCACCACCACAACACCTCTCCATAGTTCCTCCAACTCATCAATCAACGGTTCGAGATAAACATCCATATGCTTGACTTTATGTTTCCCTGGAATTAGAAGGGATAACATAAGATGTCCCTTCTTGATCGCCATTGATGGTGGAAGGTTGTAATTCACCAACACAACTGGCCACATGCTGTATGCGGTGCTTTTGAAACCAAATGGATTCACTCCATCCATACCTAGGCCAAGTCTTAAGTTTCTGGGCTCTGTTTTAAAGCTGGGCCACTCATCTTCAATATGCTTCCAAGCAGGAGTGTCTGCAGGAATTCTCCACATGCCATCATCCGATCGATGTGAGGAATGCCATGACATGAGCTCTACTATGGATTTGCACTTGAACATGTGTTTGATGCGAGGAATTATAGGAAAGTGTCGCAAGACTTTACGAGGTACATTAAAACTCTTCACATCTGTTCTATACCTTGCTTCACCATAAGTGGGACAATGTCGAGCCTCCCTATGCGTCCTACGAAAGAGAATGCAATCATTGACGCATGCATGTATGCGATCATAATCCAATCCTCCAAGAGATGTCACATAGCGCCTCGCTATGTCTCTTGAGTTGGGTAGTCTATTTCCCTTTGGAAGCATGTTTGATAATAGCCTGCATCCAATATCATCAATTAGTCCTAAATCCTAAACCTTAAACCACTAATTCAAATTTGCAAGTTAGAATGCTTACTTCAATAATGCGTCAAGACTTGCATTGCTCCATCCATAAACTGTTTGTATATTGAGTAGTTCAAGTGAAGCACGTAAAATAGAGAATGTGCACCCTTCAAAAACCGGTGTCGATGAAGCCTTGTAAAGATGCTCTTGTTCCATATCATCGTCGTCCATACCTTTGGGATCATCCTTAAAAAGATTCCGCACCATATCATCAAGCACCTCCTCTTCCACAGCTTCGTGGGTTGCAGGGCTATTGCATCCCTTTCCCACTCATCTCTGACAATAGATCCCGAAGCTCCAGCATCATCTCGTCCGACGCTTTGCGTGCTCTCGCAGCGCGTAGGGCACCATGTTAGGGTGTGGTACTGCATCCTGCTTCAATTAGAGTTTATATATTACAACTCCATTAATTTAATTTGGATACCATGAGTCATTTGAATACCATCAATTTACATCTACTCACCTCTAAACCTGTTTGATTCCATTCTCCATACATGGAGATGTGATTCAAGGTAATTCGACGTGCTCGTACAATGCATCCTTGACATCGATTACACATACACTTGATCCTTTGCCCCAACCACACATCGCGATTACGATGACGCATTGTCTCATCTTCACCAGAACTGCTTGAGGAGGTTGATGACATCCTATGTATAAACCAGAAAACACAAAATCATAATATGTTTTTAATGAAAGTTTAAAAATTACGTGTATTAACGCGGAAAAAGCCCTAAAAATTGCGTGTATTAACGCGGCTATTTCCTAAAAATTACGTTTATTAACGCGGCTACTTCCTGAAAATCGCGTGTATAAACGCGGCTACTAGATCATTAAAATCGTGTGTATAAACACGGCTAATTTATCATACACGTGAAAATACACGCGTTTCTACACACGACGACCAGTTTAAACTAAAAATAACCCGCCTTCCCCAAATAAACATTTTGAACTAACATATCTGCTCTCTTTCATTTTCGCCTCTTCCAACAGACACTAAACCTAAGTGCAAGGAGCAGAGAAGGAGCACACACGGGTGAAAGAAACCGACCAGAAAAGAAGACTCACTTTTTCAGAGGTGAGTCAGTTTGTCCTTTGCCTTGTCTCTTTCCTCCGATTTGTTTATGCTATTTTCTCTTTGCTTTTTGGGTTTGTCTCCGTCCTTCTCCTTCACTGGTTGCCATCTGGTGAACAATTCTGACAGGGGCGATAGTGGGCCTTTTATAAGGACACATTGTCGGAGGTCGGTCGCTTTTTTTCAAAAAAAAATTTACGCAGGTCGCGTGTAAAAACGCGTGTATGTCTGCGTGTATCCTGTCTGCACAGACTATTCACGCGTATATACACGCATTTGTGGACGGGTGTATACACGCATTTGTGGACGGGTGTATACACGCGTTTCTTGATGGGTGTATACACGAGACTGTGTTTCCTGTTTCTATGGTTTGCAGGCTGATAGGTGGCTTGGATGATGATATTTGTGTAAGTCAAGAGACAGCCCATGATGTACATGAGGATTATTTTTGCAGATTCTTTATGGATATACCAGGTTCTTCATCCGATCCATTTGCATATAGCAATTGGCTGATGGAGATGCTAAATCATTTTGGGCGCCATCTTGGTCCAGTTGAGCTTACAGAGTACATGTTTGCCCATCCCCCTCCTTCCATGCCTGGTGTCTATACCCCTACCGAGTATCCAGGGCACTCCACTGCCATCTATGCCTACGAGTCTGACGAGACGGCATGCAGCTTCTCCTCTTCCACGCCCATCGAGGAGACATACCTCATCCCAGACACACTCATGCACACCCTCCCAAGCACCGTAATAGCCTGCATCCAATATCATCAATTATAATTAGTCTTAAATCCTAAACCTTAAACCACTATTTCAAATTTGTAAGTTAGAATGCTTACTTCAATAATGCGTCAAGACTTGCATTGCTCCATCCATAAACTGTTTGTATATTAAGTAGTTCAAGTGAAGCACGTAAAACTGAGAATGTGCACCCTTCAAACACCGGTGTCGATGAAGCCTTATAAAGATGCTCTTGTTCCATATCATCGTCGTCCATACCTTTGGGATCATCCTTAAAAAGATTCCGCACCATATCATCAAGCACCTCCTCTTCCACAACTTCGTGGGTTGCAGGGCTATTGTCATCCCTTTCCCACTCATCTCTGACAATAGATCCCGAAGCTCTAGCATCATCTCGTCGACGCTTTACGTGCTCTCGTCGCGCGTAGGGTACCATGTTAGGGTGTGGTACTACATCCTGCTTCAATTTATCAAATTATATGTTACAACTCTATTAATTTAATTTGGATACCATGAGTCATTTGAATACCATCAATTTACATCTACTCACCTCTAAACCTGTTTGATTCCATTCTCCATACATGGAGATGTGATTCAAGGTAATTCGACGTGCTCGTACAATGCATCCTTGACATCGATTACACATACATTTGATCCGTTGTCCCAACCACACATCACGATTACGATGACGCATTGTCTCATCTTCCCCAGAACTGCTTGAAGAGGTTGATGACATCCTGTGTACAAATCAGAAAACACAACATCATTATATGTTTTTAATGAAAGCACAAAAATCACGTGTATCGACGCGGCTATTTCCTAAAAATTGTGTGTATTAACGCGGCTAGTTCCTAAAAATTGCGTGTATTAATGCGGGTAATTTCTGCAAAATGCGTGTATAAACGTTGCTAAAATATCATACACGCGAAAATACATGCGTTTATAAACGCGAATATAAACGCGACGGTATGTTTAAACTAAAAATAGCCCGCCTTCCCCAAATATAGATTTTGAACTAAGAAATTGACTCTGCATGCGTTTTCGCCTGTTTTCGCCTCTTCCAACAACAAGGAGGGAGCAGAGAAAGGAGCACACACACGGGAGAAGGAGGGAGCAAAGAAGGAGCAGAGAAGACTCACTTTTTCAGAGGTGAGTCACTTTGTCCTGTGCCTTGTCTCTTTTGTCAGATTTGTTTATTTTGCTCTTTGCTCTTTGGGTTTGTCCTTTTGCACACGATTGGGTTACTGCATCCTGACAGGGGCGACAATGGTTGGTCCTTTTATAAGGACACTCTGTCTTTGTCGGGGGTTGGTCTTTTTGAAAAAAATTTTCCGCAGGTCGCGTGTAGAAACGCGTGTAAAAGCGCGTGTAACTTGTCTGCAGAGTCTGTTCACGCGTATATACACGTGTTTCTGGACGGGTGTATACACGCGTTTTTTGACGGGTGTATACACACGTTTCTGCAGGAGACTGCGGCGTTTCAGATTTCATGATTTGCAAGCAACTGACTTGAATGATGATATTTGTGTGAGTCAAGAGACAGCCCATGATGTACATGAAGATGTTTGTTTGCAGGTTCTTTATGGATATTCCAGGTTCTTCATCCGACCATTTGCGTCGTACAGCAATTGGCTGATGGAGATGCTGAATCATTTTGGGCGCCAACCTGGTCCGGTTGAGCTTACAGAGTATATGTATGCCCATTCCCCTCCTTCCATGCCTGGTGTCTATACCCCTACCGCGAGTATCCAGGGCACTCCAGTGCCGTCTATTCCTCCGAGTCCAACGAGACGGCATGCAGCTTCTCCTCTTCCACGTCCACCGAGGAGACATACCTCGTCCCAGACACACTCACGTACACCCTCACAGCCACCATCGCGTGCTCCCTCAGAGCCACCGTCACGTCAGGGCTCACAGCCACCATCACGTAGACAATCCCCCAGTCGTGACTCCACCCGCAGCAGTAGGACGAGTGGGAGTGGAGGATGCGGCGGGTGCTTTGGTGGGGGAGGTGGGGGAGGTGGGGGAGGTAGTAGGGCACGCGGTGAGAGAGGAGATAGAGGGGAGAAGAGTTAGAGGAGACAGTTCGGAAGAGGAGGAGATGAGAGAGATAGAGAGAGTGGTCTGCTATGATGTGACGGATAGGGGCGGGATAGTGATGGATGCGAGGGGGAGGGAGGTAATGGAGTACATGCGTGGGGTAGTATCAAACTCATATAGAAATTGTTTTATTAAATTTAAAGATCAAAATAGCCGATTAGTTGGGGAGGTGATCGAGGCTGTACATAGTCGGTACCCCAATCCCCCACATGCTACATTCTCGGATGTATGGGGAAGGACGCGAATAAGGGAGATCTTAAGTAATAAAAGATCTCACCTTAAAAAACTCGCGTACGATGACCGGCTAAATGTAGGTGCGGGTGGCTATCCTGCCGAGAAACCTGCCACCACTGCGCACAAACGCGAGTGGAAGGAGGCAAAGAAACGAGCAGAGGGTGGCGTGAAGAGCAGGCAGCATGTGGAGGCACGACGGATCCAGATGGAGACCATTGGATCTTTGCATTTCGGATCTGGCGGCGTCGAGTCATGGGAGGCAGAGTTCGTAAGTATCCTGCCACTTTATTTGATTGTTTACTTAATTCATTGATTCTATGATTGTTTTAATCTTACAAATTGTGTTGATTATGATACAGCGACGGGTTATGGGGAGGAAGCCCACAACCCACGATACTGCGTATGCTCGCCGGCATAGCAGACGTGACACGTGGGCCATCTTTAGAGCCGAGGGACGTATTACGGATGCGCAGTTTGAGATGGCCATGAGACCATACGGTCCACAGGTACTTGAAAATTTGTAACGAATGGTTTTGGTTTATTGAATTGCATATATATATACTTATATACTATATATTACTTGAACAGGCACAAGCTGCTGATGATCCACCGGCCGCCGCTGCAGAGGTTGGATGTGAGCACTACTCCTCGGACCTTCCGACCGATGTGAGCTCATCTGAGCATGGAGGGAGCACCGAGTCATCATCTGGGTCTGAGTATTGAGGATGTGATTGTATATATTTTTTTGTAAACTCAAGCCATGGGCTACTTCGAGATATGGACTCCCTTGTATACATGTATGAAATTTTGATAGTAATATTGAATTGATTGATCGATAGTATTACATTCATGTCTGTCTTGAATCGTGTAATGACAATGTATGCATTCATGTCGTTCTTGTCTTAATCTCCCTCGTGCGGATAGTCTAATGGGATGGTCTAATGCACAAAAAAAAAAACAGAGAGTGCTATTGGGTGCTGGAATGCTGGAACAGTATTCAGGCACCAAATAGCACTCTCTGGATTTTTTCTTTGCTCTCTCTTCGCGTGTATAAACGCGTCAGAACTGCTAAAACTCGCGTGTATATACGCGGATACCCTGGGAAATACGCGTGTATTAATGCGTATAAACTGGTAATTACGCGTGTATAAGCGCATCTAAATTAAAGAAATGCATGTATAGACGCAGGTATAAACGCATCTGCGACATTTGAACTGAACAGGACGCGGCTATACACCCGTGTATAAACGCGTCTACAATAAAAAAAAGCGTGTATAGCAGCGTGTATCAATGCGTCTGTGAAAATAACGCGGCTACACACCCGTGTATACACGCGTCTGAGTGGTGCTATACACGCGCTTGTACACGCATGTCTCTGGCCGTGATGATACACGCGCTGATACACGGGCCCGCTACTTTTTTTCACAAGTCATTTTTAGCGGCTAGGAGCGCGGGTATGAGCCCGATCCCTTGTAGTGATAGACGCGTCAAATCTGTGAAATACGCATGTATAAGCTTATACGCATGTATAAGCTTAGCTAAACTAACAAAACGCGTGTAAAGACGCTTGTATCAGCGCGTCTAAGCGTAGCTGAACTGACAAAATGCGTGTATACGCCCGTGTATCAGCGCGTCTAACATTCCTATACACGCATTTTTACACGCATGTCTCTGGCCGCGATTATACACGCACTGATACATGTGCCCGCTACTTTTTTTCACAGGTCATTTTTAGCGGCTAGGAGCGCGGGTATGAGCTCGATCCCTTGTAGTGTGTGTCCTGGCTTTCCACTGTTGTAGCAAGTGAAGGTCCTTCCTCCTACTCTACCTCATCCTCGTGAGAGAATCCTCCTTGGGTGAAGAATGCTTTTTCCTCTCCAGTTGTTGAGTCCAGCCATTTCTTCTCTTTGACCTTGGTCTCTTGCTCTAGTAGAGCTCCTTCTATCTTATGCAGCTTAAATTTAGGTACATTTATTAAGGTTGCTACAATGTTTTCATATTCGCCTTTGTCTAGACTCTTCAGAAGCACTGCTAGTGCCTCATCATCTTCTACCTTCTTGCCAATTGGCTGCCAGTTGTTGCTTAATGCTTTTATATTTGTTCAAGTGTGTGATTAAAGGTTCACTTTTCTTCATATCCAATTTGTAGAATTGCATTAACAGATTTATCTCTGATTTTTTTGCTTGAGTGCCAAATAATTTATTGAGTTCATCCCATGCATCTTTTGCCCATTGTATCCCTATGATGTGATGAATGATTTCATCATTTAAACTGAGTGTGATGAGTCCTAATGCTTTCTCATTCCTGCTCTTCCACTCTTTTTCCCCTCACCTTTGGGCATTCATCTCTTCCCTCAACTAGCCCATAGATTTTTCCTCATGGGGTAACAAATATGTACTGAATGGTTGGAGTATCAAACCATCTTCGAATTGCAATCTGAAGTTATAGGGATCCGTATCAGATACCCAATTGTTAATTTGAACCCTCAATTGTAAAAAAATATAGTGATTAGTACTGATTAATCACTCATTAGCAAAATAATTCTCTCTTTTGTGTGCAGAAAGCAAAGTATATGGGGAGTCCAAATATGGAGCCTTAGAGTTCAAATGAGCTCAACTCCTTTCAAACACATCAATAGAAGTTAGTCTAGTAGAGGATTAAGCCAAGAAACACAAGATTTGACCAAACATTAAATGCTTAATCTCTGTTTTATCAAAGTTACCTGAAGATTTGATGCAGAGCTTGGATCTCAATGTAGACTTGATAAAATAAAAAAATGTCTTCACCAGCTTGTAAAGCACCCTTAAAAACCCTTGGGGACAAGAGGAATTAGGCCAATTGTATCTGGGGGAGAGGGGATCTCAGTTTTCCTTAAAAAAAACGACACTTGAAAAAAACACAGAAATGAGTATGGCGGTTTGGCGATTCGTTTTGACAGGCTAAAGCACAGGGAGTGTAGCTATGTTTGGCTAAAAGGTTTTGGGCCAAAATTATGTGTAAAGGGAGAGAGAGCTCCTCCACCAGTTGGGGAATGGGCTCATAAATTTGATGGATTCTAAGCTAGGCTCTGATACCATGATAAATTTGCAACAATGTGATGAGCTATGGTGGATCAAATGCTAGAATCAACATCATTATAGCTGATTAATCCACTGATTAGCAAAATAATCCTCTATTTTGTGTGCAGAAAACAAAGTATGCGGGGAGTCTAGATCTGGGGCCTTAGAGTTCAAATGAGCTCAACTCCTTTCAAAGACATCAATAGAAGTTAGTCTAGTAGAGGATAAAGCCAAGAAACACAAGATTTGACCAAACATTGATGCTTAATCTCTGTTTTATCAAAGTCACCTGCAAATTTTATGCAGAGCTTAGATCTCACTGTAGACATGATGAAATCAAAAACTGTCTTCACCAGCTTGTAGAGCACCCTTGAAAACCCCTAGGGCCAAGAGAAATTAGGCCAATTGTATCTGTTGTTGTAGAGGGGATCTTAGTTTTCATTCAAAAGAATGGCGCTTGAAAAAAACACAAAAATCAGCAGCATGTGATGGCGGCTTGGCAATTCGTTTTGACAGGCTGAAGCACAAAGAGTGTAGCTATGTTTGGCTAAAAGTGTTTGGGCCAATATTATGTGTGAAGGGAGAGAGAGCTCCTCCACTAGCTGGGGGTACAGAGGTTAATTGAAAAAGAGGTAAAAATTTGATTTTTTCCTAATCCTAATTAACTAGGTGATTAGCAAGATAATGGGCTCATAAATTTGATAGATTCTAAGCTAGGCTGTGATACCATGATAAATTTGCAGCAATGTGATGAGCTATGGTGGATCAAATGCTAGAATCAACATCATTAACAAAGAGATTAGACAATGATTAAGATAAAATTAGTGATTGAGTGATAGCTTAATGTAGGCACGGATAATAAAAAAAGCAGCAAATTTGCATTAGGTCAATGCCTCAATTTATAGAGTTTACATCCAAGCATCTAATCCTATTGATCTCTCCTTGATTCACTCCACCTATTTTGCTTGATTCTCTCCACCTCTTCCCAGAATATCTCCACCTCTTTTGCTTGATTCTCTCCACCTCTTCCCAGAATATCTCCACACATCCTAAATCTTCTCATGCTACCCTTTATTCTCTCTCAGTAGATACTTCTGACCTTTTCCCAGCTTCTCTCTCATTTATAGATTCTCTTTTACAGCCTCTTGCTAAGGGCTTGTTCCCGCACACACCCTATTCACTTGTATATTTCAACACCTCCTCTCAAGTGAATAATCCTAGCACACCTGGACCCTATACCAAGTTTCCCTCTTACTTGGTAGTCCGCGACCAGTGCCTCAAGTTCCTAAACTCATAGTCCTTGACACACTCTCTCTCTATGTGTCCAAGGCTACTACAAGTGCCCGCATGACCTTGACTAAAGTGCTCACACATACATCTACAACATGGCCTACATCATCGGTGGCTCAGAGGTGATTTTACTCTGCTGGGACAGGTTACATTGGGTCGTGGGGTTTCTCTCTCTCTCTCTCTCTCTCTCTCTCTCTCTCTCTCTCTCTCTCTCTCTCTCTCTTTCTCTCTCAGAAAAGATGATCTGACTCCACTTCCTTAGGAGCCTCCATGAAGTTTGCCGATGTCGTTCCTTCTCCACTGAGTTTGCTGTAGCAGTCTCTTGCCATGTGTCCTAGCCTCCCATAGTTGTGGCAAGTGAAGGTCCTTCATCCTACTCTAACTCTTCCTCGTCCTTGTCCTCGTGAGAGTATCCTTCTCGTGTGAAGAATACTTTTTCCTCTCCAGTTGTTGAGTCCAGCCATTTCTTCTCTTTGACATTGGTCTCTTGCTCTAGTAGATCTCCTTATATCTCGTGCAGCTTCAATTCCAGGACATTTTTTAAGGTTGCTACAATGTTTTCATACTCACCTTTGTCCACACTCTTCAGAAGCACTGCTAGTGCCTCATCATCTTCTACCTTCTTGCCAATGGCTACCAGTTGTTGCTGAATGCTTTTATATTTGTTCAAGTGTGTGATTAAAGGTTCACTTTTCTCCATATCCAATTTGTAGAATTGCATTAACAGATTTATCTTTGATTTTTTTTGCTTCAGTGCCTAGTAGAGGATTAAGCTAGAAAACACAATATTTGACCAAACATTGAATGCTTAATAATCTTTGTTTTATTAAAGTCACCTGTAGATTTGATGCAGAGCTTGGATCTCATTGTAGACATGATGAAATCAAAAACTGTCTTCACCATCTTGTAGAGCACCCTTGGATCTCACTGTAGACATGATAAAATCAAAAACTATCTTCACCATCTTGTAGAGCACCCTTGGAAACCCCTAGGGCCAAGAGGAATCAGGCCATCTCACTTTTCCTTCAAAAGAATGGCGCTTGAAGAAAATGTGAAAATCGGCATGCGATGGCGGTTTGGCGGTTCGTTTTGACAGGCTCAAGCACAGAGTGTGTAGCTATGTTTGGCTAAAAGGGTTTGGGCCAATATTATGTGTGAAGGGAGAGAGAGCTCGTCCACCAGTTGGGGGTACAGAGGTTATTTGAAAAAGAGCTAAAAATTTGATTTTTTCCTAATCCTATTTAACTAGGTGATTAGCAAGATAATGGGCTCATAAATTTGATGGATTCTAAGCTAGGCTCTGATACCATGATAAATTTGCAGCAATGTGATGAGATATGGTGGATCAAATGCTAGAATCAACATCATTAAAAAGAGATTAGACAATGATTAAGATGAGATCAGTGAGCAATTAACTGATAGCTTAATGTAGGCATGGATAATCAAAAAACCAGCAAATTTGCATTAGGTCAATGCCTCAATTTATAGAGTTTACATCCAAGCATCTAATCCTGCTGATCTGTCCTTGATTCACTCCACCTCTTTTGCTTGATTCTCTCCACCTCTTCCCAGAATATCTCCACACATCCTAAATCTTCTCATGCTACCCTTTATTCTCTCCTAGTAGATACTTTTTACATTTTCACAGCTTCTCTCTCATTTACAGATTCTCTTTTATAGCCTCTTGCCTTAGCAAGGGCTTGTTCCCGCACACACCCTATTCACTTGTATATTTCAACACCTCCCCTCAAGTGAATAATCCTAGCACACCTTTATTCTCTCCCAGTAGATACTTCTCAGGTTTTCATAGCTTCTCTCTCATCTACAGATTCTCTTTTAGAGCCTCTTGCTAAGGGCTTGTTCCCACACACACCCTATTCACTTGTATATTTCAACACCTCCCCTCAAGTGAATAATCCTAGCACACCTGGACCCTATACCAAGTTTCTCTCTTACTTGGAAGTCTGCGACCAATGCATCAAGTCCCTAAACTCATAGTCCTTGACACTCTCTCTCTCTATGTGTCCAAGGCTACTACAAGTGCCTGTGACCTTTACTAAAGTGCTCACACATACATCTACCACATGGCCTACATCATCGGTGGCTTAGAGGTGGTTTTACTCTGTTAGGGCACATTACATTGGGTTGTGGGGTTTCTCTCTCTCTCTCTCTCTCTCTCTCTCTCTCTCTCTCTCTCTCTCAGAAAAGATGATCTGACTCCACTTCCTTAGGAGCCTCCATGAAGTTTGCCGATGTCGTTCCTTCTCCACTGGGTTTGCTGTAGGAGTCTCTTGCCATATGTCCTGGCTTCCCACAGTTGTGGCAAGTGAAGGTCCTTTATCCTACTCTAACTCTTCCTCATTCTCGTCCTCATGTGATGAGAATCCTCCTTGGGTGAAGAATGCTTTTTCCTCTCTAGTTGTTGACTCTAGCCATTTCTTCTCTTTGACCTTGATCTCTTGCTCTAGTAGAGCTCCTTCTATCTCGTGCAGCTTCATTCAGGTACATTTTTTAAGGTTGCTACAATGTTTTCATATTCACCTTTGTCCACACTCTTCAAAAGCACTGCTAGTGCCTCGTCATCTTCTATCTTCTTGCCAATGGCTGCTAGTTGTTGCTTAATGCTTTTATATTTGTTCAAGTGTGTGATTAAAGGTTCACTTTTCTTCATATCCTGTTTGTAGAATTGCATTAACAGATTTATCTCTTTGATTTTTTTGCTTGAGTGCCAAATAATTTATTTAGTTTATCCCATGCATCTTTTGCCCATTGTATTCCTTTGATGTGATGAATGATTTCACTGAGTGTGATGAGTCCTAATGCTTTCTCATTCCTACTCTTCCACTCATTTTCCCCACTCACATCTGGGCATTCATCTCTTCCCTCAACTAGCCCCCACCACAGATTTTTCCTCATGAGCAAATACATGGTTTTTGTTTGCCATGTATAAAACTCCTCCCCATTAAATTTGGCTATCTCTTGTGCTGTGCTCATGAATGATGTGAGGGGGGTCTTACCTCTTGATCTAATTTCAAGATTCAAGGGTAGTGTCTACCCTTTTACAACTCAATTTGGTGTTTAGGTGATAATTATAACAGATTTATTAGCATAAATTCACCAGAAATTACATAAAGCAAAGGGTAACAAATCTGTACTTAATGGTTGGAGTATCAAACCATCTTCGAATTGCAATATTAAGTTATAGGGATCTGTATCAGATTTCTAATGGTTAATTTGAACCCTCAATTGCACCAAAATATAGTGATTAGTATTGATTAATCACTGATTGGCAAAATAATTCTCTATTTTGTGTGCAAAAAACAAAGTATGCGGGGAGTCCAGATCTGGGGCCTTAGAGTTCAAATGAGCTCAACTCCTTTCAAAGACATTAATAGAAGTTAGTCTAGTAGAGGATTAAGCCAAGAAACATAAGATTTGACCAAACATTGAATGCTTAATCTCTGTTTTATCAAAGTCACCTACAGATTTGATGCAGAGCTTGGATCTCACTGTAGCCTGATGAAATCAAAAACTGTCTTCACCAGCTCGTAGAGCACCCTTGAAAACCCATGGGTCCAAGAAAGTGAACTAGGGAAACATTTTTCGATAAGAAAGTGAACTAGGGAAACATTTTCCGGTAAGAAAGTGAACTAGGGACCAAAATATCAAGATTTAAATTCAAAAGCAAATCACTTACAACTAATGCAAAACATTAGTTCTATGTACCTTTAACATGCATCCTCGTGCATACTCCCATTCTTCCGCCGTGATATGCAGCCCCTCGTCTCTCTGCTCTCTCCATTTCCTCATGCAACCAATCAACATGGATATCATTCGGAAGTGTTGCTAGATGCTTAGGGTACGCCTTCCGAGAGCCATGTTGCCTCCGAAAGAGAGCTCTTTCTGCTTGCCTTTTTGTCTTTGCATCCTCATATCTTGTAACCCACTGCTCATCACATCACTATTAAGGATACAAGTGAAATTGAGACCATCAATCAATGTTCTGTCAATTACTTTACTCTGTCCTTTTCCTTAAGGCACAATAGAGGTCATCCTCAAGTCCTCTTCATTGCTCCATAGTCGTGGCAAAGAGCTATCCACCTGACCAAGAAATTCTGAAATATATACAAGAGACTCTTGTATCAACCAACCCTCGGCCATGCTTCCTTCAGGCCTTGCACTTTGCCTTACAAAGTCTTTTAAGGTCTTCATGAAGAGCTCTAGGAAGAACATCCAACGTGCATGCACAGTACGATTTCGTCTACTAAATGCACAATGAGATGTAGTTGACTTGTGAGAATGGTTCGCGGAAAAGTCTCCTCTATCAAACAAACCACCTCCACTGCCATAACACGCGCATCATCCAACGTGGCTGGATCAATTGCTTTGGAACTAGCATATCTGAAAAATAAATAAATAGTACGTTATACCTCATGCACGTTCATTTTACAAGGTATAATGAAGGGTGATCTGACATGGGTTTTACATACCTCACAAGCTCGCCCATCTTATAAATACATTTTTTCAAACTCTTATTTGTACAATGGTCGATGCTAGTAGGTAGTATGAACTGCGCACATAAGAGCACATGTATGTATGGTTTATGGCATTACAAAATTTAATTTCAACGTACAAGACTTGGAAAACACTTACTTGAAGCATCTTGTGCCAATCGTGGGACTTCAACCCATATAGTTGCTCAACGCCTCTTTTCTTAGTGGTTGTAAAGGCTCCCTTCAATGATCTCATGCATCCAGTGGGAGTACGCAAAGTGGTGATGGCCTGCTTTACCTACTTGAAGCATCTTGTGCCAATCGTGGGACTTCAACCCATATAGTTACTCAACGCCTCTTTTCTTAGTGGTTGTAAAGGCTCCCTTCAATGATCTCATGCATCCAGTGGGAGTACGCAAAGTGGTGATGGCCTGCTTTACCTGCTTCTCCTCTTTCTTTGATATAATCCATGGTGCAAGCGGAAGACGAACGTGCCCACCCACCTCTCGTGGCCAAGCTTGACGCATACGTCCTGCGACCCGCAAGTCCTCACGTACGCTAACATTATCTCGTTTACCAATAATATGTTCCCAAATACCAGATCCCACATTCTTGAAGATATGCATGGGATCAAGAAGATGGTTGATCTTAAGATGGGTCCAATATGGCAGCCGAAAAAAAATGGAGTACCTACACAAGGGATTGCTCTATGTGACCTTTAATCCAATTAGAGACTACACAAAACAAGATTGAAAAAACATTACTATACCTGTTTATGCCATCTGGAGGAAGAATAGTTGTAGACTCCCAAATACGCTTCCAATCTTTTGCACGAAGTGTTTGTGGAGGAATGTTACTCTTACTAGCAACATATTTAGGATGATCTGAGGGGAGAAATCGATGATGATTATCGAATATGGTCTTACACAAACCGTCAGCATACTCATGTACTAACAAAGGGCCACAAACAGGACATGCATGTTACCCGATGTTTTCAAACCTATTAAAATATAAATAAAAGTTAGAATAATAAGGTCAGTATGTATAATTAATATATATAGCCAATAGTATTAGAGTAGGGAGGTAATTAGAATTCTTACCAGAACAATCGCTGTATCCTGGAAAGTCATGCATTGTCCACATCAACACTGCTTTTAAGTCGAAGTGTCGAGAGGAGGGAGGCCTACTAATGTCCACCACCGCAACACCTCTCCATAGTTCCTCCAACTCATCAATCAACGGTTTGATAATAGCCTGCATTCAATATCATCAATTATAATTAGTCTTAAATCTTAAACCTTAAACCACTAATTCAAATTTGTAAGTTAGAATGCTTACTTCAATAATGCATCAAGACTTGCATTGCTCCATCCATAAACTGTTTGTATATTGAGTAGTTCAAGTGAAGCACGTAAAACAGAGAATGTGCACCCTTCAAACACCGGTGTCGATGAAGCCTTGTAAAGATGCTCTTGTTCCATATCATCGTCGTCCATACTTTTGGGATCATCCTTAAAAAGATTCCGCACCATATCACAAGCACCTCCTCTTCCACAACTTCGTGGGGTACAGGGCTATTGTCATCCCTTTCCCACTCATCTCTAACAATAGATCCCGAAGCTCCAGCATCATCTCGTCGACGCTTTGCGTGCTCTCGTCGCGCGTAGGGCACCATGTTAGGGTGTGGTACTGCATCCTGCTTCAATTAGAGTATATATTACAACTCTATTAATTTAATTTGGATACCATGAGTCATTTGAATACCATCAATTTACATCTACTCACCTCTAAACCTGTTTGATTCCATTCTCCATACATGGAGATATGATTCAAGGTAATTCGACGTGCTCGTACAATGCATCCTTGACATCGATTACACATACATTTGATCCGTTGTCCCAACCACACATCGCGATTACGATGACGCATTGTCTCATCTTCCCTAGAACTGCTTGAAGAGGTTGATGACATCCTATGTACAATCCAGAAAACACAAAATCATAATATGTTTTTAATGAAAGTATAAAAATTGCGTGTATTGACGCGGCTAGTTCCTAAAAATTGCGTGTATTAACGCGGCTATTTCCTAAAAATCGCGTGTATTAACGCGGGTAATTCTCTAAAAATTGCATGTATTAACGCGGGTAATTCCTGCAAAACGCGTGTATACACGCAGCTAAATTACCATACACGCGAAGATACACGCCTTTATAAACGCGACGGTCTGTTTAAACTAAAAATAGCCCGCCTTCCCCAAATAAAGATTTTGAACTAACATATCAACACTGCTTTTGTTTTCGCCTCTTCCAACAGAAACGAAAGCTAAGTGCAAGGAGGGAGTAGAGAAGGAGCACACACGGGAGGAAACCGAGCAAGAAAGAAGACTCACTTTTTCAGAGGTGAGTCAGTTTGTCCTTTGCCTTGTCTCCTTCCTCAGATTTGTTTATGCTATTTTCTCTTTGCTTTTTGGGTTTGTCTCCGTCCTTTTGCTTCTGTGCACACGATTGGGTGAATGATTCTAACAGGGGCGACAGTGGACCTTTTATAAGGACACTTTGTCGGAGGTCGGTCCCTTTGAAAAATTTTTTTTTGCGCAGGTCGCGTGTAAAAGCGCGTGTATCCTGTCTGCAGAGTATGTTCCCGCGGATATACACGCGTTTCTGGACGGGTGTATACACGTGTTTCTGGACGGGTATATACACGCGTTTTTTGACGGATTTATACACGCATTTCTGCACGGATGTATACACGAGATTGCGTTTCTTGTTTCTATGGTTTGCAAGCAACAGAACTGACTTGAATGATGAGTCAAGAGACAACCCATGATGTACATGAGGATTATTTTTGCAGGTTCTTTATGGATATTCCAGGTTCTTCATCCGATCCATTTGCGTATAGTAAATGGCTGATGGAGATGCTGAATCATTTTGGGCGCCAGCCTGGTCCAGTTGAGCTTACAGAGTATATGTATGTCCATCCCCCTCCTTCCCTGCCTGGTGTCTATACCCCTATCGCGAGTATCCAGGGCACTCCAGTGCCGTCTATGCCTACGAGTCCGACGAGATGGCATGCAGCTTCTCCTCTTCCACGTCCACCGAGGAGACATACCTCGTCCCAGACACACTCACGCACACCCTCACAGCCACCATCACGTGCTCCCTCAGAGCCACCGTCACGTCAGGGCTCACAGCCACCGTCACGTAGACAATCCCCCAGTCGTGACTCCACCCGCAGCAGTAGGAAGAGTGGGAGTGGAGGATGCGGCGGGTGCTTTGGTGGGGGAGGTAGTAGGGCACGCGGTGAGAGAGGAGATAGAGGGAGAAGAGTTAGAGGAGACAGTTCGGAAGAGGAGGAGATGAGAGAGGCGGAGAGAGGTGGAGAGAGTGGTCTGCTATGATGTGACGGATAGGGGCGGGATAGTGATGGATGCGAGGGGGAGGGAGGTAATGGAGTACATGCGTGGGGTAGTATCAAACTCATATAGAAATTGTTTTATTAAATTTAAAGATCAAAATAGCCGATTAGTTGGGGAGGTGATCGAGGCTGTACATAGTCGGTACCCCAATCCCCCACATGCTACATTCTCCGATGTATGGGGAAGGACGCGAATAAGGGAGATCTTAAGTAATAAAAGATCTCACCTTAAAAAACTCGCGTACGATGACCGGCTAAATCTAGCTGCGGGTGGCTATCCTGCCGAGAAACCTGCCACCACTGCGCACAAACGCGAGTGGAAGGAGGCAAAGAAACAAGCAGAGGGTGGCGTGAAGAGCAGGCAGCATGTGGAGGCACGACGGATCCAGATGGAGACCATTGGATCTTCGCATTTCGGATCTGGCGGCGTCGAGTCATGGGAGGTAGAGTTCGTAAGTATCTGGCCACTTTATTTGATTGTTTACTTAATTCATTGATTCTATGATTGTTTTAATCTTACAAATTATGTTGATTATGATACGACGGGTTACGGGGAGGAAGTCCACAACCCACGATACTGCGTATGCTCGCCGGCATATCAGACGTGACACGTGGGACATCTTTAGAGCCGAGGGACGTATTACGGACGCGCAGTTTGAGATGGCCATGAGACCATACGGTCGACAGGTACTTGAAAATTCTAAACGAATGATTTTGGTTTATTGAATTACATATATATACACTTATATACTATATATTACTTGAACAGGCACAAGCTGCTGATGATCCACCCGCTGCCACCGCAGAGGGTGGACGTGAGCACTACTCATCGGACATTCCGACCGATGTGAGCTCATCTGAGCATGGAGGGAGCACCGAGTCATCATCTGGGTCTGAGTAGTACTCAGACTTATAGTATCACATTCCATATTGAGGATGTGGTTGTATATATTTTTTTGTAAACTGAAGCCATGGGCTACTTCGAGATATGGACTCCCTTGTATATGTGTGTGAAATTTTGATAGTAATATTGAATCGTGAATCGATAGTATTACATTCATGTCTGTCTTGAATCGTGTATTGACAATGTATGCATTCATGTCGTTCTTGTCTTAATTTCCCTCGTGCATATGTTCTTCGTGGATGGTCTAATGCACAAAAAAAAAATCCAGAGAGTGTTATTGGGTGGTTGGAATGCTGGAACAGTATTCAGGCACCAAATAGCACTCTCTGGATTTTTTTTTGCTCTCTGTTTGCGTGTATGAACGCGTCAAAACTGCTAAAAATAGCGTGTATATACGCGGATACTCTGTAAAATACGCGTGTATAAACGCGGATACTCTGTAAAATACGCGTGTATAAACGCGTCAAAAGGAATAATTACGCGTGTATAAGCGCATCCAAATTAAAACAACAGCGTGTATTAACGCGTGTATCAACGCATGTGAATACATCTGAAATGAACAGAACGCGTGTATATACCCGTGTATGAGCGCGTCTGGGACATCCTATAGACGCGCTTTTACACGCATGTCTCTGGCCGCGATTATACACGCGCTGATACACGGGCCCGCTACTTTTTTTCACAAGTCATTTTTAGCGGCTAGGAGCGCGGGTATGAGCCCTATCCCTTGTAGTGTCATCTACATATATGGTGATGATTACAATACTCTTATCACTCTTGTGCACATACAAAGAGTGATCTGCATCTGCCATATGAAAACCAATAATGATAAGATACTCAAATATCTTGTCATGCCATGCTTGTGGAACTTGCTTCAGCCCATACAAAGTCTTACGAAGGTTACATAGATACTCTGGGTGACTTGTATCCTTAAAACCAAGTGGTTGATCCATATACACTTCTTTTGCAAGTCACCATGCAAGAATGCATTTTTTGCATCCATCTGATGTAAAAGCCTTTAGTTGCAGCCATCGCAATCATAGCTCTCACAGTTTCCATCTTTGCAACCATGGCAAATGTCTCCTCATAATCAATCCCATGTGCTACGCATATCCTTTGGCTACCAATCTAGCCTTATACCTGCTTATGCTACCATCACTATTATGTTTCACCTTATACACCCACTTACAGCCAATAGCTTTCTTGCCTTCGGGCAATGGCACCAAATCCCAAGTCTCAATTCCATACAATGCATCCATCTCCTCATCCATAGCTTTCTCCCAACACACATTTCCAATTGCCTCATCAAAACATGTGGGTTTTACAACCTGTATAACTTTTACCATATAAGCATAGCGATGTGCCACATAACCAGCGCATAAGTCAACCTTTGCACAGGATTTTTGACTCTTCCAAATCTTCGTAACTTTGCATTCATGGCTTCCATAGTCTTCTTCACACTAGGTGTCCTCATTCTTGGAATCCCAAGTTCCTCATCAAGGCTCACCTCTGAGCTACTAGACTCTCCATCAACAAGAGAATGCCCTGCAGAAATATCAGGCATCCTAAGGGGTTCAACCACTTTCTCTTTTCCTTTATTTGATGTAACAACAACATTTTCAAGACTTGTATTATGACGCAGCCTGCCACGCTATGGTCTATTAACAGAACTGCTAGATGAGGAATCTCTTGGTGCACTCAATGACTGTGATTACTAACTGGCATTCTGTGCAACCAGGTTTCCACTTACATCAGCCCCAACAACATCTTTTTTAGTAGCATTGCAGCTACTCATCTCATCAAATACAACATCCCTGCTTACCCTCAATTCTCGTGTAGCAGGATTATAGCATCTATATCCCTTTTGCTCAAGGGAATACCCAATATACACACATTTTTCTTCCTTTGGATCCAGCTTGGTACGCAACTCATCTAGACATGCACATATGCAATACATCCAAAAAGTTTCAAGTGAGACAAATCAGGTTTCCTATCAGTAAACTTCTCCTCTGGTGTTACATCATGTATGGCTGCAATAAAAGTCATGTTCATGATATAAACTATTGTAGACACAGCCTCGGCCCAATAGCTATGTGGTATATTCTTCTCTGCCACCATCAATACTCGTGCTTTCTCTGAAATGTGCATGTTTTTCCGCTGAGAGCAACTCCATTTTGCTGCGAAGTGTATCTACATGTAAATTATCTCTGAAGAATGCCATTCTTTCGCAAGAATTTGGAGAACGCATTGGAGAAGTATTCTCCCCCTCCATCTGACCTTAGGCACTTCACATGCTTTCTTGTTTGTTTTTCAGCCATCACTCATCAGAAATTCTTAAAATGAGTGAACACTTCACTCTTCTCCTTCATAAAATACGCCCACACTTTTCTCATGCGGTTATCAATGAATGTTACGTAGTACCTGCAGCCACCCATAGACATATCTTCTGCATGACTCCACACATCTGAATGCAGATCATCTAGTATATTCTTGCTCATATTTTTGTCATGTGGAAATGCATGCTTTGATTTCTTTCCAAATTGACATGCTGTACATACTTTCTTCAAACTTAAACTTAGGCAACCCTGTCACAATTTCTTTAGTCTGCATAGACTTCATTCTTTGCACATTTACATTAATGCCCAATTCTCTTATGCCAAATGTCTGTATTTGCAACAACTCCTAAACCATTTGCAAACATTGCAGTACTCACTTAAGGCATATTTACATTCAATGTAAACATTCTGGCCACTTTGTTGTCTTTTGCAACCAACCTACGTGACTTATCTTTAAAGTCTTCTACATAACATCCATGAGGGTTAAACAAACCAGACCTGCAAACCCTACTCAATCATCTGGCTTAATAAAAACTAGATTCTTTGTAATGTTCGAAACATGAAGTACATCTGCAAGGTACTTCACCTTACCATCTTGCATAGACAATGGCACATCTCTAACATGGGCAATCAGATGAGTCTTGTCATCCCTTGTTTCAACAAAACCTGGTCTTTCAAGACTCTTCATTTCCTTGAACCACTTACGGACTTGTCATGTGGTTCAAAGCACCTTAATTAACATACATACATCATCCTTACATGCTACTACATCATTTCCATACAAAGCATTAACCACATGTTGCATAACAAACAACCTCTCATTGTCCTCATTATTTCTGCTAGAGGATGCATAGTTGTTTTGCTACACTTTTTTGTTTTGCATGTCACTCTACTTCTTATAGCAATCTGCGTGCAAATGTCTAGGCTTACCAAAATAAAAAAACCCTCGTGTATCATTATGTTGCCTTTGCTAATTACCACGATCTCTTTGACTCCCCCTGCCTCTAAACTCGCCTCTTCCACCTGTGTGTTGTTGTTGTGAATCCTAGGACTATTGCTACTAACCATAATTTTGATTACCTGTTTTGCCACCACCTTGGCCATATCCACAACCTCTACCTTGTCCTCTACCTAAACTTGTGTAGAAGGCCTGCTGCTCTAAACTGTTTTTGTTTTGTGAAGACCATTGATCTTCACCCAAATTATTTTCTTCAATGATCAACATTGACACCAAATCTGTGAAGATGGGAATGTTTTTCTGAGTTTGAATAGACGTCTTGAAAGACTTGTATTGTGGCCCGAGACCACGTAGACACACATCCATCTTATCATCATCATCATCATCAACAGAAACACCAATGGATGCAAGGGATTCCACAATGCCCTTGATCTTCAAGGCATAATCATTCATATTTTTCTTCTCCAAAGTTTGAAGCTCATTCTTTAACAAGATCTTTTGTGCCTTGGTGTTGGTTTCATACAGCTTCACTAAGTTATCACATACCTCCTTAGGTGACTTGGCATCCTGTATATGCCCAATCATGGTGTCATGTATACTAATAGAAAGACAATACATGACTTTCCTTGCTCCTTAATTCCAATCCTTGAATTCTTTTACAACTATAGTAGTTGGATTAATCTCCGGTATCTCTGTTGGTACCTCCTCACGTTCACCTTCAATGTAGTCCGAGTAACCTTTTCCCATCAAGAAACTTGTCAAACCTCCAATCATGGAAGTTGTTCTTATCAAGCTTCTCTGCAACAACAATCTGGTTTATTCCATCATTCGACATCTTGTCTGCAACACAAATGTTCTCTGTAGTGGCACTATATCACACCCAAATTGTCACAACCAATGACCTCAATTTGCATACATACACCTGATGGCAACTTTGAGACCTTTTTACAATACACACAGTGTCTGCACAACCAATCGCCTAACGGAGGTCCACACGTGCCCAAAATGCATTTTCGGCCTAAAATGTTTTGTCCAACGGGCATAATAGTTGCCTTGTAGCTTTGGTCCCGTGAAGAAAGCTCCTCAATTGAGGTTCATTTGCTGATCCCTCCCGAAGAGCTCCCGACAAGGGTGTAGTAGCCAACACAAAGGGGAAAGAGTAAATGAATCTTTTACCCTTGTACCACTTCTTGTGCTTCTCTTGCTTTTCATTTAGCCCTTAGCATTAACCAAGCTCTGATACCATGAAAAGATGTACGGGAGAAGAGAGCTTGAGCTCTTGCAAGCACACACACACTGACACAAACCGTAGAAGAGAACACACAAGGTGAGGTTGAAAATTCTTCTTTTTCTTCACACAGCAAAAGAGGTCAGCAAAAGAGGTCTACAAAGAGGATAAGGTGACTAACACACATAATATAATATATATAAGTAGTCCATAATGTGAACATGCTAAGAGGAGTGGATAGGTGTGGACTAGTCGGTGTAGTCTAGCTGTAGAATCTTTGGCGAAGATATGCCCGTGCCAGCTACCAAACCCGCCAGCAGTGATGTAAATGTCAAACGGTCATGCAAGTGCCTTGTGAGTGTCATCTCATGTTAATCTTGACATCTCAACAAAGGGAACCTATAGTTTCTGAAATTAAATCACACATGAAGAAATTGGGCTTCTATCTTGACTCTCACAAGGAGATTGAGCAAGTCCAAGAACTCCGTGATTTAGTTTACTAAAACACAAGAGAAGCTAGAGTCAAAGCCCAAGCAAGTGAGATTATCAAATAATATACACTCTATTAACTTAATGACTACTACTAAGGCTCATAAACCCTTCGATGTACCTAGTGTCATCATGGAAGAGACTAAGACATACACCACTCATAGTTTGATCCTTGAAGGGAAAATTGCCATATCAAAAGTCTAGGCACATCTCAGAGATGGATTTTCTAGTCTCATCAACACCTTTTTATGGGAAGGAGATCATGAGTTGGCCACCATATCTCCTAATTGTTGGATTTTATGGCCTCACAAACAAGTACAACAATAACCTACCGATTGAGTGGAGAACTCAATGTAGGATTACCATTTGCTAACATGCATAAGGCACATCCCCACTATATGGTGGAAACACCTCCAATCGTGCTCAAATCAACAATCCAAGTGGAAGAAGAAAATGGCCAAATCTACCTCCAGTTCAATGATTCCATCATCAAGGTTGATCTTGTGACTAGCCATGTACACCCTATGGATAGTGGAGGACTTTTGGATAATTGTTCAGGCACCGCCACTCATTTAGTCCCATTGTAATACTGCTATACTTGTGGAGAAGAGACCAATGTAGGGAACAACCCACCTTATAAGGATGCCAAAAAAAAGCTATTGAGCCTGAAGATGATATAAACTGGATACATATGATGGCTACAATAGATAGTTGGGAAAATAGAAGATCTACATAGGATATGCCTGATGGTGAAGAGCTCCCCAAGGTTGTGCCATTAAAAATGATTCGTGCTCTACATTCAGACATCGAGGGGATTGGTTAAATGAACTTGAGTCCACATGGGATGACTGACACAAGCACCAATTGTGGTGAGGAGTCTAAAATAAACATCGGAAGTGACACCAATTCCTTAGATACTACGAGCAAAGAAGAGGTGGCATCATGACAGGAGAAACCATGGGAAGTGAAATCAAAACCGCAAGGAGTAGCTATGAATCTAATATTGAATCCCAATTTGAAGAAAGGGATGACGCTCCTAAAAAAACTAAGGAGTATATAAAAAAATTCCAAACATAAACGTTATGCGGCTAATCATCATAAAAGACTACAAGAGATGAAAACTACTACCCAATAGCTACATTATGTTGGTGCATTCGATGCTTTATTGATGACTGGGGAGATGAATTACAAAGAATTATGTATTGCAACCCTCCTCTCATCTATGAAGCTGAACACTCAGAATAGGTTTCACCTAATGTAATTATTCCCAAGAAAAATGAAAAACTTTGAGTGTGTATTGATCTAAAGAAAGTGAACACTATCTCGCATGGAGATCACTCCCCTTACCATATTCAAAATATGTGCTTGAAAAAGTCACAAGGAAAGGAGGCCTAAAGATTTCTAAATGGTTACTCAAGCTAAAATAAGATCTCTATTGCACCTAAGGATCAAGCTAAAGCTACTTTTATCATTGAAGATGGTGTGTATGCCTACCATGTTATGCTATTTAGCCTAACCAATTGATGTACTAGCCACATTTTAGAGACTCATGAACACTGCATTTAAAGATATTCTAAATAATTACTTGGAAGATTTCTTAGATTATCTATGTGTTCATTAGTAACGGAAGGAGCATTATCTATGTGTTCATAGATTATCTATGTGTTCATTAGTAACGGAAGGAGAATTTAACCTGCTTACAAAAGGTATTTGAAAGAAGTAAACTTTATCGCATATCCCTAAACCTGTGCAAATGCCAATTCTAGGTTAAACAAAAATTCATCTTCTTAAGACATATAGTGTCTAGAAAGGGATTTCAATCGATGATATTAAAGTTAAAATTTTCTTGGAATTACCCCCACTAAAAAACTACAAGGGAGTCCAAAGATATATGGGACATATGTGTAGGCTATTATAGGTGATTTATTATCTTCTATGCCGAGATTGCATGCCCCTTGTATAAGCTTCTCATCATCTTTGAGTGGACATAATAATGCCTACAAGCCTATGATATATTAAAGCAATCTTTGGCTTGCACTCCCAAATTATGAGTGCCAAGCTAGGATGTTACCTTCCATCATGTGTATATTGATGCTTCTAACTTTGCCATTGGTGGAATTTGGATGTGTCCTACTTAGCTAAGTGCTAAGTGAACATAAATTAGACTATCCTATTAGTTTTGTAAGTTGACTCGACTAGGATGAGATGAATTATACCACCATGGAGATGAAGGTTTAGGAATGGTATATGCCATGAAGAAATTTCGACATTACATTTTAGCTAATAAATTTATTTTCTACGTTGATTATCAAGCCTTGTAAACTTTCTCCACAGGGAGAATCACTAGGTGGTTATTGATTCTTCTTGAATTTGACTTCATAGTGGTTGTAAGGCTTGGGAAAAATCATGTCATAATTGATAATCTATCTTGCGTACTAATGGTGAGTCACCAATTGGAGTACATGATAATCTACCTAATGCTACACAAGTCAAGGTTGAGGCTATACCATAGTGGAGTGAGAAAATTGTCAACTTCTTAGTTGATGGTTTTTTAGAGAGAGAAGATAAGGCAAGATCTAGTAAAGAGGTTTCTTAAAGATGTAGTTGCTGGAACTCTTTATAGAGAAGATGAAAGGATGACACATTGAGGCCTTTCCCTAGGGAGGATGAATACTTATAAATCATCAACAAGAACACCAAGGGGTAGTTGGTGGACACTTTTCAATAGCTCTTACTACCAATAAAATACTCCAATCAGGTATTGGTAGCCCATGCTCTTCAAAGATTGTGCACTATTTGTTAGAGGATGTGATGAGTGAAAAACCACAAACAAGTACATGATACCCTTACACCCTGTTAAAGTTTTAGAACCCTTCATGAAATGGGGCATTGATTTTTTAGGACCCATCAATCTGATTACACATAGAACCCAAGAAAGGTACATTTTAATAGCAACAGATTATGTCATAAAATGGACCAAAGAAAGAGCTTCAAGTGCAAGAAAAGTGAATGATGTGGCAATATTATTACCCGCTTCACTTGTCCTTTTGAGATGGTGAGTGACCGAGGGAAACATTTTATAAATCATATAATCCAAAATCTCACCACAATGTTCATGATCTCGCACCGCAAGTCCAATCCATACTACCTGCAAAAGCAAAATGGTCAAGCCGAGAGCACCAACAAAGTACTCATTTCCATATTGAAAAAAAAAATATTGAGGCTCAATGTGCAATTACTAGGAATTCAAGCTCACAGCAGCTTTATGGGCTTACTGAACCTCTTACAAAGTTGCAATTGTCTGTACACTATTTAAGATGGTATACAAGGTTGAGGCAGTAATGCCTTGGGAGTTCATGATACCTACTTGGGAGTTCATGATACCTACTTTTAAGGGTAGCAGTGGCTGAGAGACTTGAGAGTAACATGTTGGTGGTTGACCAATTTTTCATTCTTGAACAACTTGAGGAAGAAAGATAAATTGTTGTAAAAAACATGGCAAAAAAGGATCTCCAAAAAAAGTGGTTTGATAACAATTTGAAGGATAAGGAAATCAATGAGGGAGACCATATACTCCTGTACAAAGTCTGTAATGGGAAAAAGAAACTCAAGTATACCGAAAAAGGACCATTTTGAGTATGTAGAATAACAGCTCAAGGTACCATGCATGTTGAAACCCTTTACATGGTTGAAACCATAGGCTTCCTTGATGGCATTCAAGTCAAGAAGTATTATAGTCCTTATCTAGGAAGCCTTGCAGGCTGCACATGTTAAGAAGGCAACCAAGAAAAAAAAAGAGTTAAAGAAATTTCAAGCTCAATGAGAATCTAAAGAAAGGAAAATATGATAGTAGCAACAATGACGAGAAGCTATCCTTTAATATGAACAAGAATTTATTGGAGAGGTTGAAGGAGACATAGATGAGCATATAGCACATTTATGAACATCCATTCAATTACCTAGCCCTTATGGTAAAGTTCTCTATAATGCATAGCTTGGCACAAGGGCTACTCACAATTTATTTCCTTTATTGCATGGAGCTAGTTGAGAAAACCTCCACTTATAAACACCTCTTTGAAGGTGAAAGGTATCAATGGTAGGAACATCAAGGTTCTTGGGCTACTGCAAATTGAAATATATTGTATAACAAGCACCTGGTGGAGAGAATTTCTAGTTATGCCTACAAGAACATTACCTGAACTAGTAATAAGTCAATTGTCGGAGATTGTAGATCTAGATTCTACTCTTCAAGATCTTTCCAATGATATGTCACATGAGGGGGTTTTGACAAAAAATTGGACAAGTTCACCATCATCCCATTTTTCAAATGGGAATGGGATTTTTCCCAAATTATCTAATATGGTGTTTAATACTTGGTGGTACATGGACGAAGGCTGCAGAATGTATGATTGATTGGTCAACATGGCATGTCTCTATGGGTGAGGCCTTAACCCTTGCAATTGAAAAATCTACTCATCATAACCCCTAGATACCTCTCACTCTTGTTGGAATTTGCAGATGATGAGGAGGAAGCTTCAACATACACCAAATCTAAAGAAATCCCCTCTACCTCATCGTCTACTCTTCAAAGTACTCTTGATTCTTTTCCCTCGACATGGCTAACCCAAATATATCTTGAAATGGGTTCCCAAGGTTTCTCCATCCGTTCCACCTCAACCAACGAAGCTAAGGAGGCCTCAACAATAAAATAATTGATGTACAAAGTTCAAACTATAGGCTACCCCAAAATGGATACATAAATGTTTGGAAGCTCAAGGTTACTATCAGGGTGACTGTTGTATTTGCATCCCAAAACAAAAATGAGGATCACCGTTGTATTTGGATCCCAAAACAAAAATGTATACCACTCTAGCTTCAATGTCTCACTGCTTGCCAATTCCCAAGTCTCCTCAGTGGGGTGGACAAAAGCTTCATAGGCTCAAATTTAAAAAAAGGGAGGACTATTGTAGATGAACCTTCACCACCATCACCGAAACAAATATGGATCCCTAAGAGAACCCCTATCACAAGAGGTAGGGTGATTGATGGGGAAGATTCCAATTTACAAGATGTTACAAACTCCTTGTTTATCTAAGACCAAACCCCATTAGTTTCACTAGAGCCAACCACTACACAAATATAAATTTTCTTATCGTCAAGTGCCATCTCCATTGGTTTCCCTAGAGCAAACCACTACACAAATGTAAATTTTCCTATTGTCAAGTGCCATCTCCATTGCTCATTTGTAAAAGGAAGGACCCATAAGCTCTGTTGGATATTATGAAAGATCCTTACTACCTTTAAAGCTCGAAATCGATATGCCACAAACAAGTAACAATGGGTGCTCATAAGCAACAAACAATGATGGAGCAAAGTTGGAAAGGATGGTTACATAAAACCTACAATACCTTCTACAAAGTCAAGGTATGATGACATAAAGCAAAAAGAGGGAATTTATGCTATAACATCCCTTTTACCCCCACCTTTTGCCTCCCCAACAAATTTCATGCCCATATCAAGAGGGAGATTGCTGGGAAAAGTAATTCCCATGATAATATAGCTTACACAAACATGTACAACAATATAGCACATATATACATAATAAAAATCTAAACAATGATTTTTTAAAAAAAAGACGATGAGAAACAGAACATACTAGAAAGAGAGAATGAAAGTATGTCTTTGTTGAGCATAGACTTTTTGTGGACTTATACAAGTGACCTTGTCTTAGACCCAGATTGTTTGCACTAGTATTATCAGGAAGAGCTTAGTATTCCTCCTTTCCAAACGTGCTCACGATATTTTTATGCATCATTATGGAAGCGATGTTGTGGAGCCACTTTTGCAGACCTATTCTACTTACAGTTTCATTTCCTTACACCATGTTTTAGTCGTGAGCATTGCATGTTATCTGCCAGCAGTGTCCTACTTATGCTGGAACTGTAGAACTTATTTTAGGTGCTATGGGACAGGATTCCTATAGTCCATGGTAAGAGAGACCCCACAAAGACATGATGACGTGAGTGTACTTTACCTAGTGGGGAATTCCTATCAAGTAAAAGGAATGCACACGAATAGCTTGTAGAGAAAGGGAGGAGGGCAAGAGTTTACACACTTACAAAATCATTCTATGAAATAATGTTACCAACTCCTTGTCCCTTATGGAGCATGGTGGGTCTTTTCCTTGATAGCTTAGGTAGTGGTAGCTACTTAGCTCACTTGCGTGTAGTACCCATGCTATATCACAGTGAAGATGCACTGAGACTATTGCATCGTATACCAAAGGAGGCATATATTTTAGAACTAAACTGTGAAAGGAGGATGATGAGCTTAATAACATTGAGTTTCACCCGGTGTGGTATGAGTTACGGCTATCTAATGATGAACTAATGACCATGAAGAATTTTTTTTAGGGTTCAACAGGATGCAAGAATGGGAAGGAATTAACATTGCAAGTTTAATTCGTGAGACAAGAACAACTTCCCAACCATACAACTAACTAGGTGCATTCTAAACCTATCTTGAAATATCTTTATTGTTTTCAATCCTTTTATAAATTTTCAATTCAATGTTTTCTTGAGTGTGTGCTTGTGTTTCTTTTTGCAACTAGTTCAACTTTCTTCTAGTTATTACTTGTGTGATCATTAAGGCTAAATCCTTCCTTTGGAGTTAGTCCTAGTTCAATCGTCACTTAGATCAACCTTAGACTATGCAAAGGGAGTATGCCAAGTACTCCACCTTGCTTAGTGTACCCTCCTTAGTTAGAGTAGAGCCATCTAGGTGATTTGTGAAAGTGAAAGTATTCTTTTTAAAAGAAAAAGCAAAAAAATATAACCATCGCCATGTGAGATGTTGGTAGGACATTAGGTTTCTGGTGATAGAGCCTTGAGACCGTAGCCTTGATCTTCATGGGATGGGACCTTGTGGCTACAAATGTACCAATAAATAGCTAAAAAATCATCATTTTGAATGTACTTAGCGGTTCTTAGATACTCTTGAAGGAGGTCTCTGGGGCCATTGCTCATGCATCTAGAGGGTGGTGCCCTACACTTACTTTTTTATCGATTATGGTGTAATGACAAGTTTTGGCCAAGATAGTCGAGCTAGTAGAAGAGATAATAACATTATAGCAGATAAACTTGAGTATTGTAGAACAATTCAATACATCTTAGAGATTGGATATAGATCTTTTGTTCATCTTTGATGTTAATTGGCTCAATGGTATATAGAGGTACTCAAGCAACTCTCAAGAAGCATCCAAGTAGATTTTCTGCAATTGACTCAACTAAATTATGAAAAGATTTAAGAGACACATATGTTCTACCATAACATTGTGAACAGGTTTGTACTTGACTTTTGACGAAGCTATAGATAAAAGGAAGGCATTGTGTATATTTTGTGGTTCTTCTTTTTAGGTTGTACTTCATCTGGACCAGAGAGATCCTAATTAGTGATATGTAATTGAAGTCGCTCTTTGATCTAAACATATATTTCAAGATCAATATGTTGAAGAAGATATGTGCGATGGAAAATCAATGGAAGATGAAACTCACAATCAATATGACCACCATGAGGACCAAGAAATGGAACAAGCCCATTCAGAATTTGAGAAATGCAATACAAATGAAGATCTACTACATCAAATCACATTAATGAGCCTACGTGTCATAACCATGGTGATAATACCTCTACAACTTCTTCAAGTAGTGGAATAGGACTTTGTATTGATATAGGAGATCGAAATGATGGATTTAGAGATAGACCAATTGGCGTGCACGGATTTATTACAAGATGGATTTGATGATGGTAATAATTAAATATATATATCATCATAACATATGTACATATTGATCAATTTGTAATGATTTGATGATTTTGTTATTTTATTTAAAAAATATTTGGATGTTTTTTAAGTTTTTTGGGCGTTACTTTAGTTTAAGTTTTAATTTACACTCAAGTTTAACACTATGTTTCTTTTACAGTGCTGTTGAGTAGTGGTGATACCTGTGTTTATACAACGCCTCTTAGTGGCGCTTACACCGGGGGTTTTTCAAAGCCACTTAGCAGTACTTATAATGGTATAACATAAAAAGCTGCTAAAATGTCGCAAATAAACACCACTATTGCTTGCTTTTTTTGAGTGGTATAACCATCAAAATAACCATCAGTATAACTATCAGTTACAGTAACGACTAGAGTTAGTATAAGCGTTGTTATATGTGTCGGTATAAGATCGTCCATACAAGCATCAATTACGACCAAAGTCGATATGAACGTCTTTAAATGTATTGATATGTTCATATTTCGGCGTCTATACCGAGGGTTATTTTGACGACTATACTGATGTATATTTCAATGCATATACTGATGCTTATATTGATTACGGTCATGTACCGACGCTTTTATCAAGATGAGGCAAGAGGATAAAGGTAAAAAAATCTTGAATAAAAAACGTCAATATAGGTGTTGGTATAGAGTCATTCCCTTGTAGTGATGCATTCTTATACTATGCTAATTTATAGGCATATTACTTAAATGAAATACAAGATAATTTGCTATCAAGTGTTGTACATGTAGGCTAGGCAAGACCAATGATATTGTTCATGGCAGAAGTGAAGGACAAGATTGGTAGATCCACACTAGCACTAAATGTAGAGCATTTTAAAGATGGGTCAATTTAACAATGCGGAGACCCCTTGAACAATCAATGGCGTGCTAAAGTCTAATGCATTTATGGAGAGAGAATGGTGTTGAAAATGCCAGGAGTTGTAATCGTGTGTATAGATGCTTAGATGAAGGGAAGATATAACTCTTTGTGTTTTGTTCATGTGAATGTCTAAAAGGCCTAAGGACAAATGAAGGGAAGATATAACTCTTGTTGTTTTGTACACGTGTTAAGGTCTAAATGGCCTAGAGACAAATGAAGGGAAGATATAACTCTTGGTGTTTTGTATAGATTTGTGAAGGTTTAAATGGCCTAAGGACAAATGATTATTTAGGTGGTATGCTTATGAGAGGTGGTTAATAAACTGAGTATATCAAGCCTAGCATAATGAAAAATCAAGCAACTTCAATCCAAAATTGAAATCATAAATTGAGCAAGGCTAGCATTCTACCTTTCCAAAGTAGATGTTTCAAGGAAAATTTACTTTAAAAATTGGTTTGAAAAAAAGCACTGTCTTGATCTGAAATAAGTAATTTTTAAAAGTCTGTTCAAGGAGGTCTTGAATTGAATTTTACACTGATTTTGTGTGTATTATCTTGTTATTGATTTGAACTTAAACTTACAAGCTAATCATGAAATTATTACATTGTAAAATATTATTTGATATTGTGTTCCTTATTGTTTTATGATAAATGAAAGTATTTACTTGAATTAATATTATTTACTCTCTCTCTCTCTAGCAGATGACTATTAAGACATGGAATACAAAAGGCAAAGGACATATAGCATCACAGAAAGAGTCTCACAAATTTTCTAATTTAAATATATAAATACATTCAGGGCAATGTTCACGAAAAAATCGACATTAAGTGTATTTTTTAGCTACTGAAATTTTGAAACCCATAATGAAATTAGAGTTTCTCTCGATAAAAACTGGTCAACTTTTAACATTTTTTGTTATAAAAATGGCAAATATTATGATTTTGAGAAAAAACCGACTAAATTTCAATCTCTTTCTTTTTTTGGCTGGGAAAATGCACTTTCTCTTCCCCATTTATGAGATGGAATGAGAAGGTACTTTTCCTTGAAGTTCCTGTAGTTTGAGCACGTGCGGCTAGTCATGAGAAAAGCAATAGCTTATAGTATTATTTTATCAACCTAGATATTTTATTATGGTTTTGACACAACCATAAGAGCCTAATCTCAGCCTGCTTTCCCTTCATAGTTTCCTTCTGAATTAAGCAACGAGTTCATGGACAAAGGAGATACAAGCTACCAAACCGTGTTGAGCATGTTCCCTGTGGTTTTGAAACTTTAAAGCTTTGTAAATGTATACTGGCATGCTATACATTTACGCAATTGCTACTATATTAGGGTGGGGAGAGAAGCCTAGATCACTGTAGTCTGCTGCATTATAAGCACTAGTATTCAACCCACGTGTTGTTGCGGTATGTAAAAGACATTAAGAAGAAAAACGTAGGAATGGATGCTAGAATACAAAGGGTCAAATTAGGAACGAAAACTGGAATACAAAGGGTCAAATCGATGGGATTTTTCCCTCTTATATTTTAGAAATCTAGGATTTTTTTTTCTCTCCTCTCCTTGTGCCGCCTTGGTTGTCCATGGTTAATATGTAATAGATAGTGTCTGTTTCCACAGTGCTGGAAACTCACTACTAGTTGCGCCAATTTGGGAGATGATTACTTCATAAGAAGTCAAAAACACCCACAAATCGTTGCCATGCCCACTTTTTCTTAAACTAAGAGATGTTTGGATTTAAGTAAGAAAAGACCTTATGAGATTAGTACATTGTGAGTTTGATGACCTTTTGACTTACAAAAGTTTATAGTGGGCTTATCACCCTTTAACTTTATGATGATACTCTTCTTAGAGAATAAATTTTATTGTTTTTTAAGACCTTACACTAGTAATCGTTCATTTATATTCCACTAATTCTTTGCAATTCATTCTCTCCTTATCCACCTCAAACCATATTCTCTTTCTCTCTCTTTCTCTCACTTTACATATGTATATATGGTATGTGAGAAGAAACATACTCTACTCATAAACCCCTCTCACCACATGATGTCTCTCTGATCTCTCTCTTTATCTATATATATATATATATATATATATATATATATATATGGTGTGTGTACATACATACACATATAATTCCCCTCATGTCTATTGCTTTGGCTTTAGCGTAGGTGCATCAAACTTTGAGCTGGTCCCATGAGGGATGAGTAGCACTAGTAGTGCCTTACAAATCACCTTTCGAAGAGTTTCTCATTGTTCAAGATTTTTATTATTATTGTAATAGAAACAAAGAGAAGACATAGGTCATTGCATGGTGTCTTGACATTTGTATTCTATTGTTCCATGTTTACCATATATAGTGATTTATTGATGACGAGATGAGTATTTGAAGTTGATGTGTCAAGAAATTATGATATTAAATTTAGAGTATATATAGTGTGTTTCCATATGGTGTTTAAAAATCACAAAAGGCTACAGTTCAAAATAATTAAATGAAAAGAAGATAAATATGTTCATAAATTATGCATTATGACCTTGGCACTACGCTTTTGAGATGTTATGAAGTTTCGACCAGTTGCCAACCATGCCCATTTTCTCTTAGGACACTAGGTGTAGTAGATTCAATCATAAGACAATAGAGAATAAAAATTAGAAGATGGTATGACAATTTATGCGTTTGAAGATATTTTGTGTTTAAAGAGTTTATATTGGGCTTATAAATTTAAGGTTATGTTAGGATATAATTTATTACTCTCTAAAACCTATACTTGAAAACATCAATTTCTTATCCACTATCTTCTTATAAAAAACACAATAGAGGAGTAGAATCTTCACAATACAAATCACTAAATTGTAGAAAGAAGTGGAGGGTAAAAAATATCACTACTTGAAAATTTTGATTTCAAACAATATTACTATTTGTCAATTTTGATTACAAAGAATATTACTGTTGTTGTCTGCCCACCCAAGTGCTCCTCCGGGAGGGCGGACTTATTGCCAACCTTGATTACAAAGAATATTACTCTTGATATCCATCCACCTATATGCTCCAGGTAAGGAGTTTTGATGGCAATCTTAAAGAGAATGTGCGGGAGAGTTAGAGCTTGAGTTTCTTGTGAGCAAACATGCACACACAACAGAGGGAGCGACTGAAGAGAGATAGATGGCTGAAGTTTCTTCTACCTTCATCTCTTCTCTACAAGCATAAACTAAAGCAATAAGACTACATAATATGAGGGAAATGACTCTTCTAATATAACTTGCAAAGGTCGGTCCATAGCATGAACTTGACTACATGAGCTAACACTATAATTATGCCATAACCGTAGCACACAACCCCCTTAGCGAGGCTCAAACAGGATTCTGCAAGGATATCGTTTATGCGATGACGAATGTTGTATAAACAACACATTTTAAAGTTGAAAAGACCTCGTCGGCAAACACCCATCACATCTACTATCGCATAAGCGGCATGGAAATGTGCATCGTATAAATGACATCTGAAACGCTGCTTTTGTAAACTACAATGAGTCATTTCAGAGATGTTAATAATTTAATTTTTTCTTAAGTGAGACCACATTGGAAAGTTAAAAAAAAACCTAAAAAGATCCTACAAAATCAGAGCCATCTATTGTAGCTATGCTCGATGCAACCTCAATCATTCACACCATAGCCCCTCCATGTCGGTCCATTCCCTTTCCCTAGCCCGTCCATGTTGCCTTCCTACCAGGTCAGTGGTGGGTGAGAGAGAGAGAGAGAGAGAGAGAGAGAGAGAGGTGATGTGTGTGTGTGAGAGAGAGAGGGATGTGTGTGTGCATGTAAGAGACAAAGTATCTTTCTTTGTTTGCCAAAACTTTGTAGAGTCAATAGTTACATAGCCACTTGCATGGCATTTTATCGTTGCATTAGGCCCTTTTTCCACCACGTTCATTTGCCATTTGACATCCAAAATATACACAAAGAAGCGACGAAAGTCAAGCCTAAATATGTCTTGGATTGTGCCACAATAGTCATCCATTTTTCCATTAGCTCCCTCAAAGCTACTAATGACACCGCAATCTTGTGTATTCCTCTTTTCATCAATTCTCTGTGTTCAAAAATGCTTGCCTTCATACCATATAGCATTGAACATAGTGCACTGGACCAAAATAGAAGCAATATTTGTGTAAGCAATGTGAATAAATATTAAAAGCAAATCACTTACAACTAATGCAAAACATTAGTGCTATGTACCTTTAACATGCATCCTCGTGCATACTCCCATTCTTCTGCCGTGATATGCAACCCCTCGTCGCTCTCTGCTCTCTCCATTTCCTCATGCAACCAATCAACATGGATATCATTCGAAAGTGTTGCTAGATGCTTAGGGTACGTCTTACGAGAGCCATGTTGCCTCCGAAAGAGAGCTCTTTCTGCTTGCCTTTTTGTCTTTGCATCCTCATATCTTGTAACCCATCTGCTCATCACATCACTATTAAGGATGTAAGTGAAATTGAGATCATCAATCAATGTTCTGTCAATTACTTTACTCTGTCCTTTTTCTTGAGGCACAATAGAGGTCATCCTCAAGTCCTCTTCATTGCTCCAAAGTCGCAAAGAGTTGTCCACCTGACCAAGAAATTCTGAAATATATACAAGAGACTCTTGTATCAACCAACCCTCGGCCATGCTTCCTTCGGGCCTTGCACTTTGCCTCACAAAGTGTTTTAAGGTCTTCATGAAGCGCTCTAGGAAGAACATCCAACGTGCATGCACAGTGCCACATAAAGCAATTTCGTCCACTAAATGCACAATGAGATGTAGTTGACTTGTGAGAATGGTTCGCGGAAAAGTCTCCTCTACCAAACAAACCACCTCCACTGCCATAACACGCGCATCATCCAACGTGGCTCGATCAATTGCTTTGGAACTAACATATCTGAAAAATAAATGAATAGTACGTTATACCTCATGCACGTTCATTTTGCAAGGTATAATGAAGGGTGATTTGACATGGGTTTTACATACCTCACAAGCTCGCCGATCTTATAAATACATTTTTTCAAACTCTTATTTGCACAATGGTCGATGCTAGTAGGTAGTATGAACTACGCACATAAGAGCACATGTATGTATGGTTTATGGCATTACAAAATTTAATTTCAACGTACAAGACTTGGAAAACACTTACTTGGAGCATCTTGTGCCAATCGTGGGACTTCAACCCATATAGTTGCTCAACGCCTCTTTTCTTAGTGGTTGTAAAGACTCCCTTCAATGATCTCATGCCTCCAGTGGGAGTACGCAAAGTGGTGATGGCCTGCTTTACCTGCTTCTCCTCTTTCTTTGATATAATCCATGGTGCAGGCGGAAGACGAACGTGCCCACCCTCCTCTCGTGGCCAAGCTTGACGCATACGTCCTGCGACTCGCAAGTCCTCCTGTACGCTAACATTGTCTCGTTTACCAATAACATGTTCCCAAATACTAGATCCCACATTCTTGAAGATGTGCATGGGATCAAGAAGATGGTTGATGTTAAGATGGGTCCAATATGGTAGCCAAAAACAAATGGAGTACTTACAGAAGGGATTGCTCTATGTGACCTTTAATCCAATTAGAGACTACACAAAACAAGATTGAAAAACATTATTATGCCTGTTCATGCCATCTAGAGGAAGAATATTTGTAGACTCCCAAATACTCTTCCCATCTTTTGCACGAAGTGTTTGTGGAGGAATGTTACTCTTACTAGCAACATATTTAGGATGATCTAACGGGAGAAATCGATGATGATTATCGAATATGGTCTTACACAAACCATCAGCATACTCATGTACTAACGAAGGGCCACAAACAGGACATGTATGTTTACCCGATGTTTTCAAACATGTTAAAATATAAATAAAAGTTAGAATAATAAAGTCAATATTTATAATTAATATAGCCAATAGTATTAGAGTAGGGAGGTAATTAGAATTCTTACCAAAACAATTGTTGTATCCTGGAAAGTCATGCATTGTCCACATCAACACTGCTTTTAAGTCGAAGTGTCGAGAGGAGGGAGGCCTACTAATGTCCACCACCACAACACCTCTCCATAGTTCCTCCAACTCATCAATCAACGGTTCGAGATAAACATCCATATGCTTGACTTTATGTTTCCCTAGAATTAGAAGGGATAACATAAGATGTCCCTTCTTGATCGCCATTGATGGTGGAAGGTTGTAATTCACCAACACAACTGGCCACACGCTGTATGCGGTGCTTTTGAAACCAAATGGATTCACTCCATCCATACCTAGGCCAAGTCTCAAGTTTCTGGGCTCTGTTTTAAAGCTCGGCCACTCATCTTCAATATGCTTCCAAGTAGGAGTGCACCACAAGTGGGACAATGTCGAGCCTCCTTATGCGTCCCACGAAAGAGAATGCAATCATTGATGCATGCATGTATGCGATCATAATCCAATCCTCCAAGAGATGTCACATAGCGCCTCGCTATGTCTCTTGAGGTGGGTAGTCTATTTCCCTTTGTATCATCAATTAGTCCTAAACCTTATACCCTAAAACACTAATTCAAATTTGCAAGTTAGAATGCTTACTTCAATAATGCGTCAAGACTTGCGTTGCTCCATCCATAAACTGTTTGTATATTGAGTAGTTCAAGTGAAGCACGTAAAATAGAGAATGTGCACCCTTCAAAAACCGGTGTCGATGAAGCCTTGTAAAGATGCTCTTGTTCCATATCATCGTCGTCCATACCTTTGGGATCATCCTTAAAAAGATACCGCACCATATCATCAAACACTTCCTCTTCCACAACTTCGTGGGGTGCAGGGCTATTGTCATCCCTTTCCCACTCATCTCTGACAATAGATCCCGAAGCTCCAGCATCATCTCGTCGCGACGCTTTGCGTGCTCTCGCCGCGCGTAGGGCACCATGTTAGGGTGTGGTACTGCATCCTGCTTCAATTAGAGTATATATATTACAACTCCATTAATTTAATTTGGATACCATGAGTCATTTGAATACTATCAATTTACATCTACTCACGACTAAACCTGTTTGATTCCATACTCCATACATGGAGATGTGATTCAAGGTAATTCGACGTGCTCGTACAATGCATCCTTGACATCGATTACACATACACTTGATCCTTTGTCCCAACCACACATCGCGATTACGATGACGCATTGTCTCATCCTCACCAGAACTGCTTGAGGAGGTTGATGACATCTTATGTACAAACCATGAAACACAAAATAACAATCATTTTTTAATGAAAGTATAAAAATCGCGTGTATTAACGCGGCTAGATCCTAAAAATCGCGTGTATTAACGCGGGTACACCCTAAAAATCGCGTGTATTAACGGGGCTACGTCCTAAAAATCGCATGTATCAACACGACTACATCATGAAAATCACGTGTATCAACGCGGCTATATCCTACAAATCACGTGTATAAATGCGGCTGATTTATTATACACGCGAAAATACATGCTGACGTGCCATGGCACGTCTATGCTGTGAAACCATGCATGTGAGGCCATTAAATACAAATTCAGATGCATGGGATTAAGTGCCATGACTTGAGTCATTATATGATGCCCATGTACATATGTTCATATTGTAAATGAGGTTCTATAAGACGAGCTGAAACTGTGAGCCAGGTCTCGAAGCCTCAGTACATGAGTGTGGTGTGAATCGTCGTGGAGTTTTTATGCTTATGGTGAACCTTGGGAGCTAGCAGAAGTCCCTGTGCCTATGTACATAGGTTTGGATTTTGCTTGAGTATTTAACAGCTTTTCTTAGCCCCACAAGATGGTAAAATACTCAGAAATCATGCTTGAGATGATAGTGGCATTTGATTGAGGTTCAAAATGGCATGGATATGGCCATGGTCATGGTCATGGTCATGGATATGGCCATGGTCATGACTACATGGTGACGGAGACATGTGAAAGAGGATGTCAAGAATCTTTGGTCAATGCGTGGGAATTGGAAAAAATGGAAGGGGCCAAGGTAGCTTTGGACATGGTGTGAAATGATGAAGACATATTATAGTGGCCATCTTTTAGGCAAAGAAAAAAAGTGTATAATAATTTTTACGTGGCAAAAAAAGGAAAGCAATGTGGAAGGCCTATGAGCTGCCAGCTTGATGTCTGGAAGCATGGCGAAGGGGTGAAGAGGTGGCAGGTGTGAGTCGGCGCAGCGAAAAGAAAGGAGGGGATGGTGTTGTTGCAGGAGAGCTCTAGGGAGGCAGAGAGGCACACACAGGTGATCGTGCATTAAAGGCAGCTGCTGGGCGAGAGTAAAAGGCCCTTGGTGATGACGACAGTGGCAAGGCAAGCACAACAAGTTGACAAGTGGCTGGCAGTAAGGGTGTGAAGAGCTGAGGAGTGCAGAGAAGTGGCTGGCGACTGGGTGAAAGTGAACGCAGCCGTGTGGAAGTTAAGGGAAGGTGGTCGCCTCAGGTGTTTTTTTTAAGAGCCAACGTAGGTAGCCAAAGCAGGTGCTGGCGACAGAGAAGGAGGTGCTACTGGGGAGCACACAGAAAAAGGCACGCATGGAGAGCAAGCAAAGAGTCGACTGTGCGCTAGGAAGGAAGAAAGGGATAGCCACCTAGGAAGCAGTGAAGGAGGAGTTGAGGTGAGAAGAGCTGAAAGGTGAGAAGGTCGCCCTGGCAGATAGGTAGGCTGGTACTACTGCGGGGGGGCTGGGGAGAAGGTGGCCGCCGCTGGTGAGAAGGGACGGTGTGGAAAAAGTAGTTGGCAAGGGTCTTGAGGGGACCAAAAAAAGAAAGCCAGCCGCTTGGTGTGTGTGAAGCATCGGGGGGAACGCTGGCTGAAGAGAAGCTCTAGAGACCTTCCGACCAGCGATAGTGAAGGAAAGTCATGTTTTCTACTTGGCACTAGTGGGTCTGGGGCTCTGCATCTTGCCATTAAAACCGGTTCAACCTGTAGTCAGAGAGGGGGAAGAAATAGAGAGAATTTAGTGAGTCTTGGCTACCTTGCTGCTCTTGTCATGGCAAGGAAAAATTGAGTATAGTACTCGCCATAGGCAGAGTGAGTTCCCAGCTCCGAATTCGGATGTGCTTCTACTGATCGAAACTCAACTTAACAAGGCTTATACTACCAAGGTGATATCCAAGCTTCTATATGAAGGTGACTGTTGATGCTAAAGCTCATGCAAGCTGACAAGAATAGAGGTTGAAACTACTTAACAATTTCTAGAGGTCATCAATACTTCAAAAGAGGGAGAAGCCTACAAGAGCTGGGTATTAATTCAAATTTTTAAAGCTCTTCTCTCTACTGTTTTTTTTAAATAAATTCCACCACTCTCTTACGGCTCCATTGTCAATTTATATCATGACATTTTGAATCATTTGAACTCAATCTTTTACCTTGGCATTGGTGGGATTATATTGTACGAAAGACATGGGAGAAAAGGCAAAGAAATAGTTGTATCTACCTCTTATTTATATGAAACATGTGATGTGAATGGTCACATGTATATGGGAATCTTTTGAAGATTGTGCTATGCCTACATGTGTTATGTATAAGGTCCTTGGATAAAGGGACAGGTGATCTGTGATTTGAGTTAATCAAGCTCTTGGATCGTGACTTGTGTGCAATCATCAAGCTGTAATTGGGAATGTTTGAAGTGAATTGACACATGTACATGTCATCCAAAATGGAGATGTCTTATGCCCCTTGAAGAGTTATATGTTCTGTTTCTTTGGTGGGATTTGGAAGCTACTCTCACAGCCAGAAGTCTCGCACTTTCCCAGCGACACCGCCCACGTCACGAGACAGCTTTGGTGAACCCGACGTGAAACTGCTGGGATGAGAGTGGTGTGAAATACACAGTGCAAGCTATGGCTGAGAATCCTGAGGGACAGGGGGTTCATTTTGACCTCGGGGTTATGCAAATGTTTCAGATGTTTACTATGTATATGCAACAGCAGCAAGCTGCTGAGAGGGGGCAAATTTCCACGACTAAAGCACTGCAGTCAATTGTGAAAAAGGTGGATCAATTTGATGGTAAGGACATCACAAAGTACCTGCGCAATTACACAAAGGAAATGGAGCTAAAGAGGGTGACTGAGGAGGATATGGTTCGAAGCTTTGAGCTGGTATGTGTTCCTGAAATAAGAGAGCGCATAAGAGGATTACAGGCAGCACATGGTGGCAGAAATTGGGAGGAGTTCAAGCTTGCTTTGAAGGATGATTATTTCATGGAGGATTCTGAGCGGGTAACCAAGCGAACTTTCTTGGAATGGGTCACAAAGCCCAAAATGGGAATTTCTGCCCCACAGAGTTGCTAAGAGAGTTTGAGAAGCGTTATGCCCAGCTGTCAAGGATTGAGCGCACAACCTTGGACAAGGAAAAAACAGAGCTCTTCTTACAAGCAGCTGGGAAAGATCTTCAAGAAAAACTGGAAATCCTCCTTGAAGATAAGGATACACAGCAGGGACTAAAGAGTGATTGGAATGATGTCGAGGATGCGGTCACCATGCTTGCAAAGCGGCAGCGAAGGAGGGATAAAATGGTGATGAGATCGGCAACTCCTATAACTGCTGTTACCCCTGAGAATCTACCAAAACCAGCTGCTGCAATCCCAAAGGTAGAAGGACCGATGGAAGAGCTTATTAAGGGCATGCGAGACCTAAAATTGAAGATGTCCAGGATTGAAGAAAAAGGGCTACCATGCAAAGGCCTCAAAGCAAAGAAGGGTTTACATTCAGATGTATATGGTGTGATGACCCAGAACATGCAAATAAAGACTGTGCTAGCTATAAGGAAGCCCTCAGAAATCAACTTGTGTTTTTCAAAGATGGGAAAATCCACCTTACAGAGACTGGTCTTCCATTAAGCACAAACTTTGGGAAAGGAGGGATGAAAAAGCTAGTTGAGGATATGGCTGCTAGCCATGCCATCTTTATGGTTGAGGCAACAACCTATGGGTTAAAGGCTGGTCAATCAAAGCAAGAATCTGAGAATGATGAAGATTATGAGAATAAAGATTTTTGGCCATCAACAATGGAACTAATTGCGTCAAAGAAGGTGTCTAAGCAGGCTTTGCATGAGGCAGGTGACTGTATACGTCTTGAGACTGGCTGGGAAGAGCCTGTGGATTCTTTATCTATTCATGCCTACATTGCAAAATGCCAGAATAATGAGGCACAGGTAGAGGAAAAGCGTAAGAGGGAAAATGAGGAAGGAGGGCCATCAAAAAGGATCACCCGTGGTAGTGCAAAGAAGGATCCTGGGCCATCACATATGTCTCCACCGCATAGCAGACCTGCACAAGAAGTATCAATGGAAGAAGTGCCAGCAAAAATGAAGCATGAGAAGGAGAAGGGTAAAGGGAAAAGTCCACTCTACAAGCTTCAATCTGATATTGAAGCCAAGACCTCAAAAAGGTGCTTGAAGAGAGGATTCTAAACAGTAGGGTGGAATTTACACTAGGGGAAGCCTTGGGGATTGCAAAGAAAGAATTCCATGATGAGATAATTGATATTATACGAAGGAAAAGGCAGTCCATAATTGAATCTATTCCATCATAAGGGGAAGCAAGCACTTCTAAGACTCATGGAGTACAGGTACAACAAAAGAAAGAGAGAGAGAATGTGGTGGAATGTAATCACTCTGCTGGAGGGGCACGACAAGTGCGCTTTGTGGATGAGGATGATGAAAAAGAAGTTCTTACAAAGAGTCATTACTCCAGGAGCCATTGGGCAAGGGCCACCACTGAAACCCTTGTCAAGATAGGTGACTTGGAAGAGCCGTATGTCGCTCTAATCGACCATGGGTCTGAGATAAATCTTATGGCTAAAAATCTCTACAACAAATGTAAGTGGCCAATGGATGTAGATCATGGGTGGATGATTAAAGCAGCTAACAACTCATCTAGAGAGCTCTATGCAGCCTGTCCAAATGTAAGGGTAACTATAGGGGATGTGAAAGATGATCAGAACTTCTTTGTTCAGGAGATGTCATCGTATCCCCTTATCCTTGGGCAACCCTACATTACAGCTGTGAGGATGGAAACAAAGGTTTTGGATGATGGCTCGGCATATGCGAGAATAAGGAGTAAAGATGGCAAAAAAGCTGTTCAGTTCTTGACAGTTTGCATTAACCATGAAAGGAACCATGAGTCTCTTCGAGCACAGTCACTCCCAAAGATAAACAGAGAATTCATGAACTACAGGGAGATTAGGGATTTTGGCTAGGTGCCATTGTAAAGCGGGATTCCAATGGTACAAGGGAAAATGAGTTCTCGCAGGACTCAATCAATGTAAATAATTTTTCAGCAAATTTTCAGGGATTTTCTAGCTATGGGTCACTAGTCTTTGTAAAAAGCAAGGATTTGAAGCGTGGTATGCGTCGACATGTACAAAATGAACAAAAAAGTCTTGAGCAGTGTGGTCTTTTGGAGAAGAATGAGTTTATTTCAGGGGTGCTTGATGAGGTGTCATTTGTGGATACTATGGATGTGCTTTTTGCTATGGAAAGAGCATGCTTACAGGGTGGAAATGAGATGATAGAGGTGTCATCTGTGGGGATGTATGATATAATCCGGGAATTTGAGGGGATGGAATGTAAAAACATGAATTGTGAGATGGATGCTCATGTTGATACAAAGTACAAAATAGTTGCAAAGAAGGTGAAACCAGTTGCCTTGCCCTTGCCACCAGGAAGCAAGAAGAAAATAGATGAAGCCTCTATGCAACTGAATCTCAGAGATCTGAAGAAAATTGGGCACAAGTTTACACAGGAAACCCTAAAAGAGCTGAAGATTGGTGAAAAGAATTTTCTGTTGCCAGTTGAAAGGAAATGCTTTGAGGAGATGCTTGTAAAACATGGGAAAGCCTTTGCTTTTCAGCCGCATGAGATAGGCTGTGTTGATCCAAGTGTAACAGCGCCAATGGTGATCTTCACTGTACCACATGTGCCCTGGAACCTGCGGCGGCCGATTCCAGTACCAAAGGCTCTCTTGCCAAAGCTGATGGAATTACTAAAAGAAAAGATCAGGATGGGAATTTTGGAGCCATCATGCGCTCCATATTCCAACAGATGGTTTACCGTGCCAAAGAAAAATGGAACATTGCGCTTCATTCAAGACATGCAACCTGTAACAAGGTCATAATCAGGAATGTGGGAGCAGGTCCGATTGTGGACGAGTTTGCAGAAGCATTTGCAGGGAAAGCTATATACTCTATGGGTGATCTGTATTCGGGATAAGATCAGTTCCAGCTAGATATACAAAGCAGGGACTTGACCACAATGAAAACTCCTTTGGGATTGGTAAGGATGTGTACCTTACCACAGGGAGCCACCAACTCAGTGGCGCATATGATGAATGGAATGAATAAAGTCTTGCGAGACTTCATACCACAAATAACTATGCCTTTTCTGGATGATGTACCAATAAAGGGCTGTGATGAGAAAGACAAAGATGAGGATTTGGATTCGAAGGGGTGCCGCAAGTTTGTGGCAAATCATATAAAGGATTGTGATATGATTCTATTCAGGCTTGAAGAGGTGAATCTTACTTTATCTGGACTGAAATCAGTGTTTGGGGTTGGTGAAGTGCTAATAGTGGGGTATCTTTGTAGTACTAGTGGACGCCGACCTTGTCCAGCCAAGATAGATGCAATACAAAGAATGAAAGAGATATGCATTAATGTTACAAAGCTGAGGAGATTTCTTGGTGCATGTGTCTTTTATGTTATTTGGATCCCACATTATGCACATGTAGCAGATCCTCTTTATCAACTTTTGAGAAAAAAATCAAATTTTTTTGTGGAGTGCAGTACATATTAAAGCTATGCGGAAGCTGAAATGTTTGCTCCAATCATCACCTACTCTAAGGAAGGCAGATTATGAGTGTTGCAGGCCTATGATTGTTACAGTTGATACTAGTCCTACTGGGATAGGATGGGCAGTAGGGCAAGATGATGAGGATGATCACAGGTATGTAATCAGATTTGGAGCAAAGGTATTAAGCATTTGTCAACAAAAATATCCGCGCAGATCAAGAGAGAGTTATGGGGAATAGTCACTGCTCTAAAATGTGAAAAAGAATATCTTATCGGAGCATCTGTACTTGTGGAAACTGATTCCTTGCCACTCCTTGGGATGATTGTAAGCTGCACCACTCCAGATATCGCTATGCTTAGGTGGATTGCCTATATCAAGTCACTAAATCCTGAATTTGAGCATATTGCAGGAAAAGATAACCCAGTTGTTGCAGATATGCTATCAAGAGCCAGGTATGAAGATGAAGAAGGGATGATTAGTGACATTGATGATGTAGGTACAAGATTCTATACTACTGCATATGCAAAAGGGGACCATACTTGCCTATCAAATGCACTTGAGTCTTTTACTGAGGAAATGTATGAAGGAGATTGGTTGCTTATTGGTCGATACTTGAGTACTCTGACAAGACAGGAAAATTGGTCTGACTCAGAATTTGAGAGGATCCGTAGAAAGGCATATGGGTATTTTCTAAAGGATGGGTACCTGTGGAAGCATCCTAAGCAGAGGAATGCTATGCCACAGAGAGTCATATGTGATAAAGAGACTCAAGGGAAGCTCATGAAAGAATTCCATGAGAGTCTCTGGGCTGGACATCGAGGTGTGTGGGCCACCTTTATCAAAATAAAGGAAAGATATTGGTGGAAAGGAATGTACAAGGATATTTCCCAATATGTGGAAACATGCATGGTATGTCAAATGTACTCAAATGTGCGACATCGTGATGGCTTGCAACCAACCTACCCACCTGCCATGCACTACAAATGGGTAGTGGATCTAGTTACAATGCCTTTGGGAATTTGGCAGATGCGGTACATAGCACTTGCAAGAGAAGATTTGACAAATCAGGTAGAAGGGCGTGCTCTTAGAACAAAGAGTACGGAAACAGTATGCAAATTTCTCTTGGAAGATGTGATTTGCCCGTATGGTTGTGTTGGGAAAATAACAGCTGATAGGGGTGAGCTAGATGTTGAAGAAGCAAGGGAATTCTTCTCTAGAATTGGCATCAAATTGGCCCTAACATGTGCTTACAACCCTGAGGGCAATGGTAAAAGTGAGCGAGGACATTCTCCAATCATTAAAGCTTTGGCTAAGGCATGCAGAGGAAGAATGCGAGAGTGGCCAAGGCTGCTACCATATGCCTTGTGGGCTGACCGTACAACTCATAGCTCAGTGTGACAGGATACATGCCTGCAGAATTAATGTATGGTCAGAAGCCAGTAATGCCAGTTGAAGAAGTAGTTCCAACTTGGAATGTATTACCCTGGGTGGAAGAATTGAATAGAGAAGACCTCCTTGCATTGCAAATAAGACAGCTGGAGAGGAGGCCTGAAGATGTAGAGCTTGCTAAAGCTCGTTTGAAAGATGCAAGGTTGAAAAATAAAGAAAGATTTGATAGAAGACACAGACTTCGGCCAAAACCTATTGAAGAAGGTGATTGGGTTCTAATGTATGACAACCAGTTTACTGTTCAAAGAAAGTTTGCAAAAAGATGGTTTGGCCCTTACATTGTCAAGTATGTGTATGGAAATGCCACGTATACCCTGTGTGAGCTTGATGGAATAGAGATAAAGAATCTTGTAGCAGGCAAAAGGATCAAGATGTTTAAAAGAAGGCATGATAGTAATCCTGTGTATGGAAATGCCACGTATACCCTGTGTGAGCTTGGAACAGAGATAAAGAATCTTGTAGCAGGCAAAAGGATCAAGATGTTTAAAAGAAGGCATGACAGTAATCCTTTTGATTCAAAGGAGACTCAGGATGAGAGGCTTGACAGTGATAGCATGGGTATGGCTGAAGAGGAAGAGGATGATCTCCCTGATAATGTAGAAGATGAAGACGACATCTAGATATATGTGGATCTTGATGATGATTTGGCACATACCAGAGGATGTGCAGGTTTAGAGGGGGTGGATGTCGTGCCATGGCACGTCTATGTGTGAAACCATGCATGTGAGGCCATTAAATACAAATTCAGATGCATGGGATTAAGTGCCATGACTTGAGTCATTATATGATGCCCATGTACATATGTTCATATTGTAAATGAGGTTCTATAAGACGAGCTGAAGCTGAGCCAGGTCTCGAAGCCTCAGTACATGAGTGTGGTGTGAATCGTGGAGTTTTTATGCTTATGGTGAACCTTGGGGGCTAGCAGAAGTCCCTGTGCCTATGTACATAGGTTTGGATTTTGCTTGAGTATTTAACAGCTTTTCTTAGCCCCACAAGATGGTAAAATACTCAAAAATCATGCTTGAGATGATAGTGGCATTTGATTGAGGTTCAAAATGGCATGGATATGGCCATGGTCATGGTCATGGTCATGGATATGGCCATGGTCATGACTACATGGTGATGGAGACATGTGAAAGAGGATGTCAAGAATCTTTGGTCAATGCGTGGGAATTGGAGAAAATGGAAGGGGCCAAGGTAGCTTTGGACATGGTGTGAAATGAAGACATATTATAGTGGCCATCTTTTAGGCAAAGAAAAAAAGTGTATAATAATTTTTACGTGGCAAAAAAAGGAAAGCCATGTGGAAGGCCTATGAGCTGCCAGCTTGATGTCTGGAAGCATGGCGAAGGGGTGAAGAGGTGGCAGGTGAGTCAGCGCAGCGAAAAGAAAGGAGGGGATGGTGTTGCAGGAGATGGTGTTGTTGCAGGAGAGCTCTAGGGAGGCAGAGAGGCACACACAGGTGATCGTGCATTAAAGGCAGCTTCTAGGCGAGAGTAAAAGGCCCCTGGTGAGGACGACACGGGCAAAGCAAGCACAACAAGTTGACAAGTGGCTGGCAGTAAGAATGTGAAGAGCTGAGGAGTGCAGAGAAGTGGCAGGCGACTGGGTGAAAGTGAACGCAGCCGTGTGGAAGCTAAGGGAAGGTGGTCGCCTCAGGTGTTTTTTTTTGAGAGCCAACATAGGTAGCCAACGCAGGTGCTGGCGCGACAGAGAAGGAGGTGCTACTGGGGAGCACACAGACAAAGGCACACATGGAGAGCAAGCAAAGAGTTGACTGTACGCCAGGAAGGAAGAAAGGGATAGCCGCCTAGGAAGCAGTGAAGGAGGAGTTGAGGTGAGAAGAGCTCAAAGGTGAGAAGGTCACCCCTGGGAGATAGGGGGCTGCAGACAAGAAGAGCGGGTGGGGGGCTCTAAGGCGCAGTTGGTGTGGGCTGGTACTACTGCGGGGGCTAGGGAGAAGGTGGCCGCTGGTGAGAAGGGACGGTGTGGAAAAAGTAGTTGGCGAAGGTCGTGAGGAGACCAGTAAAAGAAAGCCAGCCGCCTGGTGTGTGTGAAGCATCGGGGGGAACGCTGGCTGAAGAGAAGCTCTAGAGTGATCCTGTGGAGACCTTCCGACCAGCGACAGTGAAGGAGAGTCATGCTTTCTACTTGGCACTAGTGGGTCTGGGCTCTGCATCTTGCCATTAAAACCGGTTCAGCCTGTAGTCAGAGAGGGGGAAGAAATAGAGAGAATTTAGTGAGTCTTGGCTACCTTGCTGCTCTTGTCATGGCAAGGAAAAATTGAGTATAGTACCCGCCAAATAGGCAGAGTGAGTTCCCAGCTCCGAATTCGGATGTGCTTTCTACTTGGCACTAGTGGGTCTGGGCTCTGCATCTTGCCATTAAAACCGGTTCAACCTGTAGTCAGAGAGGGGGAAGAAATAGAGAGAATTTAGTGAGTCTTGGCTACCTTGCTGCTCTTGTCATGGCAAGGAAAAATTGAGTATAGTACCCGCCAAATAGGCAGAGTGAGTTCCCACCTCCGAATTCGGATGTGCTTTCTACTTGGCACTAGTGGGTCTGGGCTCTGCATCTTGCCATTAAAACCGGTTCAACCTGTAGTCAGAGAGGGGGAAGAAATAGAGAGAATTTAGTGAGTCTTGGCTACCTTGCTGCTCTTGTCATGGCAAGGAAAAATTGAGTATAGTACCCGCCAAATAGGCAGAGTGAGTTCCCAGCTCCGAATTCGGATGTGCTTTCTACTTGGCACTAGTGGGTCTGGGCTCTGCATCTTGCCATTAAAACCGGTTCAACCTGTAGTCAGAGAGGGGAAAGAAATAGAGAGAATTTAGTGAGTCTTGGCTACCTTGCTGCTCTTGTCATGGCAAGGAAAAATTGAGTATAGTACCCGCCGCCATAGGCAGAGTGAGTTCCCAGCTCCGAATTCGGATGTGCTTCTACTGATGGAAACTCAACTTAACAAGGCTTATACTACCAAGGTGATATCCAAGCTTCTATATGAAGGCGACTGTTGATGCTGAAGCTCATGCAAGCTGAGAAGAATAGAGGTTGAAACTACTTAACAATTTCCAGAGGTCATCAATACTTCAAAAGAGGGAGAAGCCTACAAGAGCTGGGTATTAATTCAAATTTTTAAAGCTCTTCTCTCTACTATTTTTTTTAAATAAATTCAACCAATCTCTTACGGCTCCATGCTCACTTTATATCATGACATTTTGAATCATTTGTACTCAATCTTTTACCTTGGCATTGGTGGGATTATATTGTACGAAAGACATGGGAGAAAAGGCAAAGAAATAGTTGTATCTACCTCTTATTTATATGAAACATGTGATGTGAATGGTCACATGTATATGGAAATCTTTTGAAGATTGTGCTATGCCTACATGTGTTATGTATAAGGTCCTTGGATAAAGGGACAGGTGATCTGTGATTTGAGTTAATCAAGCTCTTGGATCGTGACTTGTGTGCAATCATCAAGCTGTAATTGGGAATGTTTGAAGTGAATTGACACATGTACATGTCATCCAAAATGGAGATGTCTTATGCCCCTTGAAGAGTTATATGTTCTGTTTCTTTGGTGGGATTTGGAAGCTACTCTCACAGCCAGAAGTCTCGCACTTTCCCAGCGACACCGCCCACGTCACGACAACACGTTTTTACACGCGACGACCTGTTCAACCTAAAAATAACCCGCCTTCCCCAAAAAACATTTTCAAAAAATAGATCTGCTCTCCTTCGTCGTCGCCTCTTTCAATAGAGCACTAAACCTAAGTGCAAGGAGAAGATAAGGAGCACACTCGGGTGAAGGTAACGGACCAAAAAGAAGACTCACTTTTTCAGAGGTGAGTCAGTTTGTCCTTTGCCCTATCTCTTTCCTCAGATTTGTTTATGCTATTGTCTCTTTTAATTCATGCATTGTCTCCGTCCTTCTCCTTCTCTGGTTGCCATCTAGTGAACGATTGTGATAGGGGGCGACAGTGGGCCGTTTATAAGGACGATTTGTCGGAGGTCAGTCGCTTTCAAATTTTTTTTTTCGCAGGTTGCGTGTAGGAACGCGTGTATGTCTGCATGTATCCTGTCTGCACAGACAGTTCACGCGCATATACACGCGTTTTTGGATGGGTGTATACACGCGTTTCTGGACGGGTGTATACACGCGACTGTGTTTCCCCATACTATGGTCTTAGAGCTGATAGGTGGCTTGGACGATGGTATTTGTGTGAGTCAAGAGACAGCCCATGAAGTACATGAGGATGGTGATAGTCATGCATGCAATAATGTGTGTGCAACCTTTGAAGATAACCACACAAGATGGATGTTGAAGAGTTGTAGGAGGATAACTCTATAGTTCTGAGTGTTGTTGAAGATGTGAATTCTCTAGATAGTGATGTCAGTTTGATGGTGGAAAATCATATGTGCGCCTAGCTTACATTTGTGCTTTGATGCAATCATGTATATACTTTTATTTTTGCAGATTCTTTATGGATATTCCAGGTTCTTCATCCGATCCATTTGCGTACAGCAATTGGCTGATGGAGATGCTAAATCATTTTGGGCGCCATCCTGGTCCAGTTGAGCTTACAGAGTACATGTATGCCCATCCCCCTCCTTCCATGCCTGGTGTCTATACCCCTACTGTGAGTATCCAAGGCACTCCACTGCCCTCTATGCTTATGAGTCCGACGAGAGGGCATGCAGCTTCTCCTCTTCCACGCCCACTGAGGAGACATACCTCGTCCCAGACACACTTACGCACACCCTCCCAAGCACCGTCACATCAGGGCTCATAGCCACCATCACATACTCCCTCAGAGCCACCGTCACATCAGGGCTCACAGCCACCGTCACGTAGATAATCCCCCAGTCGTGACTCCACCCGCAGCAGCAGTAGGAAGAGTGGGAGTGGAGGATGCGCCGAGTGCTTTGGTGGGGGAGGTAGTAGGGCACGCGGTGAGAGAGGAGATAGAGGGAGAAGAGTTAGAGGAGACAGTTCGGATGAGGAGGAGATGAGAGAGGTGGAGGGAGTGATCTGCTATGATGTGACGGATAGGGGCGGGATAGTGATGGATGCGAGGAGGAAAGAGGTAATGGAGTACATGCATGGGGTAGTATCAAACTTGTATAGAAATTGTTTTATTAAATTTAAAGATCAAAATAGCCGATTAGTTGGGGAGGTGATAGAGGCTGTACATAGTCGGTACCCCAATCCCCCACATGCTACATTCTCGGATGTATGGGGAAGGACGCGAATAAGGGAGATCTTAAGTAATAAAAGATCTCACCTTAAAAAACTCGCGTACGATGATGGGCTAAATGTAGCTGCGGGTGGCTATCCTGCCGAGAAACCTACCAGTGTGCACAAACGCAAGTGGAAGGAGGCAAAGAAACGAGCAGAGGGTGGCGTGAAGAGCAGACAGCATCATGTGGAGGCATGATGGATCTAGATGGAGACCATTGGATCTTCGCATTTCAGATCTGGCTGTGTCGAGTCATGGGAGGCAGAGTTCGTAAGTATCTTGCCACTTTATTTGATTGTTTACTTAATTCATTGATTCTATGATTGTTTTAATCTTACAAATTGTGTTGATTATGATACAGCGCGATGGATTACGGGCGGGGAGGAAGCCCACAGCCCACGATACTGGGTATGCTCGCTGGCATAGCACACGTGACACGTGGGCCATCTTCAAAGCCGAGGGACGTATTACTGACGCGCAGTTTGAGATGGCCATGAGACCATACGGTCGACAGGTACTTGAAAACTCTAAACGAATGATTTTGGTTTATTGAATTACATATATATATACTTATATACTATATATTACTTGAACAGGCACAAGCTGCTAATGATCCACCTGCCGCTGCTTCTGCAGAGGGTGGACGTAAGCACTCATCGGACATTCCGACCTCATCTGAGCATGGAGGGAGCACCGAGTCATCATCTGGGTCTGAGTAGTACTCAGACTTATAGTATCACATTCCATATTGAGGATGTGGTTGTATATATATTTTTGTAACTGAAGCCATGGGCTACTTTGACATATGGACTCCCTTGTATATATGTGTACACATAAAATTTTGATAGTAATATTGAATCGTGAATCGATAGTATTGCATTTATGTCTGTCTTGAATCGTGTATTGACAATGTATGCATTCATGTCGTTCTTGTCTTAATCTTCCTCGTGGATGGTCCATTGCACCCAAAAAAAAATTCCAGAGAGTGTTATTGGGTGCTGGAATGCTGGAACAGCATTCAGGAACCAAATAGCACTCTCTGGATTATTTTTTTGCTCTCTGTTCGCGTGTATAAACGCGTCAGATCTACAAAAAGGCGCGTGTATATACGCGGATAATCTGTAAAACACACATGTATATACGCGTCAAATCTGTGAAATACGCGTATATAAACGCAGCTAAACTGACAAAACGCGTGTATAGATGCTTCTATCAGCGCGTATAGCTGAACTGACAGAACGCGTGTATATGCCCGTGTATCAGTGCGTCTGAAAAGTCCTATACACGCGCTTTTACACGCATGTCTTTGGCTGCAATTATACACGCGCTGATACACGGGCCCGCTACTTTTTTTCACAAGTCATTTTTAGCGACTAGGAGCGCGGGTATGAGCCCGATCCCTTGTAGTGCTTTTTGGAATTAGTCCTAGTTCAATCTTCACTTAGATCAACCTTAGAGTATGCCAAGTACTCCACCTTCCTTAGTGTACCCTCCTTAGTTAGAGTAGAGACATCTACGTGATTTGTGAAAGTGAAAGTAGTCTTTTTAAAAGAAAAAGCCCAAGAAGATAACCATCGCCATGTGAGATGTTGTTAGGGCTTTAGACTTCTGGTGATAGAGCTTTGAGACTGTAGCCTTGATCTTCATCGGCGGATGGGACCTTGTGGCTACAAATGTACCAATAAATAGCTTAAAAATCATCATTATCCATGTACTTAGTGGTTCTTAGATACTCTTGAAGGAGGTCTCTAGGGCATTGCTTATGTCTCTGGAGGGATGGTGCCCTACGCTTACTTTTTTATCGATTATGGTGTAATGGCAAGTTTTGGCCAAGATAGTCGAGCTAGTAGAAGAGATAATAACATTATAGTGGAGAAACTTGAATATTGTGTAACTATTCAATACATCTTGGAGATTGGATTTAGATCTTTCAAAGTGTTCATCTTTGATGTTAATTGGTTCAATGGTATATAGAGGTACTCAAGCAACTATCAAGAAGCATCCAAGTAGATTTTGTGCAATTTACTCAACTAAATTATGGAAAGATTCAAGAGACACATACGTTCTACCACGACATTGTGAACAGGTTTGTACTTGATTTTTGAAGAAGCTATAGATAAAAAGAAGGAATTGTAAATATTTTGTGGTTCTTCTTTTTAGATTGTATTTCATCCGGATCAAAAAAATCCTAATTAGTGATATGTAATTCAAGTCGCTCTTCGATCTCTAAACATATATTTCAAGATCAAGATGTTGAAGAAGAAATGTGCGATGGACAATCAAGATGTTGAAGAAGAAATGTGCGATGGACAATCAATGGAAGATGCAACTAACAATCAATATGACCACCATGAGGACCAAGAAATGAAGATCTACTACATCAAATGAAATCAATGAGCCCATGTGTCATAACCATGGTGATAATACCTCGACATATTCTTCAAGTAGTGGAATAGGACTTTGTATTAATATAGGAGACATTGAAATGATGGATTTAGAGATAGACCAATTTTGATGCATGGATTTATTACAAGATGGATTTGATAATGGTACTGATTAAATATATATATTATCATAACATATGTACATAGATCAGTTTGTAATGATTTGACGATTTTGTTATTTTATTTCAAAAATATTTGGATGTTTGTCAAGTTTTTGGGTGTTAATTTAGTTTAAGTTTTAATTCACACTCAAGTTTAACACTCTGATTCTTTTAGAGTGATTTTCAGTAGTGGTTATACCAGCGTTTATATAACGTCTCTTAGTGGCGCTTATACGGTTTTCCAAAGCCACTTAGCGGCACTTATAATGCAGTAACTTAAAATGCCGCTAAAATGTCACAAATAAACACCACTATTGCTTGCTTTCTTTGAGTGGTATAAACATCAAAATAACCGCTAGTATAATTATCAGTTATGCAGTTATGCTGGGGACTACGGTCACAATAAGCATTGTTATATGTGTCAGGTATAAGCATAAAACATTATCATCCATACAAGTGTCAATTATGACCAAAGATGATATGAACGTCATTATATGTGTCGATGTGTTCATATTTTGGCGGCTATACCGACGATTATTTTTACGACTATACTGATGTATATTTCAATGCACATACTGATGACGGTCTTGTACTGATGCATATACTGATGACGAAGTGGGAGGATAAAGGTGAAAGAACCTCGAATAAAAAACGTCCGTATAGGTGTTGGTACACAGTCATTCCCTTGTAGTGATGCATTCTTATACTATGCTAATTTATAGTCATGTTACTTAAATGAAATACAAGAGCATTTGCTATCAAGTGTTGTACATGTAGGCTAGGCAAGACCAATGATATTGTTCGTGGCAGAAGTGAAGCAGAAGATAGGTAAATCCACACTAGCACTAAATTACATAGAGCAATTTAAAAATGGGTAAATTTAATAATGCACAGACACGTTTAGCAATCAATGGCATGCTAAAGTCTAATGCATTTATGGAGAGAGTATGGTGTTGAAAATGCCATGAGTTGTAATCGTGTATATAGATGCTTAGATAAAGGGAACATCGTGTTTTGTACATATGTGTGAAGGTCTAAATGGCCTAAGGATAAATGAAGGGAAGATATAACTCTTGTTGTTTTATACACATGTGTGAAGGTCTAAATGGCCTAGAGACAAATTAAGGGAACATATAACTCTTGGTGTTTTGTATAGATGTGTGTCAAAGGTCTAAATGGCCTAAGGACAAATGATTATTTAGGTGGTATGCTTATCAGAGGTGGTTGATACACTGAGTACATCAAGCCTAGCATAGTGAATAATCAAGCGACTCTAATCCAAAATTGAAAACATAAATTTAGCAAGGCTAGCATTCTACCTTTCCAAAGTAGATGTTTCAAGGAAAATTTACTTTAAAAATTGGTTTTTAAAAAAGCACTTTCTTGATCTAAAATAAGTAATTTTTAAAAGTCTCTTCAAGGAGATCTTCAATTGAATTTTACACTGATTTAAATTATTTTTTTATGTGTATTATCTTGTTATTGATTTGAACTTAAACTTACAAGCTAATCATGACATTATAACATTGTAAAAATATTATTTGATATTGTGTTTCTTATTGTTTTATGATAAATGAAAGTATTTACTTGAATTAATATTATTTACTCTCTCTCTCTCTCTCTCTCTCTCTCTCTCGCAGATGACTATTAAGACATGGAATACGAAAGGCAAAGGACGTAAAGCATCACAGAAAGAGTCTCAGAAAGCTTCTAGTTTAAATATATAAATATCATTCAGGGCAATGTTCACGAAAAACCGACATTTAGTGTATTTTCCACCTACTTAAATTTCGAAACCCCGAATGAAATTAGAGTTTCTCTTGAGAAAAACTGGTCAACTTTTACCATTTTTAGTTACAAAGAAGGCAAATCTCATGATTTTGAGAAAAAACCGACTAAATCTCAATGTCTTTCTTTTTTTGGTTGGAAAAAGGCACTTTCTCTTCCCCATTTATGAGATGGACTTTTCCTTGAAGTTTTATGTAACACTTTTCCTGAAGTTTGGCCCGTGGTCTGCCCAACTTTAAAGTGCGCGCGGAAACAGGCCCTAGGTATTACCATCCGCATGTTAGGCCAGTCGTGAGAAAAGCAATACATTATAGTATTATTTTATCAACCGAGATATTTTATTATGGCTTTGACACAACCATCACAGCCTAATCTCAACCTGCTTTCCCTTCGCAGTTTCCTTCTGAATTAAGCAACGAGTTCATGGAGTATTATTTTATCAACCTAGATATTTTATTATGGCTTTGACACAACCATCTCAGCCTGCTTTCCCTTCGCAGTTTCCTTCTGACTTAAGCAAAGGAGTTACAGGTTACCAAAACGTGTTGAGCATGTTCCATGTGGTTTTGAAACTTTAAAGCTTGGTAAATGTATACTGACATGCTGTACATTCACGCAATTGCTACTATATTAGGGGGGCGAGACAAGCCTAGATCACTGTAGTCTGCTCCTGTGCTAGAGAAAGTTGCTCGCCAATCAATCAATATAGAGAGTGAATAGAACTATAGGCTAGCTGTCAGAGGAAAGCAATACATTATTCTACAGTCTCCTTAACCTAGCGATTTTATTATGGCATCCTCACAACCGTTACTTAGGTCTGCTACGTACACAGAATGATTTTTGGCTGCTTTCCTTGAGTTTTTGTTTAATTAAATAACTAGAATAGGTACGTTATCCGTTTGATTTTAACGACCTTTTTCTCTCTTTTTTCTGGTTGTTAATGATGCAGCCGTTCTGAGACGTCTACTACTACTACTAGTACTGCTAACAGCACTCTCCACGTGAGCGCATTAGATGCATTAGCGAACGTTAATTCGCTCTTCTCAGGAGCGGTGTTTCTTGGGCTGAATCTCGACAGTGCAGCAACCCTAGTTGAGACAGGGGACCCTTGTGCTGCGCCGGCTAGTCTGGCCAGAAGCCTTGTAATGTTTGAGGTGCTGTCCTTTGCATTCTTCTTACTGTCTAGCCTCATCGCACAAGGGCTCAAGCTGCAGCTCAACCTCGTATGCGCCAAGAAGACTGTCCCAGACGCGCTTGTGCCGATCAACGAGAACACCATGCACTTTGGGATGCTGGCAAGCGCTGTGAGCACCCTCGTGGGCACCGTCTTCCTCACTCTCTCTATCGTGGCTGTCATTGAAATAAGGCTTGGTTTGCTCACCTGCACAACTAGCCACTGGTCCCAAGCGGCCATAATTCCCCTTCTCATCTCTGTCTTCGCTGGGATCTCCACTTTCGTCGCCACCGTCATTTACGCCTTTCTCACATAATCAATCAACCGCTTAGTGCATGTTGCTACACAAAATTAAATCTTGTTTTGTTTTCATAAATAATTTCATATACACAGAATTCAATCTTTTTGTTTTCATAAATAATTTTATTTACGTATACATGATGTTGCATTACAAGCATACTAGTACTCAACCCACGTGTTGTTGCGGTATGTAAAAGACATTAAGAAGCAAAACGTAGGAATGGACGCTGGAATACAATGGGTCGAATCAGGAACAGAAGCGGGAATACAAAGGGTCAAATCGATGGGATTTTTTCCTCTAATATTTTAGGAATCTAGGATTTCTTTTTTCTCTCCTCTCCTTGTGCCTTGGTTGTCAATGGTTAATATGTAAGAGATAGTGTCTGTTTCCATGGTGCTGGAAACTCACAACTAGTTGCGCCAATTTGGGAGATGATTACTTCATAAGAAGTCAAAAACACCCACAAATCGTTGCCATGCCCACTTTTTCTTAAACTAAGAGATGTTTGGATTTAAGTAAGAAAAGACCTTATGAGATTAGTACATTGTGAGCTTGATGACCTTTTAACTTACAAAAGTTTATAGTGGGCTTATAACCCTTTAACTTTATGATGATACTCTTCTTAGAGAATAAATTTTATTGTTCTTGAAGACCTTACACTAGTAATCGTTCATTTATAGCCCACTAATTCTCTGCAATTCAGTCTCCCCTTATCCACCTCAAACCATGTTCTCTCTCTCTCTTTCTCTCACTTTACATATGTATATATGGTATGTGAGAAGCAACTTAGTCTACTCATAAACCCCTCTCACCACATGATGTCTCTCTGATCTCTCTCTCTCTCTCTCTCTCTCTCTATATATATATATATATATACGGTGTGTGTACATGCATACACATATAATTCCCCTCATGTCTATTGGTTTGGCTTTAGCTTAGCTTAGGTGTATCAAACTTTGAGCTAGTCCCATGAGGGATGAGTAGCACTAGTAGTGCCTTACGAATTGCCTTTCAAAGAATTTCTCATTATTCAAGAATTTTTTTTTTAATTCTAATAGAAACAAAGAGAAGGCATAGGTCATTGCATGGTGTCTTGACATTTGTATTCTACTGTTCCATGTTTACTGTATATTGTGATTGCATGGTGTCTTCACATTTGTATTCTATTGTTCCATGTTTACTATATATAGTGATTTGTTCATGTGGAGAGATGAGTATTTATAGTTGATGTGTCAAGAAATTGTGATATTAAATTTAGAGTATACATAGTGTGTTTCCATATGGTGTTTCAAACTCACAAAAGGCTACAGTTCAGAGATAATTAAATGAAAAGAAGATAAATATGTTCATAAATCTTGTATTATGACCTTGCCACATACGCTTTTGAGATGTTATGAAGTTACGACCAACGATGCCCATTTTTTCTTAGGACACTAGGTGTAGTAGATTCAATCATAAGACAACAGAGAAAAAAAATTAGAAGATGGAATGACAATTTGTGCGTTTGAAGGTATTTTGTGTTTAAAGATTTTATAATGGGCTTATAAATCTAAGGTTATGTTAGAATATAATTTATTACTCTTTAAAACCTATACTTGAAAACATCAATTTCTTATCCACTATCTTCTTATAAAAAACACAATAGAGGAGCAGAATCTTTACAATCGAATCACTAAATTGCAGAAAGAAATGGAGAGTAAAAAGTATGAGTACTTGAAATTTTTGATTTCAAACAATATTACTATTTGCGAGCTTTGATTACAGAGAATATTACTTTTGTTGTCTACCCACCCATGTGCTCCGGGTGTGCAGACTTATTGCCACCCTTGATTACAAAGAATATTACTCTTGATATCCACCCACCTATGTGCTCCGGAAGAGAATGTCAGGGAGAGTTAGAGCTTGAGTTCCTTGTGAGCAAACATGCACACACAACAGAGGGAGCGACACAAGAGAGATAGATAGCTGAAGTTTCTTCTACCTTCATCTCTTCTCTACAAGCCTAAACTAAAGTATTAAGACTACATACTATAAGGGAAATGACTCTTCTACTATAACTTGCAAAGGTCGGTCTCTATAGCGTGAACCTGACTACATGAGCTAACACTATAATTATGCCATAACCCTAGCACACAACCCCCTTAGCGGACAGGCTCAAACGGATTTTTGCAAGGATATCATTTATGCGATGACGAATGTTGTATAAACGACACATTTTAAAGCTGAAAAGACCTCGTCGCAAATGACTGTCGCATAAGCGGCGTGGAAATGTGCATCATATAAATGACGCTTATAAACTACAATGCATCATTTCAGCAATGTTAATAATTCAAATGTTTCTTAAGTGATGCTACATTGAAAAGTTAAAAAAAAAACCTAAAACGATGAATCCTGCAAAATCAGAGCCATCTATTGCAGCTATGCTCGATGCAGCCTCAATCATTCATGCCATAGCCCCTCCACGTCGGTCCACGCCCTTTCCCTAGCCCATCCATGTTGCCTTCCTACTACCAGGTTAGTGGGTGAGAGAGAGAGAGATAGAGGTGATGTGTGTGTGTGAGAGAGAGAGAGAGGGATGTGTGTGTGCATGTAGCAAGACACACACAGAGAGAGAGAGAGAGAGAGAGAGAGAGAGAGAGAGAGAGAGAGAGAGTGAGGTGTGTGTGTGAGTGAGTGAAAGAGCGATGTGTGTGTGTGTGTGTGTGTGTCAAAGAGAGAGAGAGAGAGAGAGAGAGAGAGAGAGAGAGAGAGAGAGAGAGAGAGAGAGAGGGAGAAAAGTGTGTGTGTGTGTGTGTGATTGAAGGATATAAAGTGGATATCAAAAGAGGATTATCATGGTGGATGAAGCATAATGATAAATAAACAAGAGGCTTGTACAACATGAAGTGATAGGGAGCTGTGGGGGCTAATGGCAGGATTCAATCATCAATTGTGCCCAATGGTTGGAATTAGGGTTGATTAATCTTTGATTAGTAAAAAATAGGGTGTTAATTAATAATCAGGGTTAATTAATCGTGGCAGGTACCTAATGGCCAGATTCAACCCCATCAATTGTGCCCAAATGTTGCAATTAGGATTAATTAATCTCATAATTAGGGTTGATTAATTGTCAAGAATCCTCCTCGGATTCTCAATTTCTAGTGAGGCCAGCTCACCCCATTGAACTTTTTTCACTCACTTGTTATCTAACACTAATTTACAGGCACTTGTACTACATCCATTTGCTAGCTAGTATTGCCATTAAGTGCTTGCTTCAAGCTAGAGAAGGCTACGCGTAACCTGCATATAAAATCTAGGTGTGCATCACACTTGTGGTGTAGCTCGACAAGTGGCTCTTGCTATTCATATTCTTTCCCGCCCGCAGTCTCTCTCCTCGTGGTGGGTGTTTTTGGAGGATTTTTGTGGAATGTTTTGCTGTTGTCCAGTTGCTCTCTGTCTTAGATTTTGAAGGGGACTGATTGCTCCTTGTGGTTTCTACTGCTTGACAAGTTTTATAGATTAGTGGTGGAGTGTTAAGGTCGTTTGTGCCACATAGGATTTCTTATGGACTTTTTCTATTGCTTTGGGCATGGATTCCCTCTTAGAGGAGACATATATCCTTGTTTCTATAGAGAAGATAAGGTTCCCTTCTAGTAGACAGGATTACACACTTGCTACACTCTAAAAGACAGGTCGGTGTCACTTGTACTTTTGAGGAAAGTACGGTAATTTGGACAAGGATTGCAAAAAAAAAGGTTAATCTAGGGCACGGACGTACACGTGACATTCCCTTCTGCTAAACTTAATACAGGATGGACTGTCTGTGATCCTTCCTCCTTGGATTGCTACTGACTCTGAACTATTATTGAATTCGACCTTCTGCTTTATTGACTTTGACTTTAACTGATATTTTTGTCTAGAAACCTTCACTCCTAATCTCCACTTCCAAGTCTTGTTGAAGAATTTAGCATCTGTTCACAACTATTTTCCCCATGCTTGCTTTACCTTAATGTTGCATGCGCGAAAGCCTTGCTGTATTGATCCACAACCATAAGACTAATTAAGAACATTGTACTGATCCACAACTGTTGTTCCCATGCCTACTTTTTGTGAATGTTGCATGCATGGAAGCCTTACTATAATAATCCACAACCCTAAGCCAGATTAAGAAAATCGATGCTAAATAAACATGATTAAGACTAAGGAGAGAGAAGAAGAGAGATATTGGGTGTCATCATTTTCTTTTACTCATATGGTAGAAAATGGTTTCTTTGATGCTTGTACATGTCTTAGGCCTATGGTTAGCCCCATAAGGTTGACCCTGGTCCCTTTCTACATGACTTAGATTTATGCTAATGATGAATGAGTGAATGAACACTTGATGGAATGCTAAATTTTAAATTATGTTTATATATAAGCTGAGGGATGATACAGGTTGACCTGCTTGTTGGACACCATAATTCCACTCCATACTACTGCAAGCAAATGGTCATGCCAAGAGCATCAACAAAGTACTCATTTCCATATTGACAAAAACATATTGAGGCTCAATGCAATTACTAGGAATTCAAGCTCACAGCAGCTTTATGGGCTTACTAAACCTCTTACAAAGTTGCAATTGGTTGAAAACTATTTCAGATGGTATACAAGGCTGAGGTAGCAATGCCTTGGGAGTTCATGATACCTAACTGAAGGGTAGCAATGCTGAGAAACTTAAGAGTAACATGGTGGCATACCAATTGTTCATTCTTGAACAACTTGAGGAAGAAGACAAATTGTTGTACAAAACATGGCAAAAAAGGATCGCCAAAAAAATTGGTTTGATAACAATCTGAAGGATAAGGAAATCAATGATGAGAGAGGCCTTATACTTATGTACAAAGTCCGCAATGAGAAAAAGAAACTCAAGTATACCAAAAAAGGACCATTTCGAGTCTGTGCAATAACACCTTAAGGTACCATGCATGTTGAAACCCTTGACATGGTTGAAACCATAGGTTTCCTTGATGGCATTCAAGTCAAGAAGTATTATGGTCCTCTTATCTAGGAAGCCTTGCGGGCTGCACATGATAAGAGGGCAGCCAAGAAAAAAGTAGAATTAACAAATTTTCAAGCTCAATGTGAAGCTAAAGAAAGGAAAATATGGAAGTTGAAAACGATGAGGAAGATCAACCAAATCTAAAGAGATCCCCTCTACCTCATCGTCTTCTCTTCAAAGGACTCTTGAATCTTTTCCATCAACACAGGTAACCCAAATATATCTTGAAATGGGTTCCCAAGATTCTTCAATCTATTCCACCTCAACCAATGAAGCGACGGAGGCCTCAACAATGAAATAATCGATGCAAAAAGTTGACACTATAGGCTACCCCAAAATGGATACCTAAATGCTATCACAGTGAGTGCTATATTTGGATCGCAAAACAAAAATGTATACCACTATGAGGATAACTGTTGCATTTGGATCGCAAAACAAAAATGTATACCACTCTAGCTTCACTATCTACCGCTTGCCAATTCTCAAGTCTCCTCAATGGTGTACAAAAGCTTCGTAGGCTCAAATTTAAACAAAGGGAAGATTGTTGTAGATGAACCTTCACCACCATCACCCAAACAAATATGGATCCCTAAGAGAAACCTATCACAAGAGGTAGGGTGATTGATGGGGAAGATTCTACTTCACAAGATGTTACAAAATCCTTGTTTATCTGAGACCAAACCCCATTGGTTTCACTAGAGCGAACCACTACACAAATATAAATTTTCTTATCATAGTGCTATGTCCATTGGTTTCCCTAGAGCGAACCAATACACAAACGTAAATTTTCTTATTGTCAAGTGCCATCTCCATTGCTCATTTGTAAGGAAGAACCCATAAGCTCTGTTTGATCTTATGAAAGCTCCTTAACACCCTTAAAGCTCAAGATCAATATGCCGCAATTAAGTAGCAATGGGTGCTCCTAAGCAACAAATATTGATGGAGCATAGTTGGAAAGGATGATACATAAAACCTATAATACCTTCTGCAAAGTCAAGGTATGATGACATAAAGCAAAAAGATGGAATTTGTGCTACAACATCACTTTTACCCCCACCTTTTTACTCCCAACAAATTTCATGCCCATATGAGGAGGGAGATTGTTGGGAAAAGCAAGCCCCATGACAATATAGCGTACACTAACATGTACAACAATATAGCACATATATACATGATAAAAATCTAAATGGTGATTTTTCTTTTAAAAAAACGATGATGAGAAAGAGAACTTACTAGAAAGAGAGAGTGAAAGTACGTCTTTGTTGAGCATAGACTTTTATGGACTTATACAAGTGACCCTATCTTAGACCCAGTTTGTTTGCACTAGTATTATCAAGAAGAGCTTCGTATTCCTCCTTTCCAAACCCACTCACGATATTTTTATGCACCCTTATGGAAGCAATGTTGTGGGGCCATCATTGCAGACCAATTTCATTTCCTTACATGATGTTTTAGTTGTGAGCATTGCATGTTATAGGGGCGGCCATGAGCATCCTACTTATGCTAGCACTGTACAACTTATTTTAGGTTCTATGGGAAAGGATTCCTATAGTCCATGGTAAGAGAGACCTCACAAAGACATGATGACATGAGTGTACTTTACCCATTGGGGGGTTCCTATCAACAAGTAAGGAATGCACATGAAGACCTCGTAGAGCAAGGGAGGAGGGCAAGAGCTTACATAATCTCACAATCATTCTATGAAATAATGTTACCAACTCCTTGTCCCTTTTGGAGCACGATGGGTGATTTCCTTGATAGCTTAGTTAGCAGTAGCTACTTAGCTCACTTGTGTGTAGTACCCATGCTATATCACAGTGAAGATGTAGTCAGACTATTGCATCGTATACCAAAGGAGGCATATATTTTAGAACTAAACTGTGAAAGGAGGATGATGAGCTTAATAACATTGAGCCTAACCCGGTGTGGTATGAGTTACGGCTATCTAATGATGAACTAATGACTACGAAGATTTTTTTTTGGGTTCAACAGGATGCAATGACAGGAAAGAATTAACATTGCAAGTTTAATTCGTGTGACAAGAACAACTTCCCAACCATACAACTAACTAGGTGCATTCTAAACCCATCTTGAAATATCACTATTGTTTTCAATCTTTTTATAAATTTTCAATTCAATGTTTTCTTGAGTGTGTTCTTGTGTTTCTTTTCGCTCGCGACTAGTTCAACTTTCTTCTAGTTATTACTTGTATGACCATCAAGGCTAAATCCTTCCTTTGGAATTAGTCCTAGTTCAATCTTCACTTAGATCAACCTTAGAGTATGCCAAGGGAGTATGCCAAGTACTCCAACTTCCTTAGTCTACCCTCCTTGGTTAGAGTAGAGTCATCTACATGATTTGGGAAAGTGAAAGTAGTTTTTTTAAAAAAAAACATCCAAGAAGATAACCATCGTCATGTGAGATGTTGGTAGGACCTTAGGCTTCTCATGATAGAACCTTGAGACCGTAGCCTTGATCTTCATGGAATGGGACCTTGTGGCTATAAATGTACCAATAAATAGCTTAAAAATCATCATTATCAATGTACTTTTTACCAGTTCTTAGATACTCTTGAAGGAGGTCTCTTGGCCATTGCTTATGTCTTTGGAGGGTGGTGCCCTACTCTTACTTTTTTATCGATTATGGTGTAATGGTAAATTTTGGCCAAGATAGTTGAGCTAGTAGAAGAGATAATAACATTATAGAGGAGAAACTTGAATATTGTGGAACAATTCAATACATCTTGGAGATTGGATTTAAAGCTTTCAAAGTGTTCATCTTTGATGTTAATTGGTTCAATGGTATATAGAGGTGCTCAAGCAACTATCAAGAAGCATCCAAGTAGATTTTCTCCAATTGACTCAACTAAATTATGGAAAGATTCAAGGGACACATACGCTCTATCTATGACATTGTGAATAGGTTTGTACTTGATTTTTGAAGAAGCTATAGATAAAAGGAAGGCATTGTATATATTTTCTTGTAGATATTTTACGGTTCTTCTTTTTAGGTTGTATTTCATCCGGACCAAAGAGATCCTAATTAGTGATATGTAATTCAAATCGCTCTTCGATCTAAACATATATTTCAAGATCAAGATGTTGAAGAAGAAATGTGTGATGGACAATCAATGGAAAATGCAATTAGCAATCAATATGACCACCATGAGGACCAAGAAATGAAGATCTACTACATCAAATGAAATCAATGAGCCTATGTGTCATTACCATGGTGATAATACCTCTACATATTCTTCAAGTAGTGGAATAGGACTTTGTATAAATATAGGAGACATTGAAATGATGGATTTAGAGATAGACCAATTCTCATGCATGGATTTATTACAAGATGGATTTGATGATGGTACTGATTAAATATATATATCATCAGAACATATGTACATATGTACATATATATATATATCATCAGAACATATGTACATATATATTCGCTTGTAATGATGTGACGATTTGGTTATTTTATTTCAAAAATCTTTTGATGTTTGTCAAGTTTTTGTGTCTTAATTTGGTTTAAGTTTTAATTTACACTCAAGTTTAACACTCTAATTCTTTTAGTGTTTTTGAGCAGTGGTTATACTAGTGTTTATATAACACCGCTTAGTTTTGCTTATACCGATAGTTTTCCAAAGCTACTAAGCGGCACTTATAATGGTGTAACTTAAAATGCCGCGAAAACGTCACAAATAAACACCACTATCGCTTGCTTCCTTTAAGTGGTATAAGCATCAAAATGACCGTCAATATAAGTATCAGTTATACTAATGACTACACTCAATATAAGTGTTGTTATATGTGTCAGGTATAAGCATAAAAAATTATCATCCATACAAGTGTCAATTACGACCAAAGATGATATGAACATCATTATATGTGTCGATATGTTCATATTTTGGCATCTATACTGATGGTTATTTTGACGACTATACTGATGTATATTTTAATGCATATACCCATGACGGTCCTGTACTGACGCTTTTATCGACGAGACGACAAGGCGCGAGGATAAAGGAAAGAAAATCTTGAATGCATTGGACTACTTGATGGGATCTCCTTCATTGATACCTGATGTGTGGGGTTTCACGATTTCGAGTAGGCCCATGGGAATAACAGCCGATCATGCATACCTGAGTTTCACACTAGTAGGTAGATCCCCGACCGAGAGATGGGCCAGCCACTCATCTACTTAGGTACCCGACATATCAGTTTACACATTAGAGAGTTGGGGTTTATCGGGATGCAGTATCTGATGGCTTGTTTGCTTTAGACCTACATAGCCCTCTGGAGAAGAGATCACGAGAGGATTGGCAGCAGGTGTTCTGCATGCATCCGCCTCATATGCATTTCCCTGCACTATGAACCCTTCCACCCACCCCCACAACACTGCCCCATAGAACAGTTGGTATGATGATGAGTGTCATGAGACACAAGCACAGCTACAGCGTGAGATTGCCATTGGGTCTCACACGCATGGACAGGCCAGGATGATCTTTCAACGCCTTGTGCGGAGGAAAAAACGAGCCTATCTGGCGAAGCTAGAGGAGGAGATCTACCAACTCTTCCTGGGGAAGGACAGCAAGAGGGCATGGAAGATGTTTCAGGAGAGACAGCCTGGTACTCCAATTACTGCACCTGAGGCATGGCATACTTATGTTAGAGAGCTATATGACATTAGGATTTTTTTGGACCCAAAAAGGGCCTCCTAAGGATTCCTAATTTTAAGGGATTAGAGCTTAAAAAGCTAGGCTTAAGGGAGACAAAGGCTACGATGACCCCTATTTTTTGCCTTGCCACATCAGCCTAGTTTCACTTTTTAAAGGGAATATTCTCATCCTCTCTCTTACTTTTTGACTTTTCTCATACTTTCTCTCTTACTTTTTGAATTTTTTATCTTCACTCTATAAATTGAATCTTTCTTGTCAGTTTGAAATCTCCTTTCTCATTAACTCCCACCATATCTCCCTTCCACATCAGCAAAACATTCTCGTATTTAGGTGGGCCCCAAAAAGTGAAAATTTCTTATTTTTTATTTTTTTACATTTTGAGGTGGAAAAAACACCACCCAACCAATATGTATGATGAAAATAATTTTTTCCCTCCAAAAAGCTTATAATTCAAGGGTCACGTCAGAAGCCTGTCAGAAGCCAGTACATCCATAACTAACTGTCAGGTCCCCACAACCCCATAAACATAACTAACTGTCAGATCCCGAAATTGTGGGGACCCCAAAAATTATTATTTTTTAATTTTTCTCATAAATGTAATTTTTTGATGAAAAACTCCATGTTAGAATATTTGTATATCAAAAAGATCATTTTCTACTTAGAAAAACGGATTTGTGTTAAACCTGCACAACAACAGCAAAGTTTTAACAGTCTCTCTCACTCACTCCCTCTCTCTCTCTCTCTCTCTCTCTCTTTGCTTTAGCTTCTTCCTCTGCTTAGCTATGGAGCCTTTGCAAGCTGTGTGTATAGCCCCTTGTGAAGCTAGAAAACGGAAGGTTGATTTACACATTCGTATTCCTGAAGAGTATGGTAGCTCTAAAAAAACTCATCCTACTGATGCACAATCTGTCCAAGCTCGTAGGATAGCTAAGGAGAAAAATGTAGATCTTTGGGTTGATGATGGGCATCTATATCCAGTTGACCCTCCATTAAAAGCAAACCCTCCTTTTCACAATTTATCATCTTTTATGCAATTTGTTGGTGAAGGAGAGCTTGGCTTGTTAGGATACTGCAGAAGATTGACTATCAAGTGGAGCTTGGCAAACCCATATTCTCCAATCTCAATTGCAAGCATCACAATTCAGCCTTTTACAATGTCAAGGACTTAAAAACATCATCAGATAAAATGAAAGAGATCCTCCGAGAGAACGTGGAGAAGGATGCAAAGATTCAAAGGCTAGAGGAACTTATCAAAACGACTCAAAGCAACGCCAAATGGTGCTCGTGAATGCAAAAAGACATTGGCTAGTATAGAATCTCTTGCGTTTAAAGGTGGAGCACGGAAGAAAAGGATTTGTACAACAAAGTAAGTAACATAAACTTTCATTATGCACTCAGTGATTTAAACAAAATAGTCATGATTTGTGTTCTACCAGGAATTTTTTGCAAGAGGTGTGTGGTTCTAATGATGAAGAGGGATGGAAGGATTTGGTCAAAGCCATTCTGAATACCAAGGATATTCTCTCAATTATTACTGACCCTCATCATCCTAAAATATGCCAAGCTGTTGCCAGCACTGTAGTGAGCGAGATAACCACCTCCATCAATTCTTCATTAATTCAACATGCTTGTGATGCGGCTGGAATCAGTAGCATGAAAGGGTACCAAAAGCAATCCGTCAGGTTGTAAAAGATGCATTTCTAAGACAAGAAATCATTGGCACTTTATTTCCTACACTCAAGGTGATTCACAATGTCAAGCATATCAATAATGATGATGTGCAGCGAGCTATAGGACAGTTTTATCACATTGAGGATACACTAACATTAGACACAGGGTCGAGCAGAAAGCCCAACCCTCCTCCCAATGGGATCACCAGAGTCCCACAATGCAGCCACCCTAGAGATCAAGACAGAGTGGCCAATGATGAGCAGTTCGACTGGGTTGGTGAAAACATTTCTACATTGCGCAGCACCATAGGTGGCAAGACCCTACTACCAGGACAGGGTCCCCTACCTACTCGGGAGGAACTTGATATACATGTACCACAGTAGCAGGAGGAGGACGATTCAGACTATGAGAGAGACCAAGAGGAGGTTCGTGCAAGTGCGCACAAGCATAGAAAGGTCAAGCTCTTCAAGCCAAGGAAGTCCCAACCTCGCCAACGCACTAATACAACACAGAGAGCTCCAAGGAGAAGAATGTGCCAAGGGCATAGGGCTCTACAAGAAATCAAGTTTTATCAGAGGAACACTGAGTTGCTCATAAGAAGAGCCCCTTTTGCTTGCACAGTGAAGAAGATTCTCCAACGATATAGAACAGAGTTCCGTGTGTGCAGGGGATTGCCCTTGAAGCATTGCAAGAAGCCTCTGAGGCTTACCTTGTTGGGCTTCTTGAAGATACCAACCTCCTTGCAATACATGCAAAGAATATTACCATATCTGCACATGCAACTAGCTTGGCGCATTCGCGAGGCGAGCGAGACATGATCTAAAGATCTTAGATGTCAACCTTTTTTTTGAAGCAACTCTTTTGTTTCAAACCCCCCTTTGTACAAGCCTATCTGGCTTTCATTTGTAACTTTTTGATAATTGAAATTTTAAGTTTCTCTTACAATGTCTCGGTGTCATCATGTTTATTTAACATGGAGTGTCTATCATGTGCCAGTTTGTCACCCAAGGCATCAGAAATACTCTTGGAGGGCTGAGAAAGCTGTGCCAAAACAGTGCGAATTTGGCCTCTGCAATGGTGATATAGGCTCAAAATTTGCACAGTTCTAGCACTTCACCCCTAGCCACTCAGGATCATTTCTAATGCATTTATAATGAAGTTGAGCATACTAATTGTGAGAAACATTAGTTTATAAGATAAAAACACCTTTAAGCATGGGTAAAAATATAGTGTTTATCATCCAATGCATCAGAATTGCTCCTGGAGGACTGGGGAAGCTATGCCAGAACAGTGCGAATTTAGGCTCTGCAACAATGATGGTGCAGGTTAAAAATTCGCACTGTTCTGGCACTGCTCCCCCAGCCACTCAGGATCATTTCTGATGCTATGAATTTAGGCTCTACAAGGCGGTGCAGGCTCAAAATTTGCATTGTTCTGGCACTGCTTCCCCAGCCACTCAGGATCATTTTTGATGCATTTATAATGAAGTTGAGCACACTAATTGTGAGAAATAGCAGTTTATAAGATAAAAACATCTTAAATCATGTGTAAAAATATAGTATTTATAATCTAATGCATCAGAATTGCTCCTTGAGGGACTGGGGAAGCTATGCCAGAACAGTGCGAATTTAGGCTCTGCAAAGTAATGGCGGTGCAGAGGCTAAAAATTTGCACTGTTCTGGCACTGCTCCCCCAGCCACTCAGGATCATTTTTGATGCATTTATAATGAAGTTGAGCACATTAATTGTGAGAAATATTAGTTTATAAGATAAAAACACCTTTAAACATTTGTAAAAATATAGTGTTTATCATCCAATGCATCAGAATTGCTCCTAAAGGACTGAGGAAGATGTGCCAGAACAGTGCGAATTTAGGCTCTGCATCGGCAGTGCAGGCTCAAAATTTGCACTGTTCTGGCACTACTCCCCCAGCCACTTAGGATCATTTCTGATGCATTTATTATGAAGTTGAGTACATTAATTGTGAGAAATAATAGTTTATAAGATAAAAACAGCTTTAATCATGTGTAAAATTATATTGTTTGTCATCCAATGCATCAGAATTGCTCCTGGAGGACTGGGGAAGCTATGCCAGAACAGTGCGAATTAAGGCTCTTCAGCGACGGTGCAGGCTCAAAATTTGCACTATTGTGGCACTACTCCCCCAGCCACTCAGGATCATTTTTGATGCATTTATAATAAAGATGAGTACAGTAATGTGAGAAATAATAGTTTATAAGATAAAAATAGCTTTAATCATGTGTAAAATTACATTGTTTGTCATCTAATGCATCAGAATTGCTCGTTAGAGGACTGAGGAAGCTATGCCAGAACAGTGTGAATTTAGGCTATGCAACGGCATTGCAGGCTCAAAATTCACAAAATTCACACTGTTCTGGCACTGCTTCTTCCCCATCGACTCGGGATCATTTCTGATGCATAATAAAGCTGAGTAAATTAATTATAAAAACAGTAATTTACAAAATAAAAATACCTTTAATCATGTATAAAAATACATTATTTGTCATGCAATGCATCAGAATTGCTCCTGGAGGGCTCGGGAAGCTATGCGAGAACAATGCGAATTTGGGCTCTATAGCAGCCGTGCAGGCTCAAAATTTACACTGTTCTGGCACTGCTCCCCTAGCCACTTAGAATCATTTTTGATGTATTTATAATCAAGTTGAGTACATTGATTATAAGAAACAGTAATTTACAGGATAAAAATACCTTTACTCATGTGTAAAAAACATTATTTATCATCCAATGCATCAGAATTACTCCTAAAGAGCTAGGGAAGCTGTTCTGGTGCTACTCCCCCAAGCTCCCAGGGTCATTTATGATGTATTCACAAAAACATTGATGGTACAAACTAAAAAAAACAATGATATACTTGATGAAAATAAGTTTGCAAAAATTGTATTGTATTAAGAAATGATACATCATCATTACAAAAGCTTTCTTACAATATTGAGCTTACTTCTCTTGTTATTGGGCAGAGTGTGCTCAAGGAGTAATTGGGCTATTTCTTGAGGATCCTCTATGCCTATGCTTTTGGCTATACCTATACGAGCAAGAAGCTTACCCCTAAATCCAGAATCAAAAACATTGAAGGCAAGGGATTTTTTAATTAGAACTATACATTTGGTGCTCTGTGCCATAGAGGCTACACAGAGCACCTTAGAGAGGGATTTCAAAAAGAAGAGAGTGAAGGCAGATTGAGGGGTGTAGTCCCTATGGATTTTGGTGATGCCATCCACAAGAAGTCGACCAAGATAATGCGCCAACGCAGCATCATGTCCATGGACCTTGGCTTGGTCTCTGCTGTCGCCGGCTCTCCCAGCAAATGCATCAATTTCAACCACCCTCTGCAATCAAAGGAAAAATCAAAGTATATTCCTATACATGATTACAAATATTTCTAGGTTGTAAAAGGACGATTATTACCTCCTACTCAATGTCTTCTTCTGCCAAAGTGCTGGTGGGGGGCGGAGAGGTCAATCGAGGACTTAGCCTCATCCTTTTTTGGTGCAATGGTCTCCAGTAGCAAGGGTATCCTTTTTAGCCTCTAGCTTGTCTTGTAAGGTTGTGAATTCCTCCTCTGGAACTAGGGCTTGCTCCACGGTCTCAACCACAGTTTCCTTGACCAAAGCAACTATCTCTACGATAGATTCTCCAAGGGGTAATATAGCACTATCTAGGTGAGGACCGAGGTTGGGACGTATCAAGGTCCACCTCACATCGCATGCATATAATGCCCAGGCACTCATCCATTCTCAAGCCAGCTGTCTTTTCAAGGTCATGAAGAAATAAGTATTCTTCACCTTCCATCACAATATGGTGCTCAAGAGATTGATCTCAAGCTCTGGCAGCATGCTCTGGTAGCACCTTGTTCTCTTGGTGTGGGGAAGATGGCCCCGCATCTTCTACTACAGTGGGCTATTCAGCTACAGATTGTGCACCCTCTGGAAAGTGCTCTGATGCAAGCTGCTCTTCTACACCAGCACTCGTTCCTACTGCCTTCACTTCCTTGTCATCCCTCAAATACCCTGCCAACTGCAATGAAGGCATCCCTACCTCCTCATCCGAATCCTCATTGCTGATGATGAATGCAAAAGTGGCGAGCCATGAGAGGAACCTAGTTCCTAAATTGCCCTTCCCCAAACTCTTCACGTCCTGCTTATTGAAGGTATAGTAAGCTCGTGTGGGGATGCAGATGTCGATGAAGCGTTCAAGGCGCTGGATGTAGGGGCGGGCATATTGTTGAATGTACTTAAGCAGCTCAATAGGCACCCATCGATCATTGGGGCAATGGGGAAAGGAGATGGAGTGGGGAGCCAAGTATTGCTCCATGTATGCAATGGGGAAAGGGGATGGAGTGGAGAGCCAAGTATTGCTCCATGTATGCAATCTGCATCTCATAATGTTGAGACGCAAGGGCGAGCGACTTTTCAAAGTCGATTTCACGAGAGAACGTGACAAAGAGCTCGCTCTTGCTCACCCACGGGGTGGTGGAGAGGAACTCACAGAAGTTGTCAAAGTGGGTAGCCATGTGAATGCAAAGAGAGTGTGAGCTCGTGCTTGGTTTCTATCGCGTGAAAATGAGAAAGAAGGCACCTTTGGCTATTTATAGTTAAAATTTAAAGTTTGGTCTTTTCACACTAGACCGCTAGACAAAAAAATTACAGTTTGTAAAAATATTAAGATTTCAATTAAATAAAGATTGGTTAAAAAAGAGCCTGCTACAAAATTACAAGCATGTCATCTAATCTAAAATTGTTATAATGTCTTCATTTTTTGCCCCTCTTGTGACATTTACTTCATGTTGATCTCCATCTCCTTATTGACTTGAAAGCTTGTCATTGCCTTCACCTCGATCCTGAAACTCTTGCCCCTCATGTGCATCAGAACAGAGGCTATTTTCCCATGTACTCAGTTCATCTTCAAGCTCTTCCACATGCCTACTATGTGTTGGTAGGGCTATGCACCTTACTGTGCTAAAAATTCAAGGTCCCCCACCATTTGCCATGGTTCTGAGACCATGGTCGTCCTCTCCTTACGCTTTCCAATCTGTAAAAATATAGAAAGTGGCACAATAACCAGAAAGTGTAAGGGTTAACTCTAGACATGTAGTGGAATCAGATATACCTTTCTTCTCATCAACTTGAAACTTGACTCTTCCACATTGTCAAAGCCCATGATGCTAAAGTGTTGACGCAGGTCTGCTAGGCTCCAATGCTTGCTTGCTCTGCCACTCACTCAATCCATCCATTTTGCATCATCACAGCTACCTCAATAGGCATAATTTCTTCTTTTGAGGCTTGAAGTGGGATCCCTATCCGGTGCTTTTGCATCCATCTTTGGTAGTACAAACGCATGTACAAAATAGAGCGTGCCTTCAAGAACCTGAAAGACACTGTAGAATCTACTACTTTGCACTTGTACACATCACCTTGATGTGACCCCTCGTTAACCTCCCAACCCTCTCCTAGTAATCTTTGAATGAGGTCAGACCGTACCTCCTTACAAATATACATTATTTTTGTTTGGTGCATTGGCATGGAATTGAACATGTGCACAAAAACATGTAAAGGACAAAACCAATTTATCCCTACTGACCTAGATGCCTTTGAAAACTTGTGTGATGTCTTGATATCACTTACCATCTTAAACTTTAAGCATAAGATGGTCCAAGCATCAGGTTTGGGCCATTCGGGATTGTTAAGAGGGGGGTTGGGGATCTCTTCTAGCTTGCCAAATAAACCTGGTTTTTTATCTACAAAATATGAGTGAGAAAAGAAAAAGATATTGTTCTGTACAAGATCACTTGGGCTGTGAGATACAAACATTGCCTCTCCAATGAATGCATAGCATAGAAAACTCCAGTGAGGCTTTGTAGCGGCAGTTCCTCAACATAATTAGAGGGGAAAATATCTGCAGAAAGACATAAGAAAATTGAGAATCATAAGAAAATTTGAAACAAAAAATCCAATATTAATATGTTGTTAAAGCTGTGTTTATGTTACACTGACAATTTGAAGAAAACCTTGGTCGTTGGCCTTGAATGTACAGGTCTCCAAGGTTATACACATGTTGCACTATGGCAACCAGTCCTTCCTTCTTAGTATGCTTGAAGCCTTGTAGCCGCCCCTTCCAATGATGTAGCATATTCCCCAGTTGACGCACTCGATGTGGTTCCTTAGAGCTTGGCTGCATGTAGAACCAAGCCCCAACCCTGAATCTTGTTGGAGCCCAAACTCCATTCTCATCTCTTGTGTTATGCAACACAAGCTCTTCCACCTTCTCCCTAGGTCTTCTCACATTACTGGAAGAGGCCATGGTGGTAAGAAAAGAGAAGAAGGGAAAAGAAAAGCTTGTTTTACAACAGAAGAGTGGAGAGGAGAGAAAGTTCAGGGTTTTCACTGCAGCAATGGAAAGCTTAAAAGAGGGTTAGAGTTTGAGAATAGGCTTAACTGTACATTGATGCGGTCTCTAATTATGTAGATAGATTGGGAGGCCCAGGGGCATGCCTGGCAGGGGTGTTGATACCCATCTTGTTATATGCTGATGATATTGTTCTAATCTCAGACTCTCCGGAGGGATTACAGAGACACCTAGATGCATTACAAGCTTTCTGTGTGGATAGAGATCTAACAGTGAACCTTGGTAAAACCAAGGTTATGGTGTTTAACACCACACATGCATGGGTGACGAGATCAGAGCATCAATTTACTTTCCGAGGGGAGCCGGTAGAGTACGTCAGGTCATATGTCTGCTTGGGAGTTACTTTCACAGCACCGCGTTTCTCCCTGAAGGAGGCAGCAGCGGCGGGTAGACTAGCTCGAGGGCATGCAGCCTTGGGGGCACTTGAAAGGCAGTGTGCACACGTACAGTTTTAGGAGCCAAGTACGAAATTATGGCTATTTGATATGCTTGTCACACCGACCCTCCTGTACGGAGCTCCAATTTGGGGACCTAGTATACATCACAGATCTCCAAGAGGGAAAAATGAGGGATGGAGGCAAATGGAGAGACCACTGATTATGATGATTTCCCGCATGATTCGGAGCAAATCATCACTACCACATGAGATTGTTCGGGCTGAGCTGCCAGTAGTAACCGAGGCCCTATTCCAAGCAGTTATCTTTTTATAACGGCTATGGGAGCTCCCTCAGCAGAGGTACTCCCGATTGGCATTGACCTCATCCATACAGTTGACAGAGGATGGAGATACTCATTGTTGGTATGCTCATATGAGATCATGGTTTGACCTACATGGTTTGCAGATAGAGGCACTACCACCCTTTCAGTACAGTCTGGATTGCCAATTTTTGGATCTCACCCGCTCAGAGCAAAACCGCATGATTAGGATGGATATCATCAGAGTGGACATAGAGAGGACATGGACCAGCCCCCTTGAGCCCTTGGGCATGAAAATGGCTCATTACAAGAGCCATTTTCTACACCTCTCACCGGATGATTTTATCACCCGCTCGGCGTACATGGATGTACACCTATCACATGGGATACGTTGTGCCATTGGACAGATCCAGACTTCATCACACCAGCTGTGGATTGAGACAGGGCGATGTGTGCATCAGATCGTGGATGACCGCATTTGTCAACTATGCTACCAAGAGGTAGAGATAGAGGAACACTACATTTGCCGATCCTCTTCCCCATTTATGAGATGGAATGAGAAGGGACTTTTCCTTGAAGTTTGGTGTTACACTTTTCTTTGAAGTTTTGTGTTACACTTTTCTTTGAAGTTTGGCCCGTGGGTCTGCCCAACTTTAAAGTGCGCGGGCCCTGGGTATTAACATCCAGGTGCTGCTGCTGCATGTTAGGCTAGTCCTGAGAAAAGCAATACATTATAGTATTATTTTATCAACCTAGATATTTTATTATGGCTTTGACACAACCATCACAGCCTAATCTCAGCCTGCTTTCCCTTCGCAGTTTCCTTCTGACTTAAGCAAAGGAGTTACAGGTTACCAAACCGTGTTGAGCATGTTCCATGTGGTTTTGAAACTTTAAAGCTTTGTAAATGTATACTGGCATGCTGTACATTCACGCAATTGCTACTATATTAGGGGGGCGAGACAAGCCTAGATCACTGCAGTCTTCTCCTGTGCCAGAGAAAGTTGCTTGCCAATCAATCAATATAGAGAGTGAATATAACTATAGTCTAGTTGTGAGAGAAAAGCAATACATTATTCTACAGTCTCCTTAACCTAGCGATTTTATTATGGCATCGTCACAACCGTTACTTAGGTCTGCTACGTACACAAAATGATTTTTGGCTGCTTTTCTTGAGTTTTGTTTAATTAAATAACTAGATTAGGTACGTTATCCGTTTGATTTTAACGACCTTTTTCTCTCTTTTTTTTGGTTGTTAATGATGCAGCCGTTCTGAGACGTCTACTACTATTACTACTACTGTTAACAGCACTCTCCACGTGAGCGCATTAGATGCATCAGCGAACGTTAATTCGCTCTTCTTAGGAGCGGTGTTTCTTGGGCTGAATCTCGACAGTGCAGCAACCCTAGTTGAGACAGGGGACCCTTGTGCTGCGCCAGCTAGTCTGGCCAGAGGCCTTGTAATGTTTGAGGTGCTGTCCTTTGCATTCTTCTTGCTGTCTAGCCTCATCGCACAAGGGCTCAACCTGCAACCTCGTATGCGCCGATCAACGATAACACCATGCACTTTGGGATGCTGGCCAGCGCTTTGAGCACCCTCGTGGGCACCGTCTTCCTCACTCTCTCTATTGTGGCTGTCATTGAAATAAGGCTTGGTTTGCTCACCTGCACAACTAGCCACTAGTCCCATGCGGCCATAATTCCCCTTCTCATCTCTGTCTCCACTTAAAAAAGAGTATAATCATAAAGTTAAAGGGTTATAAGCCCACTATAAACTTTTGTAAGTTAAAAGGTCATCAAACTTACAATGTACTTATCTCATGAGCTAACACTTGTTAACCCAATTCTAAAGTTAACAAAATCTATCACGATTATCTTACATCAAGTAGTCATGTTAAATACACCAAAGGGTCATACATTCAAGATATGAAGCAATAGTGTCCAAAGCTATAACTTGAACGGGCGCCCGTAATGGTATGATGGAGTATTTATGGAGATTCCCGCTTCAAGTGCATGTGGTAGCAAGCAAGGATGAAGTCCTAGGTGATGTACTTCATGGATATGTTATGAGAGTAGTCATTGTAATTGCATTAAGCCTCTTATGAGTGTAAAGTGCCCAGCCAGCCATAGTTTAAGTGAGTGTGAACACTTATGGCCATATATATAAGTGTCCAGCCAGCCATAGTTTAAGTGAGTGTGAATACTTATGGCCATGTATATAAGTGTGAACACTTATGGCCATGTATATAAGTGAATATCTCTCATAATACATCGTACTCTCCCATTATGCAATTGAGTCTTGCTCTTGCTAATCCTCTTTCTAATCTCTCTCCCTAATGCATGCTAGTGAGTGTGTGTGAGTGAAGTGAGGTGAGAGGAGGGACGAGTACCCGTAGTGCAACGCAGCGGTGTGACAACGCTTGTGGGAGGCACGGTTGAATTACTTCTCAAGGTGTTGTAGAGCTTGGAGACCTCAAGCATTATATGCTTGGCCATTGGAAAGATACGACAGTTGCGGTTCACCAGGTAATCTCTTTTTGGATATGTTTCAAGAAGGGTTAGAGTAAGCCATAACAACACTATAATTATGCCATAACCCTAGCACACAACCCCCCTTAGCAATGGACTCAAAATGATGGATTTTTCAAAGGATGTCGTTTATGCAATGACGAATGTCGTATAAACGACACATTTTAAAGCTGAAAAGACCTCCTTGCAAACGCTTATCACATAAGCAACCTGGAAATGTGCATCGTATAAACGACATCTGAAACGACGGTTGCAAACTACAATGCGTCACTTAAGCGACATTAATAATGCAAACATTGCTTAAGCGATGCCACATTGGAAAGTTCAAAAAATAACCCCAAAAAGATGGCTCGTGTGAAATCGAACCCATCTATAATTGTAGCTACCCTCAACGCAACCTCGATCACTCACATCATAGCCCCTCCACGCCGGTCCGTTCCCTTTCCCCAGCCCGTCCATGCCGCCTTCCTACCAGGTCAGTGGGTGAGAGAGAGAGAGAGAGAGAGAGAGGTGATGTGTGTGTGTGAGAGAGAAAGGGATGTGTGTGTGTGTGCCTGTAAGAGAGAGAGAGAGGTGATGTGTGTGTGTGTGCCTGCAAGAGAGAGAGAGAGAGACAGAGAAAGAGAGAGAGAGGTGGGTGAGAGAGCGATGTGTGTGTGTGTGTGTGAGAGAGAGAGAGAGAGAGAGAGAGAGAGAGAGGTGTGATTGAAGGATTTAAACTGTATATAAAAAGAGGATTATAATGGTGGATTAAGCATAATGATAAATAAACAAGGGGCTTATACAATATAAAGTGATAGGGAGTTGTGGGGGCTATGGCAAGATTCAATCATCAATTGTGTCCAATGGTTGGAATTAGGGTTGATTAATCTCTGATTAGTAAAAATTAGGGTTTCCATTAATATCATAATTAGGGTTGATTAATTGTGGTAGGTCCCTGATGGCAAGATTCAACCAACAATTATGCCCAAAGGTTAGAATTAGGATTGATTAATCTTTGATTAGTTAAAATTAGGGTTGATTAATCTCATAATTAGGATTGATTAATTATCAAGAATCATCCTCCGATTCTCAATTTCTAGTGAGGCCAGCTAGCCCCACTAAACTATTTTCACTCACTTGTTATCCAACACTCATCCTTCATAGGCACTTGTACTACATCCATTTATTGGCTAGTATTGCCATTAGGTGCTTGCTTCAAGCCATACAAGGCTATGCATAACCTGCATATAAAATCTGGGTGTGCGTCACTCTTGTGGTGTAGCTCGACAAGTGATTCTTGCTATTCATATTCTTTCCCGACTTCCCTCCCCTTGCGGCGGTGGGTGTTTTTGGGAGGATTTTTGTGGACTGTTTTGCTGTTGTCCAACTGCTCTTTATCTCAGATTTTTGAGGAAACTGATTGCTCCTTGTGGTTTTCACTACTCGTGGAGATTGGTGGTGGAGTGTTAAGGTTGTTTGTGGCAGCACAAAGGCTTTCGTGTGGAGATTTGCTATTGCTTTGGGCATGGATTCCCTCTTAGAGTAGACATCTATCCTTGTTTCTACGGAGAAGGTAAGGTTCCCTCCTAGTGGACAGGATCACGCACTTGCTACAGTATAAAAGAGGTCGGTGGTGTCACTTCTACTTTTGAGGAAAGTAGGGTCATTTGGCCAGGGATTGCAAAAACAAAGGTTAAGCCATGCATGCCACGGGCATGCACGTGACATTACCTTCTGCTAAACTTGATGACGGGATGGACAGTCTGTCATCCTTCCTCCCTGGACACTGCTATTAACTCTGAACTGTTTTTGACTTTGACCTTCTACTTTACTGACTTTGACTTTAATTGATATTTTTGTCTAGAAACCTTCACTCCTAATCTCTCCTTCCAAGTCTTGTTGAAGAATTTAGCATTTGTTCACAACTATTTTCCCCATACATGCTTTACCTTAATGGTGCATGCACGAAATCCTTGCTGTACTGATCCACAACCATAAGCCTAATTAAGAACATTATACTGATCCACATATCTGCATGCCTGCTTTCTGTGAATGTTGCATGCATGGAAGCCTAACTATAATAATCCATAACCCTAAGCCTGATTAAGAACATTGATGCTAAATAAACATGATTAAGATTGAGGAGAGAGAAGAAGAGAGATATTGTGTGTCATGGTTTTCTTTTACTCATATGGTAGAAAAAGGTTTCTTTGATGCTTGTACATGTGTCACGACTATGGTTAGCCCCATAGGGTTGACCCTCGCCCCTTTCTACATGACTTAGATTTATGCTAATGATGAATGAGTGAATGAGTGAATGAACACTTGATTCAATGCTAAATTTTGAATTATGCTTATATATATGCTAAGGGATAGTATAGGTCGGATAGTAGATAGCTCTGTGCCTACTTGCTGGACATGAAATACTCCCATAAAATCCCTATAAATGCTACACTTCATGGTACATGCTATCCCATTAATTGGCCACTACCTAGGCTTAGCTGTGTGCTGCATGGGACCCCCCCTTGATGGCTGCTGTGACTAAAGGTTAGTTTCCTCTACTAGGGTCCTAGAACCTTCATGATGATGATGGTGCTGAGAATGATGATGATGTTGAAGCTAATACTGATGCTAATGATGATGTTTTTGATGATTCTAAACTGTTGCCTAATTTAGGGATTAAGAATGTTCATGCCAAAGATTATGCATGGCACAGACGTGCACGTAACACTTAACCTTGACACAACGGTTGGTCACCTGTCGGATATGATCATGCCTATTGCTAGGGCTTTGGAAATGATCTAAGACCTTAATGAGGTTTTGGGTATGCATACCTACCCTCAAGGAATGCTTCCTCTCACTTCACAGGAATGCTTCTTCTCGCTTCACCTGCCCTGCTGGAACTATGCACCTTCTATAAGATGTAGTGAAATTATGCATACATGTAGAATCCTTTCACACAAAGTCTCATACAACCTTCTGTATCCTGAGTTTTGTGAGTCTTTAGAAATCCACTTTATCACTTAACACTTTAAGAGATGAGAGAGAGAGAGAGAGAGAGAGAGAGAGAGAGAGAGATACATAGAGATATGTACACTACAAATGCAGACCATGAATTAATGCAAACCCTAAGACTTCTACTGACTTCTACATGCATGAATGATTCTCTTCAAGTGGGTTAAGGGACTTGACTAGCTGATTGAAACTCTAAGGCTAAGGAGAGACCTACGTAGCTCGTGCCTGATATATTCCGAAATGCAGCTTACAATGGGGCCACGACATATGACAAAATCATATCCTAAAGGGTCCTACTACTATACAATATGGTACTAATGATGATAGACTGATATTTTTGTTTGACCACCTACACTCTTGATCTTCACTTCCAAGTCTTGTTGAAGAACTTAGCATCTGTTCTAGTGTTCTCACAATGCTTACTTTCCCTTACCGTTAACATAGTGGTGGGTCACCTGCTGGAACTGATCGTGCCTATTGCTAGGCCTTTGGAATTGATCTGAGAGCTTAATGATGTACTGGTCATTCGTATATACCCTAAGGCAATGCTTCCTTTGAGTTTGCCTATCTTTGTAGACCACTCCATCTGTGACATGTACAAGACATGTGCAGGGAAAATCCCAGAAGAGACAACAAGATAATAACAGATCAGAACCAAATGTTTGAGCATTTGTGCTAAGATGGGTAGAGAATGACTCGTGGAAGACCATTGGATGTTGTCGGCCGCACATGAAAGATCTGAAGACCTATCAGCCTGCAGCATTAATCATGGGTTTTGTCTAGGACCTGGCCAACCAGTCGGCCAGCCCATCACCTTATTCAAAGCCTATAAAGGTAACCAAGCTCATTGTTTTGAGGCATTACTAGACTAGGCTTTGAGAATAGGTATTGTATTACCTTTTTAGGCATACCTAGGGCTCCCAAGTCTTGTACCTATGAATATATTGAACACTTAGCTATCTCTCTCTCTATCTTTTGCTTGCATTTTGAATTAGCATGTTTGAGGATGTGTTTAGGGCTGAAATAAGACTCCTAGAGCTTCCGCACATGCAACAATCTACTACCCATTTTTGGAACTATGCACCTTCCTTGGGATAATGCTTAGTGGGTTGAGCCTGAATGCTCTAATACTAATGTTGCATGTATGCGCGGAAGCCTTACTATACTGATTCACAATCCTAAGCCTGATTAAAAATATCTAAAGGTAGCCGACAGAGGTCCTATGCCCTCAGGTGTATGATGAAGATGATGGTGTTGTTGTTGTTGATGCTGTGTCATGTATAAGACATGTGCAGGGCTAATCCCAGGCTAATCTTGAAGAGATAACATGACAAAGATAGACCAAAACTTGAGTTTTGGAGCACATGTTAGTGTTTTGGAGCACATGTTACTGTTTTGGCAAGGGATTTGACTCGTGGTGGGACAAGGATGTTGTTATCCAACACACAAATAAAGAACAAGACCTATCTTGGCTGGCTACAATATCTGATGGATTTTGTCTAGGAGATAGCCGACCAGTGGTAGTCGACTAATTCACTTGGTTATATCAAGGCCTTAGTAGTGCTAGTTTCCCGTTGTTTTGACCGTTTAGTCCAACCACTGGGTCATAGATTTAGGGATAGACTAGGTTACACACCCTTCTCATGAAGGCAACTTATGGCTGTAAAGATTTTAAACCTTTTTGTACTATATGTATATATTGAATACTCAGCTATCTCTCTCTCTTCCACATGTAACATTGGTATTACTATTTCAGTATGGTTTTGAGATATTGTCATTGCCCATGTCCCACCAACACTTACTTCATCGCTCATCGATGAAACCATCACCTGTTTCTTGATCTTGTGGTGGTGTGGGGACCAGGTAACATTGTTTCAGCATCAGGCTCAGTAAGGCTAAACACGAATTCAATCCAAGATAAAGGTGAAAAAGTCCAAGGTACATTAGAGTGCACAGGTACAAGGCCCAAAGAAAGGAACCCAACACATGGAAGAATTCCCAGGAGGTTAGTTGGTGTTGTTCCTTAGACCCCCAGAAAAGGGCAGTCCTGTGAGTCGCATGCCACTTGGGGCACACCAAGAAAGGCTTTCAGGCAAAAATTCTAGGGGAGGTTGATCCTCCAAGGGGTGGAGTGAGAGTGAAAAAATCAATACTCAAGAAAGAAGACCAAAGACACTGTTGAGGGAGATAGGGTAGGGATTGGATGGAATAGATGCATAAATCTTCATCAAAGCTAGAGTGGATTTGGAGACTGGGCCAATTGTTTAGTGAAAAGGCTACCAACGAGGGAATGATGACAGGGAGACTCTAGGAATAGATAATGGGATGATGCCAAGTCATCCAAGAACAAATATTGGAATCCCATCATCAAGTTTAGCAAAGGAGGATGTCATGTGTAGGACTAATGCCAAGCTAATCCTGAAGAGGCAACATGATAAAGATAGACCAGAACCTGCGTTTTGGAGCATAGGGTGTTGTTTTGGCAAGGGACTTGATTGGTGGTGGACAAGGATTCTCTCGGGCGGCTAGCACAAAATGAGGAATAAGACCTATTAGCATAGTATCTGATGGATCTAGGAGCTCGCCGACCATATCAAGGCCTATAAATAGCATTAGTTTCTCATTATTTTGACAATTCAATCTAGATAGGATTGGGTCATAGATTTAAGCATAGAGTAGGTTACACACCTTTTCATGAAGGTAACCTATGGATGTAAAGATTATACACCTTTTTTTACTATATGAATACAGTGAATACTCAACTATCTCTCTCTCTCTCTCTTGTCTATCGTCTACTTGTGCTTTGCATCAGCATGTTCCCAGAAGTTGTTTAGGGCTGAAAGTAGACACCGAGAGCTTTCGCATGTAACATGCTGATGATGATTCGCATGTTGTAAATAATACTCCTACACTAATGACTAACTTAACTCATGATTAATCAGGGATTAAGACTATTCAGGAAGATGATTAGCCATGGCACGAGTGTGCACGTAACATGAAAGAAGACTCCCGGATCTTTCCCATGTGACATTGGTGTCAAAGCATCAGGCTCAGCAAGGATAAACACTTATTTAGTCCTAGATGAAGATGTGTAGGTCCAATGTAGAGGAAAGTGCACAGGTACAAGAGTACAGATCAACTGGCACAAAGTGGTGTGTTGTCTGGGTAGGCTATGCACAATAAATTGGAGGATTCAGCTGGCCAACTCCTAACACAAGTTGGCATGTTGGATAATAAACTGAATAAATACTGATAAATCATGTGCTTTTGTCTACTGCCCGTGAACAGAACACCTAACCTGTTGATGTACAAAGGCATGCTGCCAGCTTACAGGCCTTTTGTACTCCTCATGAGATATGATGCTAATGCAAATGCTGCCATTGATGATACTAACTAATTGTCGCACTAATTAGGGATTAAGGTAGTTCATGCCAAAGATTATCCATGGCATGGGTGTCGCACTAATTAGGGATTAAGGTAGTTCATGCCAAAGATTATCCATGGCATGGGTGTGCACGTGATAGACCTGGCACACCCAATTGAGGCTTTCTAGTCAATCCCAAGGGGCACTCCAATCTACTATCTTGGTGAGCATTTGGAATAAGCTTTTGTACTAGAGTTTTATGAGGCTCTCCTTAGCCAGTTGAGTGGTGGTGGAAAACCAAGTGCTTCTTGCCACCATGTAGTACATTGTGAGGTGAAAAGGCTGAAAGGACCATATGTGCAAGAGATTAGAGAAAATAAACACAACATGAAATGAATGAATGGGTGTATGTATGGGTGTATGTATGATGGGAAATCCTGTACAAGAGACCCTACGATGTGAGGTAACTCTAAGTAGAAGACCATCAAAAAAGAAGAGACAAAGTTGGATCTGAAGCATGGTGTGTCGAACACTCACATCGGTGGATGCAGTGGCACATCGAGGTGGTAGATTTGTGTTGTGGTCATCAAAAGGTATAATTGTTTAGGCTCTAGTGACAAGGGTACTATGCTACCTGAGGGGTGATGAAGAGCAGAGAGGGCTACTATCCCAAGTCAATGTTCCAATGAGCATGGAGGGATGTTGTCCTGATGTCAAATAATGATGATTAGTAGAGAGTGGGCTCCTATCCCAATGTTGAAGGATGATGAGCAGAGAGGATTTCCCAAGTCAAAGGAAGATGATGAGAAGCCAGTGGGCTGCTATTCGGATGTGAGCTTCTGGAGAAAAATGGAGATGTGATGAAGATCCAGGCTATTGTCCCAAGGTGTGTTGTAGATCAACAAAGAGGTCCAATTTGCTAGGCAGTAGAAGTAGATGGTGATTTTTGATGATATGAGGTTGTGCGGTGCTGAATATGACATGCATATATATGGGGTTTGGTTGTAGGTTATCCCAGAGAAGGGGGACTGTCGGCCAGCAGCACAAGACCAAAATCCAAATAAATCCCCTTTTAGGACTGGCTAAAATACGATTTTCACACACCCCCTCTCATGCTGCCAAAAGGGGTCCATGAGAGAAGATGAAGGATAATAGAGTCCCACAATGACACAGTGGCAGAAGGAATGTATCCTCCTCTGGAAGTGAAGTCTGAGAAGTTCTAAGAGGAAGATCATGATGGCAAAGGTGTAGAGGGTGAGTAGGTGTAGAAGACAGGCTAATCGTCTCCCAATGTAAGACCTTAAATAGGGCTCTCCAATAAGTAAGAAGTCCCATCTAATTGTGTGGTCCAGATCAGAGTAAAGAGAATCAACATCTGGTGAGAAAGGTTGGTCCTCCGGAATCATGGGTAGACTATCCATGCTATGTGCTCTCAAGGTATTCAATCCCTTTGCTCATGATAGTGTTGATACATTAGGAGGGAAAAAGGACGAAAGGACCAGATGTGGCACATATTAGACACAACACAAAATGGATAAATGAGTGTATGTATGATGGTGAATGAAATCCTGTACAAGAGACCCTTTGATGTGAGGTGACTCTGAGTAGAAGATTATCAAAGAAGCAGACATGAGGTCAAAGCTGAAGCACAGTTGGTGAGACGAAGGCTCGTGTCGAGGATGGCAACGACACTCCATGAGGTGGTCGATGTTGAAGGCTCGCATCGGTGCATGTGGTGGCACTTTGAGGTGGTAGATGTATGTAGTGGGCAGCAACCGTTGTAGTACACCCAATGGCAAATGTTGACCTCCTTGCAGCACACACAATGTCTGCACAACCAATCTGTCTTCCTGGAGTTCTTAAAACAGAGTTCTCTGGAGAGAATCGATGACTTACCCCGCAGTGCTCGACGAAATCGCCTACTTTCTGAAAAATGGAGGTCGTAACGTGCCCAAAACGCATTTTCGACCCAAAATATGTTATCCAATAGGACACTATAGTTGCCTTATAGCTTTACTCCCGCAAAGAAAGCTCCTCAATCAAAGATCATTTGCCAGTGCCTCCCGTACAGCTCACGACAAGGGTGTAGTCGCCAACACAAATAGGGAAGAGTAGATGAAGCTCTTACCCTCCTACCGCTTCATGTGCTTCTCTTTCTTGTAGCTCAGCCCTTAGCATGAACCAGCCTCTGATACCATGAAAAGATGTAGGGGGGAAGAGAGCTTGAGATCTTGCAAGCAACACACACACTCACAAAACCCTAAAAGAGAACACACAAGGTGAGAGGCTGAAAATCTTCTTCTTCACACAACACTCAACACACCATATACAAAGATAAGAGTACACACAATATGAAAAGGTACTCAACCAAATACATACTAGGGTTCTCTATATAGTGTGAACCCAACTAAATGAGCTAGCGCTATAACTATGCCAATCTCTAGAATGGCTATCACACAGCCTCTCATCTCACTAGCTGCATATCACCCATGATCTCACCAACCACGCCAGTGGTGTAAGCGTGGGGCCTATCCCCTAGGCGGGTCATCAGTGTGTCCCCACTGCCTCACTAGATGAGCTCGATATCTCAACATATTCTCCAGGCCCCTTCAGTTTACAACTTTCCTATCACTTAGGTTTGTCTTAGGAGGATGAACCACCCTAATTTGCCAATTAGGCCAAAACATCCTTATCAACCTATTCCAGCCTTGTCCATTCATGTGTTTCTAAGCTACAAATCTAATTTCCAACAATGCCTTGCAGTACTCTTCGGGGCTGGAGCAGCTAGCAAAGATCAATGCATCCCAAGAACTATTCATTTTACCCCTTCTTAATTATGAGCTCACATTTGATGTATTTATATTTGTTTTGATGTCCTAATATCCACTTTTCCTAAGCTCTATAGCAAGTTTTTATTCCTTTATTTTCTTGAGCCCTCATCTTCTTGATTTTATTTTCCACATGGCTACTTCTTTTCCCACCTTCCGTGGGAGAGCTTGCAAACGAAGATGCCATGGAGTTTTTAGATAATCTAGACATGGCCCATCTCATTTCTGGAGACATTGAGGCCATAAAAATCAAGGCCTTCCCTCTTGTTCTAAAGGAGGAAGCCAAGACATGGTATGGTACCCTACCGCAAGCTACCAAAGATGGATGGGAGGAGCTTCAAGAGGCCTTCATCAATAAATATGGAAGAGGTGAAACCCCTCAAGGATTATGGTAGCAACTACTACAACATCAACAAGGATCTTTGCAAGACTTTCAAAATTATGAGGCTAAGTTCCAAGATATTTGAACCAGGTGGATCAACTCTTTACCTTGAGGTGAGCCAGCCCCAAATTTTTTTAAGAGGGATAGGCTTGTAGTCGATCCTCTTCCACCCTTGAGAGAAAAGGTAGAGTCTAAATTTCCAATCAACTTTGAAGAGGCACTAAGAGTAGCTAGAGAGAAAGATAGAAAGTTGAGATTAAAGGTAGAGTCTAAATTTCCAATCAACTTTGAAGAGGCACTAAGAGTAGCTAGAGAGAAAGATAGAAAGTTTAGAGTCCAATCACTTAGAACTAAGGTAGAATTGGACATGGGAAGAAGAGAGGAGGGCACTCACGAGGATCCTTTAGCTCATTTGGCACCAGGGGCATCTACAGTATTAGGGATAGCACCGCCACGAGCAGTTGAGACACTACACAACAAGAGCTTCTCCAAAGGATAACTAAACAACTAGAGAGTCTAAGTCTAAATTTAATGAAAAATCCTAGAGCACAAGCACCACGAGAGGCTGGAAGGGGACCTAGGAGACAAGCACAAGAGTTGACTTGCTACAACTGTAATGAGTCAGGTCATGGGATGTATAACAGCCCATACCCAAGGAGACCTTGAGGGGGGATGTTCCCAGCCCAAAGGCCCGCTCAAAGGATATGTCCCCACCCCAAATACCTGTAACCATTCCACCTATTCCACCAGTGCCACAACCACAACCACCACCATCGGTAGAGAATCGAGTGATCAATGTGCTCGAATTAGGCGAAATTGAATAACCCATGGAGGAATTTGAGGCCATGCCAACAATAAAAAGAACCACAACTCAGCACATGGATGACAAGACATAAGACTCAAAGGAGGCCATGAAGGAGCAAAAGAAGGAGGAAGGCGAGAGTAGCAAGAGAGTCAAGAAAGCCAAGAGGTCCAAGCAAAAGATCACTATGGAGAACTTTCCTCTTGGATAACCTTTCCATTGATTTGAGTTCACAAAGACCCAATATTACTTATCCACAACTCTTAGAGGTGTCACCTCTATTAAGAAAGCAGTGGGCTAAGTTGTCAAGCACTAGAATCCCCAAGAAAAATCATGTCAGGCCCATGAATCTAATTAGAAGCAACCCCCATAAAGATGTTGTCCCAGTTTTAGATACTTGGGTTAAGGGTCATAAGGTGTCAAGGGTGTATGTGGATGGAGGAGCCCAGATGTGTGTAATGTCAGAGCCCAGATGTGTGTAATGTCAGAGAGAGGACTATGCACAAGTTAGGTCTGGAGATTAATTCCCCATCTCTCTTTAAAGTAACCTTGGCCAAAAACTCTAGCATAAAATGTTTGGGAGTCATTAAGGGTGTAAGAATCACAGTTTTCTCCATTGAAGTGGAAGTTGACATGTATAGTATCCCTAGAAAGGGGGAGGGCTATCCAATAGTTTTAGGGAGGCCATGGCTTATTGCCATGAATGCATATCAAAAATGGGGAACATGAATGCTTCTCTTAAATCCAGAAGGGTTGAACGGGTCCTCTAGCAAGAAGGTCACATATGACTGGAACAAAGGTACGGAAATTGTTTTGAGATATGAAACCATTGTAGATAAAGAGAGTAGTGAGTACTCCACCACAAGGACTAAGGAAGCAACATCAAGCACTAAGGAAGCAACATCAAGCACTGAGGATACAAACTCGTTTGATGTTATGGGCCTAGTAGTTTAGAACAAGGAAGCCAACGAGGAGTTAAGGACATCACACCAAACAGATATAGGGACAGAGGAGAGGCTGAGGCAAATGCCAGCAGATTTGACACCAAAGAACAAGAAAGCTACCTTGACATGCTCAAGAGGTATCCTAATATTTTCATTTCTATTTATTCTCAAATCACTAGAGGTAATTGATCATCATATTGAATTGAAGACAGAATCAAAGCTTGTTGTCCAAAAATTGAGAACCAAAGCCAAGGTTTTCATGGTTGTTTATTCGGGACAGCATCACTGCTAGAGGGTGTGATCACGTACTAGAGTGTGGCTGTTTTAGGGTTGGTGAAGGATGGACAACTGCGATTTGAACTAAGTATCTCGTTTGAGGTACATGGAAGGCTTAGATTTTGGGTCATTTATCACGATCGAGGTATGTTTGTGACGATTGATATTCACTTCATACCTCGATCGAGATATTTAAACGGCTGGGATTGCATCTTCAAATGTGCACAAATGGATGGGTCAGATTGTGTAGATGTATCTCGTTCTCGAGGTTTTTGAACGGCTTAGATTTCATCTTGTTATCTCAAACGAGATACGTGAACGGATGAGATTACATCTCTACACCTCTCGAACGAGATATTTTAGTGGTCGTCGAGATGATATTTCAATATCTTGTTTGAGATATGTGGACGGTGGAGATGGCCTCATTGAATATGCTAAATGTACATCTGAGCGGGATGTCCAGGGTGATCCACCGTGGCATTGACGTGGATCCGAGTAGCATGCATATCTCGATCGAGATAGTGTGGTGGCGGGGTGACCTGTACTTGTGACATGGATATGGTGACTTGAAACCCAGACCTGCTGGCATGGCGTTAATTGGTATCTCATTTTAGATATGTCCCTTTAGGCTCGAGAGGCACGTGTCGTGTTCTAATTTATGGCGATATCATGATTGAGGTCCTCTGCCCAAGTTGCATCGATGTCCCAATTTTAGAGAGAGTGAACGAAAGTGAGTACCCTCATCTTGCAACCACCCTTAAAGGGGTGTGGGAACATGCATGAATGCAAGATGTGTGTGTGCACATGTGATACAAATGGTGCATAAGTGTGAATATATGTGTGCATGTGCATGTGTATCAATATACACATACATGTACATTCACATGTGTACATGTACATGTACGTGAATGTACATAGATGTGCACATGTTGGGAAGAGCAAACAAAATCTACCTCTACAACATCTAAATAATTTAAAACACCCAACCCAAGGCACCTAGCATCCCTGCAGCTATCCTCTGACTCTCTGTTGATTCAATTGGACACCTGAACCCTCTTAGTCTAAATGAGCTGACCCCCAAAATGGCCTCCTAGTTCATATCTGACTCTTAGCAACCCTAATCTTCAATCCTAACACCTCAACTGACCTCCTCTGATGATTTGTTGACCTAATCTTATTTCTGAATTGCTTGCTGACTGTTGTCTGACTCCAGGTGACTTATTAGACTTTTAGGTAGCTTCTTGTCCTTTAGACTTCTAGATTCTCCTCAAGATCTAGTAATCCTTAAATCTCTTGCTCCAAAGCCCTACTGAACATGTGAATACCTTTGTTCTAACTCCCAGCTAAGTCTTGTCTGATCAATTTCTAACTGAACTGACTCAGTTGACTCAAGACTTTCCACTCCTGTGTCCTCTAGCACTTACAAACCCCCAAACACCCTAGACTCCTCAACGATCCAGTCTTACAACCCCTAATATGACAGTAGTCGATGCCCCAACTACCTTCGTTAGATATCCTTTAGCCCACAAAACTCTCTAAGTTTGAGAGACATTTGACTGTCAAACTTGACCCTAATTGACTTCCTATCAACTCAAAAAGACTAATTTTACCCTTCTACACCCTCAAATGTTTAATCGTGACACTCAATTGAAACCATCTAGCCATTGTTGACTATGAACTAACCCAATCTAGTTTAGCCCTAACTTAGGAGACTACTGATCTTACAATTGATGTTTTCTCAACAATCTTAGTGAAAACAACACAATCATCACAACCATAGCTCAAAACTCATTCATCCACTCAAAATATGCTTAGACCCACACTCTCTCTCCTTCAAACTTGCAAAAACAAACCAGTCTCAAAAACCCTGAGACCCTGGGCTCAAACTAGAGAAAAAACATAAAACTGAGAGAACCTTCATAGCTTCAAACCTCTTTGATGGATTTTGCAGCCACCTCTATAGATCTTCTTCTTCTAACACAAATCAATAGTTCAGTAATGTCTTGGTTACAGTTCCAACAGAGGTCTAGTCAAAGATCCTAGACTTGCCTCTGCCACCCTCAACTAATGCTCTGACTCTCACCAACTCTCCCTACTCTAGTTCAGCCCCAACATGCTCACATGACTTCAAAACACTCTAATGGGTTGCCCTTATTTTCTATCACTCTTAGTATAAATCTTACATTCTCTCCTTTCCATCCTCTCCAATGAACTCTCCCAAAGCTTCCAAGAAAACCCCTCCACAACGTTCAACCAACATCCCCTTTTATCCCAAACCAAAAAGACACTTCTTCATTTCTAAAACAAAACTGCTACCCATCACATGACTTCCTTTTTCATCATCTAGACCTCTCCCCATGTACCTTCATGCAAAGTTTCCCTTTCTAGCTGTTACATGGCCTTTTTATTTATTGATCACATTGTTTTCATACAACCTCGGTCAACACTTTTTGTACACCCTACATTCTAGACTAGCATATGTACATCATATCTTTCTACAACCTGCCTTTTCCTCCTCTAAGCTTGTTTACGTCATGATTTCATTGGGCTCAAAAAGACTATCACATATTTGCCCCAACCCCATTGTGAAACACTTGAAATTCATTCTGTCTTCTTTGCTCCTTCTCTTTTTTTTCTTCTCTTTCCATAGATCAGAGGGTTTATGTAGTCATCTCCTTAGTAGTTGAGATACAACCCAACATCCACTTGGACCCCAACCCCTGCTGGCATCATATGCATATCAATCACACTACTTTTTTCCCAAGAACAATAAACTCCAAATCTTTGACCACACCAAGACTCTTCACCTCTTTAAACTATTAGCAATCTTCACACTAAAAAAAGGCTTCCCTGTCACTTCCAATCTAAGATTATACATAGCCTCTTCATTAACGACACACACCTGGGCCCCATCAATATAAACCTTGCTGACTTTCCTACAATGATCCTAAACATCCATAATAGGCAATGTATTAGAAACCTTTCTTAACTGAACCCCATTAGCCTCAGGTGTTTTAAATCTAACTCTCCTAACACTTGCAACATTGGGCCAGTGTCTCCTTATGCTAGACTTTAGCTATCAAAAGTTCCATAAGTGATATCAGCCTTCCTTTGTTTAACATTAGCCAAGACACTCATTAGGAATTTTTTGAGGTCATTTTTGGAGGAAGTTTGACCGGAATATTCCCTCCAAAAAGGGGCACCGGATAATTTTTTTGCAAATGAACTCCAAATTTGTCGGACCTCACATATTTAGATTCTACTCTTCAAAAGCTATCCATTGATATATAACACGATAGGGTTCGAAGAAGGGACAAGATAGATACCTAGAAGATTCCTTTTTGCATGGGGGAGATTCATGTTACCCCCCAGGCAAAAAGGAATCTTCTAGGTATCTATCTTGTCCCTTCTCCAAACCCTATCATGTTATATACGTGAATCTTTCCCAGGCAAAAAGGAATCTTCTAGGTATCTATCTTATCCCTTCTCCGAACCCTATCGTGTTATATATCAATGGATAGCTTTTGAAGAGTAGAATCTAAATATGTGAGGTCCGACAAATTTGGAGTTCGTTTACAAAAATTTTACTTGGTGCCCCTTTTGGAGGGAATATTCCGGTCAAACTTCCTTACAAGGCCTTAAAATTCCTAATGATAAGGAGACTATCCCTCTCCCAACTAGAAGTCATCCATGTCAATCTATCTTCTTCTAGCCCTAGCTTCTCCTTGCTTGCTAGACTCTTCTTGTTCCATGGTTTCCTTCCCCTTTTCTTACTTCTTCCTAGCTCTTGTTTCCTTGCTTGCATCCATGGATTCTGACCTTTGCATTCTCATTCTCTTATTGGCTAACATGGGGATGCTTTAGATGCGTGATTTAGGGTTTTTATCATTCTTGATAGTTTTTCTACAGAGAGAAGCAAACCCTAATTCATAAGAAGAGGTTTTGGAATGAAGTAAAAGTGGATATAAGGTTGTATTCCTCATCCCTTAAACTCTCACTCTAGCCATTAGCCTCTCCATTCGAGCACCCGAGTAAGTAGCTAGGTAACATTTTGTACGGCTCCCCTATTTTAATAGTTTTGATCCACTTAGAAGGAACCAAAATTGACTTCACAGTTGGATAGTATACTCTTAGACCATACTATAGAGCCGTAGAACTCCCAAATTTGACATCATTTTGGGGGTCAAAAAAGGCCAATCTACTACCGATTGACTTTCTGAGAAAACAGTCAAAATATAAAGTAGTATAGCTTGACCAAGTCAAAGGTGATCATGTACGTGGATTGTAGACTCGATTGCCTCTCCAAAGAGCTAAAGATCCTTGAATCAGATTTTAAGAGCTTGTTGAAAGATCAATTTGACATTTTAAGATGATGCCAAAGGTCAAACCCAAAGGAAACTACAAGAAAGCCCTTGAGCATGAACTGGGAACATTAGATGCAACAAGGAAAGACATAAGATTCCCAACGAGCTATGTAAGACGAGATTAATGGTGGTAATGTCAATGAAAGGATGGTTGAAGAGGCTAATGTTTAACATATGCCTAATTTTTCCCAAATTCCTAAGGAGGATGGAGGCAAGGATATCAACACCATGATGTAATTCATGCAAAGCATGCTTGATAGAATGGACCAAAGATTTCAATTCATGGTGGACAAGTTTGATTCTATGAGTAAGGAGTTGCATAATGGACTCACTAGTTTGAGGCAAGATGTGCGCAAGGGAAAAGAAGCTTATGGTGGACCTATGTTACATCCATATGCACCAAACACCTTTCAACCAATGGGGCCACAAGCGTATGGACCTTTTGTAGGAGTTTTACATGCAAATGCATCGCGTACTCCTAAAGCTAATATACACCATGGTGATAGAAATCATGGATCTATTCTTGGAAAGGAGAACATGCCTCCATCATTGATGCATCAAGGTATGTTAGATTGCCTATACATGGTGTCTCTTCAATGCAAGGGAAAAGTTTGGACAAAGGCAAAGGCATAGTTTTGGAAGAACCAAGGGTGGCGACGAATGGAAATTGGCATCCTTCACACATGACTGGTTCTCATTTCAATGAGATCAGAGGTCCTCACTTGAATGGGACAAAAGGCCATCACTGCAATGAGATGGATCATCATCCCAATCGAATGGAATCTAGTCATGGTAGGCCACATCATTTCAATGACTTTGGGGGCAACCATGTTAGACCATTTGAGCATAGACCACATGATCTTCATCGTGCTGGTGATGAAGATGAATTTAATGGAATCAAGGACAAGATAACATTCACTAAGTTCAAAGGTGAAGGCTCAACCAATGAGGATTTTAAAGAATGGGTTAATAAAATGGAGCTTTACTTTGAGCTTAGCCCTCGTTTTGTGATAGGGCTAAAGTGTTATTTGCTACTTTGCATATAGAATTCTATGCCCATGCTTGGTTGTAGCACCTAAGTGCTCATGGATATTTGATCACCACTTAGGTGGAGTTCAAGAATGAGATAAAGAGGACTTTTGATTTAGCCCTTAATGGATCAAGGATGGTGGAGAAATGGGATGATCTCATCGAAACAGGAAATGCCAAGGACACAAGTTTATAAAGTTCTCACTTCATGTGGAAGGCTTGAGTAAGAAGTACAAACTCAGGAAATTCATTAAAGGTTTGTAAAACAACATTAAGGTTTATGTGGATGCTGTAAAACCCAAAACCATCAAGGAGGCCATGCTTCTGCGACGTAGATCAAGTGTAGACATGAAAGCAGAGCAAGGCATGTGTTTAGGAATGATTTTGGCAATTCAACTATGGGTAAGACTTCAAGTGATGTTGCATCTCACACAGGTTGTTGTAGATTCCCAAGAGGTGGGAGATAAAATTTTAGATTTGGCAACTCTTCTCCTAGATCTTCAAATATTGATCTAAAGCAAGTTGATGTGAAAGCATCTAACAAGAACAAGGTTATTGGTGAAGACCGCATTAATGAATTGAAGCACAAGGGCTTGTTCTTCAAGTGTGGTGATTAAATGGAACAAGGATCTTGGAAGGTTTGCAAAGCTAAGAAGATTACCCTAAGCACGATTGAACCATGGAATTTACTAGGACTACATAAAAGAGGATGATTATGAGGATTACTTTAAAGATGCCAACAATGAAGTTGAATATGTAACGAATACTGGTAAAATTTCCTTTTGATCCAGGTGAATCAGAGAAGAGTGTCGACGAATGTTTCCTATGTGTGGTCATCCTCATGACAAGGATAATTTCGCTAACTTATGCAATATCTCAAGCAGCACCTATGCTAGTTGCAAAGGTACAAGTATATTATGGTTGAAGGCATGCAAAAATGGAAGGATGGCACTTGTTTTGGTTGATAGTGGGAGCACACATAGCTTTATCAACACAAATCCATGTGTAGTCTCAAATCATAGCCCATATCTTCACCTTTGTGGCATGATGTTCAAGTGTCTAATGGGGTAAAGATGGATTGCACATTGGAATGGTTGTTTCTTGCTCAGTTTGCTCATAATAGTATGCATCATGAGAGCATTGACATGTTACCTTTTAAGGCACTCTATGGGTATCTATGGGTACAAAGTGAATATGCCAATGATGGTCCAAAAGCAAGAGGGGATGAATCCTAATGTAAAAGAGGTTGGATGCACTCTTGCAACAATGCAAAGCTAATATAAAGCAAGATTAAGAAAGGATGAGACACTATGCTAATGCTCATAGGTGACCATTGGAGTTCATGGAAGGTGATTGGGTATTCTTGAGAATTCCCAAGATAAGTTATGGTACCCTCAAGGGCAACATAAATACCAAGTTAGGTGATCGCTACTATGGGCCATACAAGGTGCTGAGGCGTGCTAGTGAAGTTGCTTATCAATTGGCCCTTCCATCAACCTCAACGATTCATGATGTGTTCCATGTGTCACATCTCAAAGCTTACCTTGGGCCGAAGGTATTTGTGCAAGAAGAGCTTCCTCTAGTGAATGAGGAGGGCATAATTGAGTATGTTCCAAAATAATTTTTTGGTATAAGAGAAAGAGTTCTTCGCCAGTCGTACATTAGTAGAATATTTGGTCAAACAACAAGGACGAACTATATAGAAATGGCAAGAAAGGACAGACTAGTACAAGAAAGAAATGTCAAGACAATGGAAAAAAATGGTAACTCAATAAAAATGGGAAAAAAAATGTCATGATAAATGGTAAATTTTATTTCATAAAAAATCACAACTTGACAAAATGGGGAGTGTAGAAATGATAAATCAAAAGTTCCCTTTAAGACGTAAGAAAATGACACTTTTTGGCTACCAATTCTACCATGTTTTATACTCTCTCTTTTAACCCTTCAATCAACCCTTCAAGGATCTTCTTCCTCTTCTTCTTCTTCTTCTTGTTCTTCTTATTTTCGAATGCCATTTCTACCCAGTTTTTTTTCAACTCTCTCTTTCAACCCTTCAAGGGTCTTCTCTCTCTCTCTCTCTCTCTCTCTCTCTCTAAAACTTTTTTTTGTTGAATGATTCATCTTTCACTCCTTGTTTCTTCCTCTCTCTCTCATCATTAATTCTCAACTCTCTTTTTTATTATTATTTATCTGATTACTCTATATTTTAAAAATATATATTATTTTACTCTCTCTCTCTCTCTCTCTTGCTTTTATAATTGCTTTAAGTTTTCGAATAAGTGTTTATTTTTTTAATTGTTTAAAAAAAATTATGTGCATTTTTCTAGTTTTATATAGTTTTAGGTATTTAGGATAGTAAAAAGGAACTATATGGCGGCTAAAAGACATTTTAAAAAAAAAGTTAAAGTCCCAAAGAATGTAAGTAGTTATGCAGCACTATAAAAGAATCCAATCTCTACACTTTTAACACAAAAAGTGTTTTTCTAAATGGGGGAGGCACACATTTTGTTATGTGTATAAATTTAAGGAGAGAATTATACCACCTCTCTGGGTGACATACACATAGTATGATATTTTCGTGTTTTTATCTTTTTTCTTCTCACACATAATACAAAGAATACACAACTTTTTCCATGTTGATAATAGTTGATATGAGTTGACAATTTTCTTAATACACATCTTCTTTTTTTTATGTGAGCATTTTTTGATAGTAATGTTTATAATTGTATGAACAATTACGCCTAATGATTGTTTCCTCCATGAAAATAAAGATTTGTAACAACGAAATGTTTTCTTTGTAAGGTACATCGTTGAAACAATGTGTGCTTATGGAATCCATACTCTACTACATAATAGTTTTATATTCTCTACATCACATATTCTTGTATCATGAAATGTCACATAAGCTTATGTATTGATGTGAATTCAAATGTTGGGAACAATAAATCCTCTACGAATCGTCTAGCTATGAAAAGAGAAAGAGCCATACAAAGAGGCCTCACAATTAGGAAGAGTTCATTGCAACCCTATATTACTTCTTGGCCATATGTGGATGAACTGAAGCAATGCTCTTATCAATGTAGCCCTATTTTATGTTACATTGTAGAAATGTGTCCATTGTAGAGAAATCATTGCAACCCTATATTGCTTCTTGGCCATATGTGGATGAACTGAAGCAATGCTCTTTATCAATGTAGCCCTATTTTATGTTACATTGTAGAAATGTGTCCACACCATCATAGTATCTCAAACTATGTATCAAGCAATTGTAGCTTGACAATCATTGTATTCTTAATTGCTATCATCTTCCACTATCATGTGCCAAAATCAAGAGACAAAAGTGCATCATCTCGACTACATATTCATTCGATTTTTCTTTTTCTCTTAGTAGCATCTAACGAAGGGGACTACTTTTACAATACAGAAGCCATGGAAAGCCTGCAAGGGCAAAGTAGATATAGCCTCAAGCAAGATGCCTACAATTAAACAACTTGGTTCTCTCTCTCTCTCTCTCTCTCTCTCTCTCTCTCTCTCTCTCCTCTAGTTTTAAGTTTTTGACTAAAGTTTGTGCAATCCCGTTTTGTTATGCTTTTATTAATATCAACCACTCATATGTGCGGGAACCTTAATTGAACTAAGAAATGTGACACGAGGAAAAAGACTACATGGTCCTACATGGATAGTCGTAGAAGGTTTAACAACTAAAGGATGGCTAGGGGTTATTGGGCATTGGGCAATTGCTATCTTTTTTAGAGTCTGAAAAGGTTTGTATTATGTACTGGAAATGTAATGTCCATATATCATGTAGGGCACCGTCTTCCCGCATTTATGAAATGAAATGGTGCGTTTGTCGTGGTTTCTTGATGTTTGTTATAGAAAATTTCAGAGGTGAGCAAGTTCCATGTGGGTTTGCAACTTTAAAGCTCTATAGACGTACTAGTAGGACTGTTGATTACTTAGAGCGGCTCGACAAACTGAATTAGGGCTAGATAGTGCTAGGCCGCGAGTCGCTTGCCAATTAATTATAGAAGAGTGAATAAGTAGCTGTTTAACCTAGCTATTTACACAGTCGTGGCTCGTGAGGAAAGCAATACATTACAGTACTTCATACAGTCTCCTAACCCTAGCAATACATTACAATATTTCATACAGTCTCCTTCCCTTAGCTATTTAATTATGTCTTTGACACAACCATTAGTCAGGTATGCTATTGCTATGCACACATCATAATCTTTGGCCGCTTTCCTTGCAAAATTTCCTTCACTCAGTAATTAGGTTACGTACGTTTTGCATTTAATTTCTCAGATTTTGAACGTTGTGCATTGTTCTTAATGATGCAGGCGTGAGACTACTGCGAACAGCACTCTCCACCTGAACGCATTAGATGCATTAGCGAACGTTAACTCGGTCTTCTCAGGAGTGGTGTTCCTGGGGCTGAATCTCGACAGTGGGGCAACCCTAGTTGGTACAGGCGACCGTTGCGCTGCGCCGGCTAGTCTGGCCAGAAGCCTTGTACTTTTCGAGGTGCTCTCCTTTGCATTCTACTTGCTGTCTAGCCTCATCGCGCAAGGGCTCAAGCTGCAGCTCAACCTCGTAGGCGCCAAAAAGACAGTCCCGGACGCGCTTGTGCCGATCAATGAGAACACCATGCGCTTTGCGATGCTGGCCACCGCCGTGAGCACCGTCGTGGCCACCGTCTTCCTCACTCTCTCTATCGTGGGGGTCATTGAAATAAGGCTTGGTTTGCTCACCTGCACAACTAGCCACTGGTCCCAAGCGGCCATAATTCCCCTTCTCATCTCTGTCTTCGCTGGTGTCTTCACCTTCGTCGCCACCGTCATTTACACCTTTCTCACATAATCAATGAGCCCATCAAAGAGTTCTTGTGTATGTTGATCCACACAATACTACTCTACAAATTTATTTACAAAGAATTTCCCATTGTCTTGGCTAATATATGTATTCTTGTAATGGAAATCTCGCATTGAGACTCTTTGAGCGTATATACGTACGGTCTGATTCCATGGTATTCCCACTAATTCTACGTTGGGAGACAATTAAATGAGAAGAAGACAAAAAAACGCCAGCAAATCTTGTGGTTGAGCCTACTTCATAGGATTTTGATCTGTATATATGAAGTTACCTTCCTTTACCTCATTTGATACAATTCTAATCTCGCAAAAAAGGGATAGATAAGAGAGGAGGAGCGACACTTATTGAACACTAAAAAATGAGATGCACGAAGCTATCATAATTCTTTACCTTGTGTTGATACCATTATATTAATTAAGAGAGGAATGTGTGATTTACCTCATTCAAGACTTGTTGATGCTCTATTTCAACATGCTTAGCTTGCAATCAGGTTATGCTCACCTCCACAAACACAAAAGAATATAGAGAGGATAAGAACTAGATTATTATATCTAATCATTCTAAAACGAGTTGAAATATGCACCCACAAATAAAATTAGATAGAGTGAAACTAACATGTTTGTGACACTTGTGGAGCTTTTCCTTTTATTCTATTTTCTAATTCCTTGGTTAGAAGAATTCTACCAATGGTAGATATTGTCTTGTTTCCATATATATTTAGCCTCAAAAATTTTAAAGGTTATGGTGGTTCTTATCAATCACCAGTAGTATCTTGCCTTTATTGTGGCGTAAGTCACTCAGCCACATATAATCTTTAAACTAACCATGCACACAAAGATAGTTTCCAAGGTGTGCAACATGATAATGTTTGAAATATGTTTCTATACACCGCTTTGTTGGCAAGTTTGGCCTTCTTGAGTGATTTTGGCTTCTTGGGGTTCTTGGGGTTCTTGGGGCCTTTGGTTTCGGAGTTTTTTTGGGTGACGTGGGGGCTTTTGGGGGGGGGGGGGGGCAGTGGCATCTTTGGCCTTCAACATTGCTTTTTTAGGAGCCACTTTCTTTTAGCACCATATTCTTAAACTGCAAAGATAAGAGCTTCTTGAAGTTGGGCGATAATACATCTTTACACTTGGAGTCAATATACTTACCAATGGCATACAGACTAGACCCAAATCTCTCTTTCAGTGGATGCATGGTTTTTGAACTCATCTGAAGGTAAGGAGGATGAAGGGACTCCACTTTGGTCTTCTTTGAGGCAAGCGTTGCTACCTTGGGCATGGGCCTTCTTCTTCTTTTTTTTGGGCAAGGTTAGGGACAACCGCAATAGCAGCCATGGTAGAAAAAAAGTTGAGAAGATAGAAGAACTAAAAATATCAAAAAGAAAAGCTCAAGATCTAGCTTTAGTAATAATGAAGCAAACATAGGTCTTCATTTTTATTTTTTATTTTTATAACTACAAGGTACTATAATAGGGAGAGAGCATAGCTACACAAGGTAGCTGCGTGGCAGTAGGTAGTGAGAGAGGGCATGCGCATGGTACACGACAGCCACATATGGTCATGCAATCATAGCCACGCACTGTAATTTTAGGACTCCAAATCCTGTGCATTATGCCATCACATATCTCTTCTCCTTCCAAGAAGATTGCAGCTCGATTCTTGCCGCTACTTCAAACCCTAGCCATGGTACCCTACTCTCTTTCCCCTTGCTACTATGACTCCCTTCTCCTTGCTATGATGCCGTTGCCCTTTCCGTTGTCCTTGTTATGATGCCCTTCCCCTTGACCTTCCCACAAGCTCTCTTCTTCTTCTTTTCCTCTTTTCACAAGCATAAACCCTCTAGTCCTCCTTCCAAGCCAAAAACCCTACTCACTAAGACTCTCCTCTCCTCATCACAAGGAAAAGGCCTCTCATCGCCATAAGCCTCACAAGAAGCCTCTCCTTCTAAGCAAGGTAAGGTTTTCCATTACTCTATGCATGTTTTTTTAAAATCTATTGGATTGAATGCATGCATAACAAAATAAATCACCTAATTCTTACTAATCTCTTCTCTTGTGGTGGCTAGGTTAAGAGAATTAATTCTTTGGTCACTTGAAGCCCTCTCAAGAAACGATGCCTTCTTGTTGCAAGTATTCGAGGTGAGCGCCTTTCTTTCATTCATGTTTTCATAGCACCTCCTAGTGCATTGAGGCTTTCTTTTTGAAGCTTATGCATGCATGCTTGCATAAGAAAAGGCTTATACATAAGCTTTATGTATAAGCCTTTATAAGCTTTATGCATGTGATTATGCATAAAGCTTTATTATTAAGCTATATACCTCAGATTCTGCGAAGGCTTTATGCATAAAGCCTAAAAACCTATGCATTACGCTTAATGCTTTAAGCTTATGGTCGATAGACTTAATGCATTAAGCTTATGCATAGGCTTTATGCTTTAAGCCTATGCATTAATCTTAATGCTTTAAGATTTATGCATTAAGCTTATGTATAGGCTTAATGCATCAAGCGTATCTTTAACCTTAATACATAAGCTCATGTATAAGCTTAATGCATTAATCTTAATTCTTAAAGATTAATAAATTAAGCTTATACAAAGGATTAATCCACTAAGCTTATTTATAAGCTTAATGCATTCATCTTAATGGTTTAAGCTTAATACATATGCATTAAGATTATACATTTGCTTAATGCCTAAGCTTTATTAATGCATTAAGCTCATGCGTAAGACTTATTAATGCATTAAGCCTATGTATAAGCTTAATGCACAAGCCTTATGCATTAGGCTTATGTATAAGCCTAAAGAATTAAGCTTATTGCTTTAAGATTAATACAAAAGCTTAAAGCAATTAAGCTTATACATAAGCTTAATGCTTTGAGATTAATACCTTTATGCATTAAGCCTATGCATAGGCTTGTATAAGCTTAATGCGTAAGCTTTATTAATGCATAAACTTAATACACATGCTTAATGTTCACCTAACATAATAAATACTTGGTTTACTAGTCTCTTCTCTTGTGGCTAAGTTAAGAGAATTCACTCTTTGACAGCTTGAAGATCTCTCAAGCAACGGTGCCTTCTTGTGCAAGCATTACAGGTAAGCACACTTATTTCATTCATGTTTTCATATAGCACCTCTGAGTGTGTAGAGGCTTTCTTTTTATTTAGTACATTCTTGTTTTAAGCTTATGCATGCATGCTTTAATAAAGCATGCACGCATAAGCAAAGGCTTATACATACGCTTTATGCATAACCTTATGCAAATGCTTTAACCTTTAAGCTTATGCATAGGCTTTAAGTTAATGCATAAGCTTATGCATTAAGACTGTGCATTATGCTCAATGCATTAAGCATATGCATAGTTTTTAAGCTTTAAGCTTATGCATAGTCTTAATGGATTATGCTTAATGCATTAAGACTCACTACTAGAGGTTTAGGACATACCGACGTTAGAATACCAACGCAAATGTCTTTTGTATATTGCATAATGCATAAGCCTTATGGATTAAGACTATGCATTAGGCTTTAAGATTTAAGCTTATGCATAGGCTTAATGCATTATGCTTAATACATTAAGATTATGCATTATGCTTTAAGCTTTAAGCTTATGCAATATTCTTAATGCATTAAGAAAATGTGTTATGCTTAATTCCTTAAGCTTATGCATAAGCCTTATGCATTAAGACTATGCATTATGCTTAATTCATTAGGCTTTAAGATTTAAGCTTTATGCTTATGCATACTCTTAATGCATTAATACTATGTATTAGGCTTTAAGCTTTAATCTTATGCATAGGACTATTGCATTATGCTTAATGCATTAAGGCTATGCTATAGGCTTTAAGATTTAAGCTTATGCATTATTGTTAATGCATTAGGACTATGCATAGGCTTTAAGCTTATGCATATGTCTTAATGCATAAGCTTTATGCATTAAGACTATGCAATATGCTTAAAGCATTAAGACTATGCATGGGATTTAAGCTTATGTATAAGCCTTATGCATATGTCTTAATACATAAGCCTTGTGCATTAAGACTATGAATTATGTTTAATACATTAATATAGTGCATAGGCTTTAAGCTTTAAGCTTATGTAGTATGCTTAATGCATTAAGACTATGCATTATACATTATTAATAAAGCTTAATGCATTAAGACTATGCATTATGATTCTTATCGCATTAAGATGCTTAATGCATTAATCTTAATACTTAAAGATTAATACATTAATCTTATGTGTAATATTAATTGATTAAGTCTATGTATAAGCTTAATGCAGCTATGTATGCCCTATGTGAGCTATGTAATGTTTTTATGCATAAAGCTTTTTATGTAATGTATGCTCTATGTGATCTATTTTTATACATACTCTTAAGCTTTAAGCCTATGCATTAAGCTTTTTATGTAATATATGCTCTATGTGATCTATGTAATGTTTTTATGCATATATAGAAGTTTCCATCATGGGATTCATCACCAATGGACCAAGATTGGATATATGGAAGGGCATCCCCTAGTGTTGCACCCATACCCATAGATGACCCAGATTTACAGCATGTTTTAGAGGAATAGGTGGCTTGGAACCGCTTGAACTCTAGGTGTACGGGGCCAAGCAATTGAGTCACTCAGGCTTATTCCCAACCTACTAACACGTCAGCTATCCCATGGTCACCCACATCTATGCTTCCCACCACCTTCCCCACCCCTCCCACTTCTACTTTCCCTCCTCCTCACCCTTCATCTCCTTCCAGTGCTCAGTGTACTTCTATCCCATCCACAGTGCCATCTCCTTAGCATGCGGCATTCTCACGACACTGATAGTTTTTTTGTGCCCAAAGAAAATGTCCAATAGATATGTTCACCCCACCCCGATAAAATGAAATAAATAATTGATGTATGGTTAGAAACCTTAGGAAAAGATATCTACTACGTGGCCACTTTCCAAAAATGAAAATTAGCCATTGTTGCCCCACCCAAAAGAAGAAAAGAACACTTGTGTGCATTAGAGGAGGGGAGATTGTGAAGAGAATGGCAATAGTTACGGGAAGCAGTGGAGAGAACATTGGAATTGGAGATTCTTGGAAAAAAGAAGTTTGTAGAAAGAGGAGAGTCGAGAGAGAGAGAGAGAGAGAGATTCGTAAAAAGCCAAGAGAGATGCTTACGTAAAGGAGTTCAGTCAAAGTTTATTTTTTGTGACTGTTTTGTTTGAGAAGAAGATGATGCGGGTTTTGGAGTTGACTTGAGTTTTCCCAAAGTAGAAGTTGCATCAGTGAATAGAGGGTCTTGTAGGAGGTGGGTTCCCTAAGACCTCTAAGGCTGCAATTCTGTTGGAGCTTGGACAAGCTCAAACACTTGCTCAATAATCCTTTGCAATGTTTGTTGGTCATTGTCTGCAAAGTATAGCTGCAGCTATGGTTGATGTTTCTAGTTTTTTGTGAAGTTGTGAACATAGGGTTTTGTTGGGATAACTATGTGGAAGTCCCTTGGTTTTGTGGTGCTTCTCTGTTTTCTGTTCTATCCTCAAATCTCAAGGGTGTTGAGATTTGCGCAATTGTATATATACACAGGGAAGTTTGATTGTGCTGGAATGATGAAATATTATTCTTTGGTTTTAGCTGTGTTATTTTGATAGAGTTTTTTGGAAAGAAACAATTGTGAGTGAAGAGATGAATTGTGTTTAATCAGATTTGTGTCAGTTATCTTGTGTTTCATTAAACAAGTTCTAGTAGAGGCAGCTTGGTCAGCCGTGTGTTAGGATGATAGGTCAGTTGAGGTTGTTAAAGTATTGGTCTAGTCTTATTTAACACTTATGATATCTGGGCTATCAATCAGAACCAACCAATAGAGGACTGTCTAATAGGATTTGACAGCATTGCTAGTGGTCTAGGTGTTAGTAGCTAAGAACTATTACAGGTCAGAAGGGAGTCAGCTAGGATCAGTTAAAGCCCTATAGGAGTCAAAGGGTGTTCAGAAATAGTTTTGGTCATTTTGTGTTGAAGAGGAAAGTTTTAGGTAGGTATGACAGTCAACTGTCAGCAGCAATCAAGCAAAATTGAAGGAGAAGGCTTTTCTTTTGTTTGATTATTGTCAACAAGATGTCAGCTCATGACTGTAGAGAGATGGATCTATTTCGGACTGTTGAGGCAGTTTTCAGTCAAGATCAGTCAGAGGGATGTCAGGTGAAGTTCAGTCGAGAGTTAGCAAAGTGTCTAGTGAGCTGCTAGGGTTGCGAGTTTAAGGATAGCTAATATACAGGAGGAAATTTGAGAAAGCCTAGAGAGCATTTACCTGACAAGAAACAAGAGGAGGACTTTGGAGGTAATTTTTTGTTAGCTGAGGTGAATTCAAGTCAGCAAAGAAGTGCTGATAAGCACTATGGAGATCTAAAGCAAGGTCTTAAAGTGTGTTGATGTTGGCAGCGGATAATTTTTTTCTTGGGGTCATCATCGAGTGTCTCACTCGGAATACAGTCAACATTTGATATGTCTGTTTCAGCTGAGAGTGTTTGTGGCTAGTTGGTAGGTAGCTGAAGTCGGTTGAAGGGTTATAAGGGAAGATGAGGGCCATTGGAGATCTGAGATAACTTGGAAGGACATGTGAAAGAGGTAGGTATATAGTTTGAGGAGTTTGGAGTTTGCTTAAGTGTTTGCCTGTGTCAGCTCTACAAATCAGGGGACATCACCTGAGTGTACTAGTGCCTTCATTTGGTGTTTAGTTTGGGTTGTGGTGCTGGGTGGTAGTTCCCTCCTCACTGTGGTGTGTTTCGAATGGGCCATAGAGGCAGGTCTCCCGGACACATCATTGTTTTGCTGAGCCCACTAAGGAGGGCTTTGAAGCACCCTTTTAGTTTCTTTTAGGTCTGAAAATTCTTAATATAACAAATGGAAGCCATGATGACATATTTGGTGTTCCATGGTCATGCTGGAGAGAGGACCTAGAGGAGTATTGGGTGGGGATGTTATTGATATCTTTAACCTTTGGGAAGGATAAATATGAGGATAAGCTGACATTGTTGTCTATGTTGATGAAGGGAGATGCCAAAAGATGGCTGCAGACATGGAGAGCTCACTTAAATCAAGGTAAGGCATATGAAGACATCAAAGTGTCCTTGGTGGAGAATTATATGCAGGGGGAATCCCCATATGTTCTGTGTGGGTCAGGAAACTCATAATTTAAAACATAACCTATCTGATGTGTTTGACAGATATGTGGACCATTTTGAAGACCTGTCGGGGGTAAGATGGGACACTTCTTTGGGAACAAAGCATCCTCCTATTCTTTTGAACAAAGACATGTTTATATAGTCCCTTCATGCAAATCTAAAGGAGAAAGTGGAGTTGAAGAGACTCAAAACTTTTGAAGAGGGTTTGAGGATAGCCAAAGAGAAGGAGTGCTAAAAAAGGGAAGTTCAAACTAAAGAAAGGCCACCAACTATGCCTGGGGAAAGAAGAGCAGAAGGAGCTCATGTGTCCCAATGGTTTCTTACTGGTAGTAGTAGGATATAAATCATCTAACTTGGCAGATGGAAAACTTGAATTTGAATCTATTGCAAGGAGGCATATATTTCCCTAGCGAAGGAGATAGAGATGTTATGAGGTTGGGCAGGGTAGGAGGAGGCCGAAACATGAATATTCAACATTGATTTAACTTTATGAAAAGATGACATATATCTCCTCAGTGCCCATATCCTAAAAGAATGGGAGGTGATGTGTCTACCACATAGGAGGGAGGAAATGCAGGATGTCAAGAGGGTAGAGGAGATGCCTAATCAACCTGTGTCATAGGTTCAACTAGTAGAGTAAATGGATTTAGACAAGGAGAAGTCAATTTGATTGGAGTGGATGAACAAGTTGACATTTTAACCAAAAAAGGACTAGAGGGGCATAAGTGGAGGATGAACCGGTTCCATCTAGGAGGAAGAAAGCGAAGCAAGTAGAGGATCAGCCCAAAGAAAGTATAAAGAGGAATAGGTCCAAAAGACACATTGGCATGCAAGAGTTTCCTTTGGGTGTTCATGAGGAAGAATATGATTTGATGAAAGACCTTCAATAGAAAGGTACTAGTCTGACATGGCCCCCAACTATTGTAGTTGTGCCCCAAACTTAGAAGGACATGGAGCAAATTGGCTAGCATGAGATGCCCCATGAAGGAGAACAAGGGTGGTCAGATTAATATAGTGTATGTGAAGGGAGACACATTTGCCAGTTGTGGATGGTTGTGTTAACAAACACAAAGTCCCCAAGGTATATATTCATGGTGGTGCACAAGTCTGTGTAATGACCCAAGACGATGTAGGCTTGAAGATTAAAGGTTGGATCCCCATCAGAATTTAGAGTCATAATGGAAAATAGTGCTAAAGGCAGATATTTAGGAATTGTTAAGGAGATGAAGGTAAATGTTTTGGGATTAAAAGAATAATAAGATGTTCATGTGATGCATATCCATCAATTCTTGGAAGGCCATGGCTACTTGCCATGAGGGAAGGGCAGGACTAGTGGAGAGGACATCTAATTTTGGGTTTGGACCAGCCTACGAGAAGACAAGTAAGATATGATATGGCTAAAGGAAAGGAGTTGATTCCAGAGAGCCGTACATTGGAAGAAGAAGATGACGAGACTAACTCTACATCAGAGGATTCAAAAATAGAGGAGTTCAATTTAGAGGATGATGGGGAAGAGGTCAAGTTGCTGGAGCCTTATTTTGACCTTATATGTATGTTTGTGCAGCTCTGTACAAAGGAAGGGGAGAAGCTGAAGCCTGAAGTTGAAGTATAGCCAGGTGGGAAAGAAGTGCTACAAAAGATGCTAGCCAAATATCTAACCGAGGCTGAGAGAAAGGAATATATAAGTATGCTGCAGAAATTCCCAGACCTATTCATTTCCTCTTAGACACAGATGTTGAATTTGCAGCAATGTCATGAGCTATGGTGGATCAAATGCAAGAAAAAACATGATTAGGAAGTAATTAGAAAGTGATTAAGGTAAGATTAGTACATAATTAATCTAATAGTATAATGTAGGCATGGATACTCAAAAACCACCAAATTCTCATTAGGCCAATGCCTCAATTTATAGCTTTTACATCCACAAGGTGCCAAGTACCCACTCCCACCGATTTCTCCTTGATTTGTGCCATCTCCCCTACATCTGGGGGACACTTTTTCCTAGAATCTTTCCACAACTCTATATTCACTCATGCTACCCTTGATTCTCTCATTCAATAGATTCTTATCACCTTTTCACTTCTATCCACTCAATTACGAACTCCCTTTTACAGTCTCTAGCTAAGGGTTTGTTCCCGACACACCCATTCAACACCTCCCCTCAAGTGAATAAATGTAGCACACTTGGACCCTATACCAAGTTCCCCTCAAGTGAATAAATGTAGCACACTTGGACCCTATACCAAGTTCCCCTCTTACTTGGTAACCCGCGAGACTAGTGCCTCAAGTCCCTAACTCATAGTCCTTGACACTCTCTCTCTCTATGTGTCCAAGGCTATGACAAGTGCCTGTAACTTTGACTACGGTGCTCACATATACATCTACCACATGGCCTATATCATTGGTGGCTTAGAGGTGGTATTACTCTATTGGGGCAGGTTACATTGGGTTATGGGGTTTCTCTCTTCCACTCTCTCAGATAAGATATTTTGACTCCTCTACCTTAGGAGTCTCCACGAAGTTTGCCGATATGCGGATCCTTCTTCATTTGATTTACTGTAGCAGTCTCTAGCCATGTGTCGAGGCTTCCCAGAGTTGTGGCAACAAGTGAAGATCCTTGCTCCTCCCTTGCCTCTTCCTTGTCCCCGTCCTCGTGCGAGGCCTCCTCGGGTGTAGAGTGCCTTCTCCTCTCCAGTTGCTGGGTGGTCCAATCCTTTCGTCTCTTTTACCTTGTTATCTTGCTCTAGTAGAGCTTCTATCTCATGCAAATTCAAATTAGGTACATTATTAAAGGTTGCCACAATGTTCTCATACTCTCCCTTATCCACACTCTTTAAAAGCACTGCTAGTGCCTCGTCATCTTCTACTTTCTTCCCAATGGCTGCAAGATGTTGTTTGATGCTTTTGTATTTGTTCAAGTGTGGTTAAAGGTTCACTTTCCTTCATGTCAAGTTTGTAGAATTGCATTAGCAGATTTATCTTTGAATTCTTTGCTTGAGTGCCAAATAGTTTGTTAAGTTCATCCCATGCATCTTTAGCTTGTTGTATCCCTGCAATGGTGGTGAATGATTTCATCATTTAAGCTAAGTGCAATGAGTCCTAACGCTTTCTCATTTCTTCTCTTCCACTCATTTTCCCCATTCTCCACTGGATATTCATCTCTTCCCTCAACTAGCCCCCATAGATTCTTCCTCATGAGCAAATACATGGTTTTTGTTTGCCATGTATGGAATTGCTCCCCGTTGAACTTAGCTACTTCTTGTGCAATACTCATGATGATGTGAAGGGGGTCTTACCTCTTGATCCAATTCAAAGTTCAATGGTAGTGACTACCCTTTTACAACTCCAATTTGGTGTTAAATAATGATTACAACAAGTTTACAAGCATGAATACACCAAAACTTTACATAAAGCCAAGGATAGGTTGTTTTATACTGGATGGTTGGGATATCAAACCAACTTCAAACTACAATCTAAAGTGATAGAGATCTATATCAGATACCCAATGGTAAGTTTGAACCATCAATTGCACTAAAAATAGTGATTAATGCTAATTAATCACTAATTAGTGAGATTAATCCCCTATTTTGTGTGCAAAAAATAGAGTGTACGGGGAGGCCAGATCTGGTGGCTTAGAATTCAAATGACCTTAAATCCTTTCAAGGTCATCAATCGAAAATAGTCTAGTAGAGGATTAAGCCCAAAAACATAATATTTGACCAAATATTGAATGCTTAATCTCTATTTTACCAAGGTCACTCACAGATTTGATCCAAAGCTTGATGCCACTTCTCCTTGACAAATTTCACAAATTTGAGATCAGAATCATGTAGAGAATCCTTGAAAACTCTGGGGGATAAGAGGAATTAGGTTAATTCCATTTTTGGAAGAGTAGATGTGCGTTTTGCTTCAGAAAAACGGCACCTCCAAATCACCAAAAATCGATTGCACCTTTCAACGATTTGGCAAGTTGATGTGGCAGGCCGATGCATGGGGGTTGTGCCTAGATGTGGCTAAGAGATTTTAAGCTAATTTAAAGGTTGGAGAGAGATCAAGCCACTCCACAAGCTGGGGGTGCAGAAGATTAGTTGAAAAAGATTAAAACAAGGATTAACTCCTAACCTATGATTAGTAGAGTGATTAGGCTTTTAAATTAACTGAATCCTAAGCCTGGCTCTGATACAATGTTGAATTTACAGCAATGTGATGAACTATGGTGGATCAAATGCAAGAATCAACATGATTATCAAGTATTTAGAAAGTGATTAATGTAAGATTAGTGCACAATTAATCTAATAGTATAATGTAGGCATGGATACTGCAAAACTAGCACATTCTCATTAGGCCAATGCCTCAGTTTATAGCTTTTACATCCAGAAGGTGCCAAGTACCCACTCCCAAGGATTTCTCCTTGATTTGTGCCACCTCCCTTGGGGACACCTTTTCCTAGAATCTTTCCACACCCCTATATTCACTCGTGCTACCCTTGATTATCTCATTTTGTAGATTCTTCTCACCTTTTCACTGCTACCCACTCAATTACTAACTCCCTTTTATAGTCTCTAGCTAAGGGCTTGTTCCCGCACACACCCATTCACTTGCATATTTCAACAACAGATTAGGGGAGTGTCTATAGTGCAGCATCAGATCCAACTTAACTGAGAAGAGATGTGTATCATTGGTGTGTCAGAGCTGTGAATCCTATTAGAAATAAGGTAGGAAGTTTTTGAAATATGAATTAAACAAGAGTATTGTATCATATGGGGCTTTTGAAAAGTGGAAATTGGATGCAATTGATCCTCTAACAACTACTGCTAGGGTCAAGACCTATATTTTTTGAGTGGAGTAGACTATCTAGCCAGATGGGCTAAAGCTAGATGTGTGAAGATTCATAACTTCTACAGAAGTGTCCAAATTTGTATTTGAAGACATATGTACTAGATTTGGCATGCCATTGGAGCTATTGATAGACCAACAACTTGGATTCAAAGGAGAGGTTGTATAGAAGCTCATGCAGAAGTTACATATCACACATAAGTACTCTCCTTCTTACTATCCATAGTGCAATGGGATGGTAGAAAGATTCAATGGAGAGTTGTGTAAAATGCTCACTAAGTGTCTAGAGGAGCATCCCAAGCAATAGGATTTTCATGTTTCCTCAACACTATGGGCTTACAAAACAACTCGCAAATCAGCCTGAGTTTTCACAATATCATCTTGTTTTTGGGAAAGAGGTTATGATTCCCATTGAAGTTGAGATTCCCACTTTACAGTCTCTTCTAAAGCATCAATATAGTGGTTTGGATGAATATAAAGGGAGATTTATGGATCTTCTAGAGTTGCAGTTACCTAGAGAAGAAGCCTTGGACCATTATATCTGGTTAAGCAATAAAAGAGCTGAACATTTCAATGAGACTATCAAGGAAGGAGATATCGTGCTCAAATACAATAACAAGATGGACAACACCTTTCAAACCAAGTTTGAGATCAAGTGTGAGGGTCCCTTGTTGTACATGTATATAAGAATGGTACTTATAAGCTAGCTAACTTGGATAACCAACTGCATTCCAAGAGAATCAATGGTTACAAGTTGAAGCCATATTGGTGCAAAATTATGACAAACCATAAAGATTCAAGAATGTTGGATACAACCCTGCATGGTGCTAATGCATATGGTCTAGCTGATGCAATAGTTTCTCGTTGAGATTATGATGTATTTTTCTTTCAGAATTGTCTTAGTGAGCTAGCAAAATATGCTAGAGCATGAACGCTCCAACCATTGGGGTTAGGCAAACTATGATAGGTTATTTTTTGTGCCCAAATAAAATGCCCAATGGATATGTTCACCCCACCCCAAGAAAATGAAATAAATCATTGATGTATTGCTGTGTGGCCACTTTCCAAAAATGAAAATTAGCCGTTGTCACCCCAGCCACCCAAAAGAACACTTGTATGCAGTAGAGGAGTGGAGATTGCTAAGACGAGGGTAAGAGTTGCGAGAAACGGTGGAGAGAGGACTTGAATTGGAGATGCTTGGAAAAAATACATTTGTAGAAAGAGCAGAGTCAACAAAGAGTTGAGAGACAAAGAGTCGTAAAAAGCCAAGAGAGACGCTTGGGTGAAGGAGTTTGTTGGAAGTTTGTTTGCGACTATTTTGTTTGGGAAGAAGATGACGTGGGTTTTGTTTGAGTTGACTTAACTTTGCCCAGAGGAGAAGTTGCATCAGTGATTGAGGGTCTTGTAGGAGGTGGGCTCCCTAAGACCTAGTCTCTGCAATTCTGTTGGATTTTGGACCAGCTCAACAATACTCTCCAATGTTTGTTGGTGGTTATCTATAGAGTATAGTTGCATCTATGGTTGTTGTTTCTAGTTCTTTGTGAAGTTGTGAATATAGGGTCTTGCTAGGATGATTGTGTGGTGGAAGTCCCTTGGTTTTGTGGTGCTTCTCACTTTTCTATTCTATTCTCAAATCTCAGGGGTCTTGAGATTGGTACAATTATATATATACACAAGGAAGGTTTATTGTGTTGGAGTGATGAATTATTTAAATGCTTTGGTTTTAGCTATGTTGTTTGATAGAGTTTGTTGGGAAGAAACAACTATGACTGAAGAGATGACTTGTGTTGAATCATATCTGTGGTGTCAGTTAGCTTGTGTTTGAGTCAACAAGTTTTGACAGAGGTAGCTTGGTCAACCATTTGTAAGGATAGGTCAGCTAAGGTTGTTAAAGTATTGTTCTGGTCTTGTTTAACACTTATGAGATCTGGACTAACAATCAAAAATAGTCAGATGACTGTTTCATAGGATTGGGCACTACTATTAGTCTAGGTGTTAACAAGGACTGTTAGAGGTCAGAAGGGAGTCGGCTAGGATTAGTGGAAGATACTTAGGAGTAAGTCATGGGTGTTGAGGAGTAGATTTGGTCCCTTTATGTTGAAGAGGAAAGTTTTGAGCGGGTATGACAGTCAGCTATCCAACAGTCAGGCATAATTGAAGGAGAAAGTTTTTTCTGAGTTAGAAGACCGTCAATAGGTATGAACTATAAGCTCTCAGCTACTGAACTATAAGCTCTCAGCTGCTGTGAGTGTAGAGAGGTGGATCTATTTCTGAGTGCTGAGGTATTTTTCAATTAAGATCAGTAAAAGGGATGTCCAATTGAAGGTCATCGAAGAGTCGGCAAAGTGTCTAGTGGGATTTTGGGGTTGAGAGTTTAAGGATAGCTGATATTGGAGGAACTTTTAGGAATCTTGGAGGGCATTTACCTGACAAGAAACAAGCAAAGGATTTTGGAGGAAGTTTTCTATTAGTTGTGTATGAGCTGAGGTGAATTCAAGTCAGTAAAGAAGCACTGATAAGTGCTATGGAGCTCTGAAGAAACGTCTTCTGATGTTGGTGGATAGTTTTCTACTTGGGGTCACCAATAAGTGTCTGATTCAATACAATCAACATCTGATCAATTTGTGTCATGTGAGAGTGTTTTTGGTCAATTAGTTAGCTAGCTCTTGCAGTTGGCTAAAGGGTTAAAAGGGAAGATCAGGGCCATTGGAGATCTGAGCTAACCTTAGAGGCTCTCTGAAATGTTGAGATATCGAGCTCATCTAGTGAGGCGGTGGACACTGATGACCCGCCTGGGGGATAGGCCCCACACTTACACCACTGGCATGGTTGGTGAGATCATGGGTGATATGCGGCAAGTGGGATGACAGGCTGTGTGACAGCCATTCTAGAGACTGGCATAGTTATAGCCCCAGCTCATTTAGTTGGGTTCACACTATAGAGAACCCTAGTATGTATTTGGTTGAGTACCTTTCATATTGTGTGTACTCTTATCTTTGTATATGGTGTATTGAGTGTTGAGTGAAGAAGAAGAAGATTTTCAACCTCTCACCTTGTGTGTTCTCTTTTAGGGTTTTGTGAGTGTGTGTGTGCTTGCAAGAGCTCAAGCTCTCCTCTCCCCTGCATCTTTTCATGGTATCAGAGCAGCTTGGTTCATGCTAAGGGCTGAGCTGCAAGGAAGAGAAGCACACGAAGTGGTACGAGGGTAAGAGCTTCAACTACTCTTCCCTATTTGTATTGGCGACTACACCCTTGTCGGGAGCTCTACGGGAGGCACCGGCAAACGATCTCTGATTGAGGAGCTTTCTTCGTGGGAGTAAAGCTATAGGGCAACTATATTGTCCTATCGGACTACATTTTTTGGGCCGAAAACACGTTTCGGGTGCATCAGGACCTCCGTTTTTTAGAAAGTAAGAAATTTCAAGCACTGTGGGTAAGTCATCGATTCTCTGCAGAACTCTATTTTAAGAACTGCAAGAAAATAGATTGGTTGTGCAGACACTGTGTGTACAAGGAGGTCAACAGTTGCCATTGGATGTATGTATGCACATTGAGGTCACTGGTTATGACATTTGAGTGTACTACAATACCGTTGTAGAAAATATAGCAGCTTGTGCAGGACAAACCAGACTGCTGCTTCTGGTAAATTTGTGTGTCTGGCAAGATGTCAAATGATGGCATAAACCAGATTGTTGTTGAGAAGCTTGATAAGAACAACTTCCATGCTTGGAGGTTCAGGTTGACGAATTTCTTGATGGGAAAGGGTTATTTGGACTACATAGAAGGTGAGCATGAAGAGGCACCGGAGATACTGGAGATCAATCCGACTGCTCTGCAAATGTGAAAGAGTTCAAGGATTGGAACCAAGGAGCCAGAAAAGTTATGTATTAGCTCTCTATCAGTATACAAGACACCATGATTGGGCACATACAGGATGCCAAGATTGGGCACATACAAGATGCCAAGTCCCCCAAGGAGGCATGGGACACCTTGGTAAAACTCTATGAAATAAATACCAAGGCACGTAAGATACAGTTGAAGAGTGAACTTCATACTATGGAGAAAAAGAGTATATCTGTGAATGACTATGCATTGAAGATAAAGGGTATTGTGGAATCCCTTGCATCTATTGGTGTTTCAATAGACGATGATGATAAGGTGAAAGTCTATCTACGTGGTCTCGGGCCACAATACAAGGTGTTCAAGACGTCTATTCAGACTCGGGAATACATTCCCAATTTTACAAATTTGGTGTCTATGTTGATTATAGAAGAGGAGCTTGGGTGAAGACCAACAGTCTTCACAAAACAAAAACAATTCAAAGCAACAGGCCTTCTACACAAGTTCAGGAAGAGGACAAGGTAGAGGAGGCCATGGACGCAGTCAAGGAGGTGGCCGAATAGGTAATCAAAATTATGGCCAGCACTAGCAACAACAGTCCTAGAATTCACAACAACAACATGCAGGTGGAAGAGGCCAATTGAGAGGCAGGGGGAGTCAAAGCCTGGTCATGGAAATTGGCAAAGGCAGTATAATGATACACGTGGAGATGCTTTTATTGTGGGGTAAGCCTAGACATGTGCATGCAGATTGTTATAAGAAGCAGGCTGACATGCAAAATGGGAAATTGCAGCAAAACAACTATGCATCCTCGAGCAGAAACAATGAGGATAATGAAAGGTTGTTTGTTATGCAGCATGTCGTTAATGCCATGTCTGAAAATGTAGAAGCAGTACATAAAGATGATGTATGGTACGTTGATTCTTCAGGTGCTTCGAACCACATCACAAGTCATGGGGATTGGTTCAAGGAGATGAAAAACAAAGTGAAGTCACTTGTAGATGTACTTCATGTTTCGAATATAACAAAGAATCTGGTTTCAGTTGGTCAGATAATTGATCAGGGTTTGCACGTTCGGTTTAACCCTGATGGTTGTTATGTTGAAGACTTTAAAGACAAGTGTAGGTTGGTTGCAAAAGGCAACAGAGTGGGCAAAATGTTTACATTGAATGTAAACATGCCTGAAGTGAGTGCTGCAATGTTTACAAATGGTTGACGAATTGTTGTAGACACATACATTTGGCATATAAGAATTGGACATATGAATGTGCAGAGAATGAAGTCTATGCAGACTAAAGGAATTGTGATAGGGCTGCCAAAGTTTAAAGTTGAAGGTATGTAGAGAATATGTGAAGCGTGCCAATTTGGAAAGCAAACAAAGCATGTATTTCCACGTAACAGAAATGTGAGCAGAACTGCACTAGATGTTGTGCATTCAGATGTATGGGGTCCTACGAAGACCATGTCTATGGGAGGCTGCAGGTATTATATGACATTTATTGATGACCACACAAGGAAAGTGTGGGTATACTTCATGAAGGAGAAGAGTGAGGTAGTCACTCATTTTCAGAATTTCAGAGTTATGGTTGAAACGCAAACAAGGAAATATGTAAAGTGCCTAAGGTCAGATGGAGGGGGAGAGTACTTCTCTAATGAGTTCTCTGAATTTTTGAAGAAGAATGGTATTGGGAGACAGTTTACATGTAGATCATACACTCCGCAGCAAAATGGAGTTGCTGAGTGTAAAAACAGGCACATTGCTGAGATTGTATGAGCATTGATGGAAGAGAAGAATATGCCGCATAGCTATTGGACTGAGGCTGTTTCTACAGCAATTTACATCATGAACAGGACTCCAACTGCAGCCATACATGATGTAACTCTAGAGGAGAGGTTTGCTGGCAGAAAACCTGATTTGTCTCATCTAAAAGTTTTTGGATGCATTGCATATGTGCATCTGCCAGATGAGCTGAGAACTAAGCTAGATCCAAAAGCTGAAAAATGTGTGTTTATTGGATACTCCCTTAAGCAGAAGGGATACAGGTGTTATAACCCTGCTACACGTGAGTTGAGGGTAAGCAGGGATGTTGTCTTTAATGAAATGAGCAGCTGGTATGCTGTTGAAAAAGAAGCTATTGGGGCTGATGTGAGTGGAAATGTGGTTGCACAGAATACAAGTCAGCAATCACAATCTTTGCGTGGACCAGGAGAGTCCTCATATAGTGGTTGAGTTGATAGACCATGGAGTGGTAGGCTGCATCATAATACCAGTCCTACAAATGTGATTAGTACATCATGTAAAGGAAAAGAGAAAGTGGTTGAGCCCCTTAGTATGCCTGACATTTTTGCACAGCATTCTCATGTTGATGGAGAGTCTAGTGGCTCAGAGATGAGCCTTGATGAGGAGCTTGGGATACCAGCTATGAGAACACCTGGTGTAAGAAGGCTATGGAAGCCATGAATGCAAAGCTGCGAAGATCTAGGAGAGTGAAGAATCTTGTGGAGAGGTTTACCTATGATGGTTATGTGGCACATCACTATGCATACATGGCAAAGGTTGTGCAGGTTGTAGAGCCCACATGCATTGATGAGGCTATTGGAAATGTGTGTTGGGAGAAAGCTATGGATGAGGAGATGGATGCACTATATGGAAATGAGCCTTGGGATTTAGTGCAATTGCCTGAAGGCAAGAAAGCCATTGGATGCAAGTGGGTGTACAAAGTAAAACATAACAGTGATGGAAGCATAAGCAGGTACAAGGCTAGATTGGTAGCCAAAGGATATGCGCAGACATATGGCATTGATTATGAGGAAACTTTCAGCCTAGTTGCCAAGATGGCAATGGCGAGAGTTGTGATAGCAGTGGCTGCGTCAAAGAAATGGTCTTTACATCAGATGGATGTAAAGAATGCATTCTTGCAGGGGGATTTACAGGAAGAGGTGTATATGTTGCAGGCACCTCGTTATGAGAATGTGAGTCACCCCGAGCATGTTTGTAGGTTGAAGAAAGCCTTGTATGGATTAAAACAAGCACCAAGAGCATGGTGTGATAAGATTTCTGAATATCTTGTCACTATTGGCTTTCATATAGCCAATGCAAATTTCTTGCTGTATGTGAGACACAGTCATAGAGGGGTTGTGCTTGTTGTCATCTATGTAGATGACTTGATCATTACGGGGGACCATGATGCAGAGATATTTGATGTAAAGATCTTGCTTAGACATAAGCTTGAGATGAAGGATCTGGGGGAGCTCAGATATTTCTTGGGCATTGAGGTGATTAGGTCACCACATGGTATAGGATTACTGCAGCGATAGTATGGCTTGGACATGTTGTCCAAGTATGGTATGAAAGGCTGTAAGCCTATCTTAGTGCCATTGGATCAGAATTGCAAGTTTAGTGCAGATTCAGGAGAGATTTTGGAGGATCCTACTATGTATAGGCGCATAGTAGGAAGCCTGATCTACATGACGATCACCAGGCCAGATTTGAGTTATGTTGTTAGGTTGGTGAGTCGATTTATGCAAGTTCCTTGAAAGCCGTATTTGGATGCATTGAGATGCATGCTGAGGTATGTGAGAGGTCTACTTTGCATTGTGGACTATTTTATGAAACTGGGATAGAGATATGTGTATATGGGTACACAAATGCTGACTGGGCTAGTAGTATCTCAGATAGAAATGTACTAGTGGCTTCATGTTTTCTTTGGGGAGTGCTGCTATGACTTGGAGCAGCAAGAAGAAGCCTACGGTTGCTCTATTCAGTACAGAGGCCGAGTACAAAGGTGATGCTATGGCAGCATGTGAGGTAGCTTGGTTGAGAAAGCTACTTGCAGATTTGGGTCTATCAGTGGATAGACAAGTTGTCATCTTCTGTGACAACATTAGCAGTATACAGTTGGCCCAGGAACCCAGTTTTTCATGCTCTCATGCAGCATATAGAGGTCCACTACCATTTTGTCAGAGAGAAGGTCTTGGCAGGAGACGTTGACCTTATTTATGTCAGCACATAGGATCAAGTAGCTGACATCTTCACCAAAGCATTGGGTACAGAGAAGCTCCGCAGATTCAGGGCTTTTCTTGGTGTACATGAGATGGAGTTGAGCTCGAGGGGGAGTGTTGAGATATGGAGCTCATCTAGTGAGGCGGTGGACACTGATGATCGGCCTGGGAGATAGGCCCCACACTTACACCACTGGCATGGTTGGTGAGATCATGGGGGATATGGGGCCAGTGGGATGACACGCTGTGTGACAGCCATTCTAGAGACTGGCATAGTTATAGCGCCAGCTCATTTAGTTGGGTTCACACTATAGAGAACCCTAGTATGTATTTGGTTGAGTACCTTTCATATTGTGTGTACTCTTATCTTTGTATATGGTGTGTTGAGTGTTGCATGAAGAAGAAGAAGATTTTCAGCCTCTCACCTTGTGTGTTCTCTTTTAGGGTTTTGTGAGTGTGTGTGTGCTTGCAGGAGCTCAAGCTCTCCTCTCCCCTGCATCTTTTCATGAAAGAGGCAACTATATAGTTTGAGGAGTTTGGAGTGTGCTCAAGTGTCTTCGTGTATGAGCTCGAGACTAGGGGACATCAGCTTAGTGCAACACTGCCTTCGTTTGGTCTTTGGGCTAGGTTGTGGTGTTGGGTGGTAGTTCCCTCTTCACAATGGTGTGTTTTTGATGGGTTATAGAGGCAGGTCTCCCTGACACATCAATGGCAATAGGCAACAAGCCCAACGAGGGTGGTATGATTCACTATTCCCTAGATGAGGAGACCGAGCCCTATATGGATGACATGGGATGAAGGGCTTATTATACCTTCTATCATTTAGTCAACCAAAACTATAAGGATGCCTTCAAACCATGGGGAAAATAGAAAGATATGGGACGAAGGGCATATAATACCTTCTATCATTTAGTCAACCAAACCTATAAGGATGCCTTCAAACCATGGGGAAAATAGAAAGACAAAGATTTCATGTATGGTGTTCAATGCATGCATGAGTGATTTCCAAACCCACCACACACACGTTGTTTTGAGATGAGTGGGCAAAGAATCACATTATAAAGATCCTCAATAATAGGAGTTCTTGCGCAAGGAGGTGCACAAAAGAGGGAAAATGAATGCCCGCATACTGCACCATTGAGAACTCGAAGAAGGCAAAGAAGGAATCCAAGAAGGGTACTCAACACCCCCAACAAAAGGCAGTACACAATTGAAGTATGGTGTGATGAAGTATGGATATGAAGGAAAGGCAGGCTAGCTCGCATGACTTGTAAGCTTTCTCTTTGCTATTTTTTACTAAGTTCATTTCATGTGTTGTCATTACCCTTTTTATATCTCATGCATGTTGAAATTTGTTGTAGGAAAGGGTAACAGGTTGCCCCCCAACGTCTGGGGAGAATAGGTAGTGCAAACACCACAACGAAGCAGACACTTGGGAGTGGCTCAAACGCTAGGGTGTGGTCCCCAAAATAGATACCCAACGAGCTCGACAAGGCAACTTGGTGACTCTGAACTTGATTTTTAATTATCACCCAGCTTGTTTTTCTTGTGGTTGACATGTTTGTATTGTATTCTTTTTTAATGTAGGAAGACGAGGATGTTGAAAGTGATGATGATGATGAATGTGGTGGTGCACGTGGTGAAGATGCGGGCGAAGATGAAGATGAAGACAATAAATTGATTTAATTAGTGTCTTTGTCATTATTCATTTTTGGGACATAAACACTTTAAGTATTTTTCAACTTTTTATATAATTTTAAAGCAATAAAAAGCATGACATTGTTGTTTTGCAAATTGTTTTTGTGTTTGTCTTAAAAACCGTTTAAATAATGTTATTTTAAAGAAAAATGGAGACAGAATGGGGGAGATATGTGGGGGATACATTTCCCCCAAATATGTGGGAAAAATGGAGACAGAATGGGGGAGATATGTTATTTTAAAGAAAATGGAGACAGAATGGGGGAGATATGTGGGGGATACATTTCCCCCAAATATCTCACCCATTCTCTCCTTTCTTTCTTTTTTTGCAAAAAGTATGCGAGGCTATAGATGCGCACAGGTATACACGCTACTATGGAGCACTTATATGCATCGATGTAGATGCGGGTATATGTGCTACTATAGAGGCCACTATATGTGCTACTATAGATGCAAATAAATGTGTTGATATACACACAGTTATATGCACCGCTATGCAATGTTGTAGTCGCGTGCTGGTAGCCGTGTACATAGTTGTGCTTATAGCCACGTGCTTCATTTTGTCCACTTATAGATCCTTTGTAATTTTTGTAGCTCTTCACACGGCTATGCTCTTTGTTTGTTGTAGTGACGGTGAAATAATCAAAACCTAGAGCCCCTTATACTTTTGGATAAACCTAGATTTTCATTATGCTTTATTTTGTATATGAGATTTTTGGACTCATATACTTATGTAATTTTGCCAAGTATTGTAATTAAATTACGACATGAATAAAAACCATGAATGGCAATTGTCCTTTTTTTTATATTTGTCAAGTTTTACATTACATGTGTCCATAAAGATGAGAAGGACAAATTTTTCTATATATAAAAAAAGAGTTGGGGCAGACTGGGAGTCTTGTGTAGACTCCCAATCTGCCCCAGCTTTTTTTAAACATGTTGAGCAATAAACCCATTCAGCGACGAAAATAGCAGCTTTTTTAGCACTGAAATGGGCCTGACAACTCCCTATCCTTCTAGTTATAAAAGCGTTGCTATTTTCACTGCTTTGCAACCTCATTTTGTTGTAGTGAAAGTGCTAAAGGATTATAGGCCTTGGGCATGACCATGGGTATGGCCCAATGTTAAATCCATGGTATTAATAGGTTTGAAAAAGGACCAAAGGATATAAGACACTTATAACTTAAAGGCCAAGTTATCACTTTAAATGTTTTTACTCAATATTAATCAAGCCTTGCTCATGCAAGCTTCCATAGTGTCCTTTGACCCATGTCTTGGACTCAATGTAAACGATGTCCCATGTTCTTGAATCCACGCTAACAAGTCAATTCTTGTCTCTGTTCTTTCATTGGTATTAGAGCTCATGCCTCTAATCCATTTCTAGCATTTTTTTGAATTGTTTTTTCTAAATTCTCACTATTTCAGGGCTGAAACAACATTTCTAGGAATGGGAGAGTGATGGAGACCTTGGATTGAGTCCACCTTGGTAGATTTTGATCAATTTTTTGTAGATCCTAGCCAAAATTTGGGCTCTACATCAAATTTGGACCAAATTTGAGTAAATTTGGTCCACCCGGGACCAAAATTGAGAAAACTATTGAAATTTTTATAGAGGCTCACGTTTTTTCTCTCTCTCCTCTTTTCTCTTTATCCTCTTAGAGCTATGGTGCGTCCATCATGAGTTTTAAGCTTATCAAGGCTTGGATTTTGAGTTAAGCAAAGCATTAGATCCATTTTAAGCTCACATTGTGGCCATATTGATTGCGATTTTTTTTGCCTGTAAGGCTAGTCATGCTGCGCACGAATTCAGGAAGCTCCATGGAGGTGTATAAGCTCATAATTAGCGGCCACAGGGTATGGATCTCCAAATATATCATGTAAGCTTTACATTGACTGCCGCGATGATGTATATGGGGCTGATTTTTAGGGTTTTGGAAATCTCTCATGAATTAGGAATTTCCTCGTAAATTGTGATAATTATCCATATAATCTTATTCTTCATGCTTTTCTCTTTCCAAATATACCTTCAATGTTTGAATCTTGATGAGAACAAGGTCTTATGGCCTCTTTGCAAAATTTAGGGTTTTTATTACATTTTGGAAAAAATTTCTTCAAGATTCTTCTCCTCCAACACTCAAACGTATGATTAGTTCAATGCTAAAGCATGAGATTTCATGAATTTTGGCCTCTTCTTGAAATTTAGGATGTTTACTTCAATGCTAAAGCATGAGATTTCATGAATTTTGGCCTCTTCTTGAAATTTAGGATGTTTACGCATAATTTTGGGGATCCATGGCATTAGACTAGTGAATATGGCTCTCCTCTACTCGTCCATATAAGGAGAATGTGTGGGGGAGAGAGAGCTTGTCTTACTTGCAAGCAAACACACACACACACACACATACACACACAAGAGAGAGTGCAAGACATAAGAGAGATTGATGGCTGAATTTTCTTCTATCTTCTTCTCTTCTCTACAACCATATATCTAAAATATAAGAGTATATACATAAAGTGAAAGCAATCTCCTAAACAACATACAAAGTGGTCGGTCTATACTGTGTGAACCTGATTATATGAGCTGGCGCTATAACTATGCCATACCTCTAGTACTTCAAAGTGGCTATCATACAACCTATCATCACTATCAGCATATCAATCACAATCGCACCAACTATGCTAGTGACATAAGTGCAGAAGCTATCACCCAGGCAGGTCATCAATGTCTGTATAGTGGCACTAGTTGAGCTTGATATCCGAGCACTCCCCCTCAAGCTCAACTCCATACACTGTACTCTAAGTAAGTTCCTAAACTTGTGGAGCTTCTCTATGCCCAATGCCTTCATGAAGATGTCATCTACCTCATCCTTTGTGCTGACATATACCAAATCTACATCAACTGCTCTAGAACCTTCTCCCTTACAAAGTGATATTGCACCTCAATGTGCTTCGTTCTAGCATGGTATACTAGGTTACACGCGAACTGTATGTGCCACTCATGTTGTCACAATAAATGACAACTTCCTTATCCATAGGCTTAGCCATATCACTAAAAAGTAGCTTCTGAAACCAAGCTACTTCACAAGATGCCATAGTAGCACCCCTGTAATCTGCCTCTGTGTACTTGACAAGGTAACTTTTGGCTGCTATTTACTACTCCAACTCACATCAACACTCCCAAATGAGAACATAAATACACTGGTAAATCTATTGTCTCTGTAACACTACCAACCCAATCAGCATCTGTGTACCCATGTAGCTGTATCTCTATACCAGCTCATAGAAAGTCCATAATCAATTGTGGACTTTATGTACTTGAGAATCCATCTAGCTGCATCCAAGTGTGGCTTCCTAGGGGCTAGAATAAATTGGCTCACAAGTCTAATAACATAACTCAAGTCTTGCCTTGTAATCATCATGTAGATCAAGCTACCCACTATGTGCTTGTATGTTATAAGGTCCTCCATCTCACCTCTATCTGCTGAAAGCTTTACATTCTGCTCCATTAATAGCACTTAAATAGGATGACGACCTATTATACCATACTTGGATAACATGTTCAAGCCATATTTCCATAACAAAATGCCATGAGGTGATCACACCACCTCTATGCCCAAGAAATAGTTCAGCTCACTCAAATCCTTTGTCAGGTAAAAATTTGAAAGGTGTTTTGAGTCTGTGTACATATGGGATGCATGGTTTGTGAATAAACTTTGCCCTAAATGCCCTAGCAAATGTATAGAGCAGGTGGTTTTGCAGTGAGCTGGTATGCGTGTTTTTTTTTGGGAGCAAATGCTGGAGATTTGGAAGTTTTATTGCAGCAATGTGGTGTGCGGGTGGTTGCCAAATGCAGGGCACCGACTGAAATTGCTTGTATTTTGGTAAGTCATGAGGTGTTGATGATTACGAGCTTGTGGGTAGTATCGTTTTGGAAGGTCGTGGGGGCGCCGTATGTCCAGGTGAAGCAAGGTAAATGAGGAGGTGTGGTGGCCATCATTGAGGCTTGAAAGGAAAAAAATAAAAAATATATATAATGCAATGTGGCCAACTTGCAATGGCCACGTGGAAGCTTGTATAAGTGCCAACATGTTGGCCAGCGCACCATCTAGAAGGTGGTGGCGAAGACGTAGAAGAAGGCCGCCTCGTAGATTGTAGAAGGGCCTGGCGGGTATTGTTGCTGCAGAGAGGCGAGGCGAGGCCTCGAAGGCAAGAGAACGGTGGGCCGCCGGGTAGAGGAGAGACGCCTTACTGAGGTTCAGTCGAGAGATAGGGACAAGAAAAGGGAGTAGTTGCCGCCCGAAGCAGGCTGGCGGGTGATCACCTCGTTGTGGTGAAGGTGCTCTGGTGAGTCTGCAGACAGTCGCACTAAGGTTGCCGCCTTTGGGGTCGAGACCAGGATAGAAGGCCTTGCGGAGGCGCTGCAGAGGCAGAGACGACTGGGAAGTTGAGCGTGGCTAGCAACACACAACGCAGGGACGAAGCTGCTGGGGCTGTTCGAAGGAGAAGAAGACGGGCTGCTGGGGCGGCCCCTGGTGTGAGGTGACGGCTCTGGGATTCTGCAGTCCAAGCAGGTATGAGGAGTCGTTATCTGGCAAGTAGGGCTCGTGCGAAGAGAAGGACGGGGGTGGTTCTGTCAACTGACGAGCTGGTGTGGGCCAAGTGGGAGTCGCCTTGTGCAAAAAGGCTCTCAGGTGAGAGCAGTTGATAGCAGGAGTGGCTGGTGATAGCTGCAGTGAGTAGCAAAGGGTGGCGAAGACGCCCTGGTGTGAAGGGGTTGCCCTGGTGTACAGGGACGTGGAGGCAGCTGCTGCAGGCCAAGGAGATGCTGGCGACTGGGAAGCAGTGTACATGAGTCGTTGGTGGCTGGTAGCACTGCAGAGAAGAAGGCGACTTGGAGGGAGGCCGCCTGTGTGGCTGGCAAGGGACTGAAGTTGAGGATACATATGGGATGCAAGAGAAGGTGATGCTACGTTGAGCAACTGGTGTTGGTGCATAAAAGATTGTGCAGAGGCTCTGTGGTTGGCGAAGCTGCTGGTCACGACACAGAGAGAGAGAAAGCTGCTGAGTTGAGGGTTAGCTGGTGGGGCACCCTCTGAAGAGAGAAGTCGCTGGTTTTGTGTGGGCGACGACTGCTGCAGGCAGAGAGTGGATGCTGACGAGAGAGAGAGCCTAGAGTGCAGTGCAGAGTTGGAGGCCGTCTCAAGTGTCACTGGTACATAAAGCGGCTGCAGAGGTGGCTGGTAGTGCCGAAGACAGGTGAGAAGTGGCCGGTTTTTGTGTAGGTGTGGCTGATGGCAGTGAGGAAGTGATGGAGGGTTGCTGGTGGGGCGCCCTCTGAAGAGTGCAGAGACCGGGAGACAGAGGCTTGGTTGTCAAACACAAGGGTGAATTCCCTTGGCAGTAAATCGTGGCCAGGGTCCTAGTTTTTGGTGTAAATGCTAAGTTTATACAGTGTGTATGGTGCTGTGTGTTTTTGCTGAATGATCGATTGTCTACTGTGGTTTTGAGTTGTCTTTATGGTGTGGGTGGGTGGTGAATCGTGAAAAGTCTTCCAGCCGGTGGGACTGGTGGTGCCTCCGTTGTGTTGTTATTTTCCAAGTGAGGTGAAGGGCTATAGAGGCATGGTCTTTTTTTTCTTTTTTTCATCTCACATTCTTTTTGGCGCCCCCACTGAGGATAGCTCTGGTATTTTCTTCAGTTTACAAGGATGTATGCCCTAGGAGTTGAGGGTTTTAGGGAAGGTGTTTTTCTTGGGACTTGAGGTGAAGTTTGGGGGTAAAAATGATGTCTTATCCAGAGTTTTATGGTAGTCCTTATGAAGATGTGGCAGATTTTCTTGAAAGGATGGAGGTTGCATGCATAAGCAACCACATCAATGAGCCGGCACAGGTATTGCGGCTGCTAAACATATGTTTGAAGGGAGATGCAAGGATTTGGTCTAGAACTTTTGAGGAGTCATTAAAGGATGTTGAGCCACGCATTCCAATGATTGAGGATGGATTGAAGACTGCACTTTTGAATAGGTTCAAGAAGATTGAGGATCCAGATAGAGTTTGGCATGAAGTGCAGGGGTTGATACAGGGCGAATTGGAGCCAATTGATGATTATGTGAAGGAATTCTCTTTGTTGTGGGAGACCTTGTGCAGGGCTTTGGGAGAGGATCAAGTACCTCCGGACATGATGAAGAAGCATCGTTTTTTTGCAAGATTGAAGGGAGGTATTCGCTGGAAGGTTGAATTAAAGAAGCCCAGATCTTATGAGGATGCAGTGGAGATTGCCAAATCAAAGGATTGGAAATTGCAACGGATGAACCAGCTGGGGATGGTTCTAGTGGCAGTAAGGCCTGAAATTAGAAGGGTAGAAGCGGTACCGATGAGAACCGTGCTGGAAAGAGTGCAACCAACAGAAACTCAGGTGAATAATGTCACACCACAGGGGACAAAGGTGGTACCCACAACTGTTACAGCTTCTGATGAAAGGCTTCAACAGGACATGAGGAAAATGGTGGATTGTATGAAGAATCTGAGTTTGAAGATGATAGAGAACACAGGTGGTGGATGTGGCCAAGGCAGAGGCTATAATCAAGAAGGGATTGAAGGTCAGACGACAGGTTATGGAAGTGGCCGTGGTTTTGGTAGGGGTAGACGGTTTATTCCTACATGTTGGAATTGTGGTGAACTTGGACATCTAAGTACAGATTGTGATAAGCCTCAGTGAATGGGGGGTGATATGTATCCCTTACCCTCTCAGATTCCCAATAGGGCAAATGATTATGGAATTGAAATTAAAGGTAAAGCAGGGACCAGTGGGTTGACAAATGAGGAGAAAGGTAAAACTAAGGTGATAGATGTGGTCACCCTTGAGAAGACGAAGGAGACAGAAGCTGATGTGATGCCTTTGGGGAAACGGATGCCACAGGAAAGGGAAAGCAGGGATGCTGCAGGGCCTAGCAAGAAGAAGGGTAAAGTGAAGGAAGGAGGGGATGTAAAGGTCAAGCAGAAGCAAAAGTCTCGTAGGAAGTTTCAGGTGACTGATTTTCCACTAGGGGTTGGGCAGAAAAGCTACAATTTGCAGGAGGACATGGCTGGAAGGATTGATGATACGACCAGTAGCACCACTACTAGTGAGGGAACAGAAGACACTTCATCTAGTGAGGAGGATGCAGAGATGGATGCCCTAGTTTTTGATGAGAAAGTGCTTAGTGATGAGGTTGCCAAACAAGAAGAGGCCATACAGGAAGAATTCCAGGAGGTACAAGCGAATCATGAGCAAAGGTTTGCATGTGATGTGAAAGAGTATGCTTTTGAGTCTTTGGATAATGAACCTGTGTGGGATGAGTGGGATATAGAAAGTCTACAGGATGATAAACCTGAATTGGAGTTGGATGATCAGATGTGCATTAATGCTAAGAAAGCTACAACTAGAATTGATGCTATGAAGGAGGAGCAACACCAGAAGTCTATGAATGATGTTGATGCTATGGATGAGACTATGGATGCTGTGATAGATGAATTTCTTGTTGGCCTTGATAAAGATGAACATACAGAAACTGAGGTGGATGCTTTGGCAATGATGCCTTTTGAAGGGGAGTTTGTTTTGCCTGTGGTGGCTGGTTTTGATGGTGATGTTTCTCATGTTGATGGACAAGAAAGTGTTATGGCACAGCAAGTTTTTCTTGATGAAGCTTTCATCAGTTATTACCCTCAGTAGGAATTGCTTCACTGGTTCTCCAATATTGGTATTGACCGTATCAGTGATTTTGGAATTGAGATGAGGCAGGATGGTGTGTATGTCAGGAGCTTTGTTTCCAGAAGTTCTTATGTTATGTTGTGGGATGTGGCATGGCAAACTATGCCTTTGGAAGATGACAGTGTTTCTTTGATCACATGGAATAGAGATGTTTTGGTTACATTGTATGATGCTCAAAGGTGCCAAATGGCGGAAATTTCCAATTGGGGTCCAAACGACGCCCAAGAGGCATAAAAATCAAATCATGCATGGACAAATGTGTGGCAAGCAACCCAAATTTTCTTGTTGTATTTAGATGCGATTCGGACTCATTTTGGATCCGAAACTCTGTTATGGCGATTTTGCACTATCTTGGTCGGGACCCAACTTTGACGCGCTAGGAGAAGTGATTGTGATGCCTGAATCCATGCACAGAGTGATGTGGACATAGAGCAACTTCCCTAGCACAAGTCCGTGTGGTCCATTCTGTCATGGGGTCCCAGATCCTCAACTTCTAACTGTCCGAATCCGGGTTCTCGAAAAAGATGCATGAGCGTGCTAAATGGCAGAAATTTCCAACCGTGGCCCAAACGGCGTGGAAGAGGCATGAAATTCAAATCATGCATGGACAAATGTGTGGCACCCCAACCCGGATCTTTCTTGTTGTGTTCAGATGCGATTCAGACTCATTTCGGGTCCGAAACTCTGTTATGGCGATTTTACACTATCTTCGCTTGGGACCCAACTTTGACGCGCAGGGAGAAGTGATTGCGATGCCCAAATCCATGCGCGGAGTGATGTGGACATAGAGAAACTTCCCTAGCACAAGTCCGTGTGGTCTTTTCTCTAATGGGATCTTAGATCGTCAACTTCTAACTGTCCGAATCCGGGTTCTCGAAGAAGATGCACGAGCATGCCAAATGGGGAAAATTTCCAACAGGGGCTCAAACGATGCCGAAGAGGCATGAAAATCGAATCGTGTATGGACAAATGTGTGGCAAGCAACCCGGATCTTTCTTGTTGTGTTTAGATGCGATTCAGACTCATTTCGGATCCGAAACTCTGTTATGGCGATTTTACACTATCTTGGTCGGGACCCAACTTTGACGCGCTGGGAGAAGTGATTGCGATGCCCAAATCCATGCACGGAGTGATGTGGACATAGAGCAACTTCCCTAGCACAAGTTCGTTTGGTCCGTTCTCTGATGGGGTCCCAAATCCTCAACTTCTAACTGTCTGAATCCGGGTTTTCGAAAAAGATGCACGAGCGTGCCAAATGGCAAAAATTTCCAACCGTGGCACAAACAGTGTTGAAGAGGCATGAAATTCGAATCATGCATGGAAAAATGTGTGGCAAGCAACCTGGATCTTTCTTGTTGTGTTCAAATACGATTCGGTCTCATTTCGGACCCGAGACTCTGTTATGATGATTTTGCACTATCTTCGCCGGGACACAACTTTGACGCACTGGGAGAACTGACTGCGATGCCCAAATCCATGCACGGAGTGATGTGGACATAGAGCAACTTCCCTAGCACAAGTCCGTGTGGTCCATTCTCTCATGGGGTCCCAGATCCTCAACTTTCTCGAAAAAGATGCACGAGCGTGCCGAATGGCAAAAATTTTCAACTGTGGCCCAAACCGCGCCGAAAAGGCATGAAAATTGAATCATGCATGGACAAATGTGTGGCAAGCAACTCAGATCTTTCTTGTTATGCTCAAATGCGATTGCGACTCATTTTAGATCCGAAACTCTGTTATGGCGATTTTGCACTATCTTCGCCGGGACCCAAGTTTGACACGCTGAGAGAAGTGATTGCGATGCCCAAATCCATGCACGGAGTGATGTGGACATAGAACAACTTCCCTAGCACAAGTCCGTGTGGTCCGTTCTCTGATGGGATCCCGGATCCTCAACTTCTAACTATCCGAATCCGGGTTCTCGAAAAAGATGCACGAGCGTGCCAAATGGCGAAAATTTCTAACCATGGCCCAAATGGCACACCGAAGAGGCATGAAATTTGAATCATGCATGGAAAAATGTGTGGTGTGAGGCAGCTCAAAAACACAAGAAGGCCACTGTAGCTCGCCGACTCACCACCTTCAGAACACTCACAAGCATAAGGGGCACCACCAGCTTCTCTAGCTGGAAAGAAAAATCTCTCTCTCTCTCTCTCTCTACCACCGAGAGATATCCAAAGAAAGGCAATTTTAACAGCTCACATATTTCATTATCAAATCCTTTTATCTGTCAGCAAGGCTAAGCTACTCACATATCATCAACCCAAACCCTATTATCCATTTACAAGGGGTGATCCATCTCCATATTTTTTATCAAAAAACAAGCTTCAATCACTCATCCTCGCACTCTCCTTTATATCACACACTCGCAGCAAAAAACTCACACACACACGGCCCAAGCTTCTCTTAGTCCTCACACCAGAATTCTCAAAACAAGGGAGCCACCTCCCAGTAGGAAACCACCAGCAGTTCTGCTTGCTTTGTCAGTAGAGCCACTCGAGCACGACCTTCTCTGGACCTCGTCTCCTTTCCACGCAACTGTCCCACACTTATCAGCTTCAAATGCTTGACCTGCTGTCTTCCCTCGTCAACCTCTGGCTCTGCCTTTCTCTTGCCAGCCTCAGGACACACACAAGTCGGCCTCTCCTTATGTCTGCAGTGCCTGAGGGAGAGCGTCCACTCTCTGTCGCCAGCTCTCCCACACATGAGCTTCACCAACACTGGCCTCTGCAGCAACTTCACCAGGCTCACAAGGTGGCTCCTTCTACACCTCAAGCTTGTATTGACAGTCCATCTGCAACCCACGCTACCCCAGAGACCTCCAAAGAGTCACATGGCGGCCACCTTTCTCTTTAAGGCTTCTCCTCTGTAATATCACCCCCAGCTCTCGTACCAGGTGGCGACCACCTTCACCAAGCGGCTGCGCTTCACTTCGCTGCTATGACCAGAGCGCTTCACCTGTCCATGAAGCGGCTGCTCCCCAGTCCCTGCTGATGCCCAGAGCTGCCTCAGCAGCCCTTCTTGACCAAAACGCCTATCGGCACACACGCCCAAGACTTCTACTACCAGTTGGCCACCCAACTGTCGCCTGCTACTACGCCTCAGAATTTGCAGCTCTGTCACAAGGTGGTGCCCTCTCACAAGGCCTACTCTCGCCTCTGGTCTTGCGCACACTCACCCGTCAGCCTTCTACTACAAGGCGGCTACACCTGCAGCTTTTGAATAGCCTCAGTCCGTTTGCCTCTAACACCAGCACGTCTGAGAAGCCCCCTTCCAAAACGGTGGCCTTCCTCTTCTGCACACCGTAGTTTGCACACGCCAGAGCGGCTCTCCGCAGTACCTCCGCCAGTCCTCCACGACACTTTTCGTACACAGTCGACCTCTCACTTCCTTTTGTTCCATGCTGTGCAATCACCGGCCCTCTTCAACAGCAAGGCGGCTTCCTCTCACGACCCCGGGCTCTCCCTCTTTCATCTGTTGAACACACCCCATCCTTCACGCCGTCACGCCACCCTTCGACCGTCTTCCAGACGGTCTCGCTGGCTGCCAAAAGACCTTCCACTTGGCTATTTATAAAGTGGCCAACTGTATCATATTTTTTTATTTATTTATTACTTCAAAATAATGGCCACCACTTACAATAGCCTCTCCTTCTCCTTGTGCTTCGAGTTATCACACCCAGCCCATAACCTTTCCAAAATTATGCGAGAGTTGCCCACAGCCTCATGATCAGCATCATCATACCAAGACGGCCATTCCAAACCTGAAAGATTCTCAATCTCAAGCATAAAAGCAATTATATTTTGCTGGCGTTGCCTGAGGGATTTCAACATTTACAGTCTGAATTGAGCTCTCTCTCCACATAAACCAGCATGTCTACATTTATTTTCACCAGGGGCTCATCAAAACCCATTATTGATATCCACATGCTCATCCACCTCTTATTTACACATCCCAGACTCCTTCTTGATGAGTAAAAAGCTCATACAAATAAAAACTCCAAGTCTCTAACAGCTGTTCCGAAGAAAATTGCATGCACTAAATCACTCCAAAGCCATTCCGTCTGTACACTTGCCAGGGCATTCAGGGCAAAGTTTTATTGCACACCATGCATCCCATATGTACACGGACTCAAAACACCTTTACAGAAAAACACCTGACATACTTTGCCCAACCCCCAGCCTGCTGAATCATTCATGATCAGCAGTAAAAAGCATTTCAAGACCTAAATCTATATCTAAAAACTGCCCTTCATCTGGAATTACATCTTCAGACACTACATCCTGTACAATCACCATCAAACGTGCATAATACTTCTTCAGTCTGTATCCATTTACCCTGGAAGCATGTAAAGTCCCATTTAAGTCTACCAATTGATAAGTGCCATTGATAAGTGCCATTTGTAAATCCTTGCATCACCAAGAAAGGTCCTTCCCACTTAATTTGAAACTTCTTATGAAAGGCATTATCTAGCCTGCTATTATAACGTAATACCAGATCATCCTTCATAATTCCTTTGCTTCCAATCTTCTTGTTGAACTTCTCTAGCGTCCTTGCCTGCATATCTTCATAATGCTTCAAAGCATTATCCCTGTTCAGCTGTGCTTCTTGTAAATATAACAGCCGCTCTTTAAGGGCATCTTTAGGTTCTTCCAAAAGCTTTTCCAACATTTTAACAGCTGGTATCTCCACCTCAATAGACAATAAGGCTTCTTTTCCATAAACAAGATGAAATGGAGTGAAACCTGTACCAGTCTTAATTGCTGTCCTATATGCCCACAAGGCAGCAGGCAACTCCAGATCCCAATTCTTGCCTTGTTGCTCTATCACCTTAGATAAAATCTTGATCAACTCACCATTGAAACGCTCATTCAGGCCATTACACTATGGATAGTAAGGTGTGGTAAAACTGCGACTGATCTTCATTTTTGTACACAAATAATCCATAAGCTCTGCTCTGAAACCTGGACCCTGATCAGAAAGCAATTCCAATGGCACACCAAACTTACAGCAGATATCCTGATATACAAACTTTGCCACCTCCTTCGCAGTAATTTGTTTTACTGCCTTTGCTTCCACCCATCTAGAAAGGTAATCAACTGCAGTCAAGATGTAGCACTTCCCTCGGCTGGTAATAGGTAATGGTCCCACAGCATCAATTTCCCATTTTTCAAAAACATCATAAGCAAGAATTGTCTTCCTCATCTCAGGCTTTAATATCCGTCTACTGTGAGCTTGGCATTGTTTGCATGACCTGCACCAATGATTAACATCCTTATGTACACTGGGCCATATATAACCTTCCTGCAATACCTTATGCAAGGTAATCTTTGAGGCAAAATGTCCACCGCATGCTCCCTCATGATTTTCTTTAAGAATTTTGTAGATTTCTTCCTTCCAAGGTATCCGTCGCATTATCAAATCAATTCCTTTCAAATACAAAGCATCACCAATCATCACATACCTTGCAGCTTTCCTGATGAAACCATATTTTTTTGATTTGTCAATACCATTAGGAATCATCCCTGTTAACAAAAACTCTTCAACATCCTGTAAATTCTCCCTACCACAATAAAATGATGCATGAGCTTTAAGAACAAAAACTTCACCAATCATTCCCTGGGCTACTTCATGAGCCTCCTCATTATGGCCTCGATCCACATGCTTTAAACTCCAGGCTTCAAATTCCTTCAACAGACCCTTAATCTTGAAACACATTTCCTTGAGTAACATATTCTTGGACTTCCAAACTCCCAATACCTGTTTTACCACAAGCAATGCATCTCCTCGAATGCGAATCCTGTGTACACCATGCTTCAAACATGAAAAGATGTAGGGGGGAAGAGAGCTTGAGCTCTTGCAAGCACACACACACACACTCACAAAACCCTAATAGAGAACACACAAGGTGAGAGGCTGAAAATCTTCTTCTTCTCTACTCAACACTCAACACACCATATACAAGATAAGAGTACACAATAATATGAAAGGTACTCAACCAATATATACACGGGTTCTCTATAGTGTGAACCCGACTAAATGAGCTGGCGCTATAACTATGCTAGTCTCTAGAATGGCTGTCACACAGCCTGTCATCCCACTGGCCGCATATCTCCCATGATCTCACCAACCATGCCAGTGGTGTAAGTGTGGGGCCTATCCCCCAGGCGGGTCATCATCTCAGTGGCCACCGCCTCACTAGACGAGCTCGATATCTCAACACTCCCCCTCGAGCTCAACTCCATCTCATGTACACCAAGCAAAGCCCTAAATCTGCGGAGCTTCTCTGTACCCAATGCTTTGGTGAAGATGTCAGCTATCTGATCCTCTGTGCTGACATAAACAAGGTCAAGCTCTCCTGCCAAGACCTTCTCTCTGAAGAAGTGGTAGTGGACCTCTATGTGCTTCGTACGAGCATGAAAGACTGGGTTCCTGGCCAACTGTATACTGCTAATGTTGTCACAGAAAATGACAACTTGTCTATCCACTGATAGACCCAAATCTACAAGTAGCTTTCTCAACCAAGCTACCTCACATGCTGCCATAGCAGCTCCTCTGTACTCGGCCTCTGTACTCGATAGAGCAACCGTAGGCTGCTTCTTGTTGCTCCAAGTCACAGCAGCACTCCCCAAAGAAAACATGAATCCACTGGTAGATCTTCTATCTGAGATACTACCAGCCCAATCAGCATCTGTGTACCCATGTACACATATCTCTGTCCCAGTCTCATAGAATAGTCCACAATGCAAAGTAAACTTCACATACCTCAGTAAGCGTCTCACTGCATCCAAATGCGGTTTCCGTGGAACCTGCATAAACTGACTCACCAACCCAACAGCATAGCTCAAATCTGGTCTGGTGATCGTCATGTAGATCAAACTTCCTACTATGCGTCTGTACATAGTAGGATCCTCCAAGATCTCTCCTAAATCTGCACTCAACTTGCCATTCTGATCCAATGGCACAGAAATAGTCTTACACCCTGTCATACCATACTTGGACAACATATCCAAGCCATACTGTCTCTGCAGTAATCCAATACCATGTGGTGACCTAATCACCTCAATGCCCAAGAAATATCTGAGCTCCCCCAGATCCTTCATCTCGAACTTCTGTCTAAGCAAGATCTTTACATCAAAGATCTCTGCATCATGGTCTCCCGTAATGATCAAGTCATCTACATAGATGACAAAAAGCACAACTCCTTTATCACCATGTCTCACATACAGCAAGAAATCTGCATTGGCTACATGAAAGCCAATAGTGACAAGATATTCAGAAATCTTGTCAAACCATGCTCTTGGTGCTTGCTTTAAGCCATACAAGGCTTTCTTCAACCTGCAAACATGCTCGGGGTGACCCACATCCTCATAACCAGGTGGCTACAACATATACACCTCTTCTTGCAAATCCCCATGCAAGAATGCATTCTTTACATCCATTTGATGTAAAGACCATTGCTTTGACGCAGCCACTGCTATCACAAATCTCATCGTGGCAAAACTGGGCTTAAAGTTTCCTCATAATCAATCCCATATGTCTGCGCATATCCTTTGGCTACCAATCTAGCCTTGTACCTGTTTATGCTTCCATCACTATTATGTTTAACTTTGTACACCCACTTGCATCCAATGGCTTTCTTGCCTTCAGGCAATTGCACTAAATCCCAAGTTTCATTTCCATATAGTGCATCCATCTCCTCATCCATAGCTTTCTCCCAACACACATTTCCAATAGCCTCATCAATGCATGTGGGCTCTATAACCTGCACAACCTTTGCCATATATGCATAGTGATGTGCCACATAACCATCATAGGTAAATCTCTGCATAGGATTTTTCACTCTCCCAGATCTTCATAGCTTTTCATTCATGGCTTCCATAGCCTTCTTTACACCAGGTATTCTCATAGCTGGGATCCCAAGCTCCTCATCAAGGCTCATATCTGAGCCACTAGACTCTCCATCAACATGAGAATGCCCTGCAGAAATGTCAGGCATACCAAGGGGCTCAACCACTTTCTCTTTTCCTTTACGCGATGTAGTAATCACATTTGCAGGACTGGTATTATGACGCAGCCTGCCACTCCATGGTCTATCAACAGACCCACTAGATGAGGACTCTCCTGGTCCACTCAAAGACTGTGATTGCTGACCTGCATTCTGTGCAACCACACTTCCACTCACATCAGCCCCAACAGCTTCTTTTTCAGCAGCATACCAACTGCTCATCTCATCAAAGACAACATCCCTGCTTACCCTCAACTCACGTGTAGCAGGGTTATAACACCTGTATCCCTTTTGCTCAAGGGAATATCCAATAAACACACATTTTTTAGCATTTGGATCTAGCTTAGTTCTCAGCTCATCTGGCACATGCACATATGCAATGCATCCAAAGACTTTCAGATGAGACAAATCTGGTTTTCTGCCAGTAAACCTCTCCTCTGGAGTTACATCATGTATGGCTGCAGTTGGAGTCCTGTTCATGATGTATACTGCTGTAGAAACAGCCTCAATCCAATAGCAATGCGGTATATTCTTCTCTTCCATCAATGCTCGCGCAATCTCAGCAATGTGCCTGTTTTTTTGCTCAGCAACTCCATTTTGCTGCGGAGTGTATCTGCATGTATACTGTCTCCGAATACCATTCTTCTTCAAATATTCAGAGAACTCATTGGAGAAGTACTCTCCCCCTCCATCTGACCTTAGGCACTTTACATATTTCCATGTTTTTTTTTCAACCAAAAATCTGAAATTCTGAAAGTGGGTGAACACCTCACTCTTCTCCTTCATGAAATATACCCACACTTTCCTTGTGTGGTCATCAATGAAAGTCACATAATACCTACAGCCTCCCATAGATATGGTCTTCGTAGGACCCCATACATCTGAATGCACAACATCTAGTGCATTTCTGCTCACATATCTGTTACGTGGAAACACATGCTTTGTTTGCTTCCCAAATTGGCATGCTTCACAGATTTTATGCATACCTTCCACTTTAAATTTTAGCAGCCCTGTCACAATTCCTTTTGTCTGCATAGACTTCAATCTCTGCACATTCACATGTCCAATTCTTTTATGCCATATGTCTGTGTTTGCAACAATTCCTGAACCATTTGCAAACATCGCAGCACTCATCTCAGGCATGTCTACATCCAACGTAAACATTCTGCCCACTCTGTTGCCTTTTGCAACCAACCTGCACTTGTCTTTAAAATCTTCAACATAACATCCATCAGGGTTAAACCGAACCTGCAAACCCTGCTCAATCATCTGGCCAACTGAAACCAGATTCTTTGTTATGTTCGGTGCATGAAGTACATCTGCAAGGTACTTCACTTTGCCATCCTGCATAGACAATGGCACATCTCCAATGTGGGCATTTGGATGAGCAATGTCATCCCCTGTTTCCACAAAACCTAGTCTTTCCGGGTTTTTCATCTCCTTGAACCACTCCCCATGACTCGTCATGTGGTTCGAAGTGCCTGAATCCACATACCATACATTATCTTTTTGTGCTGCATCAACATTTTCAGACATGGCATTCACAACATGCTACATAACAAACAACCTTTCATTATCCTCATTATTTCTGCTTGAGGATGCATAGTTGTTTTGCTGCACTTTCCCATTTTGCATGTCAGCCTGCTTCTTATAACATTCTGACTGCACATGTCCAGGCTTACCACAATAATAGCATTCACGTGTATCATTATATTGCCTTTGCCAATTTCCACGGCCTCTTTGACTCCCCCTGCCTCTGAATTTGCCTCTTCCACCTGCATGTTGTTGTTGTTGATTCTGGGACTGTTGTTGTTGTTGCTGCTGCTGGCCATAATTTTGATTACCTGTTCGACCACCTCCTTGACCGCGTCCACGGCCTCCTCTACCTCGTCCTCTTCCTAAACTCGTGTAGAAGGCCTGTTGCTCTGAACTGTTTTTGCTTTTGTGAAGACTGTTGGTCTTCACCCAAGTTCTTCTCTTCGATAATCAGCATAGACACCAAGTCTGTAAAGTTGGGAATGTTTTCCCGAGTCTGAATAGACGTCTTAAACGCCTTGTATTGTGGCCCGAGACCACGTAGACAGACTTCCACCTTGTCATCATCATCTACTGACACACCAATAGATGCAAGGGATTCCACAATACCCTTTATCTTCAGTGCATAGTCATTCACAGACATGCTCTTTTTCTCCACAGTATGAAGTTCATTCTTCAACTGTATCTTGCGTGCCTTGGTATTTGTTTCATAAAGCTTTACCAAGGTGTCCCACGCCTCCTTGGGGGACTTGGCATCCTGAATGTGCCCAATCATGGTGTCCTGTATACTAATGGATAGCCAATACATAACCTTCCTAGCTCCTTGGTTCCAGTCTTTAAACTCTTTCACATCTGCAGTAGTCAGATTTATATCCGGTATCTCGGGTGCCTCTTCATGCTCACCTTCTATGTAGTCCCAATAACCTTTTTCCATCAGGAAATTCGTTAACCTGAACCTCCAAGCATGGAAGTTATTCTTGTCAAGCTTCTCAGCCACAATCTGAGTTATCCCATCATTTGACATCTTGCCAAACACACAATTTCACCAGAAACTGCACTCTGGTTTTTCTGCACAAACTGCTGTATTTTCTGCACAGCGGTACTGTAGTACTCTCAAATGTCACAACCAGTGACTTCAATGTGCATACATACACCCAATGGCAACTGTAGACCTCTTTGCAGTACCCACAGTCTCTGCATAGTCAATCTGTCTTCCTGCAGTTCTTAAAACAGAGTTCTGCAGAGAATCGATGACTTACCCGCAGTGCTCGAAATCGCCTGCTTTCTGAAAAACGGAGGTCCAGACGCGCCCAAAACGCGTTTTCGGCCCAGAAAATTTAGTCCGATGATAGGACATAATAGTTGCCCTATAGCTTTACTCCCGCGAAGAAAGCTCCTCAATCAGAGATCGTTGCCGGTGCCTCCCGTAGAGCTCCCGACAAGGGTGTAGTCACCAACACAATAGGGAAGAGTAGTTGAAGCTCTTACCCTCGTACCCCTTCTTGTGGTTCTCTTGCTTGCAGCTCAGCCCTTAGCATGAACCAGGCTCTGATACCACGAAAAGATGCAGGGGGAAGAGAGCTTGAGCTCTTGCAAGCACACACACACACTCACAAAACCCTAATAGAGAACACACAAGGTGAGAGGCTGAAAATCTTCTTCTTCTCTACTCAACACTCAACACAGCATATACAAGATAAGAGTACACAATAATATGAAAGGTACTCAACCAATACATACACGGGTTCTCTATAGTGTGAACCCGACTAAATGAGCTGGCGCTATAACTATGCTAGTCTCTAGAATGGCTGTCACACAGCCTGTCATCCCACTGGCCGCATATCTCCCATGATCTCACCAACCATGCCAGTGGTATAAGTGTGGGGCCTATCCCCCAGGCGGGTCATTAGTTGGCCACCGCCTCACTAGACGAGCTCGATATCTCAACAAAACATATTTGCAATCCAATTTCCAGAGTCAGATACTCCGCTTCATTGTTGCTATGTGCATCCACTTTAACACCCTTTTTAAAAACAAGGCAACCCTGTGGATCATACAACACCAAACCTCCTGAGGCTGCATCATGGCTTTTCCTGTAAGAACCATCAAAATATAATAAGTGTGCATTCACCAACTCAGCCGCATCCTCAACTGGCTTCTTGATGGTCTCCTCCTTTATAAGAAGAGGACTCTCCTTATATGTCAGTAGATCCGCTAAGGTAGCCCTGGTACTCTCTTCCACCAAGAATGAGAAAGTAAATTCCTGCAACTCAATCACCCACTTCATCATAGCTTTAGATAAATTTGTACCATTTATCAAACTGAGGCAAAAAAGTATAGCTTGTCAAAAACACAAAGGGGCGAGGCAACAAGTAATGGCGGAACCGCCTACATGCATGTAGTACACTAACCATAACAAGTTCCATCTCTGATAGCAACCTCTCTCTGGCAAGTTTTACTCTGCTAGCACAGTAGACTGGTTGCATATAATGTGATTCTTTCCCCTTCTGTAACAACATGGCTCCAATTGCATCTTCACCTACTGAAGGATTGACATAAAATACCTGCTCCCAATTAGGTGCCTGCATTGTAGGAATAGCTCCCAGTACTTCTTTCACTTTCTGGAAAACTACTTCACACTCCTCCGTCCAATGCAAAGGATCATGCTTTGCTGCTTGCTGCAAAGGATATAACAACTGTGAAGATAGAGAAATAAATCGAGCCATATACTTCACCTTTTGCACAAAAGTAGCCAGTTGCCTTGTATTCTTTGGTGTAGGAAGAAGAAGAAGAGACTTGACTTTATCACGATCTGGATCAATACCATTCTCTGAAATAACATGGCCCAAAAGCTTCACCCTCGGTTAAGCTAAAAAACACTTTTTTGGATTTCCACCACCACACTCATCATAACGCTGAAAAACTGTAGCCAGCTTCTCACAATGCTCTTGCCTAGAGCTGTATATACAAAAATCATCAATAAAATCTTTGACAAACTTGTTCAAAAAAGGAGATAATACCCAATTCACCCTTCTTTGGTAGTAGACTGGTCCATTCATCAATCCAAAAGGAAGAACTTTGTAGCAGAAACACCCCCACGGTGTAATGAAAGTCGTCTTGCGCTGATCTTCTTCTGCAATCTTTAACTGGAAATAACCTGAATACCCATCACAAACACTATATCTTTCATAACCAGCTATACAGTATCCAAAATCTCATCCAAAAAAGGTAGGGGGTAAGAATCCTTCTTTGTAGCAGCATTCAAAGGCTTGAAATCCACACATATACGCCACCTGCCGACTTACCCACTCAGCTGTATCCACTGGTGTAATGAAACCTGCACTCAACAGCTTATCAACTTCCTCTCTCAGGGCCTGAATTTGTTCTCGTCCCATCCTGCGAAGCTTTTGCCTAACTATTTTTACACCTTCCTTTAATTCAATCCTCAGGTCTGGCCCTTTAAATCCTCGAATCTCTCTATAAGAAGTGATGAACAATTCTGGAAAATGAGACAGCATATTAACATATCTAACCTTTTCTCCACTCGAGAGATCCGGACTCAGCATTCCTTCAATCAGCTCCTGCTTCTTCTTCATTTCTGTCTTTGGCTGCAATAATTCCTCGATCACTTCATATGACCCCATAGTATCTTCTCCCTCAGCACCCACTTCATGCACTTCTTTATCTTTATTACCTTCTTGCTCTTCTTACATCTGCCCCTTCTCCACTAGAAGCAGTGGTCGATGAATCCATCTCTGATTCAGAAGTAGTGGTGGTAGTTTCCTCTTCACTTGAATCCTGTGGCCTCTCCCACACATCATTTAAAGATCTCCTACTATGCATCTCAAAAGATTTTTTATTACCCTGCTTATTATGCAAAGAAATGGTCCCATACCTCCAGTCTTGTACTGCACCCACCACTCGCAACCAGGGTCATCCAAGAATAATTGGAAAAGCACCAAGACCTGCAGGCATCACATGAAAATCTACAGTAGCTTTGACATTAAAAGCTTCAATTTCCAATTCCTTTATCATACCAAGACATTTTACCTTTTGATGATTAGCCATCCTGATTCGAAACCCAGAAACCCTAGACACCCTCAAGCCTGACTGCTCCACACATGATTGGGTAATCACACAGATTTGAGCTCCTCCATCTATATAGGCCTGACCAAGGCTCCTACCTTTACTCCACACCTCCACAATAGGACAAATATCTCGAAGCTCTTCTAAAGATAGTACTTTGACTCACCTCTTCTCTGACTCCTTTTCCATTGGATTCACCAATCTCTTCCATTGTCTTCTCAATTTTGGCACCATCTCCACCAACTGTCCAAAGGTGATGTTTGCCTTCCTGTTCACCAAATCAGATTTCAAGTCATAGCTGGTTTGCCCATCCCCCAGTGGAAAGTCTGACACCTGGAACCTTCTACGAGGCTTCCGTTTCCTTTTGGCTTTCACATCTTCTCCTTCCTGCTACTTCCCCTTCTTAGGGCTGGGTCCAGCCACCCCTTTTCCTTCTCTTTCATCTGTTGTGCGCTTGCCAACAGGCATCACATCCCCTTCTTCTCTCACCTGAACATTCTCCAGAGTAACAACATTCATGACCTTTGCCTTCCCCTTCTCCTCAGCTGTGATTCCACTAGGGCCTGCTTGATCCCTGATATCAATACCATAATCATTTGACCTGTCAGGTAACTGTGAAGGTAGTGGGTACATATTACCACCCATACGCTGAGGCTTATCACAATCTGTACTCAGATGACCAAGCTCACCACAGTTCCAGCATGTAGGGATGAAACGACGGCCCCTACCGCATCCACATCCATACCCTGCTTGTCCATCTCCCCCCTCATGATTGTTGCCACGGCCTCTACCACGTCCACCACCTGTACTTCCCATTAAATTTAAGCTCAAATTCTTCATAAGATCAACCATTTGTTTCATATCCTACCGCAATCCCTCATCAGAACCTACAGGAACCATAGGTACTCCTTGAGTAGCTTGAGGCACCATCTGCATAGCTTGGGCTTCAGTGGACTTCATCCTCTCAATCACTGCATTCATGGGTGTAGCCTCCACTCTACGAATCTCCGGCTGTGCTACAACTGGAATCATCCCCAGCTGATTCATTCATTGCAGCTTCCAATCTTTTGACTTAGCAATTTCTACCGCATCCTCAAAAGACCTGGGCTTCTTCAATTCCACTTTCCAGCGAATACTCCTCTTAAGCCCGGCTACAAACTTGTTTTTCTTCATCATATCAGGCGGCACCTAATCTTCCCCTAAAGCCCTGCATAAAGTTTCCCATAGCAAAAAAAATTTCTTCATATAATCATCTAATGATTCAAACTCACCTTGTGTCAGAGCTTGCACCTCATGCCAAACCTTGTCAGGGTCTTCTACCTTCTTGAACCTGTTGCTAAGTGCTGTCTTTAATCCATTCTCAGTCATATCAAGATGTGGAACAGCAACCCTCAATGACTCCTCATAAGTCCTATACCAGGTCCTTGCATCCCCTTTCAAACAGATGCTCAGAAGCCGCAACACCTGTACCGACTCATTAATATGGTTGCTTATGCATGCAACCTCCATCCTTTCCAAGAAGTCTGCCACATCCTCATTAGGGCTACCATAAAACTCTGGATAAGACATCATCTTAACCCCCCAAACTTCACCTCAGATCCTAAGAAATCACCTTCTCTGAAACTCTCAACCCTAGGGCACACACCCTGATAACTGAAGGAAATAACAGAGCAATCCTCAGTCAAACTATACCAGAAAGAGCAACTCCTCAGTGGGGGCACCAGAAAGATGTAAGGCAGCTCAGAAACACAAGAAGGCCACTATAGCTCGCCGACTCACCACCTTTAGAACACTCACAAGCATAAGGGGTACCACCAGCTTCTCTAGCTGGAAAGAAAAATCTCTCTCTCTCTCTCTCTACCACCCAGAGATATCCAAAGAAAGGCAGTTTTAACAGCTCACATATTTCATTATCAAATCCTTTTATCTGTCAGCAAGGCTAAGCTACTCACATATCATCAACCCAAACCCTATTATCCATTTACAAGGGGTGATCCATCACCATATTTTTTATCAAAAAACAAGCTTCAATCACTCATCCTCGCACTCTCCTTTATATCACACACTCACAGCAAAAAACTCACACACACACTGCCCAAGCTTCTCTTAGTCCTCACACCAAAATTCTCAAAACAAGGCAGCCACCTCCTAGTAGGAAACCAGCAGTTCTGCTTGCTTTGTCAGTAGAGCCACTCGAGCACGACCTTCTCTGGACCTGGTCTCCTTTCCACGCAACTGTCCCACACTTATCAGCTTCAAATGCTTGACCTGCTGTCTTCACTCGTCAACCTCTGGCTCTGCCTTTCTCTTGCCAGCCTCAGAACACACACAAGTCGGCCTCTCCTTATGTCTGCAGTGCCTGAGGGAGAGTGTCCACTCTCTGTCGCCAGCTCTCCCACACACGAGCTTCACCAACACTGGCCTCTGCAGCAACTTCACCAGGCTCACAAGGTGGCTCCTTCTACACTTCAAGCTTGTATTGACAGTCCATCTGCAGCCCACGCTACCCCAGAGACCTCCAAAGAGTCACATGGCGGCCACCTTTCTCTTTCAGGCTTCTCCTCTGTAATATCACCCCCAGCTCTCGTACCAGGTGGCGACCACCTTCACCAAGCGGCGGCTGCGCTTCACTTCGCTGCTATGACCAGAGCGCTTCACCTGTCCATGAAGTGGCTGCTCCCCAGTCGTCGCTGCTGATGCCCAGAGCTGCCTCAGCAGCCAATCTTGACCAAAACGCCTGTCGGCACACATGCCCAAGCTAGGAGAAGTGATTGTGATGCCTGAATCCATGCACGGAGTGATGTGGACATAGAGCAACTTTCCTAGCACAAGTCCGTGTGGTCCATTCTGTCCTGGTGTCCCAAATCCTCAACTTCTAACTGTCCGAATCCGGGTTCTCGAAAAAGATGCACGAGCGTGCTAAATGGCAGAAATTTCCAACCGTGGCCCAAACGGCATGGAAGAGGCATGAAATTCAAATCATGCATGGACAAATGTGTGGCACCCAACCCGGATCTTTCTTGTTGTGTTCAGATGCGATTCGGACTCATTTCGGATCCGAAACTCTGTTATGGCGATTTTACACTATCTTCGCTCGGGACCCAACTTTGACGCACAGGGAGAAGTGATTGCGATGCCCAAATCCATGCGCAGAGTGATGTGGACATAGAGCAACTTCCCTAGCACAAGTCCGTGTGGTCTTTTCTCTAATGGGGTCCTAGATCGTCAACTTCTAACTGTCCGAATCCGGGTTCTCGAAGAAGATGCACGAGCATGCCAAATGGGGAAACTTTCTAACAGGGGCTCAAACGGCGCCGAAGAGGCATGAAAATCGAATCATGTATGGACAAATGTGTGGCAAGCAACCCGGATCTTTCTTGTTGTGTTTAGATGCGCTTCAGACTCATTTCGGATCCGAAACTCTGTTATGGCTATTTTACACTATCTTGGTCGGGACCCAACTTTGACGCGCTGGGAGAAGTGATTGCGATGCCCAAATCCATGCACGGAGTGATGTGGACATAGAGCAACTTCCCTAGCACAAGTTCGTTTGGTCCGTTCTCTGATGGGGTCCCGGATCCTCAACTTCTAACTGTCTGAATCCGGGTTTTCGAAAAAGATGCACGAGCGTGCCAAATGGCAAAAATTTCCAACCGTGGCACAAACAGTGTCGAAGAGGCATGAAATTCGAATGATGCATGGAAAAATGTGTGGCAAGCAACCCGCATCTTTCTTGTTGTGTTCAAATGCGATTCGGTCTCATTTCGGACCTGAGACTCTGTTATGATGATTTTGCACTATCTTCGCCGGGACACAACTTTGACGCACTGGGAGAACTGACTGCGATGCCCAAATCCATGCACGGAGTGATGTGGACATAGAGCAACTTCCCTAGCACAAGTCCGTGTGGTCCGTTCTCTCATGGGTTCCCAGATCCTCAACTTCTAACTGTTCGAATCTCGGTTCTCGAAAAAGATGCACGAGCGTGCCGAATGGCAGAAATTTTCAACCGTGGCCCAAACCGCGCCGAAAAGGCATGAAAATCGAATCATGCATGGACAAATGCGTGGCAAGCAACTCGGATCTTTCTTGTTGTGCTCAAATGCGATTCCGACTCATTTCAGATCCGAAACTCTGTTATGGCGATTTTGCACTATCTTCACCGGGACCCAAGTTTGACACGCTGGGAGAAGTGATTGCGATGCCCAAATCCATGCACGGAGTGATGTGGACATAGAACAACTTCCCTAGCACAAGTCTGTGTGGTCCGTTCTCTGATGGGATCCCGGATCCTCAACTTCTAACTATCCGAATCTGGGTTCTCGAAAAAGATGCACGAGCGTGCCAAATGGCAAAAATTTCTAACCGTGGCCCAAATGGCACACCGCGAAGAGGCATGAAATTTGAATCATGCATGGAAAAATGTGTGGTGTGAGGCAGCTCAAAAACACAAGAAGGCCACTGTAGCTCGCCGACTCACCACCTTCAGAACACTCACAAGCATAAGGGGCACCACCAGCTTCTCTAGCTGGAAATAAAAATCTCTGTCTCTCTCTCTCTACCACCCAGAGATATCCAAAGAAAGGCAGTTTTAACAGCTCACATATTTCATTATCAAATCCTTTTATCTGTCAGCAAGGCTAAGCTACTCACATATCATCAACCCAAACCCTATTATCCATTTACAAGGGGTGATCCATCACCATATTTTTTATCAAAAAACAAGCTTCAATCACTCATCCTCGCACTCTCCTTTATATCACACACTCACAGCAAAAAACTCACACACACACTGCCCAAGCTTCTCTTAGTCCTCACACCAAAATTCTCAAAACAAGGCAGCCACCTCCCAGTAGGAAACCAGCAGTTCTGCTTGCTTTGTCAGTAGAGCCACTCAAGCACGACCTTCTCTGGACACCTGGTCTCCTTTCCACGCAACTGTCCCACACTTATCAGCTTCAAATGCTTGACCTGATGTCTTCACTCGTCAACCTCTGGCTCTGCCTTTCTCTTGCCAGCCTCAGAACACACACAAGTCGGCCTCTCCTTATGTCTGCAGTGCCTGAGGAAGAGCGTCCACTCTCTGTTGCCAGCTCTCCCACACATGAGCTTCACCAACACTGGCCTCTGCAGCAACTTCACTAGGCTCACAAGGTGGCTCCTTCTACACTTCAAGCTTGTATTGACAGTCCATCTGCAACCCACGCTACCCCAGAGACCTCCAAAGAGTCACATGGCAGCCACCTTTCTCTTTAAGGCTTCTCCTCTGTAATATCACCCCCAGCTCTCGTACCAGGTGGCGACCACCTTCACCAAGCGAATGCGCTTCACTTCGCTGCTATGACCAGAGTGCTTCACCTGTCCATGAAGCGGCTGCTCCCCAGTCGCTGCTGATGCCCAGAGCTGCCTCAATAGCCCTTCTTGACCAAAACGCCTGTCGGCACACACGCCCAAGACTTCTACTACCAGTTGGCCACAGGGATTTCACTGACGTAAACGAGAACATGTGAACATGTTAATAACATATGTTAATAACACAAAAAATCTTGTGATCACATGTTATATTCACAAAGCTTTCACAAGGGCCTAAAAAAATTATCTTTGTCGAGCATAAAAAATCTTCTTAGGTGGTCACTGACCTGCTATTATGTGAAGATGGTAACATGAGAACATGTGAATAGCTTATTCCCTTGTGTAGCCAAGCTTTTAAGGGGTTCCCAAATGGCAAGTGACCTGTTATTTTGTGAACGGTAACATGAGAACATGTGAATAACTTGTACACATGTGTTATTATCACAAAAATCTTGTGATCACGTGAATATTAAATCCCTGGTTGGCCACCCAACTGTCGCCTGCTGCTACGCCTCAGAATTTGCAGCTCTGTCACAAGGTGGTGCCCTCTCACAAGGCCTACCCTTGCCTCTGGTCTTGCGCACACTCACCCGTCAGCTTTCTACTACAAGGCGGCTACACCTGCAGCTTTTGAACAGCCTCAGTCCGTTTGCCTCTGACGCCAGCACGTCTGAGAAGCCCCCTTCCAAAACGGCGGCCTTCCTCTTCTGCACACCGTAGTTTGCACATGCCAGAGCGGCTCTCCGCAGTACCTCCGCCAGCCCTCCACGACACTTTTCGTACACAGTCGGCCTCTCACTTCCTTTTGTTCCACGCTGTGCAATCACCAGCCCTCTTCAACAGCAAGGCGGCTTCCTCTCACGACCCCGGGCTCTCCCTCTTTCATCTGTTGAACACACCCCATCCTTCACGCCGTCACGCCACCCTTCGACCGTCTTCCAGACGGTCTCGCTGGCTGCCAAAAGACCTTCCACTTGGCTATTTATAAAGTGGCCAAGTGTATCATATTTTTTTATTTATTTATTACTTCAAAATAATGGCCACCACTTACAATAGCCTCTCCTTCTCCTTGTGCTTCGGGTTATCACACCCAGCGCATAACCTTTCCAAAATTATGCGAGAGTTGCCCACAGCCTCATGATCAGCATCATCATACCAAGACGGCCATTCCAAACCTGAAAGATTCTCAATCTCAAGCATAAAAGCAATTATATTTTGCTGGCGTTACCTGAGGGATTTCAACATTTACAGTCTGAATTGAGCTCTCTCTTCACATAAACCAGCATGTCTACATTTATTTTCACCAGGGGCTCATCAAAACCCATTATTGATATCCACATGCTCATCCACCTCTTATTTACACATCCCAGACTCCTTCTTGATGACTAAAAATCTCATACAAATAAAAACTCCAAGTCTCTAACAGCTGTTCCGAAGAAAATTGCATGCACTAAATCACTCCAAAGCCATTCCGTCTGTACACTTGCCAGGGCATTCAGGGCAAAGTTTTATTGCACACCATGCATCCCATATGTACACGGACTCAAAACACCTTTACATGCATCCCATATGTACACGGACTCAAAACACCTTTACAGAAAAACACCTGACATGTGGCAAGCAACCCGGATCTTTCTTGTTGTGTTCAAATGCGATTCGGACTCATTTCGGACCCGAAACTTTGCTATGGCGATTTTCCACTATCTTCGCCCCGGGACCCAACTTTGATGCACTGGGAGAACTAATTGCGATGCCCAAATCCATGCACGGAGTGATGTGGACATAGAGCAACTTCCCTAGCACAAGTCTGTGTGGTCCGTTCTCTCATGGAGTCCCAGATCCTCAAAACCAATTACTCCAAGAAGAGACAATGACGAGAACCAAGGAGATAAACAAGTGTGTTGAATGACACTGGGACCCAACTGTGACGCGCTGGGAGAACTGATTGTGATACCCAAATCCATGCACGGAGTGATGTGGACATAGAGCAACTTCTCTAGCACAAGTCCTTGTGGTCCGTTTTTTGATGGGTTCCCAGATCCTCAACTTCGAACTGTCCGAATCCGGGTTCTCGAAAAAGATGCACGAGCGTGCCAAATGGCAGAAATTTCCAACCGTGACCCAAACGGCGCAGAAGAGGCATGAAATTCAAATCATGCATGGACAAATGTGTGGCACCCAACCCGGATCTTTCTTGTTGTGTTCAGATGCGATTCGAACTCATTTCGGATCCGAAACTCTGTTATGGTGATTTTGCACTATCTTCGCCGGGACCCAAATTTGACGCGCTGGAAGAAGTGATTGCGATGCCCAAATCTGTGCACGGAGTGATGTGGACATAGAGCAACTTCCCTAGCACAAGTCCCTGTGGTCTATTCTCTAATGGGATCCCGGATCCTCAACTTCTAACTATCCGAATCCGGGTTCTCGAAAAAGATGCACGAGCATACCAAATGGGAAAAATTTCCAACAGGGACCCAAACGGCGCCGAAGAGGCATGAAAATCGAATCATGTATGGACAAATGTGTGGCAAGCAACCCGGATCTTTCTTGTTGTGTTTAGATGCGATTCGGACTCATTTCGGATCCGAAACTCTGTTATGGTGATTTTGCACTATCTTGGTCGGGACCCAACTTTGACGCGCTGGGAGAAGTGATTGCGATGCCCAAATCCATGCACGGAGTGATGTGGACATAGAGCAACTTCCCTAGCACAAGTCCGTTTTGTCCGTTCTCTGATGGGGTCCCGGATCCTCAACTTCTAACTGTCCGAATCCAGGTTCTGGAAAAAGATGCACAAGCGTGCCAAATGGCAGAAATTTCCAACCGTGGCACAAACGGTGTCGAAGAGGCATGAAATTGGAATCATGCATGGAAAAATGTGTGGCAAAGCAACCCGGATCTTTCTTGTTGTGTTCAAATGCGATTCGGTCTCATTTCGGACCCAAAACTCTTTTATGACGATTTTGCACTATCTTCGCCGCCGGGACAACTTTGACGCACTGGGAGAACTGACTGCGATGCCCAAATCCATGCACGGAGTGATGTGGACATAGGGCAACTTCCCTAGCACAAGTCCGTGTGGTCCGTTCTCTCATGGGGTCCCAGATCCTCAACTTCTAACTGTTCGAATATCTCGGTTCTCGAAAAAGATGCACGAGCGTGCCGAATGGCAAAAATTTCCAACCGTGTCCCAAACTGCGCCGAACAGGCATGAAAATCGAATCATGCATGGACAAATGTGTGGCAAGCAACCCGGATCTTTCTTGTTGTGTTCAGATGCGATTCCGACTCATTTCAGATCCGAAACTCTGTTATGGCGATTTTGCACTATCTTCGCCGGGACCCAAGTTTGACATGCTAGGAGAAGTGATTGCGATGCCCGAATCCATGCACGGAGTGATGTGGACATAGAACAACTTTCCTAGCACAAGTCCGTGTGGTCTGTCCTCTGATAGGGTTCCGGATCCTCAACTTCTAATTATCCGAATCCGGGTTCTCGAAAAAGATGCACGAGCATGGCAAATGGTGGAAATTTCGAACAGTGGCCCAAACGGCGCCGAAGAGGCATAAAATTCAAATCATGCATGGACAAATGTGTGGAAAGTAACCCGGATCTTTCTTGTTGTGCTTAGATGCGATTCGGACTTAATTCGGACCCGAAACTGTGTTATGGCGATTTTGCACTATCTTCGTCTCGGGAGCCAACTTTGATGCACAGGGAGAACTAATTGCGATGCCCAAATCTATGCACGGAGGAGTGATGTGGACATAGAGCAACTCCCTAGCACAAGTCCATGTGGTCCGTTCTTTGATGGGGTCCCAAATCCTCAACTTCTAACTGTCCGAATCGGGGTTCTCGAAAAAGATGTACGAGCGTGGTAAATGGCAGAAATTTTCAACAATGGCGAAGAGGCATGAAAATCGAATCATGCATGGACTAATGTGTGGCAAGCAACCCGGATCTTTCTTGTTGTATTCAAATGCAATTCGGACTCATTTCAGATCCGAAACTCTGTTATGGCAATTTCCCACTATCTTGGCCGGGACCCAAATTTGACGCGCTGGGCGAAGTGATTTCGATGCCTAAATCCATGCACGGAGTGATGTGGATATAGAGCAACTTCCCTAGCACAAGTCTGTGTGGTCTGTTCTCTAATGGGATCCCGGATCCTCAACTTCTAACTATCCAAGTCCGGGTTCTCAAGAAAGATGCACGAGCGTGCCAAATGGCGAAAATTTCCAACAGGGGCCCAAACAGCGCCGAAGAGGCATGAAAATCAAATCATGCATGGACAAATGTGTGGCAAGCAACCCGGATCTTTCTTGTTGTGTTTAGATGCGCTTCGGACTCATTTCGGATCCGAAACTCTATTATGGCGATTTTGCACTATCTTGGTCGGGACCCAACTTTGATGCGTTGGGAGATATGATTTCGATGCCCGAATCCATGCACGCAGTGATGTGGACATAGAGCAACTTCCCTAGCACAAGTCCATGTGGTCCGTTCTCTAATGGAGTCCCGGATCCTCAACTTCTAACTGTCTGAATCCGGGTTCTCGAAAAAGATGCACGAGCGTGCCGAATGGCGGAAATTTCCAACCGCGGCCAAAATGGCTTCGAAGAGACATGAAATTTGAATCATGCATGGAAAAATGTGTGGTAAGCAACCCGGATCTTTCTTGTTGTGTTCAAATGCGATTCGGACTCATTTCGGACCCGAAACTCTGTTATGGCGATTTTGCACTATCTTCGCTGGGACCCAACTTTGATGAACTAATAGAACTGATTGCGATGCCCAAATCCATGCATGGAGTGATGTGGACATAGAGCAACTTCCCTAGCACAAGTCTGTGTGGTCTGTTCTCTCATGGGTTCCCAGATCCTCAACTTCTAACTGTTCGAATCTCGGTTCTCGAAAAAGATGCACGAGCGTGCCAAATGGCAGAAATTTCCAACCGTGGCCCAAACGGCACGGAAGAGGCATGAAAATCAAATCATGCATAAACAAATGTGTGGCAAGCAAACCGGGTCTTTCTTGTTGTGTTCAGATGCGATTCGGACTCATTTCAAATCCGAAACTCTGTTATGGCGATTTTGCACTATCTTCGTCGGGACCCAAGTTTGACACGCTGGGAGAAGTGATTGCGATGCCCAAATCCATGCACGGAGTGATGTGGACATAGAACAGCTTCCCGAGCACAAGTCCATGTGGTCCGTTCTCTGATGGGGTCCCGGATCCTCAACTTCTAATTGTTCGAATCTGGGTTCTCGAAAAAGATGCACGAGCGTGGCAAATGGTGGAAATTTCCAACAATGGTCCAAACGACGCCGAGGAGGCATGAAATTTGAATCATGCATGGAAAAATGTGTGGAAAGCAACCCGGATCTTTCTTGTTGTATTTAGATGGAATTCGAACTTATTTCGGACTTGAAACTCTCTTATGGCGATTTTGCACTATCTTCGCCGGGACCCAGCTTTGACACGCAAGGAGAACTGATTGCGATGCCCAAATCCACGGAGTGATGTGGACATAGAGCAACTTCCCTAGCACAAGTCCGTGTGGTCCATTCTTTGATGGGGTCCCAAATCCTCAACCTCTAACTGTCCGAATCCGGGTTCTCGAAAAAGATGTATGAGCGTGGTAAATGGCAGAAATTTCCAACCGTGGCCCAAACGACGCCGAAGAGGCATGAAAATCGAATCATGCATGGACAAATGTGTGGCAAGCAACCCGGATCTTTCTTGTTGTGTTCAGATGCGATTCGGACTCATTTCGGATCTAAAACTCTGTTATGGTAATTTTGCACTATCTTTGCCGGGACCCAACTTTGACGCACTGGCAGAAGTGATTGCGATGCCCAAATCCATGCACGGAGTGATGTGGACATAGAGCAACTTCCCTAGCACAAGTCCGTGTGGTCCGTTCTCTGATGGGGTCCCGGATCCTCAACTTCTAATTGTTCGAATCCGGGTTCTCGAAAAAGATGAACGAGCGTGCCAAATCACAGAAATTTCCAACCGTGGCCCAAACGGCACCGAAGAGGCATGGAATTCGAATCATGCATGGAAAAATGTGTGGCACGCAACCCAGATCTAGCTGTGTACCATGCAGATCAACAAAACCAATTACTCTAAGAAGAGACCTACTTCACATGACGAGAACCAAGGAGCTACAATTGCATCCGATCTAGCTCTACCATGTGGTGGAGCTAGAATGCATCAATCTAGTCATGTACCATGCAGATCAACAAAATCAATTACTTCAAGATGAGATCTACTTCACATGACAAGAACCAAGACAGAAGCTAGAATTGCATTTGATCTAGCTCTACCACGTGGTAGAGCTGTATCCAACCTAGACCACATCATAGAGCTAGACTGCTTTGAGGTCTAGCTCTACCATGTGGTGGAGCTAGAATTGCATTTGAGGTCTAGCTCTGCCATTGGTAGAGCTATAATGAATTGATCTAGCTGTGTACCATGCAAATCAACAAAACCAATTACTCCAAGAAGAGACCATGACGAGAACCAAGGAGATAAACAAGTGTGTTGAATGGGGCTGGGACCCAACTTTGATGCGCTGGGAGAATTGATTGTGATGCCCAAATCCGTGCACGGAGTGATGTGGACATAGAGCAACTTCCCTAGCACAAGTCTGGGTGGTCCGTTCTCTGATGGGGTCCCCGATCCTCAACTTCTGATTGTCCGAATCCGGGTTCTCGAAAAAGATGCACGAGCATGCCAAATGGTGAAAATTTCCAATCGTGGCCCAAACGGCACCGAAAAGGCATGAAAATCGAATCATGTATGGACAAATGTGTAGCAAGCAACCCGGATCTTTCTTGTTGTGTTTAGATGCGATTCGGACTTATTTCAGACCCGAAACTCAGTTATGGTGATTTTGCACTATCTTCGTCAGGACCCAACTTTGACGCGCAAGGAGAACTGATTGGGATGCCCAAATCCATGTACGGAGGGATGTGGACATAGAGCAACTTCCCTAGCACAAGTCCATGTGGTCCGTTCTTTGATGGGGTCCCAAATCCTCAACTTCTAACTGTCCGAATCCGGGTTCTCGAAAAAGATGTACGAGCGTAGTAAATGGCAAAAATTTTCAACCATGGCCCAAACGATGTCGAAGAGGCATGAAAATCGAATCATGCATGGACAAATGTGTGGCAAGCAACCCGGATCTTTCTTGTGTTCAGAGGTGATTTGGACTCATTTCGGATCCGAAACTCTGTTATGGCAATTTTGCACTATCTTCGTCGAGACCCAACTTTGACGCGCTGGGAGAAGTGATTGCGATGCCCAAATCCATGCACGGAGTGATGTGGACATAGAGCAACTTCCCTAGCACAAGTCCATGTGGTCTGTTCTCTAATGGGATCCCAGATCCTCACTTCTAACTATCCGAATTCGGGTTCTCGAAAAAGATGCACGAGCGTGCGAAATGGCAAAAATTTCCAACAGGGGCCCAAACGGCGCCGAAGAGGCATGAAAATCAAATCATGCATGGACAAATGTGTGGCAAGCAACCCGGATCTTTCTATATGTGTTTAGATACGATTCGGACTCATTTCGGATCCGAAACTCTGTTATGGCGATTTTGCAGTATCTTGGCCGGACCCAACTTTGACTCGCTGGGAGAAGTGATTGCGATGCCCGAATCCATGCACGGAGTGATGTGGACATAGAGCGACTTCCCTAGCACAAGTCCGTGTGGTCCGTTCTCTGATGGGGTCCCGGATCCTCAACTTCTAACCGTCCGAATCCGGGTTCTCGAAAAAGATGCACGAGCGTGCCAAATGGCAGAAATTTCCAACCGTGGCCAAAATGGCACCGAAGAGACATGAAATTCAAATCATGCATGGAAAAATGTGTGGCAAGCAACCCGGATCTTTCTTGTTGTGTTCAAATGCGATTCGGACTCATTTCGGACCCGAAACTCTATTATGGCGATTTTGCACTATCTTCGCGGGGACCCAACTTTGACGCACTGGTGGGAGAACTGATTGCGATGCCCAAATCCATGCACGGAGTGATGTGGACATAGAGCAACTTCCCTAGCACAAGTCTGTGTGGTCCGTTCTCTCATGGGGTCCCAGATCCTCAACTTCTAACTGTTCGAATCTCGGTTCTCGAAAAAGATGCACGAGCGTGCCAAATGGCAGAAATTTCCAACCGTGGCCCAGACGGCGCGGAAGAGGCATGAAAATCAAATCATGCATGGACAAATGTGTGGCAAGCAACCTGGATCTTTCTTGTTGTGTTCAGATGTGATTCGGACTCATTTCAAATCCGAAACTCTGTTATGGCGATTTTGTACTATCTTCGCCGGGACCCAAGTTTGACACGCTGGGAGAAGTGAGTGCGATGCCCAAATCCATGCACGGAGTGATGTGGACATAGAACAACTTCCGGAGCACAAGTCTGTGTGGTCCGTTCTCTGATGGGGTCCCGGATTTTCAACTTCTAATTGTCCGAATCCGGGTTCTCGAAAAAGATGCACGAACGTGGCAAATGGCAAAAATTTCCAACAGTGGTCCAAACGGCGCCGAAGAGGCATGAAATTCGAATCATGCATGGGCAAATCTGTGGAAAGCAACCTCGATCTTTCTTGTTGTCTTTAGATGCGATTCGGACTTATTTCGGACCCGAAACTCTGTTATGGCAATTTTGCACTATCTTCGCCGGGACCCAACTTTGACACGCAGGGAGAATTGATTGCAATGCCCAAATCCATACACGGAGTGATGTGGACATAGAGCAACTTCCCTAGCATAAGTCCGTGTGGTCCGTTCTTTGATGGGGTCCCAAATCCTCAACTTCTAACTGTCCGAATCTGGGTTCTTGAAAAAGATGTACGAGCGTGGTAAATGGCGGAAATTTCCAACCGTGTGGCCGAAACGACGCGCCGAAGAGGCATGAAAATCGAATCATGCATGGACAAATGTGTGGCAACAAGCAACCCGGATCTTTCTTGTTGTGTTCAGATGCGATTCAGACTCATTTCGGATCTGAAACTCTGTTATGGCAATTTTGCACTATCTTCGCCGGGACCCAACTTTGACGCACTGGGAGAAATGATTGCGATGCCCAAATCCATGCACGGAGTGATGTGGACATAGAGCAACTTCCCTAGCACAAGTCTGCATGGTCTGTTCTCTGATGGGGTCCCGGATCCTCAACTCCTAACTGTTCGAATCTGGGTTCTCGAAAAAGATGAACGAGCGTGCCAAATGGCAGAAATTTCCAACCGTGGCCCAAACGGCACCGAAGAGGCATGGAATTCGAATCATGCATGGAAAAATGTGTGGCACGCAACCCAGATCTAGCTGCCTACTTCACATGACGAGAACCAAGGAGCTACAATTGCATCCGATCTAGCTCTACCATGTGGTGGAGCTAGAATGCATCAATCTAGTCGTGTACCATGCAGATCAACAAAATCAATTACTCCAAGATGAGATCTACTTCACATGATGCATGAGAGTTGTAGTGCAAGACCAAGATCTCTATAGCTCTCATGCATGATATGAGAGATCTATGCATATGAGAGCTATTAATGCATGAGAGCTCTTACAATGCAAGAGGGATCTCATGCATGAGACCTCTTAGAATACAAGAGAGCTCCATGCATAAGATCTCATGTATGATAACTCTATATGCATGAGAGCTCATCGATATGCATAAGAGCTCTCATGCATGAGATATATATGCATGACAGCCCTCTATGCATAGGAGCTCTCACAATGACTCGCACTTGATAACAGCTAATCTATATCCATGAGAGCTCTCTATGCATGAGATTTGCGATCTATATGCATGGGAGCTCTCACAATGAATCACACACAGTGATAGCTCTATATTTATGAGATCTATATGCATGGATCTCTCATGGAAGAGATCCACGCTTGAGAGCTTTATGTAAGATCTCTCACAATGCATGAAAACTCTCTATGCATGAGAGCTCTCACACCTTGCGTAGATATATCCTAGATCTATATGCATGAGAGCCCTCTATGCATAATCGATATCACATGCATCAGAGTAAATAAAAGTATATAAATAATTCTCTATTGTGTTATTCTCTTGACCTCACGTCCTGACCATGCTTTCGTGTTAGGTCCTCACCACCTACCGAGTTGTGGCAAGCTTTAAACCCAATGCTCTCTTTTTTATGTTGCAACCCACAAAGGGTGCTATGGGAGTTTTTTATAAGAGCATTAGAGATCTCATGGCTGCAAGATATCTCTATGCATAAGATCTCTTATTTTCATTTATTTGCATTGAGTGTACGAGCTCTCCTGCGCTGCATGATATCTCTATATGCATGTGAGTTCTCTATCCATGAGAGCTCGCATTTATTAAGAGCTCTTTTGCATGAGAGCTCTCATTTTCATGAGTGTAAGCACTCACATACATGAGAGCTACATAGAGTTCACATGCATTGAGCTCATGCATGTGAGATATTGTTATGCCTAGAGTGATCACATGCATGAGCTCAATACATAAGATCTCTCACATGTAAGAGATTAATGCATGGATCTCTCACATACACACTGCTCTCAATGCATAGAGCTCTCAAATGCATAGAACTCTCAGCGCATAGAGATCTCACATGCACATATCTCTCAATGCATAGAGCCCAATGTATGATAAGATACTGAAACATAGTTCATAATATGGTTTTAATTGAAATTTTACTATATAGAAAATGTGGATATGGAAACGAGAAGGTGATACTAGTGGTCAGAAGGCAACACACCATGACGAAGTAACATTGATAATAACCCAAACGAATCCACTCTCCAAGCCCTCATCTCAAGAAATATGGATCTAGCAGATGGATTTAGTACATGATGTAGAGGATTGTCCCCTTTGAAGCCTCCTTCTATGCCCCTATCTATGCCCATGTCACTAATTTTATCTTGTCATTTATCGTAATCATCTTTGACGATCCTCTCGTAACCCTTCCCATGTTTTCTTCACTATTATTAGCTCCATGCACCTGGCGGAGTTCACCAGTATTGCCTGGGAGGTCATCCCTGTGCACCCCTCTGCTCTGGAGATATTGGCTCAGCTTCAAGTAGATTCTTGACTATCTACTACTTCTACTCTCTACTGGCCTGTACTAGCTGTTTACTACCCAATATTCTTGCCCGTATCAATTTCAATATCTCCTCCCCCGTATCAGTTTCAACATCACCGTTGCTAAGAAGTGAAACCCAAATCTGTATCAGGTTTTTTCTCTTCAACCATTCTTGATTTTTTGAATTCTTGCATACTTTTATTTTCTACTCTATGTCAATGTGTATGATCTGAATTCTAATTGACATGTTCAAAAATTTAAAACTAATCATAGATAATGATTTATTATGAGACAAAAATATGTGTACCTTGTTGTATCGTTGAATTTGATAATGCATGCGGTGATGTCCAAGTGCTAGTTGTCAATGACAAGATGGGAAAGTAGGTTTGTATTACATAAGCGACATGGACGTCAAGGAAAATTTGAAAAAGAGCAAGACCACTTTAAATTATTAAAGGGCGGGATAATTTGAATTTAAAATTGGGCGGGATAATTTGAATGCTCTACCACATCCTAGAGCTGGAGAAATGCATTCTAGCTCTACCACATGGTAGAGCTGGAGTTGAAATGACTTAAACTAGTGCAAGATGACTTGAAATGACAAACCATCCTTGGGTATCGTACCTCTATCTTGACTTGAAGAGTCAAAAATCACTTACTCTTACCTACTAGGCCTTTCAAGGTTCTATGCTATGGCTGACCTTACTAGTCACACCCATTTAAGTCTAGCTCTACCACATGGTTCTATGCTATGGCTGACCTTACTAGTCACACCCATTTAAGTCTAGCTCTACCACATGGTTCCACCCTAGCTAGACTTTAGAGTGTTCTAGCTCTACCATGTGGTACAGCTACATTTATGCAACAAAAGATTTGTGAGACAATCTGGGTATGCATAGTGAATTGATTCTTCTCTTTGTATGGGTGACCCCATCAGAGAACGGACCACATGGACTTGTGCTAGGGAAGTTGATCTATGTCCACATCACTCCGTGCATGGATTTGAGCATCACAATCACTTCTTCCAGTGCGTCAAAGTTGGGTCCCGACGGCGAAGATAGTGCAAAATCGCCATATTAGAGTTTTGGATCCGAAATGAGTCCGAATCGCATCTGAACACAACAAGAAAGATCCGGGTTGCTTGCCACACATGTGTCCATGCATGATTCCAATTTCATGCCTCTTTAGCACCGTTTGGGCCACGGTTGGAAATTTCGGCCATTTGGCACGCTCGTGCATCTTTTTCGAGAACTCGGATTCGGACAGATAGAAGTTGAGGATCCGGGACCCCATCAAAGAACGGACCACACGGACTTGTGCTAGGGAAGTTGCTCTATGTCCACATCACTCCGTGCATGCATTTGGAGATCACAATCACTTCTCCCAGCGCGTCAAAGTTGGGTTCTGGCGAAGATAGTGCAAAATCGCCATAACAGAGTTTCGGATCCGAAATGATTCCGAATCGCATCTGAACACAACAGAGAAAGATCCGGGTTGCTTGCCACACATTTGTCCATGCATGATTCGAATTTCATGCCTCTTCGGTGCCGTTTGGGCCAATGTTGGAAATTTCTGCCATTTACCATGCTCGTGCATCTTTTTGGAGAACCCGGATTCGGATAGTTAAAAGTTGAGGATCCGGGACCCCATCAGAGAATGGACCACATGGACTTGTGTTAGGGAAGTTGCTCTATGTCCACATCACTCTGTGCATGGATTTGGGCATCGCAATCACTTCTCCTAGTGCGTCAAAGTTGGGTCCCAACGAAGATAGTGCAAAATCGCCATAAGAGAGTTTCGGATCCGAAATGAGTCCGAATCGCATCTGAACACAACAAGAAAGATCCGGGTTGCTTGCCACACATTTGTCCATGCATGATTCGATTTTCATGCCTTTTTGGCACCGTTTGGGCCACGGTTGTATACAGTTAGATCTTGCATTATTATGAGAGCTCTCTTACATACATCTCATGAATAGAGCTATATCTTGCATTATTATAAGAGCTCCCATGGATAGATCTCATGTATAGAGTGAAAGAGCTCTCATGCATAGAGCTAGGTCTTGCATTAAGAGCTCTCATACATAGAGATCGCATGCATAGAGTTAGATATTGCATTAATTATATAAGAGCTCTCATACATAGAGCTATATCTTGCATTATTATAAGAGCTCCCATGGATAGATCTCATGTAAAAAGTGAAAGAGTTCTCATGCATAGAGCTAGGTCTTGCATTAGGAGCTCTCATACATAGAGCTCACATGCATAGAGTTACATCTTGCATTATTATGAGAGCTCTCTTGCATAGATCTCATGCATAGAGTGTAAGAGCATGAAAGTACAATTTCAAGCAAGGAGAGAGGGGAGAAGCTATGCTATGAAGAAGGTGGAGAGGGGTCTTTTGTGCATGCTCTAGGACAAGGGAGCTTCCATAGCTGGCTTAGCAATGTTCTTGGCTACCATTGGGACAAAAGCAGTGCTTATTTGAAGACACCCATACAAAGATGGATGGTTTGTCATTTCAAGTCATCTTGCACTAGTTTAAGTCACTTCAACTGCAGCTCTACCATGTGGTAGAGCTAGAATGCATTTCTCCAGCTCTAGCATGTGGTAGATCATTCAAATTATCCCGCCCAATCTGTAATTCTCCTCCTCAGAAAAAAGGCACTGGCAAATTAGCAAAAATTGACTGCAACGCTCACCGGTTTGATGATTTGTTTAAATGGGCTAAAGCACAAGGCTTGTGGCTATGTGTGGCTAAAGTGGTTTGGGCCAATTTTATGTATGAAGGGAGAGAGAGCTCCTCCACGAGCTGGGGGTATAGAGGGCTAGTTGAAAAGAGGTAAATATATTAATTATCTACTAATCCTAAGTAACCAAGTGATTAGCAAGATAATGGGCTTGCAAATTGATGGATTCTAGGCTAGGCTTTGATACCATGTTCAATTTACAGCAATGTGATGAGCTATGGTGGATCAAATGCTAGAATCAACGTCATTAACAAAGAGATTAGATGATAATTAAGACGTGATTTAGTGAGCAATTAATTGATAGCTTAATTTAGGCATGGATAATCAAAAACTAGCAAATTCTCATTAGGCCAATGCCTCAATTTATAGAGTTTACATCCAAGCATCTAATCTCACTGATCTCTCCTTGATTCACTCCACCTCTTTTGCTTGATTCTCTCCACCTCTTCCCAGAATATCTCCACACCTCCTAAATCTCCTCATGCTACCCTTTATTCTCTCCTAGTACATACTTCTCACCTTTTCACAACTTCTCTCACCTTTTACAGATTCTCTTTTATAGCCTCTTGCTAAGGGCTGTTCCCGCACACACCCTATTCACTTGTACATTTCAACAATTATCACACCGAGGTAGTTGCTCTAATCCTACGGGTGATGCAAGCTCTCTCGGGAAGATGGTGTTGGATCTCCATAGAAGAGGATCGTGTTGGTTAGCCTAATCACGAGAGAGAGAGAGAGTGTGAGAGAGAGAGCAAGAAGGAAGCAAGAGGGAACAAGTTATTAGCACTAATCACTCCCAAACCCTAACCCTAAGCACACCACACAAGCTAGATTAAAGTCACAAGAGAGAGGGAGAGAGAGAACATAGCACTTCTATTACACAAATGGGAGAATCAGTTACAAATAAGAGAAATTGGCTTTTATAGTTCCAAGGCTTTTCCCACTAGGCCGCCTAAGAGACTAAGTGACCTAGGGTGCCCAAAACATATTTACAAGGATTTTCTCTATCGATTGGCCCAGATCCTCTTGTTTGTGCTTCAAAGATCAATACATGGGAGCCTCTTGCGGGTGCTTCCTGCATCAAATGATGAAATTTACAATATATAGTGCCATCACCCATTAGATAAGTGTGCATACATAGTTGTCGTAGGAATGTGTTAACCAATATGTGGTTAACATACTCCCATTTCTAAAGTCGACTGTGTCCTTCTGATCAGTGAGGGGTTATCAAGGCATGCGGGAAAGTACCACACTTGGTTGGTCCCCTTGTCGCTCTGGCAATGAGAGGGGGTGGGAGAGTTAGTAAGATGGAAAGAAGTTAGTGGAGTATTGTTGATTAAATATCACAAATGGCCGAGCTTATCCAACCACTCAAACATAAACTCAAAGGTAAGCTCACAACACTCGCCACATGGGCCACTTAGTACAAAACCCTCTTTAGCGGTGCTAACTAAATGTTAAAACAATGTCAAAAACAAAAGAGTCCCTAGGTGATTAGGATCTAGGTGATTAGGACCATGGGCACACCTTTTTCCCTTGCCCATCCACAACAACTACAAATCTCACTAGGCTGTGTTCTATATGCACACACCACACAAAGCCTCATTATCAATAGCCATCTAGGAACGTCTCTGGATAGGGGGGACCATGGGAAATGGTATTGAATCTTCTTAATCACCCCCACTTCACCCGAATATTTGTGCTTCATGCCTAATCAATCCTACCCTTAACTTCTTCTTCGACCCCACATGTATGGATCCTCCACATCAACTACCACTCCTATCAACATAGGATCCTAGAGCTCCAATGACAGAAAAAGACAAAGAATAAAAAGAAAAAGAGAGAACATCACAACCCGATAACTCAACAAACAACGAGAGCCAAGATATCAATCACAATGTCTTGACAAAGATGATAGAGCTTCATATACATCGTCGATATCCTTGAGCTGGTGTCCAAAACCTTGATATCCAAAACGCATGTTCTCACTTCGAAGCTCATCCTTCTGCATCCTCGAAAGAGCTAGAGTTCCAGAAAATGTGCTTTGAGGAAAAGGCCTTCCTTCCCATTCTTAAACTTCCCATCTCATGGTTCTAATTGGGACCTTTATGTTTTTTAGGAGATGGAAAGTTGGAAGTGCTCCCTAGAGTTTGGAATCTTTTAAAGGACAAGGGAGCTGGCTTGCAGGACCTTGACAACAAAGGCATGGCAAAATCCTTTGCCATCCGCACTGCTTTGGCCATTGAAACTAGTTTAGCATTCTTTACCAGGGTATCCAAAGGTTCGTTCATTCCTCGAATGAACCTGGCCATCAGCTATGTTCTTCATCCCCAGTGGTGGTGAGTATTTAAGGAGAAGAGCGAATGCCTGGTGATATTCCTCCATGGTACGGCTTCCTTGGATTAGTTCCAGGAACTCGTTCATCTTTGTTTCCAGGAATCCTAGAGGATAGAATCTCTTCCTGAGGTATGCTTTGATCTCACCAACCATGCCACCGGCCGCATATCACCCACCATGATCTCACCAACCATGCCAGTGGTGTAAGTGTGGGGCCTATCCCCCAGGCGGGTCATCAGTGTCCACTGCCTAGATGAGCTCGATATCTCAACAACATGGAGCAGCAGGAAGCAATCCACAGTTGCCTTGTCGAGTATAGAGGACCTACGGTGGCAGTGTGTGTGAGGTAGCTTGGTTATGTAAGCTACTTGTTGATTTGGGATTGCATGTGGAGAGAAAGGTTGTCATATATCGTGACAATCTTAGTAGTATACAATTGATCAGGAAAGTAGTTTTCCATGCATGGATGAAACACATTGAGATACATTACCACTTTATTAGAGAGAGAGTCTTTGTAGGCGACCGACTTGGCCTACGTTAGCACACAGGAGCAGGTCTCTAACATCTTCACGAAGGCCCTGGGAGCTGCGAAGCTCTGTAGATTTTGAGATATGATTGGACTTCATGTGCTAGAGTTTACCTTGAGGGTGAGTGTTGAGATGTTATGCCCAGCTGACCCTCACAAGGCACCTGCATGACCACTCGACATTTACATCTCTAGCGGGTTGGGTAGCTGGCACCGGCATATCTTTGCCACACAAATTCTACAATTGGACTACATCGACTAGTCCACACCTACCCACTCCACTTAGCGTGTTCAAATTATGGACCACTTGTATATAATTATTATGTATGTTAGTCACTTTATCTTCTTTGTAGATCTCTTTTGTTGTGCGAAGAAGAAGAATTTTCAGCCTGCTCAAGCTCTCTTCTTCCCTGCATCTTTTCATGGGCTGGATTCGAAAAGTTGAGAAGGGAAAGGACATCAGCTGGGCCACCCTCTGCTTCACAAAACTACAAAAGGAGCACACCTGCTTGGTGAAGAGAAACACCCATACCAAGAAGGCAGAGCTGGATGGTGCTATTTCCATTTGGCATCAAACCAATGCCAAACCTGCCCTAGCAGAAGAAGTACAAAACGCTCTAGAACCACTGCCATAGCCATAAAGAAATCATCTCTGAACTTCTTAAGTCTTAGGATCTCGAGACGAAGTCAAATAGAAATTTAACGATGTATCGTTTTGGTAGAACCATGAGACGTGCGAATCATGGTAGGTAGTCAGATCCTCTCACGGATGAGGAGGAGCTTAACCCTGATGTTCGCAAAGCTCTTCATAGACATTAGGAAAAATATGGACTCTCATTTTTTTCCCTTAAGGATTTCCACACCTCCTCTCTCTAGAAAAATGGGCTCATGGGGTGAAATTTTTTACAAATCAACTCAAAAGTGAGCGGAGTTTAGAAATTTGGAATCTACTCTTCGAGACCTTTCTAATGATATATCGCATGATAAGAAATTTTGAATATTCAAGAAGTCTCCAAATTGGTGATGACGTGGCATGTAACATGCCATGTTATCACCAATTTGGAGACTACTTGAATAATAAAAAAATTTCATCATACTATACATCATTGGAAAGGTCTTGACGATGAGTAGATTCCAAATGTGCAATCTCCGCCAACTTTTGATTTGATTTGCAAAAATTTCACCATGAGTCCATTTCTCTAGAGAGAGGAGGTGTGGAAATCCTTAAGAGGTAAAAATGAGAGTCCATATTTCACCTAATGTCTCAGCCAAGTCCCTTCAAAGGTGAAGGAGAACACTTAGGCGAGGCTGTGGAAAAGTGGATCGAAGCCATGGAATAATACTTTGATGTCACTGGATATAATGAAAAAAGTAAAGTGGCTCTTGCCAGGCTGAAGATTGTAGAAACAGCCAAAGTAGCATGGAGAAACCACTGTGAGACAAACCGCTCAGATCGGAACACCCAAATATGGGATGATGGGTGATATGCGGCCAGTGGGATGACAGGCTGTGTGACAGCCATTCTAGAGACTGGCATAGTTATAGCGCCAGCTCATTTAGTTGGGTTCACACTATAGAGAACCCTAGTATATGTATTTGGTTTATTACCTTTCATATGTAGTGTACTCTTATGTTTATATATGGTGTGTTGAGTGTTGTGTGAAGATGAAGAAGATTATCAGCCTCTGGTGTGTTCTCTTTTAGGGTTTTGTGAGTGTGTGTGTGTGCTTGCAAGAGCTCAAGCTCTCTTCTCCCCTGCATCTTTTCCTGGTATCAGAGCCTGGTTCATGCTAAGGGCTAAGCTATAAGCAAGAGTAGCACAGGAAGCAACCCGAGGGTAAGAGCTTCATCTCTCTTCCCTATTTGTGTTGGCGAGACTACACCCTTGTCGGGAGCTCTACAGGAGGCACTGGCAAACGATCTCTGATTGAGGAGCTTTCTTCGCGGGAGTAAAACTATAGGGCAACTATATTGTCTCATCGAATAGAATTTTTTGGACCAAAAATGCGTTACGGGTGCGTTAGGACCTCCATTTTTTAGAAAGAAGACGATTTCGAGCACTGCAAGTAAGTCATCGATTCTCTGCAAAACTTTGTTTTAAGAACTGCAAGAAGATAGATTGGCTGTGCAAACATTGTGTGTGCTGCAAGGAGGTTAACAATTGCCATTGGTGGGTGTATGTATGCACATTGAGATCACTGGTTTTGTGACATTTGAGTGTACTACACTACCGCTACAAAAAATACAACAGTTTGTGCTAGATAAACTAGAGTGTTATTTTTGGTAAATTTGTGTGTCTGGCAAGATGTCAAATGATGGCATAAACCAGATTGTTGCTCAGAAACTTGATAAGAAAGAGGCAGGTGGAGTCAATGAGGTTGTGGTAATTGGCAAAGGCAGCATAATGATACATGAGGCTATTTTTATTGTGGTAAGCCTGGACATGCGCATGAAGATTGCTATAAGAAACAGAGCGACATGCGAAATGAAAAAGTGCAACATAACAACTATGCATCCTCTAGTAGAAATAATGAGGATGATGAGAGGTTGTTTGTTATGCAACATGTGGTTAATGCTTGCTATGTCTGGAAATGATGTAGTAGCATGTAAGGATGATGTATGGTATGTTGACTCAGGTGCTTCTGGTATGTAAGTCATGGTGAGTGGTTCAAGGAAATGAAGAATCTTGAAAGACTAGATTTTGTTGAAACAGGGGATGACACTGCTTATCTGATTGCCCATGTTGGAGATGTGCCATTATCTATGCAAGATGGTAAGGTGAGGTACCTTGCACATGTACTTCATGTTCTAAACATTATAAAGAATATAGTTTCTATTGGCTAGATGATTGAGTAGGGTTTACAACTTTACTTTAACCCTGATGGTGGCTATTATGTAGAATACTTTAAAGATAAGTGTAGGGTTTCTATTGGCCAGATGATTGAGTAGGGTTTAGAGCTTTACTTTAACCCTGATGGGCTGTTATGTAGAACACTATTGGCCAGATGATTGAGTAGGGTTTAGAGCTTTACTTTAACCTTGATGGGCTATTATGTAGAACACTTTAAAGATAAGTGTAGGTTGGTTACAAAAGGCAACAAAGTGAGAAGAATGTTTACATTGAATGTAAATATGCATGAAGTGAGTGCTACAATGTTCGCAAATATTTCAAGAGTTGTTGCAAATACATGCATTTAGCATAAGAGAATTGGGCATGTAAATGTGCAAAGAATGAAGTCTATGCAAACTAAATAAATTGTGACAGGCTGCCTAAGTTTAAGGTTAAAGGTATGCAGAAAGTATGTGAAGCATGTCAATTGGGAAAACAAACAAAGCGTGTATTTCCACATGATAAAACGTTGAGCAGGAATGTACTAGATATTGTGCATTTAGATGTATGGGGAGTCTTGTGAAGGCTATGTCTGTGTGGGTGGGTGGCTGCAGGTACTATATAACATTCGTTGATGACCATACGAGGAAAGTGTGAGTGTATTTCATGAACGAGAAGAGTGAAGTGTTCACTCATTTTTAGAATTTCAGAGTTATGGTTGAAAAATAAACAGGAAAGCATGTGAAGTGCCTAAGGTCAGATGGAGGGGGAGAATACTTCTCAAATGAGTTCTCTGAATTCTTGCAAAAGAATGGAATTCAGAGACAATTTACATGTAGATACACTCCACAGCAAAATGGAGTTGCTAAGCAAAAAAACAAGCATGTTGTAGAGATAGCACAAGCATTGATGGCATAAAAGAATATGCCCCATAGATATTGGGCTGAGGCTATGTCTACAATAGTTTATATCATGAACAAGACTTCGACTACAGCCATATATGATATAATGCTAGAGGAGAAGTTTATTGGCAAGAAACATGATTTGTCTCACTTGAAAGTTTTTGGATGTATTTCATATGTACATGTGCTAGATGAGTTGCGTACTAAGTTGAATCCAAAGGTAGAAAAATATGTGCTTATTGGATATTCCCTTGAGCAAAAGGGATATATATGTTATAACCCTACTACACATGAATTGAGGGTAAGGAGGGATGTTGTATTTGATGAGATGAGTAGCTGGTATGCTGCTGGAAAAGTTATTGTGGGGGTTGATGTAAGTGGAAATGTGGTTGCACAGAATGCAAGTCAGCAATCACAGTCATTGAGTGGACTAGGAGAGTCCTAGTGGTTCTATTGATAGACCATGGAGTGGTAGGCTATGTCATAATACCAATCCTAGAAATGTAGTTGGTATATCACATAAAGGTAAAGAGAAAGTAGTTGATCCCCTTGGTATGTTTGATATTTCTACAAGGCATTCTCTTTTTGATGGAGAGTCTAGTGGCTTGGAGATGAGCCTTGATGAGTGAGGAGCTTGGGATTCCAACAATGAGGACACTTGGTGTGAAGAAGGCTATTACGAAGATTTGGAAGAGTCCAAATCTTGTGTGTACCCATGTACATATACATATCTCTCTCTCAATCTCATAAAATAGTCCACAATGCAAAGTAGACCTCATATATCTCAGTATGTGTCTCAATGCATCCAAATGCAGCTTCCATGGAACCTGCATAAATTGACTCACCAACCCAACAGCATAGCTCAAATCCGGCCTGGTGATCGTCATGTAGATCAAGCTTCCTACTATGCACCTATACATAGTAGGATCCTCCAAAATCTCTCCTGAATCCGCACTCAACTTGCCATTCTGATCCAATGGCACTGAGATAGGCTTACAGCCTGTCATACCATACTTGGATAACATGTCCAAGCCATACTGTCTCTGCAGTAATCCAATACCATGTGGTGACCTAATCACCTCAATGCCCAAATAGCTGAGCTCCCCTAGATCCTTCATCTCAAACTTCTGTCTAAGCAAGATCTTTACATCAATGATCTGTGCATCATGGTCCCCCATAATGATCAAGTCATCTACATAGATGACAACAAGCACAACCCTTCTATCACTGTGTCTCACATACAGCGAGAAATTTGCCTTGGCTACATGAAAGCCAATAAAAAAAGATATTCAGAAAACTTGTCAGAACATGCTCTTGGTGATTGTTTTAAGCCATACAAGGCTTTCTTCAACCTACAAACATGCTCGGGGTGACTCACATCCTCATAACCAAGTGGCTGCAATATATACACCTCTTCCTACAAATCCCCATGCAAGAATGCATTCTTTACATCCCTCTGATGATGTAAAGACCATTGCTTTGACATAGCCACTGCTATCACAACTCTCACTGTTGCCATCTTGGCAACTAGGCTGAAAGTTTCCTTATAATCAATGCCATATGTCTGCGCATATTCTTTGGCTACCAATCTAGCCTTATACTTGTTTATGCTTCCATCACTGTTATGTTTTACTTTGTACACCCACTTGCATCCAATGGCTTTCTTGCCTTCAGGCAATTGCACTAGATCCCAAATCTCATTTCCATATAGTGCATCCATCTCCCCATCCATAGCTTTCTCCCAACACACATTTCCAACAGCCTCATGAATGCATGTGGGCTCTACAACTTGCACAACCTTTGCCATGTATGCATAGTGATGTGCCACATAACCATCATAGGTAAACCTCTGCACAAGATTCCTCACCCTCCCAGATCTTCGCAGCTTTGCATTCATAGCTTCCATAGCCTTCTTTATAGCAGGTGTTCTCATAGCTGGTATCCCAAGCTCCTCATTAAGGCTCATCTATGAGCCACTTGACTCTCCATCAACATGAGAATGCCCTGCAGAAATGTCAAGCATAGCAAGGGGCTCAACCACTTTCTCTTTTCCTTTATGTGATGTAAATGGTGAGCTTCCGCCGGATGAGGGACTAAGGAAGCGGCCTATGAGTGAAGCACTAGTAGGTGACCTGTGAAGGATCCTAGAGGGTGCTGACCATACGGTGCTCGGGCTCTAGGTTGCCAAAAGAAGATATCCACACATGTGTCGTGGAAGATATTGGAACAAGGAGTAAGAGTTGTTTTCTGAATTCAGGCATGGATCTGGTTGATTGATCTTGCTAGTCCTCAATGGATGAGTCTATGGCTCTTTTATATGGATCTGTTGGTTGATCTTGCTGATCTTCAACGAAGATTTCATTTTGATTTTTATAAGTGAACATATTGCCGAGTACTATGAGCTAGGAACTATCGAAGAGGTCCATGAGTGGACAGGTGGTAAGCGTTCTGGTTTTCAATGGTGCCATAGGTACACCGATGAAGAAAAAATTAAAAATTAGGATTCAACCGGATATTTTGGAGGATTATTGATCAGTGATACTATAGTTTCATTAAATGATTGTTTTAAAGACAGCTCAATATCTGTGAAAAAGGCAATTTTATATTGGGTGTGTAAGTGGTGTGACTAGTTTTAAGTTTACATGAATATCCGGCTAGGGGCCTTGGAAACTCTTTTCCCTGGTACCCGGGACAAAACCTAACCAAATTATTAAATGGATCCCATCACTACAGTGGTTGGGCGGTTGGCTAACCCATGGGGTTGGATGGGGTTAGGCTAGACTGATGGACCCCTAAAATTGTTGAGATATCGAGCTCGTCTAGTGAGGCGGTGGACACTGATAACCCGCCTGGGGGATAGGCCCCACACTTACATTACTGGCATGGTTGGTGAGATCTTGGGTGATATGCGGCCAGTGGGATGACAGGCTGTGTGACAGCCATTCTAGACACTGGCATAGTTATAGCGCCAGCTAATTTTAGTTGGGTTCACACTAGAGAGAACCCGTGTATGTATTTGTTTGAGTACCTTTCATATTGTGAGTACTCTTATTTCTTGTATATGGTGTGTTGAGTGTTGAGTGAAGAAGAAGAAGATTTTCAGCCTCTCACCTTGTGTGTTCTCTATTAGGGTTTTGTGAGTATGTGTGTGTGTGCTTGCAAGAGCTCAAGCTCTCTTCCCCCCTACATCTTTTCATGGTATCAGAGCATGGTTCGTGCTAAGGGCTGAGCTGCAAGCAAGAGAACCACAGGAAGCGGTACGAGGGTAAGAGCTTCAGCTACTCTTTCCTATTTGTGTTGGTGACTACATCCTTGTCGAGAGCTCTACGGGAGGCACCGGCAACGATCTCTGATTGAGGAGCTTTCTTCGCGGGAGTAAAGCTATAGGGCAACTATATTGTCCTATCGAATAGCAATTTTCTGGGCTGAAAAAGCGTTTCATGCGCGTCTGGACCTCTGTTTTTTAGAAAGCAGGCGATTTCGAGCACTGCGAGTAAGTCATCGATTCTCTGCAGAACTCTGTTTTAAGAAATGCAGAAAGACAGATTGACTGTGCAGACACTATGGGTGCTGTTGCAAAGAGGTCTATAGTTGCCATTGGGTGTATGTATGCACATTGAAGTCACTATTTGTGACATTTGAGAGTACTACAGTACCGCTGTGTAGAAAATACAGCAGTTTGTGCAGAAAAACCAGAGTGCAGTTTTTGGTAAAATTGTGTGTTTGGCAAGATGTCAAATGATGGGATAACTCAGATTGTGGCTGAAAAGCTTGATAAGAATAACTTCCATGCTTGGAGGTTCAGGTTGACAAATTTCATGATGGGAAAAGGCTATTGGGACTACATAGAAGGTGAGCATGAAGAGGCACCGGAGATACCGGATATAAATCCGCCGACTGCTCTCTACAGATGTGAAAGAGTTTAAAGGCTGGAACCAACGAGCCAGGAAGGTTATGTATTGGCTATCCATTAGTATACAGGACACCATGATTGGGCACATTCAGGATGCCAAGTCTCCCAAGGAGGCGTGGGACACCTTGGTAAAGCTTTATGAAATAAATACCAAAGCACGCAAGATATAGTTGAAGAATGAACATACTGTGGAGAAAAAGAGCATGTCTGTGAATGACTATGCATTGAAGATAAAGGGTATTGTGGAATCCCTTGCATCTATTGGTGTGTCAGTAGATGATGATGATAAGGTGGAGGTCTGTCTACGTGGTCTCTGACCACAATACAAGGCGTTCAAGACATCTATTCAGACTCAGGAAAACATTCCCAACTTTACAGATTTGGTGTCTATGCTGATTATCGAAGAGAAGAGCTTGGGTGAAGACCAACAGTCAAAAATAAAATATGTAAAGTGCCTAAGGTCAGATGGAGGGGGAGAGTACTTCTCCAATGAGTTCTCTGAATTTTTGAAGAAGAATGGTATTCGGAGACAGTTTACATGCAGATATACTCTGCAGCAAAATGGAGTTGCTGAGGGGAAAAATGGGCACATTGCTGAGATTGCGCGAGCATTGATGGAAGAGAAGAATATGCCGCATTGCTATTGGGCTGAGACTGTTTCTACAGCAGTATACATCATGAACAGGACTCCAACTGCAGCCATACATGATGTAACTCTAGAGGAGAGGTTTACTGGCAGAAAACCAGATTTGTCTCATTTGAAAGTATTTGGATGCATTGCATATGTGCATGTGCCAGATGAGCTGAGAACTAAGCTGGATCCAAATGCTGAAAAATGTGTGTTTATTGGATACTCCCTTGAACAAAAGGGATATAGGTGTTATAACCCTGCTACACGTGAGTTGAGGGTATGCAGGGATGTTGTCTTTGATGAGATGAGCAGCTAGTATGCTGCTGAAAAAGAAGCTGTTGGGGCTGATGTGAGTGGAAGTGTGGTTGCACAGAATGCAAGTCAGCAATCATAGCCTTTGAGTGGACTAGGAGAGTCCTCATCTAGTGGGTCTGTCGATAGACCTTGGAGTGGCAGGCTGCATCATAATATCAGTCCTGCAAATGTGATTAGTACATCACGTAAAGGAAAAGAGAAAGTGGTTGAGCCCTTTGGTATGCCTGACATTTCTGCAGGGCATTCTCATGTTGATGGAGAGTCTAGTGGCTCAGATATGAGCCTTGATGAGGAGCTTGGGATCCCAGCTATGAGAACACCTAGTGTAAAGAAGGCTATGGAAGCCATGAATGAAAAGCTCCGAAGATCAGGGAGAGTGAAGAACCCTGTGCAGAGATTTACGTATGATGGTTATGTGGCACATCACTATGCATATATGGCAAAGGTTGTGCAGGTTGTAGAGCCCACATGCATTGATGAGACTGTTGGAAATGTGTGTTGGGAGAAAGCTATGGATGAGGAGATGGATGCACTATATGGAAATAAAACTTGGGATTTAGTGCAATTGCCTGAAGGCAAGAAAGCCATTGGATGCAAGTGGGTGTACAAAGTTAAACATAACAGTGATGGAAGCATAAACAGGTACAAGGCTAGATTGGTAGCCAAAGGATATGCGCACACATATGGGATTAATTATGAGAAAACTTTCAGCCTAGTTGCCAAGATGGCAACGGTGAGCGTTGTGATAGCAGTGGCTGCGTCAAAGCAATGGTCTTTACATCAGATGGATGTAAAGAATGCATTCTTGCATGGGGATTTGTAAGAAGAGGTGTATATGTTGCAGCCACCTAGTTATGAGGATGAGGGTCACCCCGAACATGTTTGCAGGTTGAAGAAAGCCTTGTATGGCTTAAAGCAAGCACCAAGAGCATGGTCTGACAAGATTTCTGAATATCTTGTCACTATTGGTTTTCATGTAGCCAATGCAGATTTCTCGCTATATGTGAGACATGGTGATAGAGGAGTTGTGCTTGTTGTCATCTATGTAGATGACTTGATCATTACGGAGCTTCAAAACCAATGCCAGGGCCAAAGAAGAAGATTTGCAATGCCAAATCAGCTAACAGCATAGCTAAAGGCAGTGGAGGAAAGAGCAACTCATTTACAGCACGAGAGGAAACAAACAAACAAGGCCACTGAAGAAAAGATTAGAACACTTAACGATAAAAATAAGTGCAAGCCAAGCCGAAGTACAAAGAAAAGAGTTGGCACACCAAGAGGCAATGGCGTAGCTTACACAACAACTAAATGACATTCAGTGGCTAGCTGCCCAAAGGCTCCAACAAATCACCAAAGCTCAGGAAAGAGAAGAAATGGCCAGGCGATCCCAAGAGGATGCAACCAGAAGATTCGAGGAATTAGATGCTGCAAGGATGGTCTGGGAAATGGAAATTTTAAGCCTCCTTAACGAGAGATCTTGGAGGATCCTACTATGTATAGACACATAGTAGGAAGTTTGATCTACATGACGATCACTAGACTAGCTTTGAGCTATGCTGTTGGGTTGGTGAGTCAGTTTATGCAGGTTCCACGAAAACCGCATTTGGATGCAGTGAGACGCATACTGAGGTATGTGAAGTCTACTTTGCATTATGGACTATTCTATGAGACTGGGAAAGAGATATGTGTACATGGGTACACGGATGCTGATTGGGCTGGTAGTATCTCAGATAGAAGATCTACCAGTGGATTCATGTTTTCTTTGGGGAGTACTGCTGTGACTTGGAGCAGCAAGAAGCAGCCTACGGTTGCTCTATCCAGTACAGAGGCCGAGTACAGAGGAGCTGCTATGGCAGCATGTGAGGTAGCTTGGTTGAGAAAGCTACTTGCAGATTTGGATCTATCAGTGGATAGACAAGTTGTCATTTTCTGTGACAACATTAGCAGTATACAGTTGGCCAAGAACCCAGTCTTTCATGCTCGTACGAAGCACATAGAGGTCCACTACCACCAGGGCTTCGCTTGGTGTACATGAGATGGAGTTGAGCTTGAGGGGGAGTGTTGAGATATCGAGCTCGTCTAGTGAGGCGGTGGACACTGATGATGACCCGCCTGGGGGATAGGCCCACACTTACACCACTGGCATGGTTGGTGAGATCTTGGGTGATATGCGGCCAGTGGGATGACAGGCTGTGTGACAGCCATTCTAGAGACTGGCATAGTTATGGTGCCAGCTCATTTTAGTCGGGTTCACACTATAGAGAACCCGTGTATGTATTTGTTTGAGTACCTTTCATATTGTGAGTACTCTTATTTCTTGTATATGGTGTGTTGAGTGTTGAGTGAAGAAGAAGAAGATTTTCAGCCTCTCACCTTGTGTGTTCTCTATTAGGGTTTTGTGAGTGTGTGTGTGCGCTTGCAAGAGCTCAAGCTCTCTTCCCCCTTGCATCTTTTCAAAAATGACACTCAATTCTGTTATGGTACAATAGATGAAGTAAATCCCGAAAAAAATTATTCTATGGAAAAGAATCAACAGCCGTGCCTCTCAATGAGAAAAAAAGAGTTAGTCTCTATAATCCAAGTGTAAGTCTTTTCCTTGATCTAACTTTGGGACTTACGAGTTTGGTCATATTAGTTCAGTTAATTAAGGCTCTTGACTACGTTAGAGTAAAACTATCCTAGAGAAATCGCCCGTGTTTTTCGAGCGAGGAAAGTTTTTCTAGGTTCGGTTTTGGTAGAACTGAGGGATAAGTCTCTTGTCTGAATATCAGTGGTGGGCGAGGCCCCGAGTGAGGGACCCTGCCCTACGCAAGAAGTGCTACTTCTACTGCTAGCACCCCTGAATTCATTGCGCGGAGGGAACAGGGATCTTTCAATTGGTATCAGAGTGATTTGGCTAAAGTGGATCAACCGAGAAACCAAAAATGTCAAAAATTTATGAAGTAGCAGTAAAAGGTTGTAACTGTGTGATGAAATTCATACAAATTGATATTCAGAATGAAGATTCATAAATAGGAAATTGGGTCTTCAAATGGAAGTGCCACAATTGTATGGAATCCCTGACTTGCTTGAGGCCTAGACATGATGATATTTACCTTAAAATTCCAAGGATCGTGACTACCCGTATATACCGAGGGTATAACTGCAACTCTTTACTGGCAATATATACGAGTAAATCTAAGACCTTGAAATTATAAGCAAAAATGCTATCCAGATGATGAATTCGTATGTGGTTGATATGATTTTAAATTTTTGGTTGAGAACTGATGAGTAGATTTGGATTCTCATTGAAAAATGATGATTCCTGAATTTTGATTGAAAAGCAATAAGCTGAGCAAAACCACAATGAGGATGAATGGGATGAGTCCCTGTGATGATGTTCGTAACTAGAATGATGATAATGACTTCAACAAATCACTATGAGATTAGTGGATTGTGCTGATAGATTGCTACTATTAACTCTTGACGCAGTGGATCAAGTTAAGGGATGACAAATTAAAAACCTGTATAATTGAAATTTTCATGGAGGAATGTTCAGATGGAGATTTTGGTCTAATGGACCATTATTATATTAAGGACATGAATGATATGATCTGAATGAATTGTTATCTAATGATGAGTTATATATAAGAGATCTTTATCCCATGATTCTGTAGGGTTCACCAGACTATAAGGAATCCTAGAATCAGTTGGATCTTAAGGGAAAGAGTTGTCCTCTAGTTTGCGAGATGAGGACATCTCACGTTTTTTAAGTGGGGTAGGATGTAACATTCCTCCCTCAAGCTTTTGAGGTGTGCAGGCGTAAGAAGCTCCCCTTCTGATCTTATAATTATATCCCTCTCTCTGAAATTAAGAAAGATCCTGTTTTACCCTGTTTTGGTCCCTGGAGAGAGAAAATGTCTAGAGGGAGGTAATTCAAAATTGAGATATTTTTGGATATAAAAATCCTCCTAGTGTCTAAAATGGTTTCCCCTGAAACAAAAATTCAAAAAGAACTTTCCAATGTGGTACACCTAGCGGCAACCATAGACACATGGGGAAATAGAGGCACAAGTTGGGTAACACCACTGAGGGGCAAGATATGCCACCGTTAGTGCCAATAAACATGATAGGTGTTATGCACTTGACTCCTGATGGCGAGAAAGCGACAAACTCCACTGACACTGAAAGTAGCGAAGACTCTAACCCATGTAACTCTGAGTATGAATATCAAGAAGAAATTGACTCTGAGCCTGATGGGAGGGATGAATCAAATATTCACCCAAATGTGGAAGCAAGGTGCTCAAGGCCTAGGACAGTGACCTCTTGCAGTTCATCCGAAAGTGAGGGGGACACAAGTGAAGATCGACCAAGTGAGTCCGAATCTGATAGAAACAAAAATCATAAACTTGGTAAGAAGAAAACGAGACATAAGCGGCAACGCTATCGAGCTAATGTACGAACTGCAATAAACAAGGAGCGATCCACTGCAGAATGGCTTAGTTATGTAGGAGCTATTGATGCTCATCGGATAATTGGGGACAATACCTCCAAAGTGTCATGTGGTGTATTCCGCAACCTCATGACGTCACCCAATTAGAAATCAAAGAGAAGCCGAAACTAAGTCGTACTGCAAGAAGGCGGCAAAACCAAGAGTTGGCTCAGCAACAAAAGGAAGCGGAATTGAAAGAAAAAAGCCTGGCACAACAAGAACCAGTAGACTTACACCCCGCACCCGAGCATTTCAAATCATTCACCACAGGGGAACGTAAAGTAGTCTACACAAAAGCCCAACGAACGCCTACCAATGGGAGTAGCGGTGTCTACGATGGCCCTGTGGTAGTTAAGGAGATAGACTTAGCAGATCCGGGTGAGGAGTCTCAACCAGTTTTTATTGCTCAAGACCTCACCAAGGCGGAAGAAGCTACACTTACGAAGCTTCTTAAAGAATTCAAGGACATATTTGCTTGGACATATCATGATATGAAGGGTGTTCCACCCTCGGTGGTGCAACACACGATTCCAATGATTAGCACTGCTAAACCAGTCCACCAACGTCCCTACCCAATGAATCCTAGGTATGCAAAGATTGTACAAGAGGAAATTGAAAAACTGGTAAACTGTGGATTCATATACCCAATTGAGCACTCAGAATGGGTTTCTCCGATAGTCATGGTGCCAAAGAAGAATGGGAAACTCAGAGTGTGCGTTGATCTCAAAAAGGTTAATGCAGCCACCAGAAGGGATCATTACCCCTTGCCATATTCTGAACATGTGCTTGAAAGAGTGGCAGGCAAGGAGGCATATAGCTTTTTAGATGGGTACTCGGGTTACAATCAGATCACAATTGCAGTCGAGGACCAAGCTAAAACAGCATTTATCACGGAGTTTGGAGTGTTTGCCTTTCGCGTCATGGCTTTTGGCTTGACCAATGCACCTGCAACATTCCAACGATTGATAAACACGGCCTTTAAGGAATATCTAAGGGACTTCTGTGAAGCTTTCTTAGATGATCTTTGTGTTCATTCCTCTTGGGACGAGCACTTGATGTGTTTACGAAAAATATTTGAAAGGTATAGATTATATCGCATCTCCTTGAATCCTTTCAAATGCCAATTCTGGGTTAAACACGGAGTTATCTTAGGGCATATAGTGTCCAAAAATGGGATTTCCACTGACGAGAGTAAAATCAAGGTCATTCTGGAATTACCCCCACCCACCAACTACAAGGGAGTCCAACGGTTTATGGGCCATGTTGGTTATTATCGAAGGTTTATTCTATTCTTCGCCGAGATAGCTCGACCATTATATAAGCTTCTCATCGAGTTTATTTGGACCGAAGAATGTGACCATGCCTATGAGCTATTAAAGAAGGCCCTGGCAAGTGCTCCAATCTTGAGAATGCCTAACTGGGATTTACTCTTCCATGTGCATATTGATGCATCAAACTTTGCTATTGGGTGTGTGTTAACTCAACCTGGAGAACACAAGCTAGTTGAGGCTTGAAAGGAAAAAAATAAAAAAAAATATAATGCAATGTGGCCAACTTGAAATGGCCATGTGGAAGCTTGTATAAGTGCCAACATGTTGGCCAGCGCACCATCTAGAAGGTGGTGGTGAAGACATAGAAGAAGGCCACCTCGTAGATTGTAGAAGGGCCTGGCGGGTATTGTTGCTGCAAAGAGGCAAGGAGAGGCCTCGAAGGCAAGAGAAAGGTGGGCCGCCGAGTAGAGGAGAGATGCCTTGCTAAGGTGCAGTCGAGAGACAGGGACGTAAAAAGGGAGTAGTTGCCGCTCGGAGCAGGCTGGCGGGCTGATCGCCTCGTCGTGGGGTGAAGGTGCTCTAGTGAGTCTGCAGGCAGTCGCACTAAGGTTGCCGCCTTTGAGGTCGAGACTGGGATAGAAGGCCTTGCGGAGGCGCTGCAGAGGCAGAGGTGACTGGGAAGTTGAGCATGGCTAGCAGCACACAGCGCAGGGATGAAGCTGTTGGGGCTATTCGAAGGACAAGAAGACGGGCTGCTCGGGAGGCCCCTGGTGTGAGGTGATGACTCTCAGATTTGGCAGTCCAAGAAGGTACGAGGAGTCGCTCTCTGGCAAGCAGGGCTCTGGGATTCGGCAATCCAAGCAGGTACGAGGAGTCGCTCTCTGGCAAGCAGGGCTCGCGCGAAGAGAAGGCCGGGAGTTGTTCTGCCGACTGACAGGCTGGTGTGGGCCGCCTTGTGCAAAAAGGCTCTCAGGTGAGCCTTCTGCCGACTGACAGGCTGGTGTGGGCCACGTGGGAGCTGCCTTGTGCAAAAAGGCTCTCAGGTGAGAGCAGCTGATAGCAGGCATGGTTGGTGATAGCTGCAGCGAGTAGCGAAGGGTGGCGAAGACAAAAGGCTCTCAGGTGAGAGCAGCTGCTAGCAGGCATGGTTGGTGATAGCTGCAGCGAGTAGCGAAGGGTGGCGAAGACGCCTAGTGTGAAGGGGTCGCCCTAGTGTACAGGGATGTGGAGGCAGCTTGCAGGCCAAGGAGATGCTGGCGACTGGGAAGCAGTGTACATGAGTCGTTGGTGGCTGGTAGCACTGCAGAGAAGAAGGCGACTTGCAGGGAGGCCGCCTGTGTGGCTGGCAAGGGACTAAAGTTGAGGGTACATATGGGATGCAAGAGAAGGTGATGCTGCATTGAGAAGTTGGTGTTGGTGCAGAAAAGACTGTGCAGAGGCTCTGTGGTTGGCAAAGCTGCTGGTCACGACACAGAGAGAGAGAGAGCTACTGAGTTGAGGGTTAGCTGGTGGGGCACCCTCTAAAGAGAGAAGTGGCTGGTTTTGTGTGGGCGACGATTGTAGGCAGAGAGTGGATGCTGACAAGAGAGAGAGCCTAGAGCAGAGTGCAGAGTTGGAGGCCGTCTCAAGTGTTAGTGGTACGTAAAGCAGCTAGAGAGGTGGCTGGTAGTGGCTGGTTTTTGTGTAGGTGGTTGGCTGATGGCAGTGAGTGAGGAAGTGATGGGGAGGGTTGCTGGTGGGGCACCCTCTGAAGAGTGCAGAGACCGGGAGACAGAGGCTTGGTTGTCAAACGACGCAAGGGTGAATTCCCTTGGCAGTAAATTGTGGCCAGGGTGCTGGTTTTTGGTGTAATTGCTGAGTTTATACAGTGTGTATGGTGCTGTGTGTTTTTGTTGATGATCAATTGTCTACCATGGTTTTGAGCTGTCTTTATGGTGTGGGTGGGTGGTGAATCGTGAAAAGTGTTCCAGCCAGTGGTGAATCGAGAAAAGTGTTCCAGCCAGTGGTGGTGGCTGGTGGTGCCTCCGTTGTATTGTTATTTTCCAAGTTTGGGAGGTGAAGGGCTATAGAGGCGTGGTCTTTTTTTTCTTTTTTTCACCTCACACCTTCATCTCAAACTTTTTCTTCAAAAGCCTCCTGACATCATGTATGTCAACATTACTATCACCAATGATAATCAAGTCATCCACATAGATGAATAATAGCATGATCCCTCTATTTGTCTTTTTCAAATAAAGTAAAAATCTAGAATGGATATCTGAAATCCGATGGCAACAAGATACTCCCCGATATTGTTTGACCATAATCTCGGTGCCTACTTCAATCCATATATAAGGATTTGCATAACCTGCACACAAAATTTGGGTATTCATCACTCTCATAACCTAGTGGTTGCATCATGTAAACTTCTTCTTGTAAATTACCATGCAAGACAACATTTTTTACATCCATCTAATGTAAAGACCAACCCTTAGTTGTAACCATAGCAATGTCAGCTCTCGTGGTTTCCATTCTTGCAACCGGGCTAAATGTGTCTTTGTAGTCAATGCCATAAGTCTACATATAGCCTTTGGCCGCCATACCTTCTCACCGAACCATCAATGTTATGCTTGACTTTATACACCCACTCACATCCAATTGCCTTCTTTTTCTTAGGCAAAGGCACTAACTCCCATGCTACATTTGTATCCAATGCTACCATCTCCTCAAATATGGAATCTTCCCATTTCTTATTTTCAAGTGCCTGCTCAAAACAAGTGGGCCAAGTGGGCCAAGTGGGCTCTAGTTCTTATATTGCTTTAACCATGTAAGCATACTAATGGGTTGTATATCCATCATATCTCAACCTGCCACAACAGGGTACCTAACCCTTGTAGACCTATGTACACCTGGATCAATGCCAACAGGGTACCTAACCCTTGTAGACCTATGTACACCTGGATCAATGCCCTCAAAATAGTCCTTATTCTCCTTACACCATGATGAGTAACCACAAATAGAATGCAAAGATCCTCATCAAGGCTCTACTCAAAGCCTCCAAATTCACCATCCACATGTGAGTAACCTGTTGTGATAGATCACGCACAAAAGGTTGATATACCGTTTCCTTTTCTCTATGTGATACATGTGTACCTACATTTGTCCTCAACCTGCCCGACCATTGGCTAACATTGGATCCACTGCTAGAGGACTCTCCAAGTCCTTTAAGCACATGTGATTGCTGCTCTACATGTGGTGCAATGGCAGTGCATACCAGCTACTCATCTTGTCAAAGACATCTATGCTTACTCACATCTCACGAGTGGTAGGGTTATAACATCTGTAACCTTTCACCTCCATAGCATAACCAAAGACAACATATGTGCTTACTCACATCTCACGAGTGGTAGGGTTATAACATCTGTAACCTTTCACCTCCATAGCATAACCAATAAATATTCATTTCTTTGCCTTTGGATCCAATTTTATTCTCACTTCAGCAGGAATCTACACATATGCAGTACACCCAAATACTTTCAAGTGAGACACATCCAGTCTTATGCCTATAAACTCCTGCTCAGGGATCATACCACGAACACCTGCCACCAGCAGTGGGTGTCCTGTTCATAATGTACACAACAATTTATAGTGCTTCTATCCAAAAATAATGTGGCATATTCTTTTCAGCCAAGGCACATGCTACTTCTAAAATGTGCATGTTTTTTCTTTTTATAACACCATTCTATTGCAAAGTGTACCTACATGTAACCTGTCTCTCGATTCCCTTCATCTTCAAGAAATTGCTGAACTCATTGGAGAGATATTCCCCCCACCATCTAATCTCAGGCATTTTATTTGCATGCCTTTTTCCTTCTCAAACAAGGCTTTAAATCACTAAAAGTGAGTAAACACCTCACTTCTCTCCTTCATGAAGTATTAAAGAAACCTTACCCTAAGGTGTCATGGGGATTTGTCTATCCTCTGAGCTCGAGCAAGGCTCAAGAGATCTACCATATCTTCTCATCCTCTCACACTCGTTATTGTTAAATTTACAGCAATGTGATGAGCTATGGTGGATCAAATGCTAGAATCAACATCATTAACAAAGAGATTAGATGATAATTAAGAAGTTATTAGTGACCAATGATAGCTTAATGTAGGCATGGATAATCTCTCGAGCAAGGCTCAAGAGATCTACCATATCTTCTCATCCTCTCGCACTCGTTATTGTTAAATTTGCAGCAATGTGATTAGCTATGGTAGATCAAATGCTAGAATCAACATCATTAACAAAGAGATTAGATGATAATTAAGACATGATTAGTGAGTAATTAAATGATAGCTTAATGTAGGCATGGATAATAAAAAACCAACAAACTCTCATTAGGCCAATGCCTCAATTTATAGAGTTTACATCCAATCATCCAAGCATCTAATCCCACTGATCTCTCCTTAATTTATAGAGTTTACATCCAAGCATCTAATCCCACTGATCTCTCCTTGATTCACTCCACCTCTTTTGCTTGATTCTCTCCACCTCTTCCCAGAATATCTCCACACCTTTTATTCTCTCCCAGTAGATACTTCTCACCTTTTCATAGCTTCTCTCACATTTACAGATTCTCTTTTATAGCCTCTAGCTAAGGGCTTGTTCCCGCACACACCCTATTTAGTTGTATATTTCAACACCTCCCCTCAAGTGAATACTCCTAGCACACCTGGACCCTATACCAAGTTTGCCTCTTGATAGTCCGTGACCAGTGCCTAGCACATCTCCCCTCAAGGGAATAATCCTAGCACACCTGGCCCCTATACCAAGTTTCCTTCTTACTTGATAGTCTGCGAGGGGACTAGTGCCTCAAGTCCCTAAACTCATAGTCCTTTACACTCTCTGTCTCTATGTGTCCAAGGCTACTACAAGTGCCCGTGACCTTGACGAAAGTGCTTACACATACATCTACCACATGGCCTACATCATCGATGGCTAAGAGGTGGTTTTACTGTGTTGGGGAGGTAGGTTACATTGGGTTGTGGGGTTCTCTCTCTCTCTCTCTCTCTCTCTCTCTCTCTCTCTCTCTCTCTCTCTCTCTCTCTCTCTCTCTCTCTCTCTCTCAGATTTTTCACATGGCTCCTCACTTCTTGGAGCCTCACCTCCTCACTTCTTGGAGCCTCACATCTTCTCTTGTCTTCAGTTTTCTTGTCGGGCAACTTCTCTTCACGCGTCCATGTCTTCCTCTTTTTTCAGTCTTCTTGTTGTGGGTGGCAGCTTCTCTTCACGCGTCCATGTCTTCCTTCAATGCTTCCTCTAGCTCTTCTTCTCGATGTTGATCCTCCTCTTGGAAAGAGATGTTCTTCTTCTTTCATTGGGGCCACGAGCTCGTCCGTCAGTTCTTGCTCCATGTGAGCAACATGTTTTAATGTATTGTTGACAGTTCTTTTGGGCTTTTGATATTTATCTTGTGTCATTATACAATGCAAACCCAAACCTATGTGAGAGGTCTTGCCTCTTGCCTTATTCTGGACAAGGTTAGTGTCTGATCCGATTTTTACAATGATGTAATCACCCATGTGTGCCCAATACATAATGCATATAGCATTCATTCTTATGCACATTCCCAAATGCAACTTTGGCTATGAATAATTTTGAATTTGAGTGGGATTTGCACGCATTAACCAAGGGATAAATGCAAGATGATGATTACCACAAATTTATCAGCATAATTTTACCAAAAATTACATTAAATCAAGGGTAACAAACCTAACAAACCTGTACAGAATGGTTGGAGTATCAAACCATCTCCGAATTGCAATCTAAAGTTATAGGGATATGTATTAGATACCTATGGTTAATTTGAACCCTCAATTGTACAAAAAATAGTGATTAGTATTGATTAATCACTGACTAGCAAATTAATCTACTATTCTGTGTGTAGAAAACAAAGTATGCGGGGAGTCCAGATCTGGGGCCTTAGAGTTCAAATGAGCTCAAATCCTTTCAAGGCCATCAATACCAATTAGTCTAGTAGAGGATTAAGCCAAGAAACACAAGATTTGACCAAACATTGAATGCTTAATCTCTGTTTTACCAAAGTCACCTGTGCAGATTTAATGAAGAGCTTAGATCTCACTATAGACTTGATCAAATCAAAAATTGTCTTCACCATCTTGTAGAGCACCCCTTAAAACCTCTAGTGCCAAGAGGAATTATAGCCATTCCATCTGGTGTAGACAAGATCCCGGATCCTCAACTTCTAACTGTCCGAATCCGGGTTCTTGAAAAAGATGCACGAGCATGCCAAATGGTTGAAATTTCCAACCATGGCCCAAACAACGCCGAAGAGGCATGAAATTCGAATCATGCATGAAAAAATGTGTGGCAAGCAACCTGGATCTTTCTTGTTGTGTTCAGATGCAACTCGGACTCATTTTCGACCCGAAACTCTTTTATGGCAATTTTGCACTATCTTGGCCGGGACCCAACTTTGACGCGCTGGGAGAACTGATTACGATGCCCAAATCCATGCACAGAGTGATGTGCACATAGAGCAACTTCCCTAGCACAAGTTCGTGTGGTCCGTTCTCTCATGGGGTCGTCCCAGATCCTCAACTTCTAACTGTCCGAATCCGAGTTCTCGAAAAAGATGCACGAGCGTGCCAAATGGTAGAAATTTCCAACCATGGCCCAAACGTTGCCGAAGAGGCATGAAAATCGAATCATGCATGAACAAATGTGTGTAAAGAAACCTGGATCTTTCTTGTTGTGTTCAGATGCGATTCAGACTCATTTCGGACCCAAAACTCTGTTATGGCGATTTTGCACTATCTTCGTCCAGGACCCAACTTTCACGCGCTGGTGGGAGAAGTGATTGCGATGCCCAAATCCATGCACGGAGTGATGTAGACATAGAGAAACTTCCCTAGCACAAGTCCGTGTGGTCCGTTCTCCGATGGGGTGTCCCGGATCCTCAACTTCTAACTGTCCGAATCCGGGTTCTCGAAAAAGATGCACGAGCGTGCCAAATGGCACAAATTTCCAACCGTGGCTCAAACATCACCGTAGAGGCATGAAAATCGAATCATGCATGGACAAATATGTGGAAAACAACTCGGATCTTTCTTGTTGTGTTCAGATGCGATTTGGACTCATTTCGGATCCGAAACTCTATTATGGCGATTTTGCACTATCTTCGCCGGGACCCAACTTCGACGCGCTGGGAGAAGTGATTCCGATGCCCAAATCCATGCATAGAGTGATGTGGACATAGAGCAACTTTCGTAGCACAAGTCTGTGTGGTCCATTCTCTGATGGGGTCCTAGATCCTCAACTTCTAACTGTCCGAATCCGGGTTCTCGAAAAAGATGCACGAGCATGCCAAATGGCAGAAATTTCCAACCGACCGTGGCCCAAACGGTGCTGAAGAGGCATGAACATCAAATCATGCATGGACAAATGTGTGGTGGGCAACCCGGATCTTTCTTGTTGTGTTCAGATGCGATTCGGACTCATTTCGGATCTGAAACTCTGTTATGGCGATTTTGCACTATCTTCGTCAGGATCCAACTTTGACGCGCTGGGAGAAGTGATTGCGATGCCCAAATCCATGAACAGAGTGATGTGGACATAGAGCAACTTCCCTAGCACAAGTCCATGTGGTCCGTTCTCTGATGGGGTCTTGGATCCTGAACTTCTAACTGTCCGAATACGGGTTCTCGAAAAAGATGCACGAGCGTGGTAAATGGCAAAAATTTTTAACAGTGCCCAAATCGTGCCGAAGAGGCATGAAATTCGAATCATGCATGGACAAATGTGTGGCAAGCAACCCGGATCTTTCTTGTTGTGTTCAAATGCGATTCGAACTCATTTTGGATCCGAAACTCTGTTATGGCGATTTTGCACTATCTTCGCCAGGATCCAACTTTGACGCACTGGAAAAAGTGATTGCGATGCCCAAATCCATGCACGGAGTGATGTGGACATAGAGCAACTTCCCTAGCACAAGTCCATGTGGTCTGTTCTCTGATGGGGTCCCGGATCCTCAACTTCTAACTGTCCGAATCCGGGTTCTCGAAAAAGATGCACGAGCGTGGTAAATGGCAGAAATTTCCAACAGTGGCCTAAATCCCGCCGAAGAGGCATGAAATTCCAATCATGCATGGACAAATGTGTGGCAAGCAACCCGGATCTTTCTTGTTGTGTTCAGATGCAATTCGGACTCATTTCGGATCCGAAACTCTGTTATGGCGATTTTGCACTATCTTCGTCGGGATCCAACTTTGACGCGCTGGGAGAAGTGATTGCGATGCCCAAATCCATGCACGGAGTGATGTGGACATAGAGCAACTTCCCTAGCACAAGTCCATGTGGTGTGTTCTCTGATGGGATCCCGGATCCTCAACTTCTAACTGTCCGAATCCGAGTTCTCGAAAAAGATGCACGAGCGTGGTAAATGGCGAAAATTTCCAATAGTGGCCTAAATCGTGCCGAAGAGGCATGAAATTCCAATCATGCATGGACAAATGTGTGGCAAGCAACCCGGATCTTTCTTGTTGTGTTCAGATGCGATTCGGACTCATTTCGGATCCGAAACTTTGTTATGGCGATTTTGCACTATCTTCGCCGCCGGGACCTAACTTTGATACGCAGGGAGAAGTGATTGCGATGCCCAAATCCATGCACGGAGTGATGTGGACATAGAGCAACTTCCCTAGCACAAGTCCGTGTGGTCCGTTCTCTGATGGGATCCCGGATCCTCAACTTCTAAGTGTCCGAATCCGGGTTCTCGAAAAAGATGCACGAGCGTGCGAAATGGCAAAAATTTCCAACCGTGTCCCAAACGTCGCTGAAGACGCATGAAATTCGAATCATGCATGGAAAAATGTGTGGAAAGCATTGCGGATCTTTGTTGTTGTGTTTAGATGCGATTCGGACTAATTTCGGACCCGAAACTCTGTTATGGCGATTTTGCACTATCTTCGCCGGGATCCAACTTTGACACGCTCGGGAGAACTGATTGTGATTCCCAAATCCATGCACGGAGTGATGTGGACATAGAGCAACTTCCCTAGCACAAGTCCGTGTGGTCCGTTCTCTGATGGGATCGGGATCCTCAACTTCTAAATGTTCGAATCCGGGTTCTCAAAAAAGATGAACGAGCATGCGAAATGGTGAAAATTTCTAGCCATGGCCCAAATGTCGCGAAGAGGCATGAAATTCGAATCATGCATGGAAAAATGTGTGGCAAGCAACCCAGATCTAGCTATGTACCATGCAGATCAACAAAACCAATTACTCTAAGAAGAGACCTACTTCACATGATTATAACCAAGGAGCTACAATTGCATCCGATCTAGCTCTACCATGTGGTGGAGCTAGAATGCATGGATCTAGCTGTGTACCATGCAGATCAACAAAATCAATTACTCTAAGAAGAGATCTTCTTCAGATGACAAGAACCAAGAAGCTAGAATTGCATTTGAGCTAGCTCTACCACGTGGTAGAGCTGTATCCAATCTAGACCACATTGTAGAGCTAGACTGCTTTGAAGTCTAGCTCTACCATGTGGTGGAGCTAGAATTGAAATTGAGGTCTAGCTCTACCATGTGGTAGAGCTAGAATGCATTGATCTAGCTGTGTACCATGCCAATCAACAAAACCAATTACTCCAAGAAGAGGCCATGACGAGAACCAAGGAGATAAACAAGTGTGTTGAATGGTGCTGGGACCCAACTTTGACGCACTGGGAGAACTGGTTGCGATGCCCAAATCCATGCACGGAGTAATGTGGACATAGAGCAACTTCCCTAGCACAAGTCCATGTGGTCCGTTCTCTGATGGGGTCCCGGATCCTCAACTTCTAATTGTTCGAATAATCCGGGTTCTCGAAAAAGATGCACGAGCGTGGTAAATGGCGGAAATTTTCAACAGTGGCCTAAATCGCGCAGAAGAGGCATGAAATTCGAATCATGCATGAAAAAATGTGTGGCAAGCAACCCGAATGTTTCTTGTTGTGTTCAGATGCGATTCGCACTCATTTCGGATCCGAAACTCTGTTATGGCGATTTTGCACTATCTTTGCCACTGGGACCCAACTTTGATGTGCAGGGAGAAGTGATTGCGATGCCCAAATCCATGCACGGAGTGATGTGGACATAGAGCAACTTCCCTAGCACAAGTTTGTGTGGTCCGTTCTCTCATGGGGTCCCGGATCCTCAACTTCTAAGTGTCCGAATCCGGGTTCTCGAAAAAGATGCATGAGCGTGCGAATTGGCAGAAATTTTCAACCGTGTCCCAAACGGCGCCGAAGAGGCATGAAATTCGAATCATGCATGGACAAATGTGTAGAAAGCAACGCGGATCTTTGTTGTTGTGTTTAGATGCGATTCGGACTCATTTCGGACCCAGAACTCTGTTATGGCGATTTTGCACTATCTTCGCCGGGATCCAACTTTGACACGCTGGGGAGAACTAAAGCGGTCTTTTCACCTAAGCGTCTTGGTTAATTTGGAAAAAAAGGGACTTAACAAGAATTTTCGTATTGATAGGATCATGGATCGAGGTTGTCGTGGTGGGAATGTTAACACCCAACTCAATGAGGAGAAGAGCTCGACCCACATGTTCATAAAACCCTTCATAGATTACAACCTGGACCTTTCAAGGGTGAAGGGAAACACTTGGGTGAGGCTTTGGAGAAGTGCATCAAAGTAATGGAAGAATACTTCGATGCCACTGGGTACAATGAGAAAAGTAAAATGGCTCTTACAAGGCTGAAGATAGTAGAAACAGCCAGAGTGGCATGGAAAAACCACTGCCAGACAAACCGTCTGGATCGGAACACCCAGACATGGAATCATTAGGAAGTGAATGGGGTCTTCTTGGGCCCTTTAATTTGCCCAAGCCTAATCAAGGTGATTAAGGAATAGCCAAATGGGGGGTTGCCATGTGGACTGAAATGTTGGGTTTGTAAGAGAGGTGTAAGAGTGGTCAAAGGGTGCACTTTTTTCCCCAAAAAGGGGGGGAGGCAATTTTACAATTTTCGGACCTCCATAACTTCTACCTACAAGCTCCAATTTGAGCGGAGATTATAGATCCGTGATCTACGCATCAAGAGCTTTCCATAGATATGTTACATGATATGGTTTTGTCTGCTAGATTTTAAATTCCATTTTCTTCCCAAAATTCAAATTCGAATAAAGTAGCCGTTTTGAAGCTTCTAATTAGAAAACGTTTCTTCTTAAGAGAAAAGGTTTGACTCCTTAAACTGCCAAATAAAAGGGCCCAAGAAGCCTTCCATTGAGGTCCTAATGGATCTCAAGATTTACCTAAGGAGGGATCTGAATGGGTGTGATGGATGTGAATGGGTGTGATGAGATGTGAATGGTTGTGATGAGATGTGAGTGAATGTGATGAGATGTGAATGTGTGTGATGAGATGTGAATGGTTATGATGAGATGTAAGTGAATGTGATGAGATGTGAATGGATGCGATGAGATGTGAATGGATGTGAATGTGATGTGATGATATATGAATGGATGTAGTGAGAAGTGAATGTGATGTAATGAGATGTGAATGGATGTGATTGATGTGAATCTGATTAGATATAAATGGATGAGATATGATGTATGTGGATAGATGAGATGTGATGTGATGTGGACCTGCATAGATGTGAATGGATTTGAAGTGATGTAAATAGATGTGAACATGATGTGATGATATGTGGATGTGATGTGACGTGATGTGATGTGACATGATGTGATGAGGATAGATGTAATGAGATGTAATATGATGTGATTGGATGAGAATGGATGAGAATGGATGAAGGACAATGGGAATACATATGATTGGATGTGGAATAAGCAATGTGAATTGATGTAGAAGAATGTGGAATAACAAGAAATAATGTGGAACAATGTGGAAAGATGAGAGTTTGTTAGAAACTGTATTTATGAAACCTGTTTTTAAATGATTATTTTATGTCAAGAATGCTGGGGAAGCATTTTTACCATCTTATGAATGAGGTCGTGGGTGGAGACCTAAGTGATAAAGTTGCAACAGCTGATGGAGAGTCAAGGAAGGACATCCTAGATAGCAAGGTCGACCGAGGTCTTGACCAGCCTTGGTTCGATTTAAATGGTGAGCTTCCGGTACGGTGGATGAGGGACCAACGAAGCAGCCTATGAGTGAAGCGCTAGGTGACTTGTGAAGGAGCCTAGAGGGTTTTATGTCAAGAATGCTGGGGAAGCATTTTTACCATCTTATGAATGAGGTCGTGGAGACCTAAGTGATAAAGTTGCAACAGCTGATGGAGAGTCAAGGGAGGACATCCTAGATAGCAAGGTCGACCGAGGTCTTGACCAGCCTTGGTTCAATTTAAATGGTGAGCCTCCGGTACGGTGGATGAGGGACCAACGAAGCAGCCTATGAGTGAAGCGCTAGGTGACCTGTGAAGGAGCTTAAAGGGTACTGACCATACGGTGCTCGGGCTCTAGGTCGCTGAAGATACCCACGCGTGTTGGGAAAGAAAATGGAATAAGGAGTTAGAGTTGTTTTCTGAACGAGGGCATGGATCTGGTTGATTAGCCTTGCTGGTCCTCAATGGATAAGTCCATGGCTCTTTTATATGGATCTGTTGTGGTTGATCTTGCTGATCTTCAATGGAGAGTCCATTTGGATTTTCTTATGTGATTATATTTCCGGGAGCTATGAGCTAGGAACTATTGAAAAGGCCCCTAAGAATAAATAGGTGGTGAGCGTTCTAGCCAATGATGCCATAGGTACACCAATGAAGGAATGATTGGAAATTAAAATTCAAGCTAGATATTTTGGAGGATTATGATCAATGATACTATGTTTCATTAAAATATTGTTTTAAAGAGAGTTGAATCTGTAAAATAGGCAATTTCATATTGGGTGTGTAAGTGGTGTGACTATCTTGAAGTTTGCTTCAAGCGTCGACTAGGGGGCCTCGGAACTCTTTTCCCTAGTGCCCCGGGCAAAACATAACCAAATTTCTAAATGGATCCTATCACTACAGTGGTTCGGCAGTTGGCTAACCCATACGATTGGATGGGGTTAGGCTGGACTGATGGATACTGAAAATAAGACTCAATTCTGTTAAGTTACGATAGTTGAGGTAAATCTTGAATAGTCCTTGTTCTATGGAAATGAATCAATGGCTGTGCCTCTTGATGAGGAAAAAAGTGTTTGTAAGATCCCTGTTCCCACCGAGCAACGGATTCAGGGTACTGGCAGCGGAAGTAGCGCTTCTCGCACGGGACAGGGGTCCCACACTCGGGGCCTCGCCCACGGATATCCGGATAAGAGACTAATCCGTCGGTTATTCCAAAACCGAACCCGGAAAAACTTCCTTTACCGGAAAGCACGGGCGATTCCACCAGGATAACTTTTTACTCTAACGTAGTCAAGATCATTTCTGATCAAGATGATCCAATTACATCTATAAGATACTTAGTCAGTTCAAGGAAGAAACTTGCACTTGGATCATTGGGATCAACGCTTTTTTCCCCATTCAAGAGGCACAGCCGTTGATTCCTATCCATAGAACAGTTACTGTCCGGGATTTTTTTTTTTTTTCTATCGTAAAAACAAAAGTTTGAGTCTCGATTTACAGATCCATCAGTCCAGCCTAACCCCATCCAATCCCATGGGTTAGCCAACCGCCCAACCACTGTAGTGATGGGATCCAATTAAAAATTTGGTTAGGTTTTGTCCCGGGTACCAAGGAAAAGAGTTCCAAGGCCCCCTAGCCCGGATGTTCATGCAAAATAAAACTAGTCACACCACTCACACACCCAATATGAAATTGCCTTTTTCAACCAGATTCAACCAGTTTAAAACAATCCTTTAATAAAACCATAGTATCATTGATCACCATCTTCCAATTTATCCAATTGATTCTTAATTTCCCATCATTCCTTCATCAGAGTATCTATGGCATCATTGGCAACTAGAACGCTCAGGAGCCGTTTCGATAGTTCCTAGCCCATAATACTTGGCAATATAATCACTTAACATGATGGACTCTCGTTGAAGATCAGCAAGATCAACCAACAGATCCATATAAGGAGCCATGGACTCATCCATTGAAGACCAGCAAGGTCAATCAACCAGATCCATGCTCGATTTCAGAAAACAACTCCAACTCTATTCCAATATCTTCCTCGACGCACGCGTGGGTATCCTAGGCAACCCAGAGCCCGAGCACCGTATGGTTAGCACCCTCTAGGATCCTTCGCAGGTAACCTAGCGCTTCACGCATAGGCCGCTTCCTTGGCCCCTCATCCACCGTACCGGAAGCTCACCATTTTAATCGCACCGAGGCTGGTCAAGACCTCGGCCGACCTTGCTACGCGAGACGTCCTTCATTGACTCCCCGTCAGCAGTTGCAACTTTCTCATCACGACCTTAATCACAAGACGGTCAAAATGATCCCCCCAGCATTCTTGACATAAAACAATCATTTACAAACAGCATTTACAAATAGCATTTACAAACAGTTTACAATACAATTTCTATTTTAACTTTCATTTTTCCACATTATCCCTCCTCAATCTACATTACTTATTCCATATTCCATTTATATGTATACGCATCCCATCACATCATTTCCATCTCATCACTTCAGATTCCCTCACATCACAATCGTATATTCACATCCATACATCCACAACTATATGCGTACATTCACATCTACATGCATACATCTACATCCCTATGCATACATCCACATCCACATCCACATTCACATTCACCTCCATACATCTACATCTACATGCATACATCCACTCCACATTCACATCCACATCTATACATCTACATCTACATGCATACATCCACCTCTACATCCACATCTACGTCTATACATCTACATCTACATGCATACATCCACCTCTACATCCACATCTACGTCTATACACCTACATCTACATGCATACATCCACATCTCCATTCACATCTACATCTATACATCTACATCTACATGTATACATCCACATCTCCATTCCCATCTACATCTATACATCTACATCTACATGTATACATCCACATCTCTATTCACATCTACATCTATACATCTACATCTACATGTATACATCCACATCTCCATTCTCACCTACATCTATACATCTACATCTACATGCATCCATCCACATCTCCATTTACATCCTCATCTACACATCTATTTCTACATGCATACATCCACGTCCCATGCATACATCCACCTCCACATTCACACTCACATCCATACATCTACATCTACATGCAACATCTACATCTCCATGCATAATAAAATTCTTTTAATTAATCTAGGATGATAGTTCCTAGAATATGGTAGGAATTCCTCTTTTTATACTTTGAAGGAATTTATTTTATGCGTAATTTCTATAAAAATTTTGCCATAGCTCCGCTACTATGACTGATAAATCTCAATTTTTTTTCTAAGGGATAAAGCTCATTATTAAAGAAATAATTAGAATGGTCTCTAATTGGATCATCAATCCATAATGGTCTCTAATTGGATCATTAAGAAAACAATTAGAATGGTCTCTAATTGGGTCATCAATCCATAATGGATTGAATCATCAATGTGCATAAACTAAAAGCATAGCAAAAAGCCATTAATTTGCCCTCAAGCATAGCTTAATCTTGGATTAAGGAAAGGCTTTATGAAAAGCTTCATTTGGATTGAGAATGGTTCATGAGTATGACCATTTCTTGAGTGAGAGAGAGAAATTACATAAAAACCATTAGAATTTAAACATAAATGGAAATTAACTTCTATAGCATTTATTAAATTATGTAACTCTTCACTACTATTCACCAATTAACTTCAATAGCATTTAAAAAAACCATACCAATTAAACTTCTCAAGCTTGAGAGGGGTTGAGAAGAGAGAATCATTGAGAAATTATAGAAAGATCAAAATTCAATATACTTACCTTATAATTTGCTTGATTCTTTATTCACGGTAGAGGCCCCCAACCAATCAATTGGTTTAGTATGTTGATGGAGCCACCAATGGGGATTGAAGGAAGAGAGAAGTATCAAAAACTAGTGAATTATTAAAGAATTCACAACTCTTGGCTTAGGTAGAGTAGAGTAACAATGCATAAGACACTCTATATTTTGGCTTAGGTGGAGTAGAGTAACAAGCATAAGACAAAGCATAAGACACTGTATATTTTGGCTTAGGTGGAGTAGAGTAACAAGCATAAGACAAAGCATAAGACACTATATATTTTGGCTTAGGTGGAGTAGAGTAACAAGGCATAAGACTCTATATTTTGGCTTAGGTGGAGTAGAGTAACAAGCATAAGACAAAGCATAAGACACTATATATTTTGGCTTAGGTGGAGTAGAGTAACAAGCATAAGACAAAGCATGAGACACTATATATTTTGGCTTAGGTGGAGTAGAGTAACAAGGCATAAGACTCTATATTTTGGCTTAGGTGGAGTAGAGTAACAAGCATAAGACAAAGCATAAGACACTATATATTTTGGCTTAGGTGGAGTAGAGTAACAAGCATAAGACAAAGCATAAGACACTATATATTTTGGCTTAGGTGGAGTAGAGTAACAAGGCATAAGACTCTATATTTTGGCTTAGGTGGAGTAGAGTAACAAGCATAAGACAAAGCATAAGACACTATATATTTTGGCTTAGGTGGAGTAGAGTAACAAGCATAAGACAAAGCATGAGACACTATATATTTTGGCTTAGGTGGAGTAGAGTAACAAGGCATAAGACTCTATATATTTTTTTCAACAAGGGGAGGCTTCTATTTATAGGAAAATTTGAGCTCCTAACCAAACAAACTGATTCTAGAATTTTCTAAGTCAGTTTGGTCACTTTTTGACCATTTTTAGGTCAGTTAAGCTAACTTTCTGGAACTAGGCTTGAATGAGGAGAGAGGAGAGATGAAATATCTCAATTTTTATGAGTTTAAAACTCATTCAAGCATGTGAAATATGCACCTCCTTTAAAGAATTCCCCTTCCTTACATATGTGTCAAAATTGTATTGCTCATAGTTTTTTACTAATAAACCTTGTACATTTTCAACTCTTCATCTTATGTGAAATATGCACCTCCTTTAAAGAACTCCTCTTCCTTACATATGTGTCATAGTTTTTTTACTAATAAGCCTTGTACATTTTCAACTCTTCATCTTATGTGAAATATGCACCTCCTTTAAAGAACTCCCCTTCCTTACATATGTGTTTATTTACTAATAAACCTTGTACATTTTCAACTCTTCATCTTATGTGAAATGTGCACCTCCTTTAAAGAACTCCTCTTCCTTACATATGAGTTTATTTACTAATAAACCTTGTACATTTTCAACTCTTCATCTTATGTGAGCATTTACTCATTTTTGGGTATCTTCTTTTACAATTTGGATTTATCTCCTCCCTACACATGGATTGATGCTATTGGCCCATAGAACCCTTAATTGGACCATAGTCTAAAGATTTCTGAAAATCTAGGCCCTTAGACTAAGGTTCTTTATACCTATTTCCAATTAATTCCAATTGCACATTGGAAAATTCTTTTTTTGAATTTCTGTTTCAGGGAAACTTATTTTAATAAGATGAGTTATTTTTCTATCCAAAAATATTCATAATCTGAATATTCTCTCTCTAGAATATTTTCTCTCTCTAGGTTAAAACAGTTAGAAACAGGGTCTTTATATTTCTGAAGAGGGATTGATTACGGGGGAAGATACTAGACATCAAAAAGGGGGTTGGGGGAGGAATCTTACATTCTACCCCACTTAAAAAACGCGAGATGTCCTCATCTCGCAACTTGGGATAATTTCGCAAGATGCACGAATATGAGACTTAGAGAAAATTTTTAATCAAGATTAACCACCAAGAAAAGTCTTAAAGAGAGCAAGATTCAAAATAAGAACAAGATTTAAACTTTATTCATTCACGGGACTTATACAGTAAAGATAGAAGAACTCTTTACACTTCCATAAGCCCATCCATCATATGGTCACAAAAGCAGTCCTCACAAGCTGCACAAGTATAGGGTAACTCATCTATGGGAATGATTCTGCTGGTTATTGCCGCACCTATCTCAGTGGTATGAGGTGATCTAACAAAAGGACCTCTGAGAGACAAGCCAAAAACGGGGTAAAGGCATATCTTCTCATGAGGAAGAAAACATGCCAGTAAAAAGACCCGCTCAGAAAACCCAAGATGCCTTGATCTCATGACACAGTAGTATCGGGGACCCAAACCCAAAGCTTCAATAACCATGGCCAAGCGGACATTGTTACGAAAGTGTTGCTGACCCCAGGGTGTTACCCTAGTTATGTTTTGATAGGTCCGCCATTTGGTCTGCGCTACAGAAGTTCCTAGGTGAGGAAAAAGTGAGCGCTCATACTGTTCTATAAAGTCTTTCTTCACAGACTCTCTTGCGTCTTGAAGGTGAGGATCATCAGGGATAAAACTAATTCCTGTTGCCAAGCCATGAAGGAGATTAAGAAAGAAAGGAGATTGATGGGAGTAAGATTACTGTGAGCGATAGTTGAAGGTTACGACTTATATAAAGGAAGGAGCTAGCGTAACCTAGAAGCCAACGGTAACTTGCCACTGAAGTTTTACCGTCTTTCCATGATTCGTGTTTGACACATTTTTCTATAGAAGGCATTAATAATTTTGAGATGAGGAGATAAAAGAAGCTTGTAGGCTAAGTCACCTATTTTCATTGAATTCAGATATAAGGGTCACAATATTTGAGGGATAACTTCTTATACTCCCCAAGAGATAAAGAACTTCTTTTGGGCCGTACTCGAATGAAAACCAAAACCTTGGTATCCAAAACATCGATTCTCACTTCTGAACTCATTGTTCTAAATCCTTAAAACAGGTGGGACTCCTGAGAAGTATTCTAGGAAAAGGGTCTTCCTTTTTTTAAACAGAAACTTTCTTTTATTTTAGAGAGGGAATAATTATAAGATCAGAAAGGGAGATTCTTACTCCTGTATACCTCGAAGGCTGGGGAGGAATCTTACATTCTACCCCACTTAAAAAGTGCGAGATGTCCTCATCTCGCAAGGTAGAGGACAGCTCTTTTTCTTAAGATCCAATTTTATTCTGGGGTTCCTTATATTCTGGTCAACCCAACAGAACACTAGGATAAATATCCCTTATATAGAACTCATCATTAAATAACAATTCATTCAGGTCATATCATTCATATCTTTAACATGATAATGGTCTATTAGACCAAAAAGTTTCCTTCGGAACATTCCTCCACGGAAACTTCAGTCAAGCAAGTTCTCAATTTGACATCCCTTAACTTGATCTACCGGTCAAGTATTAACAGTAGCAATCTAACAGCACAACCCACTAACCTCATAGTGATTTGTTGAATTCATTATCATCATTCTAGTTATGAATATCATCACAGGGACTCGTCCCATTCCCCCTCATTGTGGTTTCATTATATTTCAACTAATTTTTAAAAATCAACATTTCTCAATCAGCATTTTCAATCAGAATCCAAATCAATTCATCAATTCTCAAACAGAATTAAAAATCATATCAATCACATTCAAAATCATCATCTAGATAGCATTAACGCTTATAATTTCAAGTCTTAGATTTACTCGTATATACTGTCAGTAAAGAGCTGCAGTATACTCTCGGTATATACGGGTAGTCACGGCCCTTGGAATTATAAGGTAAATACTATCATGTCTAGGCCTCAAGCAAGTCAGGGATTCTATATAATTACGGCACTTCCATCTGAAGACCCAATTACCAAATTACGAGTTTCAGTTTGAATATCAAATTGTATGAATTATATCACACAATTATAACCTTTTTGTGTTTCTTGATAAATTTTTGATATATTTGTCTTCTCAGTTGATCTTTATTAACCAAATGCTCTGATACCAACTGTAAGATCCCTGTTCCCACCGAGCAACGGATTCAGGGTACTGGCAGCGGAAGTAGCGCTTCTCGCACGGGACAGGGGTCCCACACTCGGGGCCTCGCCCACGGATATCCGGATAAGAGACTAATCCGTCGGTTATTCCAAAACCGAACCCGGAAAAACTTCCTTTACCGGAAAGCACGGGCGATTCCACCAGGATAACTTTTTACTCTAACGTAGTCAAGATCATTTCTGATCAAGATGATCCAATTACATCTATAAGATACTTAGTCAGTTCAAGGAAGAAACTTGTACTTGGATCATTGGGATCAACGCTTTTTTTCCCATTCAAGAGGCACAGCCGTTGATTCCTATCCATAGAACAGTTACTGTCCGGGATTTATTTATTTTTTTCTATCGTAAAAACAAAAGTTTGAGTCTCGATTTACAGATCCATCAGTCCAGCCTAACCCCATCCAATCCCATGGGTTAGCCAACCGCCCAACCACTGTAGTGATGGGATCCAATTAAAAATTTGGTTAGGTTTTGTCCCGGGTACCAAGGAAAAGAGTTCCAAGGCCCCCTAGCCGGATGTTCATGCAAAATAAAACTAGTCACACCACTCACACACCCAATATGAAATTGCCTTTTTCAACCAGATTCAACCAGTTTAAAACAATCCTTTAATAAAACCATAGTATCATTGATCACCATCTTCCAATTTATCCAATTGATTCTTAATTTCCCATCATTCCTTCATCAGAGTATCTATGGCATCATTGGCAACTAGAACGCTCAAGAGCCGTTTCGATAGTTCCTAGCCCATAATACTTGGCAATATAATCACTTAACATGATGGACTCTCGTTGAAGATCAGCAAGATCAACCAACAGATCCATATAAGGAGCCATGGACTCATCCATTGAAGACCAGCAAGGTCAATCAACCAGATCCATGCTCGATTTCAGAAAACAACTCCAACTCTATTCTAATATCTTCCTCAACGCACGCGTGGGTATCCTAGGCAACCCAGAGCCCGAGCACCGTATGGTCAGCACCCTCTAGGATCCTTCGCAGGTAACCTAGCGCTTCACGCATAGGCCGCTTCCTTGGCCCCTCATCCACCGTACCGGAAGCTCACCATTTTAATCGCACCGAGGCTGGTCAAGACCTCGGCCGACCTTGCTACGCGAGACGTCCTTCATTGACTCCCCGTCAGCAGTTGCAACTTTCTCATCACGACCTTAATCACACGACGGTCGAAATGCTCCCCCCAGCATTCTTGACATAAAACAATCATTTACAAACAGCATTTACAAACAGCATTTACAAACAGTTTACAATACAATTTCTATTTTAACTTTCATTTTTCCACATTATCCCTCCTCAATCTACATTACTTATTCCATATTCCATTTATATGTATACGCATCCCATCACATCATTTCCATCTCATCACTTCAGATTCCCTCACATCACAATCGTATATTCACATCCATACATCCACAACTATATGCGTACATTCACATCTACATGCATACATCTACATCCCTATGCATACATCCACATCCACATCCACATTCACATTCACCTCCATACATCTACATCTACATGCATACATCCACTCCACATTCACATCCACATCTATACATCTACATCTACATGCATACATCCACCTCTACATCCACATCTACGTCTATACATCTACATCTACATGCATACATCCACCTCTACATCCACATCTACGTCTATACACCTACATCTACATGCATACATCCACATCTCCATTCACATCTACATCTATACATCTACATCTACATGTATACATCCACATCTCCATTCCCATCTACATCTATACATCTACATCTACATGTATACATCCACATCTCCATTCTCACCTACATCTATACATCTACATCTACATGCATCCATCCACATCTCCATTTACATCCTCATCTACACATCTATTTCTACATGCATACATCCACGTCCCATGCATACATCCACCTCCACATTCACACTCACATCCATACATCTACATCTACATGCAACATCTACATCTCCATGCATAATAAAATTCTTTTAATTAATCTAGGATGATAGTTCCTAGAATATGGTAGGAATTCCTCTTTTTATACTTTGAAGGAATTTATTTTATGCGTAATTTCTATAAAAATTTTGCCATAGCTCCGCTACTATGACTGATAAATCTCAATTTTTTTTCTAAGGGATAAAGCTCATTATTAAAGAAATAATTAGAATGGTCTCTAATTGGATCATCAATCCATAATGGTCTCTAATTGGATCATTAAGAAAACAATTAGAATGGTCTCTAATTGGGTCATCAATCCATAATGGATTGAATCATCAATGTGCATAAACTAAAAGCATAGCAAAAAGCCATTAATTTGCCCTCAAGCATAGCTTAATCTTGGATTAAGGAAAGGCTTTATGAAAAGCTTCATTTGGATTGAGAATGGTTCATGAGTATGACCATTTCTTGAGTGAGAGAGAGAAATTACATAAAAACCATTAGAATTTAAACATAAATGGAAATTAACTTCTATAGCATTTATTAAATTATGTAACTCTTCACTACTATTCACCAATTAACTTCAATAGCATTTAAAAAAACCATACCAATTAAACTTCTCAAGCTTGAGAGGGGTTGAGAAGAGAGAATCATTGAGAAATTATAGAAAGATCAAAATTTAATATACTTACCTTATAATTTGCTTGATTCTTTATTCACGGTAGAGGCCCCCAACCAATCAATTGGTTTAGTATGTTGATGGAGCCACCAATGGGGATTGAAGGAAGAGAGAAGTATCAAAAACTAGTGAATTATTAAAGAATTCACAACTCTTGGCTTAGGTAGAGTAGAGTAACAATGCATAAGACACTCTATATTTTGGCTTAGGTGGAGTAGAGTAACAAGCATAAGACAAAGCATAAGACACTGTATATTTTGGCTTAGGTGGAGTAGAGTAACAAGCATAAGACAAAGCATAAGACACTATATATTTTGGCTTAGGTGGAGTAGAGTAACAAGGCATAAGACTCTATATTTTGGCTTAGGTGGAGTAGAGTAACAAGCATAAGACAAAGCATAAGACACTATATATTTTGGCTTAGGTGGAGTAGAGTAACAAGCATAAGACAAAGCATGAGACACTATATATTTTGGCTTAGGTGGAGTAGAGTAACAAGGCATAAGACTCTATATTTTGGCTTAGGTGGAGTAGAGTAACAAGCATAAGACAAAGCATAAGACACTATATATTTTGGCTTAGGTGGAGTAGAGTAACAAGCATAAGACAAAGCATAAGACACTATATATTTTGGCTTAGGTGGAGTAGAGTAACAAGGCATAAGACTCTATATTTTGGCTTAGGTGGAGTAGAGTAACAAGCATAAGACAAAGCATAAGACACTATATATTTTGGCTTAGGTGGAGTAGAGTAACAAGCATAAGACAAAGCATGAGACACTATATATTTTGGCTTAGGTGGAGTAGAGTAACAAGGCATAAGACTCTATATATTTTTTTCAACAAGGGGAGGCTTCTATTTATAGGAAAATTTGAGCTCCTAACCAAACAAACTGATTCTAGAATTTTCTAAGTCAGTTTGGTCACTTTTTGACCATTTTTAGGTCAGTTAAGCTAACTTTCTGGAACTAGGCTTGAATGAGGAGAGAGGAGAGATGAAATATCTCAATTTTTATGAGTTTAAAACTCATTCAAGCATGTGAAATATGCACCTCCTTTAAAGAATTTCCCTTCCTTACATATGTGTCAAAATTGTATTGCTCATAGTTTTTTACTAATAAACCTTGTACATTTTCAACTCTTCATCTTATGTGAAATATGCACCTCCTTTAAAGAACTCCTCTTCCTTACATATGTGTCATAGTTTTTTTACTAATAAGCCTTGTACATTTTCAACTCTTCATCTTATGTGAAATATGCACCTCCTTTAAAGAACTCCCCTTCCTTACATATGTGTTTATTTACTAATAAACCTTGCACATTTTCAACTCTTCATCTTATGTGAAATGTGCACCTCCTTTAAAGAACTCCTCTTCCTTACATATGAGTTTATTTACTAATAAACCTTGTACATTTTCAACTCTTCATCTTATGTGAGCATTTACTCATTTTTGGGTATCTTCTTTTACAATTTGGATTTATCTCCTCCCTACACATGGATTGATGCTATTGGCCCATAGAACCCTTAATTGGACCATAGTCTAAAGATTTCTGAAAATCTAGGCCCTTAGACTAAGGTTCTTTATACCTATTTCCAATTAATTCCAATTGCACATTGGAAAATTCTTTTTTGAATTTCTGTTTCAGGGAAACTTATTTTAATAAGATGAGTTATTTTTCTATCCAAAAATATTCATAATCTGAATATTCTCTCTCTAGAATATTTTCTCTCTCTAGGTTAAAACAGTTAGAAACAGGGTCTTTATATTTCTGAAGAGGGATTGATTACGGGGGAAGATACTAGACATCAAAAAGGGGGTTGGGGGAGGAATCTTACAGTGTTGGTCTCTATGATCCAAGTACAAGTTTCTTCCTTGATCTGACCATGTAACTCACGGGTTCAATGGATCAGTTTGGTTGATTAAGGTTCTAGACTACGTTAGAATAGATTTTTCCCAGTGGAATCGCCTATGTCTGCTGGGTGAGGGAATTTTGTCCAGATTCGGTTTTGAAAGAACCGAGGGATTAGTCTTTTGTCCAGATATCCATGGGTGAGGCCCCGAGTGGGAGACTCTGCCCTGCATTAGAAGTACAATCAACCGAGAAGCAAGAAATGTCAATAATTTATGAAGTACCACTAAAAGATTGTAATTGTGTGTTGAAATTCATACAAATCGATATTCAAAATAAAGATTCATAAATTGGAAATTGGGTCTTCAGATGGAAGTACCACAATTGTATGGAATCCCTGACTTGCTTGAGGCCTAGATATGATGGTATTTACCTTATTGTTCCAAGGACCATGACTACCTATATATACCATGGGTACATTTGCAGCTCTTTATTACTGACAGTATATACGAGTAAATCTAAGACCTTGAAGTTATAAGCAAAAATGCTATCCAAACGATGAATTCGAATGCTGGTTGATATGAGTTTTGAATTCTGGTTGAGAATTGATGAATTGATTTGGATTTTGATTAAAAGATGATTCTCGTTTGAAAGAAGATAAGTTGAACAAAGCCACACTGAGGATGAATGGGACAAATCCCAGTGATGATTTTAGTAACTAGAAGATGATTACAACTTCAGCAAATCACTATGAGATTAGTGGATTGTGCTGTGATTGCTATTGTTTGACCTTTAACCCAGTGGATCTAATTAAGGGATGACAAATTGAGAACCTGGATAATTGAAATTCCCATGGAGGAATATTCAAAAGGAATTTTCGGTCTGATGGACCATTATTGTGTTAAGAATATGAATGAATTATTCTCTGGTAAATAAGTTCTGTATGTTCTTCTTGTAGAAGGTATCTTTATCCTAGGATTCTCTGGGGGGCTGACCAAACTATAAAGAACCCCAGAATCAGTTAGATCTAAAGTCGGATTTGAATTATAAATAAAGTGGTCTTTTCACCTAAGTGTCTTGGTTAATTTGAAAAAAAAAAGGGCTTAACAAGAAATTTTGTATAATATGATTATGGATCAAGGTCCTCTCATGGTGGGAATGTTAAAACCCAACTCGATGATGAGGAAGAGCTCGACTCGGATGTTTGTAAAACTCTTCATAGATCGCAACGTGGACCTTTTAAGGGTGAAGGGGAGAACTTGGGTGAGGCTGTGGAGAAGTGGATCAAAGCAATGGAAGAATACTTCGATATCACCGGGTACAATGAGAACTTGGGTGAGGCTGTGGAGAAGTGGATCAAAGTAATGGAAGAATACTTCGATGTCACCGGGTACAATGAGAAAATTAAAATGGCTCTTGCAAGGCTGAAGATAGTAAAAATAGCCAGAGTGGCATGGAGAAACCACTGCCAGACAAACCGTCTAGATCGGAACACCTAGACATGGAATGATCTCAAGATTTACCTAAGGAAGAGATTATGTTCTCCCGGCTTTTTGGAAACCAAGATGAATGAATTCTTAGAGCTAACCCAGGGGGAGCATAACTATTAAAGTGTATCACAAAGCATTCACTCTCCTCCTCAAGTACTCGCCACCGCTGGATGAAGAACAGTGGTTGGCCAGGTTCATTTGGGGACTGAACGACCCTTGAATATCCTAGTGAAGAATGCCAAGCCAGTTTCCATGGCTGAAGAAGTGCGGATGGCGAAGGATTTAACCAAGGCCTTTGATGTCAAGGTCCCGCCGAAGCTAGCACCATCATCTTTCAAAAGATTTCTAGCTCCGAAAGGCGATTCCAACTTTCCACTGCCTAAGAGAAAACAAGGTTAAACTCAGCATATGGAAAGTTCCAGAATGGAAGAAAGGTCTTTTTCCCGGAATGCAATCCCCTAGAACTCAACTTCAAAAGTTCCACCCTTGAAAAAAGAAGTGAAATGCTATACCTGTCAAGGATTTGGACATTGCAGTATGGATTGTCCAACTCCTTTTGGATCAAGGTTTTCGAGGCAGGGAAGTGAGGGATCAAGATTCCATACTCCAGCTCCTTCCTTCCAAAGTAATCAGTTTTCTTTCCATCAAAATCAGGGAAATCCCAGAGGTAGACCCTCTAACCAACCCTCAGTTTCAATCCAAAGTAATGCAAGACCTCCGTCTCAGAATAGGGGAAGTCAAAGAGAGATGTCCCCAAATCGGCCATCTACTTCCAAGGCAGTAACGCTGGAAGTAATAGAAGATGAAGGGAACTAAGAGATTATCCTCCAGCTGCTGCGAGATAAGGATATCTCGCGTTTTTTAAGTGGGATAGTATGTAAGATTCCTCGATCCAGATTTTGAGGTGTAAAGGTGTAAGAATCTCCCCTTCTGTTCTTGTAATTATTCCCCTCTTTGAAATAAAAGAAAGACCCTGTTTTGGCTGAGAGAGAGAAAATGTCTAGAGAAAGGTAATTCAAAATTGAGATATCTTTGGATACAAAAATTCTCCTAGTGTCTAAAATGGATTCTCCCGAATTCGAAGTTCAAAATGTACTTTCCAATGGGCATTAGGAATTAACTGAAAATGGTATAAGGGACCTTAGCCTAAGGGTCTACATTTTCAGAAATTTTTGGATTATGGTCCAATTAAGGTTCCAATGGGCCAATTGGATTAATCCAAGTGTTGGGATGAGATAAATCCAAAGAATAAAAGAAAATACCCAAAAATGAGTAAATGCTCACATAAGATGAAGAGTTGACTGAGTACAAGGTTTATTAGTTAAAAATTAAGAGATATTACTAAAAAATAAGATATTTTGGAGAAATGATGCATTTTTGACACCTTGGTAAGGAGAGGGGGACCCTTGCGGTAGGTGCCTTTTTCACATCTGTGGAAGGGTTTTTTATTGCAAATAATTGTGATATTTTATCTCTCCTCTCACCTAGATCATGTTGGAAATAAGTGCACACTAGGTGTACTCTTTTCCTAGTCTAGTATAAACTTTTGTCTTAAGTCTTGTGTGTCTGCCATGTGGCATCTTATTTGTCCCACATATCAGCTTGGCTACTATCTCTTGTACTACACACCTATATATTGTGGGTGTCACATCATAAGAAGTATTCAGCTTGTGTCTTGTCTACACTCGTCTCAAGGTAACTCTTTGTCCTTCAATCTTGTTGTTATTTCATTTCTAGTCTTCTAGTTTCTAGCTCTTGCTTCCATATTTCAACATGGTATCAGAGCCACTGCTTCCTTGCTCCTAGAGATTGATGAGAGGGAGGCCAAAAAGAGAAGCCATGCCCTCTCTCTATTTTTCTAAGTGCAAGAGAGTATGCTCTCTTTCCTCTTGAGGACCTCTACTACCTACGTGGAGAAGCGGCATCTTGAAGAGGAGGCATCTCCATCTTCTGCCGGTCTTCTCCACGATTGCTGCTATTCAGGCCGTCACCTCTAGTTGCTGCCATTCCTGTTCAGGCTGTCTCTACTGCTACAGATTTGCACGCCACTTCTGCCCCCTCTACAGCCGCTCTTCTCAAAACAGAAATCTGCCACCATTATCTTGCTCAGTTCTGCTCTTATTCTCAGCCACCACCACTCAGCCTCATAGGCCTGAACTTCTTACTGCACGCTGTTATTCGTGGAGAGAGAGCTAGAGCAGTAGCCGACCAGCATCTATTTGCTACCGACTTACTGTTGCAGCAGCTCAGCAAATTTCCGCCGTTTTTTTTGGAGCCGCCTCAGCTTTGGACGTTCATCGTACTACCCTGATGCTTTCCTTTGGCTGCCTTCTTCATCGACTCAAGGGGTTGTCTCTGCCTGTGATTTATTATGCTTGAAGAGTCTACAAGGTACTATGCATTGTCCCCTTCAGTTTGCTGGCCAATATTTTTGCAATTTGGATCTCTTCTTTCATTCATTTCTGCAATCTTGTAAGGGAATAGACACTGCCCTTGCATCTTAGCAAGAGGTAAGACCTTCCCACATGGCCTCTTTTACTCACTCTCATGTCTGTCGACAAATTCAATGGGTCCAACTTTCATACTTGGCAAATCAAAATCAAGTGCCATCTTATGAAGAAAGAAGGTCTTTGGGACGTTGTTCACCATGCTGCTCCCGAAGATTCTGACATTGAGCAAGTTATCACTTACGTTCCCACTGCCAAGAATGACAAAGCCTATGCTATCATCTTGCTCGGTCTTGGAGATGATTACATTCATTACATCTCCAACATACATTCTGCTTCTCAAGCATGGATCACTTTGGATACCCTTTTTGGACCCCGCTCTAAAAACTCTAAGATTGCACTTATTATCTCATTCTTTGATCTACATATGCAGGAGGGAGCTACTATAGCCTCTCATCTATAGGTGCAAAGCTAGAGATCTGAGCCACAGATCACCAGCTTCTTCAGGCCTATTAGCGAGCCACATTCCCCCCCTCCTTGTACATCTACCTCCCGACGAGGAACAAAGAGCCTCAAAGATCAGAGCTGCCAGGAGACCATGACTACCTCTCAAGAGCTTACCTGACACCTATGCTACTCTTGTCACTACCTTCAAGTATCACAGTAATCATACTCTTGAAGGTATCATCAATGCTCTCCAAGAAGAGGAAAGAACTCAACAACAAAAGGTAACTGACACTGCATTTTTAGCAAAGAAAGGAAGTTCTAAGGTAAGAAAGCCTTGCACCCATTGTGGCAAAACTAATCATATGGAGAAGGACTACTTCAAGGCTCATCCATGCACCATTTGTGGCCGTGATAGTCTCCGGGAGAAGGACTGCTACTCTAAACCCTCTACGTCAGCCCCTGCATCTACCTCAGCCCATGTTGCTGCAGCATCTCCATCAACAGATCTTGTTGTTCATTCCTCATATGATGAGGAGTGGGCTTTCTGATTACTTCATCTTTCTTGTCTACCACTTTGACCACCGATGATGTAGGTCAAGGGGTTCTAGTGTCTTATTCATTCTGCTTTTGGACCTCTCTCTTGTCCCTACCCAAGAGGCAGAGATTGCCCTTGAGGAGTGGATGTCTTCAAGGTCCATCTGTTTGTCGACAGTCAATCTTCTCTGTCTATCTAGTCTTGTCTGTCTATCTATTTGTCTATCAATCTGAGTGTGTCTTGTTTTAGATCCATCTTGTCCCTATCCTTGTGGACCCATATGAGGATATCACTTGTTGAGGAGGGGTGTCTTAGGATCTTGTCTTATGTTTCTATCTTTCAGTCTTAGTCATTTTATCTTGGTCTTGTCTTGTCTGTCTTTCAATCTTGTCTTTTGTCTTCATCCTAGTGTCCACTTAAGGAGGGTGTTGGAAATAAGTGCACAGTAGGTGTACTCTTTTCCTAGTCTAGTATAAACTTTTGTCTTGAGTCTTGTGTGTCTACCATGTGGCATCTTATTTATCCCACATATCAGCTTGGCTACTATCTCTTGTACTAGACACCTATATATTGTGGGTGTCACATCATAAGAAGTATTCAACTTGTGTCTTGTCTACACTCATCTCAAGGTAACTCTTTGTCCTTCAATCTTGTTGTTATTTCATTTCTAGTCTTCTAGTTTCTAGCTGTTGCTTCCATATTTCAACAGATCAAACCAAATCAAAAAGGGAGCCAAACTGGTCTAAATCTTGTCCAAATTGAGTCAAACTGAACTGGGAAAATTCTAGAACCCAATTGGACTTGGTTAGTGGCCTCTCGCACCTATAAATAGACCCTCATTCCTTTGTATTTTCATATTGGAGCTAGACCATGCCAGTATTATATTAAAATAATCATATTTTCTATTATCCCTTACATTTTCCTCTCTCTATAAAACAACTCTTGGAGTTTCTCTTCTCCTCTTGGTGGATCAATTGATTGATTGGGGGCTTCACTGATGCTGCTAATAGAGAATCAAGCCAAACTTGGAGGTAAAATTGATTTATATGGTTTTTTTTCAATATATCCCAGTGACTTTCTTATTCTCAATGTTGAGAAAACGTGGTGCTTACGCTAGATCAAGTGTGTGGAGAGGAGAGACTCAAAAAGTACAAGAATAATATCTTGCTTATTAAGTTTTTTATGCATACAACTAGGCCTTGCTCACATACAACTAGGCCTTGCTCACATACAAAATGCCTCATGGCCTCACCTTTAAATAGGTGAACAAGTGGACCTCAAGTCCATTCACACTCACAACCTTCTCTCAACCTTCTACTCAACCTTAGTCTCTTAATACCCCCCCTCAATACCAACTATGGAAGGATGGAATAGGTGGTATTGGAAATAAGATGCCTTTATAACATTAGGCGTACAAGGCTTGAATATAGGTGTGGTTATCTAGGATTTACAAATGTGTTCCTAGAGCCTTAGAGGCTATTACATTGATGCCATCTATTGTTGTCGATGAAGATGTACACCTTGATGATGGTGCACCCTACTCTTTGTGTTTGCTTGACTTCTTGTAGTAGATGACATGTTTGTGACATCCATGCCATTGCTTCCACCATATGCTTTCCACCTTAACCATTCTCACACAATGATCATGACAAGGCTACCACCCTTGCTTAAGTGGTTTGCTTTTAGATGGTCCTCCAACATGCTTAATGCTCCCTTGAATAGTATATCTCCTCTATGAGTAATGAGGTAGATTTAAATGGGGAAGGGAAAGGGAGGGTCTTACCACTTGCCTTATGCATTGGTCAAGGGCAGTGTCTACTCCACAATTACAATAACTTTTATGCATGTTAGTTACAAGATACCCATTAGGGTTTGAAGATTCAAGCTTAGTGAAAATGAGTAATTGGTTGAGGTAAATGCTCAAACAAATAAGGTTTATCATCTTTGGCTCAAGAAGGAGAGGGCATGGCTCATAATGTTGCCAATGTCTCTTACAAAAGTAATGCCAAAAGATGCTTAAAATCATGACAACCAACAAGGTAGAGCATTTAGGGATTCTATACTCAACCTTACAACTCATCTTATACGATGAAAATGCAGAATATGCAGCGGAATGACATGCCTTGGGCTTGGAAGGTGAGAACATATGGCTTATGGCATGCCTATGCCTCTTACAAACAAGGGCCTCAAGGGTAATACACATAAACATTGAAGATGAGCACTTAATGTACATGTGCCCAACTTTAAGAACACTCAAAAATCTGAGTTTTATGATAAAAAACCAGAATTCTTCAACCTCTTTAGCTTATGAGATGAAGACAATTGGTTCATGGTTGCACCATTTCTTTTTGGAAGAAGCGGTTTGTCGATGAAGACTTGAATGTGGCACTTATGGTGTGTGCCTGGCCTCCATGTTGATGAAGAAGAGCCTTATTAATGTAAATGACCTCCTCCTTTGATGGTTAAGACCACCTTAGTGTTGAGCAACACTTTAGTTGATGATTAATATCACCATTAGTGTGTATAAAACACAATTAGTGCTAAGAAGCACATTTTTAGTGTCAAATGACACTTATTTTGGTGATTAACTCACCATTAGTGTTTAATAACACTATTAGTGTTTAAGAACACTTTAAAAATAACCTCCCTTTGCTGGATTCACAGCTTAATTAGTGTCAAACAACACAATTAGTGCTTAAAAGCACACTTTGAATCACTTTGAAAGCTTAAAAACTTGATGTTGATGTTGAAGCTTGACGGGCATGAGGTTTATGGCTACCTCAAGTCCATTCACACTCACACCCTTCTCTCACCCTTCTACTCAACCTTAGTCTCAGGTTGAGTAGAAGGGTGAGAGAAGGGTGTGAGTGTGAATGGACTTGAGGTCCACTTGTTCACCTATTTAAAGGTGAGACCATGAGGCATTTTGTATGTGAGCAAGAAAAACCCAAAAACAAGCTTTAATGGAAAGCTTGAGAGTGAAAAAACAGAGGCGACTGGATTATTTTGACTGTAGCCGTCGCGTTGCTGCATTGTTGGAGCTCAAATCAGAGCTGTAGGTCCTCCTCTCATGCGCCTACACAAGCCCTAAGCTTGTGCATGCTATAATGCACTGTAGAGGGCGAATCGATGTACGACCACGCTTGCAGCTCAGAACTGTGCCGGTTTGCTACAGTCGGAATGCCGCCGAGTTGAGAGGAGATTTTCAGAAATTAGCAGTACGAATGTGAACGCCCACGCCTCTTCTACAAATTTCTTGAAGAAATCTTGGCGAGTTAAGGCTTCTACAGGCTGCTGGAAGGCCCCCAATGGAAGAGGGTTGAGCTCCACACAAGAAAGATAAGGAAAAAATGGATATTTTTGACCTAATCTACACCACAAGTGGTTCAAATCACCTAGGCTCTAGATACCATGATGAGAAAACGTGGTGCTTATGCTAGATCAAGTGTGTGGAGAGGAGAGACTCAAAAAGTACAAGAATAATATCTTGCTTATTAAGTTGTTTATGCATACAACTAGGCCTTGCTCACATACAAAATGCCTCATGGCCTCACCTTTAAATAGGTGAACAAGTGGACCTCAAGTCCATTCACACTCACACCCTTCTCTCACCCTTCTACTCAACCTTAGTCTCTTAATACTCAACCCCTCTCAAGCTTGAGAATCTTTCTAAATAATTATTTTAATTCAAATCAAGCTTTCCCTAAAAATCTTAATGTTTGATGAAGAGAAAGTTAATCTTTATACTTATTTGTAATGCTTTCCTTAAGTAAATCCCTCTCTCTAAAAGAATAGCCATCTTTATGGCTAAATCCCTTGGAAAAGGATGCTTCTCAATGATAGTCTCTTATTTCAAAGCTAAACTCTAGGCTTGATGAGCTAGAGATTAAGAAAATGATATTTTCATGATTTTGTGCTATTAAAATAATGGTAAATTCTTTTGTACTATTTATGAGTAGTTAAAAACTACTTTAATTCATTCTAAATGAGAAATGGATTATCCTAACAAATTGAAAAAAGAGGAATGTTGAAATTAGCTTAATCTAGTGGGATAATCATAATTATATTTATAATTATGATTAAAATTATGATTTAAATTCATAGTTTGATTTTAAGCATAAAAGAAGAACTGCTACCATATTTTCATTACAAGATTTTATTCTTTTAGAAAAAAATTAAGAATTATCAATAATAGCAACAGCGAAGCTATGGCAAAATTTTTAAAAAATAATACATATCTTATTTTTATGCATAATGCTAAAAGAGGACTTTCTGCCATATTCTAGGATAGGACATCCTATGCAAAAAGAATGATTTTCATCATATTCATGGGAAATAATTTTTTTGTATTTATGCATAAATATTTAATTAAAAGAAAAGAGAAATTTTTGGTAAATTTATTTTTATGAAAAAAGAGAAATTCCCATGATATTTGAGATCCAAGTAATTAAATGGTAAAAGAGGAATTTTTGACATAATTCAAATTATGAGCATTTATCAAAAGTTAAATTTTGAGTATTATTATTTCTATTGGGAAATATGGGTAGAATTGATTTTTCCAAATCCCATGAATCTTTTATTCAAAAAGAAGAATATTGAATATATCTTACTTGAGAAATTTGAGAAAGAATGTGAAAATATCCATCGAGAAAACTTGGATAATTCTTATTCAAAAAAGAGAATCTAGAATCCATGGGAGGATCGAGAATACAATGAGTAAATGGAAGTTTAGAATTGATTAATTCTCATTAATGAAGCTTAAGGAATGAAAATACAATACGTAAATGCTCTTTCTGAGTTTTTACTATTCAATTGTGATAAGGTTTATTTTCCCTTTTTAAACCTTCAAAACAACACTCTGATACGTAGATTCAATGGTATAGAGAAAAAGTACCTTTAACTAGGCCAAGCAATTGGCAAAAACTTAGAAAATTTCTATCAGTTGTATCGAAAGTAGAAAACGGTACTAAAAATCGATGTGATAAGATGTGATGTGGATCTGAATGAATGTAAATGAATGTGATGTGATGTAAATGGATGCGATGTGATTAGATAAGATGTGAATGTGATGTGATGAGATGTGAATATGATGTGATAAGATGTGAGTGGATGTGGTTGAGATGATGTGATGTGATGTAGATGGATGAGAATGAGATGTGATGTGATAGATGTGCATGTGAATGAATTGATGGATGTATATATAGAGGTGAATGTGAATGAATGTTTGGATGTGGATGAATGTGATGAGCTGTGAATGGATGTGGTGTGATATGGATAGATATGAATGTGATCTAATGTGGATGGAATGAATGTGGTGGAATGTGGATGGATGTGAACGAGATGTGATAAGATGAGGATGAATGTGATGAGATGGTAATGAATGTGGGATGCGAATGGGTGTGATGGATATGAAAGGGTGTGATGAGATGTGAAGGTTGTGATGAGATGTGAGCGGATGTGATGAGATGTGAATGGATGCAATAAGATGTGAATGGATATGAATGTGATGTGATGATATCTTAATGGATGTGGTGAGATGTGAATGTGATGTAATGAGATGTGAATGGATGTGATTGATGTGAATCTGATTAGATATAAATGGACCAGATATGATGTGGATAGATGAGATGTGATGTGATGTGGACCTACATAGATGTGAAATGGATGTGAAGTGATGTAAATAGATGTGAACGTGATGTGATGATATGGGGATGTGATGTGGATCTGAATGAATATAGATGGATGTAATATGATATGAATGGATGAGATGTGATGTGGATGGATGTGATGAGGATAGATGTGATGGGATGTAATATGAAGTGATTCGGTGGTGAGAATGGAGAAGGACGATGGGAATACATATGACTAGATGTGGAATAAGCAATGTGAATTGATGTAAAAGAATGTGGAATAACGAGAAATGATGTGGAAAAATGTGGAAAGATGAGTTTGTTAGAAACTGTATTTATGAAACTTGTTTTTAAGTGACTTTTTCATGTCAAGAATGATGGGAAAGCATTTTGACCATCTTGTGAATGAGGCCGTGGAGACCTAAAGTTGTAACAGCTGACGGAGAGTCAATGGAGGATGTCTCACGTCTAGCAAGGTCGGTCGAGGTCTTGAGACCAGCCTCGGTTCGATTTAAATGGTGAGCTTCCGGTATGGTGGATGAGAGACCAAGGACGCGGCCTATGAGTGAAGGCCTATGAGTGAAGCGCTAGGTGACCTGTGAAGGAGCCTAGAGGGCGTTGACCATACGATGCTCGGGCTCTAGGTCGCTGACGATACCCACGCATGTCAGGGAAGAAAATGGAACAAGGAGTTAGAGTTGTTTTTTGAACTCAGGCATGGATCTGGTTGATTGGCCTTGTTGTTGGCTCCTCAACGCATGAGTCCATGGCTCTTTTATATGGATCTATTGGTTGATCTTGCTGATCTTCAATGGAGAGTCCATCTGGATTTTCCTATGTGATTATATTTCTAGGTACTATGATCTAGGAACTATTGAAAATGCCCCTGAGTGAATAGGTGGTGAGCGTTTTGGTTGCCAATGATTCCATAAGTACACCGATGAAGAAATGATTGGAAATTAGAATTCAAGCTAGATATTTTGGAAAATAGAATTCAAGCTAGACATTTTGGAAATTAGAATTCAAGAATTGATTGGAAATTAGAATTCAAGTGGTGTGACTATCTTAAAGTTTGCTTAAAGCGCCGGCTAGGGGGCCTGGGAACTCTTTTCCTTGGTACTCAGGGTAAAACATAACCAAATTTCTAAATGGATCCTATCACTACAGTGGTTGGGCTGTTGGCTATGGGGTTAGGGGGTTAGGCTGGACTAATGGATCCCAAAAAAAAGAGTCAATTCTGTTAAGTTACGATAGTTGAGATAAATCCCAGATAGTCCTTATTCTATGGAAACGAATCAATGGCTGTGCCTCTTGATGGAAAAAAGCGTTGGTCTCTATGATCCAAGTACAAGTCTCTTCTTTGATCTGACCATGTAACTCACAGGTTTGGTCAGACTAGTTTGGTTAGTTAAGGCTCTTGACTACATTAGAATAGATTTTTCTCGGTGGAATCACCTATCTCTACTAGGTGAGGAAAGTTTTTTCGGATTCGGTTTTGAAAGAACCGAGGGATTAGTCTCTTTTCCGTGGGCGATACCCCGACAAGTGGGAGACTCTACCCTACGCAAGAAGTGCTACTTCCGCTACTAGCACCCCAGAATTCGTTGCGTGGAGGATTTATACACCCACTTACATCCAATTGCCTTCTTTTCCTTAGGCAAAGGCACTAACTCCCATGATGCATTTGCATCCAATGCTGCCATCTCCTCATCCATGGCATCTTCCCATTTCTTATTTCCAATTGCCTGCTCAAAGAAAGTGGGCTCAACCTCCCGTATTGCTTTTACCATGTAAACATAATGATGGGCTATATATCCATCATATCTCAACATGTCAACAAGGTATCTAACCCTCATAGACCTACGTACACTTGGATCACTGCCAGGTCCTCAAAATAGCCCTGGTTCTCCTTAGACCAGGAGTAACCATAGACGGAATGCCAAGCTCCTCAGGATTTGCTTAGAGCCACTAGAGTCACCATCCATATATATATGAGTGACCTGCTGGACAGATTGGGCACAAAATGTTGATCTACCTTTTCCTTCCCTTTTAGTGATACATGTGTACCTGTGTGCGCTTTTGCCGCACAGGTCGTAGCTGGGGACTTGCCGGACACCGTATGCGAGCCACGAATGGCTGCAAGCATACAACCAGGAAGGCAAGCTCAAAACAGAATGCAAAAGGTGTGTCACTCACCGCTTAACTGCCGCCTTGAAGGATTCTCGCGTCGCAGCCGTGAAGGAGGAGCCGCCGTCGCCGCTCTACCGCCTCTCCGCCGCCGCCGTGCCGCTACACAGTGCTCGATCGCTCTCTCACTCACTCTCTCTCTCTCTCTCACAAACGCAGGAGAAGGAAACCAAAGAGATAAGGCAAGAGCACTCTTGTATTCACAACACATGAGAATGAGGATTTTAGGGTTACATTTGACTCATATAGGTGACTTGGCCGTTCACACTTGGGCGCCCATACATGGCCGGCCGACCCTAACCCTTATCCTACTGATATCCAAGGTGCGCCTCTCATCGGCGATCACCCAATCCCTTCATCCTTAACATATGGTGCCGACAAGCCCGGCCCATGACTCAGAATATTTAAATTAATGACGTAAAATATAGTATGTCGCAATGTCCGCCATGGGTTAACATGCCCCCCTTCCTGATGTAGATTCCGTCCTCGGAAGCTATGGTATGGTAAGCTCGAGAGGGTTGTTGTGGTAGACCGTCTGCAAAACAGGGAAGTAGAGTGAAGGTATGCTGGAATTCAAAAGATATAAAGTGTATAAATTCAAGCGTGTGAGACCACAATGGATGTTGCTATTAGAACTTAGTTTAAGGGTACATGAGTGAGCTAGTGTAGCAAATTAATAGGAGTTTAAAATTATTGAAAGGAATTCAAGAGTTAGCAAGGTGTCAAAGGTTAATCAAGGTTTATAACTGGCCTAAGTCAAGGAAAATAACCAAGCTTAATAAATAAACAGATGACCATACTGTGTCTACTCTAAGAACAAGTAGTTACCACGAGCCTAGGGACACAAGAAACATCAGAGTTACAGGAGCCTTTTGCCTTCTTTTTTTTTTTTGCACATGACAATTTTTATACACAATGGCGACCTTCCTAAGGCAAAACTAACATCGATCCTGGTACCATGTTTAACACAAGGCATTATCCAGGAATCTATTAGCTCACTTTAGGCAAGGCTACCCCCTACCAACCAAGGCATCGGTCTGGAGTAGAATACTCCTCGCCTACCAAGTATCAACAAGGCGATAGGCCAACATTAAAGCACATTATAGACTTGTATTGCCATTTATTGTAGGCTTTTTTTTTTTTTAAAGTTTGTTTTGATCTTCGCTCCTGAACTAAAATGTGTTCTTACATCTTTCCGACAAGGGGTAAAATCTATGTCCTAGAGGTCAACACACACACAGCCAGGTGTTCAAACATTAAGATGGTTTGACCCTAGACCTAAGACAATCGTATTCCAAGGTTAACTAAAGACGTCATGCTGCCTAGGAATATTTCCAATAAAGTTAAGCTCATTAATGATTTACACTAGCATGCAAGCAACTTCAAAAACTAAGTAGTACATTGATAATTTCCATGTGGTCATGCATTATAGTTTATGCAATTGATTGAACAGTAAAAACGAAAGAGAGTGGGTATGGAAGAATTACACCTGTAATTGGAGATCTCCTTGATTTGACGAGACAGCTTGCAATTTGATGTAGATATATTTTGATGAACGTTGCGGCAGTCTCTGGACTTGGAAGCGAACCTACCTCAAACTTTTTAACCTGTACAATCAACTAACAAGCACTATACCTCGAGAGGCACATGAGTGTGAAAATTCAAGACTCGTTTAAAGAATCTAAACTAGAAAAAACTTGAAAACACTAACCTACCTACCAGTCACCACACTACTACTGAGGATACGGTAAGAGGATGTTGTAGAGTCCTGGCTCTAGCCCTAAGGCTAAGCCTCTATCCGCATCATCCAAATAAATAAAATCAACCTCAGTAGTGCCATGAGTTTCATCCGTCCATTCATCATTGTCAGATATTTCCTTTTCATTTTCCCATCCACATAGACTCATCAAGAATGTAACGATGCGAGGATAGTCATCTTGTGGAAAAGGAAAGCATTGGGCTATCGGGGATATGTCCTCTACGGAGTAGGGGTCAGTCATGGTTAATAGGCGAATTAGCCATTCTAATTCCTCAACATTTTCCTCTCTGGCTAATACATCTATATGATCCCATTCAGTTTCAATTACAGGATAGCACATGTGAAATATCTGAGAAAGGTACAGATGATACCTCTCATCAAAGGCGGGAGTGGATGAAGTGTATGATGATCGTGCATCTGCCATATCTGCAAACACAGATATAGCATCAGTAGGTTTGTGAGACAGGTCAATCTAGTTCTTGATTGTATACGGATATTTATCCTCTTTTTGTGCGCTTGCTCTTTTTACTATTTTTTGTTTTTCTTTTCTTTGTTTTGTTTTTTTTTTGTTTTTTATAATGTATGAAGCTATATATATACATCCCCTTGAATTTGGCAATTACATGGTCAGGGGAGAAGGTTAAGGAGGAAGCATTAGAATGTCGAGCGTGAGTACATGCTCCCCCTTTCCTTGGGTAGATCATATTATTTGCAATGATGTTGCAGCCTCTTGGAACCAATTTGTCCAGCGGGTCATAGGTTGTGATGTGGGCAGATAGCTTTTTATGACCCTTGTGGCCACATCCAATTGCAGAGATGGTAGTGTACGCTCCCATTGACGAATGGAGGAAATGGTTTCCATCGATACTATTACAAGGGGAGATGTAGGCTCATCGGTTTTTTGTTGGGTGTTGACAAGAGTAGGTGTAGAGCATGTAGAAACTTCTATATGAGTGTGTGCCTGGCATGAGGAGCTAGAAGCTTCATGTGGCTCCCCCCTTCCTGAGCTAGGTGGTAATGATCGATATCGTTTGGGAATCCAAACTAACTCTGGAAGTGGTGCGGAGCACTCTGTTACCTTTCCCTTACCACGGTCTTGAATTGTCATTGGGGTGGCAACAATTGGTTTGCAAGGTTTTACAGGTGATGTAGAGGGATTCACCTTATGTTTAGGGACCCAAATCTGGTCATTCCCCTCGTAGTACCCTTGGGCTACTAATAATTTTTTAGGGATCCATCGCGATGTTACATTGCCCTTTCTCGGGTGGGTAGCTGCTTTCCTCTTACGAGGCTTCTTGGTGGCTGAACGAGATTGAGCAGGGGAAGTAGCTGTTAACGAAGCTTTGGGGACCCATTTGTATGTACTCTTTGGCATAGTAAGTAAAGCTTTAGGGACCACCTTGCCTGTTTCCACTCTTGGCATTGAAGCGTTAGAGGGGTGGCCAACAATCGAAGATGGTTTTGCCACTGGACTTTGTGATTTTTCGTTATGTAATATTTGAGTGGATGACTTAGGTGCGGGATTTTGAGCGGTCAGACCTAGTGTTGGTTCTTGCGTTGTGACTTGTCTGGTTGCCCAATCGATATTGCACTTGGTGGCCATCATCCATTTGCGCCCTAAGATTATAGTCCCTCCCATGGTACCAGTAGGCATAACCAAAAAGCTTTGAATTATGGTTCCCTTGTCATAGGCAACCGGAGTGTGCAGAATTCCTGATACAGGGGTTTTCTTCTTGTTGATTCCTTGAACTTGGATAGAACTCTTGGTTAAAGGTGGTTTTCCCAGTTGACACCACACGCCATATGATAGCAAATTATGTTGAGCTCCTGTATCCAATAATGCATTATACAGCACCTCCCCGTAAGGACTCTGTAACTCAATTGGGTATCTTAGAGGTGGGTCAGATTCTAGTGCATCCTCCTCTGCTTCCTCGAAAAATACTTGCGTAATTCCCAAGTTGGCTTCTCGTTGTCGCCTAGCACGCTGTTGACGTTCTTTGGCTTCGACTCTCGCTTGTATCTTTTTAAGCTCAGCTTGTTCTTTAGCTGCCTTCTTTTGATGGATTGCATGTAACTCCTCCTGGCTTAGGGGGTCATAGTATCTTTTGAATTTACTCCCATTAAGGAATCCAATGGTTTCAACTCCGTCGAGAGTCTCCACTCTGATGGTACCTTGCGGGGTAATTTCACATACTCTATATGGTCCCTTACCAGCATATTTGAGCTTCTTCTTTTCGTTTCGTACTCCATACATCAGGACTTTATCCCCAACCTTGATGTCCTTGTCCTTTAGATGGCGATCAAACCATTTTTTCCTCCTATCCTTCTCCACAAGTGCATTGTATACAGCCAATTGTCTTTCTTCATTTAGCCGCTCAAGGATATACAGACGTTCTGCTAAGGGATTACCATCCCAACCTTCTTGAGTAGCAACACGAAGACTTGGAATGACAAATTCCCACGGCATGACTGCTTCTTGGCCATATACCATTTTGAATGGTGTACAATTAATAGCCACTTTGTACGCAGTACGATAGGCCCATAAAGCTGTCGTAAGCTTTAGATCCCAATCCGTGCGATGAGCTTCAACTGTCTTTGTCAAAACAGAGATTAAAGTCTTGTTGGTACTCTCGGCTTGGCCATTCGCTTGCGGATAGTAAGGAGTAGATTTATGATGGGATATCATGAAATTTGTTGTGAGCTCCTTAATCACTTCATTTATAAAATGCGTACCATTGTCGCTCACAAGTTCAAAAGGACAACCGAATCGTGTGATTATATTTTCAAAGAGGAACTTGGTTGTTGTCCTTGCATCTGCCTTACGTGTCGCTTTCGCTTCAGCCCATTTGGTCATATAGTCAGTGGCCACAATAATATAGCGAGATTGTGTGTTTCGGGCCGCTGGACTAATTGGACCTACAAAGTCTAAACCCCACTTTTCAAATGGTTGGTTTACTTTGATCGGATGTAGGGGCATCTGATCTTTCCTCTGCGGTTTCTTGTATCGTTGGCATTCATCGCAACCCTTCACAAAGAGTGATGCATCTTGGAACATAGTGGGCCACCAATACCCTGATTGTAAGATCTTTCGCGCAGTTAAGTCTCCTGAGAAGTGACCACCGGCTACGCCCATATGTGCCTCTTGTAAAATGTATAGATACTCATCCTCTCGGGCACAACGCCTAAGAACGTCATCCTTTCCTCTTTTATAAAGAGTCCCGGCTATCAGGCAATAGGGTTCGCATTCTTTGATCAGCATTCGAGCTAGATCTTTACGAAGCTCCTTGGGTGGAAAGCCATTAACCAAAAAGTTAACAATCTTCTCACTCCATTCAGGCATTGTCTCCACCATGAACAGGGAAGTGTCAGGTAAGTCATCATCAACCCCTGTAGGAGCCTCACCATTGGGTATGCGAGACAAATGATCAGCCATAACATGTTTCTTGCCAGGTCTCACAACAACCGTGAAATCAAACTCAAGAAGAATCAATAGCCATCGTGTGATTCTTCCTGTGGAGCATGGTTTGTTTACCAGATACAACAATGCTTGATGATCCACATAGAAAACAAACTTGGTGGCAAGGAGGTAATAACGAAATTTCCTTACTGCATATATCATTGCCAACCCTTCTCGCTCCGTAGTGGTGTAGTTCATCTCAGCATCGTTCAACTGGCGACTGGCAAAGCTAATGGGGTAGTCTAGCTTGTGTTCTCCAGGTTGAGTTAACACACACCCAATAGCAAAGTTTGATGCATCAATATGCACATGGAAGAGTAAATCCCAGTTAGGCATTCTCAAGATTGGAGCACTCGCCAAGGCCTTCTTTAATAGCTCATAGGCACGGTCACATTCTTCGGTCCAAATAAACTCGATGAGAAGCTTATACAATGGTCGAGCTATCTCGGCGAAGAAGAGAATAAACCTTCGATAATAACCAACGTGGCCCATAAAGCGTTGGACTCCCTTGTAGTTGGTGGGTGGGGGTAATTCCAGAATGACCTTGATTTTACTCTCATCAGTGGAAATCCCATTTTTGGACACTATATGCCCTAAGATAACTCCGTGTTTAACCCAGAATTGGCATTTGAAAGGATTCAAGGAGATGCGATATAATCTACACCTTTCAAATATTTTTCGTAAACACATCAAGTGCTCGTCCCAAGAGGAATGAACACAAAGATCATCTAAGAAAGCTTCACAGAAGTCCCTTAGATATTCCTTAAAGGCCGTGTTTATCAATCGTTGGAATGTTGCAGGTGCATTGGTCAGGCCAAAAGCCATGACGCGAAAGGCAAACACTCCAAACTCCGTGATAAATGCTGTTTTAGCTTGGTCCTCGTCTGCAATTGTGATCTGATTGTAACCCGAGTACCCATCTAAAAAGCCATATGCCTCCTTGCCTGCCACTCTTTCAAGCACATGTTCAGAATATGGCAAGGGGTAATGATCCCTTCTGGTGGCTGCATTAACCTTTTTGAGATCAACGCACACTCTGAGTTTCCCATTCTTCTTTGGCACGATGACTATCGGAGAAACCCATTCTGAGTGCTCAATTGGGTATATGAATCCACATTTTACCAGCTTTTCAATTTCCTCTTGTACAATCTTTGCGTACTTAGGATTCATTGGGTAGGGACGTTGCTGGACTGGTTTAGCAGTGCTAATCATTGGAATCGTGTGTTGCACCACCGAGGGTGGAACACCCTTCATATCATGATATGTCCAAGCAAATATGTCCTTGAATTCTTTAAGAAGCTTCGTAAGTGCAGCTTCTTCCGCCTTGGTGAGGTCTTGAGCAATATAAACTGGTTTAGACTCCTCACCCGGATCTGCTAGGTCTATCTCCTTAACTACCGCAGGGCCATCGTAGACACCGCTACTCCCATTGGTAGGCGTTCGTTGGGCTTTTGTGTAGACTACTTTACATTCCCCTGTGGTGAATGATTTGAAATGCCCAGGTGCGAGGTGTAAGTCTACTGGTTCTTGTTGTGCCAGACTTTTTTCTTTCAATTCCGCTTCCTTTTGTTGTTGAGCCAACTCTTGGTTTTGCCGCCTTCTTGCAGTACGACTTAGTTTCGGCTTCTCTTTGATTTCTAATTGGGCGACGTCATGAGGTTGCGGAATACACCACATGACACTTTGGAGGTATTGTCCCCAATTATCCGCTATCTTCCGATGAGCATCAATGGCTCCTACATAACTAAGCCATTCTGCAGTGGATCTTTCCTTGTTTATTGCAGTTCGTACATTAGCTCGATAGCGTTGGCACTTATGTCTCGTTTTTTTCTTACCAAGTTTTTGATTTTTGTTTCTATCCGATTCGGACTCACTTGGTCGATCTTCACTTTCGGATGAACTACAGGAGGCCACTGTCCTAGGCCTTGAGCACCTTGCTTCCACATTTGGGTGAATATTTGATTCATTTTCTCCATCAGGCTCAGGGTCACTTTCTTCTTGAGATTCATACTCAGAGTTGCATTGGTCAGAGTCTTCGCTACTTTCAGTGTCGGTGGAGTTTGCCACGTTCTCGCCATCAGGAGTCATGTGCATAACACCTATCATGTTTATTGGCACTAACGGTGGCATATCTTGCCCCTCAGGTGTTACCCAACTTGTGCCTCTATTTCCCCATGTGTCTATGGTTGCCGCTAGGTGTACCCAATCCACGTTATCCGACTCAGTCATACCCGGTAGGACATCCATGTAAGGAGAATCTTTTCCATCATCAGTCTCTTTTTTGCATGTATAGCAATACCTTAATGGGGCGGAGTGAATAGTGGTATCTGATCGATTATCAATGATAACCTTGCTTCCTAAAGGATGCGCACGACCATTCTCAAGATCAACTCGAATGACAGAGTCCTGGAATTGTAGATAGACATGGTTTTTCGACCAGTCATGCACCATTTGTGCTTCCCTCATGAAAGGACGTCCTAAGATCATTTGATATGACATAGGATGCTTGGAGAAATCCATTACAATGAAGGTATGTTTTACCTTGTATCCCAGGACCTTGATCTTGAGGTCCCTTAACATTCCAATAGGTTTGGCTATGGTTCCATTTGCCATCTTAACCACTATGTTTGTGACTTCGAGGTGAGGCCTTCCCATAGATTCCCAACAGTTTTTAGTCACAATGCTCACTCCAGCACCACCATCAAGGATTCCCTTTAGAGTTAATCCCTTGGTAGTAATGGGGAGGGTGGCATTAGATTCGTCACCTTCAAAGTACTGTCCCAACTTGTTCACAGGTATTTCCACGACCGAATCTTCATCTAGGTTGGGTTGTAGATCCCAATGCTCCCCTTCATCTTGAAGCATGTCGAGTCTATCCATATTTGCAAATTGTGGTAGCCCCGCCTTTAGTTCTCCATTGAGAAATGCCCGAAGAGCTAAGAATAGCTCAGGATCTCCGTATAATTTGGATATGATCGTGGTTCTGATCTCAGAGGACATGAAATCCATTAGCTTAGACACATTCAACGGTACTTTTCGAGACATCGCCCCTTGACTAGGGACTGGTGAAGATGGAATCACTTCCTCTTCGATGGGGTCAGGCATTCCCTCACTAAACATTCTTTCCAGCAAGAAGGGTGTTTGCCCACTTCCGGATGTTCTATCCTCACTTTCTTCTCGAATGATACTCGGTATAGCTAACGGTTTATGGTTCCTGTGAGGCTGAACTTGCGTAGGAAACACTGTGTCTGGAATTTTGATTTTTCTCGGGTTTGGCTCCAGTTCTCTTTGTGTTTCTTCCACCAAACCCCTTAAGTGTTGCACTTGTTCAATCTCCTCAACTGGGTTTGGGTAAGTTCCAATCTTTTTCTTGAGGGTTTTTGGCCCACGTGGCTTGTCTTGGGGAGTCTCAGTCAGTTTGGGTGGTCAAGAGGGCATTAACTGACTTGGTTGTGGGGCCGAGGAAGTTTCCTTCTGTTTCCCCTTATTTTTGTACTCGCTTGATTCTCCTTCATTGAGCTCCCGAGTGGGTTCCTCCCTTAAGGTAGTGGCTTTGGTCCCCATGGTTTCTATTGAATCGGAATCATCTTCGGGATCATTCATATACACAGGGTCGTCTCCTGTCCCTATGTTAGTCTTTGAACTAGGCTTGGAGCTCGTGGCATTAAGCGATCTCTTCCGCCGTGTTTTCTTTTTCTTTGCCTGAGCGATTGATGCAGTATCCCTTTCTTCAAGAATGTAGTTTTGATTTTGAAGCATTGACCGTGTAACTACATTCGCGGGTACAACGGGTGTGGTTCTTCGTGCTTGGTTGGTGACCTCAACCAAATTCAATGGCGTAATCTTGGGTGCATTAGGATTATGTGGACATTGAGCGATCAAATGATCTATGCCACAACGATTACATGTAAGTACCGGCATTCCCGATGTGCTCCCTTGATTTGGTTGCATCTGAGTAGCGATATTTTGTAACCTATTAGGGCACTCCGCTACACGATGCGGTCCACCACACTCGTAACATTGAAGAGGTGGTCTCCTCGCCATGGTATTAAGGTTTTGCCCTCTTGTGGCAAGAGCAGCCGCTTGATATACAGGCTTGACTTGCCCGAAATGATCCTCCATGTAGTACTGGGGAATCATTTCAAACGTATCAATCCCGTATGGAGTAGTGGGGTCTATCTCCTCTTCATAATCTCCACATGCACTATGTGACTCACAACCCATCTGGTTTACAGGGGTAATCCTTGGATGTGGAGGTTGTGGTCCTAGCACTGGCGGTGGTAACGGCACAGACTGGACTACATTCGGATTCCTTGGAACTATGTGCTGTGACGGTTGCTCGATAGGTTGTGCAGGCATTAGCGCGGGTACTTGAGGTGTGTTTGACCAAGCTAGTGGTGCCTGGTTTGCCAACATTCGCTTAAGTGTTAGGCAATCTTTAGATTGATGGCCATACTTACCACATGCATTGCAATTCCCATTGAATTTGACTCTAAATGTGGGACATTCACTCGTGCTATGTGGTCCTAAGCACACCGAACACCATTGTTGCTCTCTCCTTGGGTACATATGGCTATTCTGAGGAGCTCGATTACCCCTAAAGTATTCTTGGAGAGCCTTAGTAAGGTCGGTCACAGACATTTCAGATATCTTGGGCTCCTTGGCAATAGGTTTTACCGTCATTGGCTCGTGCCCAGATACTTGCGAACTAACAGATTTTGTTTCTGAAGACAGCTTTTTACCTGCGATCATCAAGTTGTCTTCTAACTGGATTGCATTGGCAGTGACTGCTTCCCACGTTGTAAGACCTCTAATGACTAGGCCATTGTAAATGTCCTCGTGGCGCAATCCTCGGATGAATCTATCGAGGAGTTGGTTGTTATTGAAGCGTTCATCGGGAGTGCAGCGAGAATTTAGATGTTTCAATCGACTTATAAAGTCTCTCACTGACTCCCCTTCCTCGCGTTCAGCTTTTTGGAGTTGAGATGCTACCCCCCAAAGCACACCCTCGCGTATGTATTCTTTCAAGAACAATCTCTTGAGAGTGGGGTAGTGAGTGCGCTCTTCAACCCTTAAGGTTCGATACCAATCTCCGGCCTTCCCACTCAAGGTTAAGCCTAAGGCTTTACACTTGTGCAGCTCATTGTGCTCTTCCAAGGAATCACACACGTGTTCAAAGACTTCAATGTGCTTCCTAACATCCTCGTTACCACTGAAGTTTTGAGTGAGCTTAGCCACTTGTACTGCCTTGCTTCTAGGTTCTCTCTCAGGCATACCCCGCATGTTTTCTGCAATGGATCGTCCGATCGTCTGAGCAAATGCTGCGAGATCACCTAAGTGAGCAGGCATAGTTGGTGGAGGCACTTCTGGGATAGCCTGGCTGATAGGAGTTGGCGTTGGTCTGAGTAAGTTGGCAAATGACGTAGGATATGATATGTGGCTAGGCCTAGCTCCCCTTGGATAATGGTTATGATAAGGCAGTCTTGGAGCATATGCCATTGGCATACTAGGAGGCGTAGGAGCTACATGAGCATGAGTAGCAATAGGTACATAAGGCCGATAGGCACTGCCACGCACTGTTGTAGGTACTGTTCCACTAGGTAGTGGTGTCGTACTAACTACAGTGGTAACAGGTGCGCTTTCTGTCATGCTCATCATTGGGGTAGGCATTGCGGATTCCTTAATGGAAAGTTGAGCCAAGGTTGGAAAACTAAAGTTACTACTCGTGGACTCAACCTGCATTGAGACTCCAGGCGAAACAACATATGAAGGGTCTATGGGACTCACCAAGGGAGTCTCCAATTGTGATAGGGTTGGTTGTTTGGCCTTGCCCGTATCCAAAAACCTCATAGGGCCAGTGGAAACTAGGTCCACTCCCCTATTTTGCCTCTCAATTTGGATAATTCTATGAATCACCTCACATATCATGTATTGTTGCTCCTCTAGATTAGTGGCGCTAGATGTAGATCGTAGGACTTCTAACCAACCTACATGGTATGTGTAACCCGTGTATAGGTCCGTTAGAGTCTCTGTGTGTAGATCATATTCCCAATTTTCATTGAGAAATATCCCATCTAGACTTGGTGTGCCAAACGGTTCTCTTGAAGTGGACGCAATGTCACTTCTTATGGATTGGCTTCTAGGGACCTCTACTTTAGGAAGAGCATCGGAATGTGGTAGCTCAGTAGGGCCCTCATTAAACGAAGTGGGTAGAATATCCACATGGACACTCTTTGGGAGGGTAGGGTCCACATAAGATGTGAATGGCGAATCTACTACCCCTCCTTCCTCATTTACTTCGCTTGTCGCATGCTCAGAGCGTGTAGCTCTACTAAAGATCTCTATTAAACGACTAAACATGCTAGATCCGGGCTGTGGGGCCCACACTGGCATGTTTTGGCTTGTCTCCTCAGGGTTCTTGGTAGGGTGCCCTTCCATGGCTTCTGAGTCGGAGGATGAGTCACTATCCACTATTCGTGGATCTTGGGTTGCACTCCCTTGGGTTCCAGCCGAAGGCCAAGATGCCAACGTGGAGGGATGGTGTGAGCCTGCGTAGACTGAAACGCTTTCTAGTGGCTCAGACTCCAGCACCCGACCAGAGCGTAGATGCATGTGACGTGGGTACCCTACGTGCGTTGGTAACTACCCTTGAAACTCACACAAGTGGTTTCTTAGGTGTTTCGCACCCCGTTTTTACTTGTTTTTGTGTTGTTTTTAACCCGTTTTTGACCCCCTTACCTACGGTCGAACTTGGACTAGGGCGTGTGATAGCTTGAAACGAGCGTATCATTTAAAGGGTCCTAGTGTGCTTTACAGCACCGTGTTCGCCTATCTAGAGCTCCTGTAGTCCTCAAAACAGTCCGTTTCCTTTGGGGGAAAAGGGCAAAAGCCTATTTGCTTGTGGAGGAAAGGGTGAGGGCTTTATCCCACATGCTCACTTTACTCCTTGGGGAGTGGGCTACATATAGGGCACAACTTCCCATAAGCTCTCACTTGAGAGAAAGCTATGGAGGCTCACTCTCCTATATATATATATCAAAAGACCGAGACCGAGGCCCCGGGGCCGGGGTCGTGGGTCAATTGGGGTTCTTTCTTTTCAAAATTTTTTTCTCCAATTAGAAAATCTTTCCTCTCCACATGTTCGGTTCTTTCTTTGAAAATAAAATTTAATTTTTTGTTTTTTATTTTTTATAATTTTTTTTATTTTTTATTTTCTGTTTTTTTTTGTGAGATGAGTTTTCTAGGGTTTCCTTAGGGTTCAGCCTTGGCCGCGGTGCAGTTCGCACACACAGCACAGATCTGGGGATTCAGAAATCCCTCTCACACGCGGAAACCAGATAACAGAATGCATGCCCACACGCGGAGCGGAAAAATAACAAAAAGAAACAGAAATGCAGAAGACAACTTGCAGAAACAGAGATTGAAAACCACAGAAACACCACAACCGCAACACAGACGCCTTTCCTACAGTAGTGTAAATTAAACTTCACGCAGCAGCAGCCGAGCTGCAAACTGGAGCTTGGTGCAGGGCAACTCCCCGGCAGCGGCGCCAAAAATGTGCGCTTTTGCCGCACAGGTCGTAGCTGGGGACTTGTCGGACACCGTATGCGAGCCACGAATGGCTGCAAGCATACAACCAGGAAGGCAAGCTCAAAACAGAATGCAAAAGGTGTGTCACTCACCGCTTAACTGTCGCCTTGAAGGATTCTCGCGTCGCAGCCGTGAAGGAGGAGCCGCCGTCGCTGCTCTACCGCCTCTCCGCCGCCGCCGTGCCGCTACACAGTGCTCGATCGCTCTCTCACTCACTCTCTCTCTCTCTCTCTCTCACAAACGCAGGAGAAGGAAACCAAAGAGATAAGGCAAGAGCACTCTTGTATTCACAACACATGAGAATGAGGATTTTAGGGTTACATTTGACTCATATAGGTGACTTGGCCGTTCACACTTGGGCGCCCATACATGGCCGGCCGACCCTAACCCTTATCCTACTGATATCCAAGGTGCGCCTCTCATCGGCGATCACCCAATCCCTTCATCCTTAACATATGGTGCCGACAAGCCCGGCCCATGACTCAGAATATTTAAATTAATGACGTAAAATATAGTATGTCGCAATGTCCGCCATGGGTTAACAACCTGCATCATTCCTCAACCTACCTGACCATGGGCTACCATGGGCTAACATTGGATCTGCTACTCGAGGACTCTCTAGTTCCACTCAGCACTTGTGATTGCTGCTCTACATGTGGTGCAACATCAGTACTTTCTTACATCTGCATCTTCTCTTTCCTTCACTACTAGTACATACCAGCTACTCATCTCATCGAAGACATCTTTGCTTACTCACATCTCACAAGTGGTAGGGCTAGCATCTATAACCTTTTTTCTCCAAGCATAAACAATGGAGATGCATTTCTCTGCCTTTGGATCCAACTTTGTTCTCGCTTCATCAGCTACATGTACATATGCTACTATACACCCAAACACTTTCAAGTGAGACACATCCGGTCTTATGCCTGTAAACTCCTGTTCATGAGTCATACCATGAACAGTTGCAATGGGTTTCCTGCTCATAATGTACATAGTAGTTGCTATTACTTCTACCCAAATTTAATGTGGCACATTCTTTTCAGCCATCAAGGCACGTGCCACTTCTACAATGTGCCTATTTTTCCTTTCTGTAACACCATTCTGTTGCGGAGTGTACCTGCACGTAAATTGCCTCTTGATTCCCTACTTGCTCAGGAAATCGCTGAACTCATTGGATAAATATTCTCCCCCATCATATGATCTTAGGCATTTTATTTGCATGCCTTTTCCTTCTCGACCAAGGCTTTAAATTTTTGAAAGTGAGCAAACACCTCACTTTTCTCCTTCATGAAATAAACCCACACTTTCCTAGTGTGGTCACATCAATGAATGTAACATAGTACTTGCAACCTACAATTGTTGCAGTCTTGGTCGGTCCCCATACATCTAAATGTATGACATCCAATGGCCTTGCACTGACATTCTTTTCATGTGGGAAAGAATGTTTGGCCTGCTTACCAAGTTGGCATTCTTTACATACCTTATACATACCGTCAACCTTAAACTTTGGCAACCCTGCAACAATACTTTGGGCGTGCATAGACTTCACTCTCGCTATACATTCATATGACCAATGCACTTGTGCCATATGTCAATATCCAATGACACTTGTTCCATGCGCAAACATGGTTGCCTTTACCTCAGGCATGTTCACATCCAAAGTAAACATCCTACCATTTCTGTTACCCTTTGCAACCAAGCGACACTTATTTTTGAAGTCTTCCAAAAACATCCTTGAGAATTAAACCTCACTTGCAGACCCTACTCAACCATCTGTCCAATAGAAACCAGGTTCTTTGCAATATTCAAAACATGAAGTACATCAACCAAGTACTTCATTTTGCCATCCTGCATAGACAATTTCACTTTACCAACATGCGCAATGGGATGTTTTTCTACATATCTCTAAATCACTCAGCATGACTGGTCATGTGGTTAAAGGCACCAGAATACACATACCATATATCTTGAGATCCTGACACATCCCCTGTTATGGATCTAAGTATATGCTGCATCACAAATAGCTGATCACTTCTATCATCACAAATAGCTGATCACTTCTATCATCACCTCCATGTTTGCTAGATGATGCATAGTTGCCTTTTACTCCAGCTTCCCACTTTTAATGTCATTCTGCTTTTTGTAGCAGTCCTTTACCATGTGTCCTCATTTGCCATAGTAATAGCACTCTATGCTTGCATTTTGATTTCTTTGCCAACCACCTCGGCCCCCCTGCCTCTAGACTAGCCTCTTCCACCTGTGTATGATTGCTATTGTGAATCATTGGACTGTTATTGTCTAGAATTCTAATTTCCTTGTCAGCGACCACCTTGGGCTCGACCACGACCTCTACCTCTGCCTCTACCTAAATTAGAGTAGAAGGCCTATTCTGATGATGTGTTCTTTCTTTGTGATTGAAGAAGAATCCTCACCTAAAGCCTTTTCTTTTATGATCAGCATAGATATCAAGTCCTAAAAGTTGGGAATATTCTCCCTAACTGCAATGGAGGTCTTGAATGGCTTGTACTCTTTGCCAAGCCCATTCAGATAGACACTCACCCAGTCATCATCCTCCACTGATACATTGATAGACCCAAGGGATTCAACAATGCCCTTGATCTTTAAGGCATATTCATTGACGGACATGCATTTCTTTTCCACAGTATGCAACTCTTGCTTTAACTACAACTTCCTTGCCTTTGTGTTAGTCTCTGGAACATCTGAACCAGATTTTGCCATGCAACTATTGGAGTGTTTGCATCCTGTATGTGTCCCATCATAGTGTCTCTGACACTAATTGAAAGCCAGTACATTACTTTTCTTGCACCCTGATTCCAATCCTTGAATGCCTTTATATGTACGAGAGTGGCATTCTCCTCAGATAACTCTGGAGGCTCCTCATTGTCTCCTTCTACATGATCCCAAAATACTTTACCCATTAGGAAATTGGTCATTCTGAACTTCCAAGCATGGAAGTTATTCTTATCCATCTTCTCACTAACAATCTGATTAATTTCATCAAACATATTTTCATGTAGCAATCAAATAACCTACAAATAGGCAAATTCTATATGCAACCTGTAATACAACAGTATCTCCCATAACTGCTGCCAATGGTACTTTAGCACAGCCTGTGTGTCACCAAATGTGACAAGTATACATGTACATACACCCAATATCAACAATACATGTGCAAACCCTGTCTGCACTTCCAAAATACACTACTAGAGTGCAATAACCAGATTTCAAGCAGAAACAGTTCTCTACCAAAACTTCCAAAAAATTGTTGAAAATACCCTGCAATAACGAAACGGGGCCCGTAAGGCACCCGAAATGTGAATTTAGCTAAAATTTTCTATCCACTAGGATAGTATACCTACCCTGTAGCTTTGCTCCTGCAAACACATCTCCTCAATCGGAGATGTGTAGCTCCCAGAGCTACTGAGGGGGTGTTGTACCTAAACCAAGAAGGGGAAATAGATGATGGTTCTCCTACCCGTGTAGTACCGCTTCCTTCCTTGCCTGTTTTTGCCTCTTTATGGCCTCCTTAGCTCTCACACAAACTAGGCTCTGATACCATAAAGAGAATGTGGGGGAGAGGGAGAGCTTAAAACCTAGCAAGCAAACACACGCACACATGAGAGAGAAAGACACAAGAGAGATGGATGGCTGAATTTCCTTCTATCTTCTTCTTCTCTACTCAATGGTCAACATAACATAAAGATAAGAGTACACACTATATGGGTTAGTACTCAACTACTACAACATACAAGGGTTGGTCCATAATGTGAACCGGACTAAATGAGTTGGTGCTATAACTATGCCACTCTCGTGTAATCCAAAATGGTTGTCACATGGCCGCATATCACCCATAATCTCACCAACCATGCCAATGGTGTAGATGCGGACGCTATCACCCAGGCGGGTCATCAATGTCCGCCGTAGCACTAGTTGAGCTCGATATCTCAACAACTATGTGGCCAAGGAGCATACCTCTTTAGATGGCAAATGCACATTTTGCGGGGTTCATGCTCAATCTTGAGCCTCTTGATTTTGACAAGCACAAATCCAAGTGCATCAGGTGTTGGCATGATTTCCCAAAGACACTGAAGTCATCGATGAACACCCGCATGAAGCTTTTCAAATGCTATGCAAAATTTTCTTGAACCATTTGCTGGAATGTTGGCGGAGCATTCTTTAAAGGTCATCACATTGGATGCAAAGGCACCCCATTTGATGAATGCTATCTTCTCCTGATCTTTTAGCGCCATCTAGACTTGATTGTAGCCACTAAATCCATCCAAAAATGAATACATCTCATGGTTGGCTCTACTGCATCCACCAATAGGGAGTCTGTATGAATGACAAAGAAGGGAAGGGTTCTGAGATGGTGGCGGCATTAAGCTTCCTGTATTCCACACAGACCCTGAGCTTTTGATTCTTCTTAAGGATGATCACGTTTAGCCAAGTCACCCGATCGATTAGATATATGAATCTGACATGTAGAAAATTATCTAGCTCCTCCTTGACCCGCTTTGCATAGTTTGAATTCATCCAATATCTTTATTGTTAGATGAGGCCTACGTCCCCCCTCACATTGATCCGACGTTAGTAGAATCAAGGGTTAATCCCTTTCATCTCGGTGTAGCTCCATGTATATACCAACTTCTCTCTGTGCATGGCTTTGAGATTCTAGGATGGTCAGCATACCAACTTCTCTCTAAAGTTCGGCATGAGTATTAGGAGCTGCTCCACCGACATATGGATTGGCTATTGCTTTAGATCTTCCCATAGATCATATTGCAGATTTTGTCCCTCTACGAGTGTGATCTGACATTCTTCTTTCCTTGGTGCCTCTGCACCTTTTTGAGGGTTTTCCTTTGCCCGCATTGTTGACACTTCTCCTCCTTGGTCTGTGGTTTGTTCAACTGGATTAATCGGCTGTATGGTGACTTCTACATCTTGCCGATTGATTGATCGAGTCCATTCTAGCTCCTTCTTCCGTAGTGCTTCTCGTGCTTACTGCTTCTCCACCCAATCAGACATCTCCTTGCAAACCTTGTGTTGCTCTTTCTAGGTGACCACCTTTTTCTTCCCCTTCTTATCCAAGGTTGGCTCTTCCCCCACCTCTGGATTCTCGGGTTGCATGGACCTATAGTCATTTCCATGGCTGATGATTCTGCCACCTCTATGGTTGGCTTGATTTCTTCGTGCTCGTTTAGAGCTAGAATTTCAACGGCATTCATTGCCAGCGGGTTCTATGTGTTCAAGCTTGGGCACCCTCCATCTCATCCCTATGCTTCCTCTAGACTTCACAATCAGATTTCCGATGACCTAGTGCGTAGCAATAGAAGCATGTGAAAACGGGCCACTGAGCACTTGATCCATATTTGGAAGGGAAATTCCCACATGGGTGGCCTTCTATATGGATCTTGTGGAGCCATAAGTGGGGAGGTAGGTTGAACTACCGCCACCACTGGGACTTGTACCGTAGGTTGCTAAGGCGCTCTCCTCCCATTGTATCTACACACATTAGTTATGTGTGTGGTTGTCCTACAAATGGCACACCAGAGCTCATTTAAGCCACATTCTGTAGCTCCATGGCTGTGATTCTGATAGAGATAAAGCACTAAGTGCTTGATCGGACTTTTGGAGAGGACTTCGTTCCTTCATTGGTCAATTGAGCCATGACTTTGCAACTGAGCCATGGCACTATAGCCAGCTCCTTGGCTGCTTTTCTTGCCTTCTTGCTCGTTGACCTTATTTTGCGGTCTTACTCCGATTCCTCACTTGAAACTGAGTCATGAGAATCCTCCTCCTGCTCCTCCTCCTCCAAAGAGACGAAAGTGGACATTTTTTATTTTCTCCTACTTTTTTTATTTTCCTTCTCTTGAAAAACCCCACCAACACTCGCTCTACCTTAAGAGCTGATTCCACCAGCTACTCCAGAGTCATAGTTGCAAGATCAACATTGCCCTTTTCAACTACTTACTCAATCCCTTCATGAATTAGGAATCGAGCATTTCTTCCGCTTGTCGATTGGCTTCATCCAGTCGTCGGAGAAGCTTTCAAAACTCGATTGCATAGTCTTTGACCGTCACGCTCTTCTAGTTCATCTGGCATATCTTATCAAGCAAATGCATGGATGTTTTATCTCTTCCCTATAATCTTTGAAGAAAGGAATCTCCGATTGCATTGTAGTTAGAAAATTAGAATATTCAAATTAAGCAACCCAGAGAGCTATACCCTTTTGTAAAGTTGGTACAAAAGTGGCTTTCTTTAGGTTCGTGGATCAACAGGCCCTTGGGCGTTCACCCGCCAAGGCACTGTCAAAGACACAAGGATGTGAGCATTCGCATTCTCTGAGGATGTGTGCATCTGCATTCTCTGAGGATTTCTTGAAGAATTTTGGATACTTCACTGTGATGCTGAAGCATGTTGTATTGTTGAAATTGGGAAGAGGGTGGTAGGGCAGGGGTGGTGATATGTATAGTGGTTTTTGTGGCAGAGTTAGCAGAGTTACCATTGTTCTTCATCTTGTGATGATTATGAGCTAGAGTTAGCAAACTAAAATGCCCAAGCTTGTAGCCACGCCAAATAGCGTTCACGTGTGAACATGAATGATGGACTCAAACACAAAGAAAACCAAATAACAAGTGAAACAGGTAGCAAGATGCATCGTGGTCGCCAAAGTGTTATCTTGTGGACTACCCAGCCGCCGATAACCTACTAAGTTCTCTTTTTATATACGCAGCAATACACCAGCGTGACATGAAAAATGTATATAGAAAGATGTAAAAGACACATAAATTGACTTACAAGATATTGCAAAACAATTACACAAGACGGATCGTCGACCGGTATGTACTACCAAAATGAAAACAAAAGACTTAAGAGACGGATATACATAATGGTATATTTTAATGAGCATGACTGGTAAAGAATAAACCAGTGTACAGATTTACATTACAACTTTATACTACTTAATGTGTAGTTACAAAATAAAAGAGATGGCATCGTACTCTGAGCACAACTAAGTTACATCCATGATGGCCTATTAACCACAGCTAGTCCATTTTACTGTTACCCGATTGAGCCACGACTGTGGTGTTAAATGTGTTTGACTGGGCTAAGACTTACATTTTGACTTGCTTGGTTGTCCGACCCCAGTAGTAGTGTTTTAGTTTTCTACCATTGAAGTATCCCACCATCTCAACACCATTGAGTGTTTCTGTGTACACTATGCCTTGGTGGGTTATCTCAGTGACTAGGAAGGTAAGCTTCTGAATTTAAGTTTCTTTTTGTGGTGTTTTTTTGTGTTATAGAGGAGGACCATATCACCCTCACTCATTTCTTTGTCCTCAAGTTAGTCATCAAACCACTATTTACACCTCAGATTTTCTACTATCATATTGTACATAACGAGGCGTGTTTCGTCAAGATTTTTAAGTTTGAAAAGGCAATAGCCTAGGAGATTGCCCGTGAGTTTCTCCTGTACCACAATTCTTAAGCTGGGTACAAAGAACTCCATAGGCATGACCACTTTAGTACCATAGGTTAAACTTACGGGTGTTGCATTTGTGGTTGTCTTGTAGAATGTGTGATACGCCCAAAGTGTAGTAGGTGACTTCTATTCCCAATCATTTCGGCTAGCCTCAATTGTTTTGATCAAGATGGCACAAAGGACTTTATTTATGCTTTTGGCTTGGCCATTGGCTTGGAGATAGTAGGGGGAGTATTTCTTGTGGGTGACTAGGAATACTTATAACAAGAATTGTATCACTTGATTGATGAAGTGTGTGTCATTGTCACTCTCACTATCTCAAGAGGGCACCCAAAGCAAGTGATCACTGATCCATAAAGGAATTTAGATGTGGATTTTGCATCAACCTTGTGGTGGGTAGCCCTAGCTTTGACCTATTTAGTGCAATATTCCGTGGCCGTTACAATGTATTGCGCTTGAGTGTACCAAGCTGCTCAACTAATGGGTCCTATGAAAACAATTCCCCACTTTTCGAATGGTTGTATAAGGACACGATAGGGTTCAGGGGCATTCTATCATTAAATAGTGGGATTTCCATTGATTGGCGGCATTCGTCACACCATTTGACATTGTTAACCCATTCCTAGGGTTAACAAGAGCTACCGCCATTATCTTACATCAAGGAGTCAAGGTAGATACACTAAAAGGTCTTACGTTTAAGATATGAAGCAATGGTGTCCAAAGCTACAACTTGGATGGGCATCTGTAATGGTGTGATAGAATACTTATGGCGATTCCTACTTCAAGAGCGTGCGGTAGGAAGTTAGGATGAAGTCCCAAGTGATGTACTTCATTGATATATTGTGAGATTAGTCATTGTAATAGCATTAGGCCTCTTATGAGCCTAAAGTGCTCGTCCAGCCACCGTTTAAGTGAATGCTTATGACCATGTATGTAAGTGAATATCTCTCATAATACAAGGATACTCTCCCATTGTGCAATAGAGTCTTGCTCTTGCTAATCTCTCTCTCTAATGCATGCTAGTGAGTGTGTGTGAGTGATGTGAGGTGAGAGGGCGTAGTGCAACGTGGCGGTGTGACAACGCTTGCAGGAGACGTGGTGGAATTGCTTCTCAAGGAGTTGTAAAGCTTGGAGACCTTGAGGGTTACAAGCTTGGCCATTGGAAATATCCTCACGAGTTGCGGCTCACCACGTAATCTCTTGTTGGATGTGTTTCAAGGAGGGTTAGGGTGAGCCATTAACAGACGTATTCCACCACGTCAATAAGGTGGGCCACCATAGTCTGGTTGTGAGGATTTTGTGAGTAGTAATGTCTACTATGTGCGAAGTGTCCTCGCACTTGCAGAGTTTATCCCAAATTAGACTTCTTACATGGAGAAATTGGGATAGAAATAGAAATTCGAGGAGGATTTACAAGGTGAATTAAATTATCTGTTTTGCATGTTTTTCTACAATTTTAAATTAGTGTAATTAAATACGAGTTAATTATCATTAATCCTCTCTGATTTGGGGTATCTTGATTGGCTAGCCACATTTGACATGTGCATGCTTTTAGGCCACTAGCCAAAAAAGTCCAAAATTTTGTTTTGAGTGGTTGGATGCACTTAGGCCTCAAGTCAAAGATTCTAGGAAATCCCCTTTTCGGAAAAACCAAAAATTAAAATCTTAAACAATAAATTGAAAACACAAAAAGATTTAAAAAAATAAAAAAGTAAAAAAAGTAAAAAGGTACAAAATAAAAAGTGAAAAGGTTAAAGGGAAAGGTAAAAGGTAAAAGATCCAAGGGTAAAAAAATATATAGATTTTTTTTGAAAAGTGCTCACATAAACCTGCCTAATATATGTTGTAGGTAGTTGCAATCATGTTGACGTAACTTGTGTGACACTCGAAAATTTTGTACTTTTACATAGCTGAGCTATGGGAGTCAATGCTCTCCATAGCGCTTGACTGACTCAAAAAAAATACATTCTTTCTGGTGCCAAACGGGTTAAGAAACACAAAAGATGTGTTTCGAAAAAACTTTGGACATTCCAAAAAAAAATTTGAAAAAAAATGAATTTTAAAAAAATGAAAAATTTTAAAAAAATCTAAAACTTGTCCACATCATCTAAAGGACCTTCTAACACCCCATATTCACATGCGCCTATGATTAGGCATGTATTAGAGGTCTATTTAGACAATAGTGCGTATATCAAGCTAGGCGCGTATGATTAGGCATGTATTAGAGGTCTATTTAGACAATAGTGCGTATATCAAGCTAGGCGCGTACCAGCCCTACACTAGGCTCATGACATTTGGTCGAAACCTAGTTTAGCATTGTACAAGGACCAATCAAGCCAGTACTAGTCTTTTTGACCATGTAGCTAGCTACCTCAAAGGTTCGGCCTCAACCATTACCTGTAAACAAATCTTACTACATATAGACCATATGATGAATGAGTTGATGTAAACTCTAGAGAGACACCTAGTGTACTCTTATCATTGCAAGCAAGGAGCGTTCATGTTGATATCCCTATCCAGACAGCTCCTATTATACCTACTGTGAAACTGTGTGTGACCATCAAACCGCCGCCTGCACAAGTGCTTATGCCCAATGGTAGGACATTAGAAGAAGTTCAGGAAGTAAAGGAACTAATCCAAGCTACCAAAGAAAAGTAAGAAGAGACTTTGCAAGTTGGCCAGCTATTATTAGGAACCCAAACAGCCCAGTACATCCAAAATGAGTCCAAAGACACGAGTGAGTGTGCAAGTAGTGCTTCACCATCTCGACATAATTAATAACATTGCATATACCTCAGGGAAAGAGCTAGGCTTGAAAATCATGGATCAACATCTTCTCACAAATGATTAGGAGTATGATGCATCAACAGAGACCCTTGTGATTTTTGCCACAAGCCAAGATTTATGATGTTAGTTACGAAGGGATTGTCTAATCAATATCTAGGGCCACAACAGAGGAAGAATGATTGCAAGGTATCTTCAATTATTCCATATATAGGGTCATTGAACATGAAAGGATGCAAAGACCTATGGCGTAAGTTGGGACATCCAAAGCAAGAATGTCCATGATGAGCGAAATGGTAACACCTCCATCGAGCCATGCGGATCTTGCTTTTGTAATATCACCTGACTATACCATGGAACAACCCACATCTTCTAGCCCAAAAGGCCATGCTATAGGGACTCAAGAGCATACTAGCATGAGCTTCACTTTCCTAGATCCTAAAGCTGCCCCCACCCAAGACAATACTAGTGCACTACCTCATCTAGTGGCTAAAGCACGACACCATCGACTATGGCACCTCTGACTGCCATTGAATTATCTATGAGCCACACGCCCATGGTTACTCCCATGGTAGCCGATGCCACTTCACACATGAAGCCCCTTGCACCTGGCATATCTAGTATTACCATTTCTAGAGAGGTCATATCTCATTCTAGTGCACCCATGAAACATCCCTTTAATAGATTAAGTGTGCTACCAACTGCTCTTGTCTAGTATTACCATTCCTAGAGGGGTCACATCTCATTCTAGTGCACCCATGAAATATCCCTTCCCTAAAGTGAGTGTTCTACACCAACTCCTACTATGCGAGATTGACTGCATCTAATGCCCACATGACTAAAGCACCTATTGTGGCGCCAATAGGACACATACCTTATGTAGCACATCTACCCCCACCAGGGTTTAAACCAATGCATCCTCCTGCAGTACCACCTATTGCACCTCTACCTATTCTCCTCTACCTACTCCTATCGTTGCTCCTATTATGCCAGCACTAGCTCTACCCACCACCACACAGACCCATTTGATTTTGCATAGGCCCTGGGAAGAGCGGTAGTGGTGGGGAAACCCTATTGTAAAGAGATGATGGTCAACAGAGCCATGGAAAGGCTGCCCAGATAGCCAAGCTAAGTGATAAATTCACTACAGATGGTGATCCTAGGAGACATTTGGACTTATTTGATCAAGTGTGTGAGGCCCTAGGAGAACAAAATGAGGTTTCCAAGACCAATGCCTTTAGTCTAACCTTAGACCGCAATAAGGCTGGGGATTGGTATAGAACTCTCGGGGTCAAGAAACCCTTGAACTTCACCTCTCTTAGGAAATTGTTCTTGAAGCAATTTGTGCACGAAGGAGTCTTATGGGGTGTAGCTTCAGCTACATAAAGCCAAGATGGAAGAAGAGGATTTGGTTAGAGATTTCATTAGCCGAATAATCAATTGATCGATAAATTCATCCATGGGCTTAACCATGAAGCGACCTATAATGGCTTAGTCATTAGAGGGATCACTACATGGGATGAAGTCACAACAAATGCCATCAAAAGAGAAGATAATCTTATGGTCAAAGGAGCTAAATCATCAAATTCTAAATCTATTGCTTTGGGAGTCATGGGACATAACACTTCTACAATTAAACCCCTTGCTAAGGGCAACACTTTAGCAGAGATGAATTTCATAGATTTCATGAAAGAACTTCAAGAGGGAATTAAGGCCAATAGAGCCCCTAAAAATGTACATATGTACCCAAGGAGAGAGCTTCAATGGTGCTCACTCTTCCCCGATAAGGACATTTGACCAGTGAGTGTCTAGTCCTAAGGGCACGCTATAATGGTAATTGTATTTTTTGTGGACGTTATGGCCATAAGGCTTCATAGTGCTGCGCATGCATTTGCCCATTGCTAATGCTTCTAGGCCTCAATAGTTAGCTTTACCGTTCCCATCACAACAACAAGCCATAATGCATGTGGTAACATCTCAACCCGAATGCTAATCAAATGATACAATAACCTATTTGTAAGGGGGCTTTACAATGCACAAAATGTGTCATTGCATCTTCTAGCATGCCACCTGAATCAAAGATTTCCCAATGAAAGTGGTGGTTGTAAATCAGCAAAATGGTCCTACCATCACAACTCTCAACATGATTGGAGTGGGTGGTCAAACTCAAAGATCAATTTTGAGAAATCCTAACTCGTTTGTGAATGCAATAATGAGTCTCATGGCTCAAAACACACTTGTTGTGGAAAAGAAAATAGAAAACCAAGCTACTTCCAGTGGGATCCAAAAAGAAAAGGGGCCATATTGTAGAAGAAAGAAATCTATAAAAGGGGGAAAAATAAAAAAAAAGGAATGAGTGAACTTTGGAACACCTGATGAACTAGTCTATGTGAATGATATGAGGATTCCAATTCAGTACACACATGCTAGTTTTGAGCAAACTAGATACACTCAAACAAAAGCTAAGGAGACCGAAAAAGAATGGATTCAAGACCCCAAGAAACCAAACAAAGAGAAACTTTGTTCATATCCTGACCCTATAAAAGAATTGGAACAACTTCATAAGCTCAGAGTATGGTCACACATACTCAGGAGGAGTTAGAACCAAGGCTAAGGGCCATGTTGAATGAATCCTCTCACCCCCTAACAGAATGAAGAAGAGGTAAACAAGATTAAAGCATTGGCACGAGCATGATATTTTCCAAGCTTGATGTGACGAGGATAGTTTTGAAGGTAGCTCTCTTCAAGAAGGAGTTTGAGCACCAGGAGAACATGTCTAATGAAAGAAATTGATTCCATTGAAACTTGATTTTGTTCTCCTTCACTACAAAGTCTTGACTTCTTCCATGGTCTCTTGATCTATTGCCACCAGCCTCGATGAAAACTCATCAATATATGTGATTTCCTTCAAAACAAAATAACTCTTGAATGTCAACTGTGAAAAAATTGATTAAAATGAGAAGTAATGTGGAGGGTCCGTGGCCCCAATAGAGGCCCCATGTGTAGGCATCTTGAAAAAAAAGGGTCATACTCATTAGCCTTTGGTTGATGGTGTTATAGGGAATCTACAAAGGATAGGGACCCAAAAAAAGGCTTCTCTCTTTGACATTTGCTTTCTCGATCAATGTGTTAAGATCAGCCCCAAGGATGTGTTAAGATCAGCCCCAAGGATGGGGTTGGGATTATCTGGAAGCTCATCTAGTAGGTCATAGGTTGATCGAGGTCCAAATCTATGCCTGCAATCTCTCAAACACTGCATTTGAGATCTCATACTTGGGGGCAGCATATCTAATGGCCATTTCAACTTTGATGATTATAGATACATCATCCATGTTGGTGTCATTGTATCGCCCGATCTTGTTAATCTAAGGTTAAACATCTTTCACTTGAACGTCTAAGAAATCACCACCAGCATCTCGGATGAGCATGCAATAAATCTCATCCTCCCTCATGTCCAAGATCTCAAGATCCTACTCCACACCATCTATGGTGATGGTACTTAATTATGCAAGACATGACTCATGACTAAGGGGGGGTTACTCCTGTGGATAAGTTGAGGAAAAATCTCTGTGATGTTGGTCAAGATCCTTCTCTACTACTACTAGCTCCCTCTTTCTCTATATCAAGTGGGGAAAATCATCTTTGGGCTCATCATTAACAAGCTCCTCCTCAAAATCAGAGCACAAAATGTAAATAGAAAAAGCAATAACATCATCCATGTTGGTGTCATTGTATCGCCCGATCTTGTAATCTAAGGTTAAACATCTTTCACTTGAACGTCTAAGAAATCACCACCAGCATCTCGGATGAGCATGCAATAAAGCTCATCCTCCCTCATGTCCAAGATCTCAAGTGCATCCTTTATTGACATGAGTCATGATTAAGGGGGGGTTACTCCTGTGGGGATAAGTTGAGGAAAAAGCTCTGTGATGTTGGTCAAGATCCTTCTCTACTACTAGCTTCCTCTGTCTATATCAGGTGGGGAAAATCATCTTTGGGCTCATCGTTAACAAGCTCCTTCTCAAAATCAAAGCACAAAATGTAAATAGAAAAAGCAATATCCCATTCGGTGGAGGTTGTGCAAAGATGTGGGGAGACATGTACTAGCTCTCTCTTGACCACCTTCTTATGACTATCTCAAATCTTCATGGAGAAGAGGAAGTCCAAAGGTATCTAATGAGAGGCCACCCAATGAGAGGTAGAGTCAAGAATGGAGAATGTGATGGAGAAGAGGAAGTCCAAAGGTATCTAATGAGAGGCCACCCAATGAGAGGTAGAGTCAAGAATGGAGAATGTGATATCATCAGATCCTGCATAGTGGTAAGCTCTAGAGTGGTAAATAGGCTCTTTGTCTCATCAATGCTCTTGCAAAAGCTTGGGAGATTTGGTCCCTAAGGTGAGCATAACGAGTGCTAGAGATCCACTTGGCAAAGGCATCCTAAGCAGAGAGGTGGTGCTATAGAACAAGGTAGTTCTCTATTCTATTTTTTCAGTCATTTTTGTGTTTTTGATAGTTATCTTCTTAGCGGTTTTCCTTTTGTGCGAGCATTAGCATCTTGGAGTATAGATCTAGATGCATCGCATATAATAGAGCTATCCACCACAAAGCCTTAGCATGCAAGAGCAAAGCTTCAGCGCGATAATTGAGAGAAGAGGTGGGCTGCTGCCCTGAGTTGCCTAGTGTTGTTGGGCTTTCCATTCACATCACATATCCACTCAAATCTATCCCAATTTACATCACATCTCATTCATTCACATCCCGATTCACATCACATCACATCTCATTCATTCACATCCCGATTCACATCACATCACATCTATTCATGTCCATCACATTCATTTGCATCACATCCATCACATCACATTCATTCATATCCATCACATTCATTCTCATCACCATCCCATCACATACATTCTATCCACATTATATCACATCACTTCTATCCACATCATATCTCATTCATACACATCTCATCTCATTCATCCACATCCATCCAATCGTTCACATGTACGACTACCCACATCTATCCATGCATTCATATCTATCACTTCACATCCACATATATTCATGTCACATCACGTCTCTTTACATCACATCACATCACATTCTTTCACATACACATCCACATCCATTCTTTCACATACATCCACATCTATTCTTTCACTTACTCATCCACATCCATTTTATTTTTATGCATCTTTCTATGCATAAAAATAAAATTTAATGAGAATAACATTTTTGAAATAAAAATAATTCCTTTATGCATCTTTCTGTGCATAAAAATAAATTTTAATGAGAATAGCACTTTTGAAATAAAAATAATTCCTTTATGCATCTTTCTAAGCATACAAATCAATTTTAATGAGAATAACACTTTTGAAATAAAAATAATTCCTTTATGCATCTTTCTATGCATAAAAATCAATTTTAATGAGAATAACACTTTTGAAATAAAAATAATTCTTTTATGCATAAAAATTAATTTTAATGACAATAACACTTTTGAAATAAAAATAATTCCTTTATGCATCTTTCTCTGCATAAAAATCAATTTTAATGAGAATAACACTTTTGAAATAAAAATAATTCCTTTATGCATCTTTCTATGCATAAAAAATAATTTTAATAATTTATATCAGTGATATCCATGCATATTCATAGGTGAACATGTACATGGAGTAATTAGAATATTTCTTTTAGATGCAAAAAATGGTGGGAATTACTCTTTTGGAATAACATAAAAACAAACTTTCTTTTTTCACAATATTCTGGAAAATTTTGCCATAACCTTCTTTGTATGGCTGACCATTTCTCATTTTTATCATTCTTTATTTAGCTTAAATTAACCCAAATTAGATTCATAGAACTCTAATCTACACAATTTTCGAAATTCAAGAGAGTAAACAATAAGAAGAGTTTGATTAATCTCTTAGTTAATCTTTCTAGGGATTGAGAAAGGTTGGAATGTAAGAAGAGAAGGGGGTGTCCTTTTTATCAAAGGCATAGCATTTGAATTTAATTCAATCAACTGTAAAACATGAAAATTAAGAAAACCATAGATTTAAAATTAAACAAGTAAGAAAATTAACTTACATAGAGCTTGTAAGCTCTCCTTTGGCTTGAGGGATTGAGGGTTCTACTCTTGTTTGAAGCAAGAGTGGCCACCAATTCACTTTGGAGAGGATTAGGCCAAAAACAATTGAATTATTAAAAAATTCAATGTAGATGGCTCAGGACACAGGAGCAGAGTAACAGTGCATAAACACCGTTAAGCTTTTACAAAAGGGGGAGGCTTCTATTTATAAGAAAAAGTGAGCCTCTAACCAAGCAAACTGATTTTAGAATTTTCCAGATCAGTTTAGTCAATTTTTGACCATTTTTGGGTCGGTTCAGCTTACTTTTTGGATCTAGTTTTGAAAAAGGAGAGAGGAGAGATCAAATATATCATTTTATTGATTAGAAATTGGGGGTAGTTATGAGAAAAAAGGTGCCTACTTCATGAGGGATGAGGTGTCAAAATTCAGTTTTTTAATTGTTTTCTTTGGTCCTTGGTCCACTCTTCATCTTATGTGAGCATTTACTCATTTTTGGGAGGTTTTTTTTTATTCTTCAATTTATCTCCTCCCTACATTTGGATTAATCTTATTGGTCCATAAGAACCTTAATTGGACCATAATCCAAAAATTTCTGAAAATCTGGACCCTTAGGCTAAGGTCCTTTATACCTATTTTCAATTAATTCCAATTGCACATTGGAAAGTTCTTTTTGAATTTCTATTTCAAGAAACCATTTTAGACACTAGGAGGATTTTTATATCCAAAAATATCTCATTTTTTAATTACCTCCCTCTAGACATTTTCTCTCTCGAGGCCAAAATAGGTAGAAACAAGATCTTTTATTATTATGAAAAGGGGATTCATTACAGGGGAAAAAACTGGACATCTTGAGGGACTGGGGAGGAATCTTACAGTGTGTGAAGGGGATGTGTCATAGTTTACAATAAAGATAGCACCAGCGTGTGATTTGAGGAATGCACTATGTGTGAAGGGGATATCTAGGGGACTGCTCGTGTGCCAAGGATCTACCCATCTTGACATGGTGAAATCATCCTAGTCTCACCATCCATATATGCTTCACAAAGTCATTCAAATTCTCCTATGAAGGTCATGGGGTCACTCATGTATATTCCCTCAATATAATGAAATCCAAGGTCACTTACTACTATCTCATAATTAAGGCCTCTGTGGTCAACAAGGCTACTATCCACACACAAAAAGTACCTCATGACAACCTAGCATTATGTCTAGAGTAGAAAGATGTTGTGTTGTGTGAGTACCAATCCACCACCCTGCCGACATGCATCTCTAAATTGCTCTACATCTGACGAGCTCGTAACATCGAAGAACATGTTTCACACACATTTGTGCACCATGCTTGCATCACAATTCTCACCCTTTTTGCTCTTCACATGCTTTAGGTAATAGGAATCTTTGATTTCTTCCATTGATTAGGTTAACTTGTACTCCATTTCCATTCAGCATTCTCATAAAAAATTGACATCTCTAGAAGTAATTAACCCCTTTTTAGCCTCATGTCATACATTATGTAGTCTATCCTTTGTTACAAATTAAAAAACTTCCTTACTTTTTGCATCAAGATTTTTTCCATCACCGAAACTCAACACTTCCAAAGATTATTAAATGACTAATTTTAGGTGTAATATCTGTGAATACTTCATAAGGTGTTTAATCTTTTATAATTTTTATTGGCAACAACCTATTTATCACCTAGAGATCCATTACTTCACCCCAACATGGATCTATAACATGTTCTCATGTTACCATTTTGTGAATGGTAACATGAGAACATGTTAATAACTTGTTCACATGTGTTATTATCACAAAAAATCTTGTGATCACGTGAATATTAAATCCCTGATTATGCACATTATTTTCATAGAACATTCTCTTATCTAAACTATTTCACATGTCTTGAATTGAGAAGGAAATCTATAACTCATACATTTTACTTGGGCAAAGGCTTCCATAATCATATTTTTTGATGCTCAATGGGTTTCTAAATTCCTGAAAAGTTTCCTCTATTCATGCTTTATAAACTCATTCATGTGCTTTATGGAGCTAGGGACTTAGAAACATTGTATTTCTCACTATCTACATCAAAAATGGGTTGTTTTTGTGTTATGCAAGAGGTGACCACACAGTCACCATCTCCATCTTTTTCCAATAAAAAATACATGGGGTATAAGCTTATAATCACTAGTTAACCACATAAACATAAACTAGTCAACTAGGAAGAATCATGGAGTCATGCTCCTGCCTCCAAAATCAAGCCTCTTAAAGTCTACTAGAAATGTAGCGTACCATTCAACTATCAAATTGATCTCTTCAATTAACTAATTACACTATTAATGCTTCCAAAGGACTCTTGTGATAAACAATCACACCATGATCGACAATCATGCCCAGCACAAAACCCTACATAATCACAGCACTTAGTCATGAGATTGTGTGATCCGTGAATCATCTTGATCAATAGTCATGCCCAAACATAAAACCCTACATAATCATGTCACATAGAATTAGGGTTTGGTACAACCAGTATATTTATACAATCTAATTTAAGTGAATACTTAAGGGAAGGTATAGCAAATTTCAACCGTCATTAAGCACCCTAATAGTCATGGCCATGTGACTGAGATCCCATGGAAAAATCCAAAGACTAAAACTCTAGGTATATTAGCTAAAAAGAACCACTATAAACTAACTTATGGTGTCCTAGTATTGCAAGGTTTGTAATACACCATGAGAACTAAGAAAACCCCCTCTTGCACACCTATGCTAGGGCATGTGCATCCCAACACCGAACACCTAAATACAAGAAGGGTGGAAGATCCTACTAGTAGCTTGTAATTCAAGACTTGTAATTCAAGATGTTGAATGGTTGCTCAATGTTTGCAATAGGATGGCATCCGAGTTTAACTATGCATCTACCGAGGATAGGACTGCAATGAAGCAGAAAGGAAAACAAAATCCCATGAAAAAGTGCTTGTCCTAGTCAAAGAATAGCACATACGTGATGCCTTTGCTGTTACCAAAGGGGGAGAGACTGGCCATTTCAACAAGAAGCACATGGATTGAAAAGACATTTGCCATCTGGATAGGGTCAACAACAATAGGGCACATCTTTCAAGCATACAATTATGTGCATATCATCATAGCAACAAAGCGAAATGCAACTTAAAAAACCCGTCAAGCATATCATCATAGCAACAAAGCGAAATGCAACTTAAAAAACCCGTCAAGCACACAAAAGTGTGAATATATAGGAGCACACACGGTCTTGTGGACCTCACTAAAACAAATCACGTGAGTTCGAATTTAAATTAGGCCATTTACAAAGTTACATTTACAATACTAGGTTTATTTAAGACCAACTATTTGACTCCTTAGCTAACATTCCAACTAAATTTTTAAAGATAATTGTGTGGTTGAATGATTGGACTATAGAAGAAGGGACCTTTCAAATAGTTCATATTACCATCATGCATTTTGTACACATCTTCTCCCCCCTTCTTGCAATAAATTATGGGCCATGAGTCTCTTAAAAATTATTATCTACAATCTGAAAAGCAATGGAAATTGGAATTAGTGAGTTGCACTAGAATAATAATGCATAACCTATAAGACACTTGCATTTATGATTGTTATATTATTGAAATGATGTATAATTGGTAGTTACTATTAGTTACCACACTACGATTTAACAAATAAATTCTACAAATGTGCTCTCCTTAAAAATGCTCATGGACACATCTCTAAATAGATCATTCCAATTCGAAGATCAAATATCATTTAGCATTAAATTTAGATAGCCCCTACAATACTCAAGATTTACACAATAGTCATCAACAATGTCATTCAAAAATGAAACAAATAGAATCTTTACAATTTGAAGATCAAACATTATTTAACATTCATTTTAGACAACCCCTACAATACTCAAGATGTACACAATGGTAATAAACCATGCCATTCAAAATTGAAACAAACACAACATAAATAATGGATACTCCTATTTAGATCAAAAAATTTTGGGAAGATACTTTAGACATTTTCAACATCACACGTTCATACACTCTATATTTCACGATATGGAATTGTGACATTTTTTGAGGATTCCTACATGCTTGAGAAGACTTCTTCATAATTCTTTGATGTGTGATATCACAATTATCAAGGTATGGTGTTTTCAATGACACGTGAATGCTTGACTTTCCGTGTGCACTACCCTTGAAAGGGGCTTATGATATGTTCACATATATCATTGAAAGAAGGTCACTAATTCTTGAGACAAATTCCAAAAGAGTACATTGTATTTATGTCAAAAAAATCATAATAACATTTAATATTATTAGTAATGGTGCATAGTAGCATGTTATTTGATATAGTTTTAATGCAAGATTTACCCTTGAAGCTTTCAAGACTACTACATTTTTGAGAGGTATTGGCTATGAAAACCTTTAAAGTTCTCAAGGTAAGTAAGAATTTCTTCTTTTTTGTACCAGCTGTCATTTTATCAACAATTAACCTAGTGTGCAAATATAATACTTTTCATCCAAATGGTAAAAAACCATCACATTTAAAAATTTGGAGGTATTTCACCTAATTTTGAGTTAGTCACAAGCATTTGTAACTAAAACATCCCAAGTCTAGGATTCTTGAAATCTTCAACTATAAAATTTGCAAGTATTTTTCAAATTCAAGAAGTGTGAAATGTACTAGGTTTTTCTTGCACATGTGTGCCAAAAGAAATGTTCTCCACACCAAATGGTGAAAAGCCTTTATCTCAAAAAATTGGAGATATTTTTGGCATATTATTGTAATTATTTGAAGGCATTTGCAACTAAAACCTCCCAAGAGCTTAGAATTTTCAAACCTTTAGCTCTGATTTTCGCAAGTAATTTTCAAATTTGAACTTGTGCAAATGACACTGCCCTTTTTTTTTGACACACCATGAACCTATATAAATAAAAACATGATGTTTTGTGTGGAATAAATACATGGTTTTTTTTTGTTGTATGAAATAAACAACTTGTTTTTTTATTGTGTGAAATAAATACATGTTTTTTTGTGTGAAATAATACATGTTTTTTTGTTGTTGTTGTTGTGTGAAATAAACACTTGGTTTTTTTTCTTAATACATGTTTTTTTTGTGTGAAATAATACATGTTTTTTGTGTGTGAAATAATACATGTTTTTTTTCTTAATACATGTTTTTTTTGTGTGAAATAATACATGTTTTTTTTCCTGTGTGTGAAATAAACACTTGGTTTTTTTTTTCTTGGGTAGAGTAGGGGCTGCGGGACTTATTAGCAGCTTTAATGGCAAGCTCGATGGACCTGCATCAGTTTATATAGAGCTTCTTTTCTTATGGGTGGCTATGGCGTGGGTGAAGCTCAATAACCTGCATCTTACCATCATCGTGGCCTTGCTTTTGCTGACCGTCGCCCTCTCCGCTACCCTCTACTTCTCAACCCGAAAGGTTCGCAGTCTTATCTAAATCCCACTCCCTGGCTGCAAATTATTAATCTTCAAATAAACCTTATTTGATTAGTCTCTCCAGATTGAGTTACGTTGACAATCTGGATTGTAGGTAGCTTAATTACGGTTCTAGGTAGATTAGTCGCTTGGATTAGGATCCTGCTTAACTAGGATTAGTTAAGGCTAATTATAAACCTAACTAGCTACAGTGAAGCCAATCAGTGCAGAAAAGCTTGCATACTCTGCTGAACGGCAAATAACGACGATTAATTAATGATTTCCGTACAGCCAAAAAAGTTCATAATCAGATTCTGTAAAATTATCACTTAATGGACAAAAATGCACAATTAGATTATTGCCCAAAGCATGGTACAAGGCATTGCATTGGATTGATTAAGGCACTTAAGATAATTACTGCACAAAATCATAGATTAAGGCATTCATTAAAAGTGCGGATTAGTGCATTAAACCATGGTTTTAGAGTTGCTTTAATGTTTGCTTAAATTTGCAGCTCCAATCAGACATCCTTGTATACAGAGTGGAGGCCAACTTGAGACCCAGCACCAAAATTTTCTGGCAGAAGCTCACAAGCGCCCCTCGGGTTCTCCAGTGTGCAGACACAAACTGCTCTATGAAACCTGGCTCGAATTTCCCACCGAGGCTCGATTTGAATGGCATCCCCGTGTGCCCGAGCTACTTCAAATGGATACAAGAGGATTTGGGCCCATGGAAAGCAAAGGGGATCACAAGGAAGCTGCTCAAGAGAGCTACAAGATTTGCATCCTTCAGAGTGATTATAATGAAAAACAGGCTTTTTTTGGAGCCTTATCATCCTTGCTATCAGACAAGGGCTCTGTTCACAGTGTGGGGTATACTGCAGCTTCTGCAATTCTACCCCAATTTGGTGCCGGATGTCGAGTTGATGTTCAGCTGTGAGGATCAACCCCGGGTTTCCAAGCGACAGCAGATGCCATCCCCTGTATTTAGATACTGTACCACCCCGGATTTCTTTGACATCCCGTTCCCGGATTGGTCCTTCTGGGGATGGTAAACACTCCCCTTCCTGCATGTTTTCAGGATTCAGATTTACATGTGCATGTGCATGTGCATGTGTTTTCATCATTCCCTTTTACAATCCAGGTTTATATCTGTGTGCGCGTGTGTGCACGTACGCTTGTGCGTGCATGTTTTGATCATTGCCCTTGACGATTCAAGTCATTGCATGATCTCTCCCTACATTGGGATTGTCTTGGACAGGAGCTTGGGGCATTGAAAATTTCTATCACTGAAATTGGGAGGGTTGGATTTTCACAAGCTTGGTCTTTAACAAGAAAATCATCACAGAAATAAATCTGTACACACTTGAGTGGGGGCCATGATGAGCTCTAGAGTTTGATGATAGGCCTGGTTTGATTAGAAGTCTTGGGACACGAGCATTTCTGTTATAGCCTCCTTTGATTGCAGTGGGGCACTGATAAGCTTTTACTTTTGTGGATATTTTAGGCCAGAGATTGGTTTGGGGGACTGGAATGAGGAGCTTTTCAGCATTTTGAAGGGCTCAAACACCACATCGTGGGAAGAGAAGCGGCCGATCGCCCATTGGAAAGGCAATCCATACGTGGCCCGAGTAAGGAGGGATCTATTGAAATGCAACTCACCTGCTTGGAATGCAGAAATCTTTTCACAGGTTAGCCTCAGATGCTTCACAAGTAATCTCATGAAGTCTAGTTTGCACTCTCTTAGGGACAAAAATGGTGCAATGATTGCATTTTGAAAACCTGCACCCACATGTACATGCATGCATGTAGTATGTGTGGCAAACATACATGCGTGCATGCATATATGCACGCAGGTATGTATATTCATCACACATGTATGTATGTGTGTGCATGCAGCTGCACCTTGAAAACCCTCATGGGTACCTGCATGTACATGAGTACATGTGCATGCATGGGTGTATGTACACATGTATGTGTGTGCATGCAGCTGCAACTTGAAAGCTGGCATGCGCATGCACATGAATATGCATGCATTTGTTGATTTTCCCATCGAATACTCACCTTTTCTCTCTTCACCTTCACCTTTTACATAGCAAACAACCTTTAGACATACAACCATGCTATCTAATCCACTCATAAACTGTACGAGCGTGTGCGTGTGTGCATGTGTGTGAGAGAGAGAGAGAGAGAGAGAGAGAGAGACTTACATTCACACATGCATGCATGCACACACAAGAGCACCCTGTTGTGCCCAAACTTTTTTTAATATGGCTGGTTCTTCCTTCCTAGCATTGGAATAGAGCATGATCTATGCAAAGTATGGAACATAATTGGCATATAGGAATCCTTATGAGGAAACTTGGCTGATATCATTGCAGTGTATCCCCTCCTGCAGGACTGGATTGCAGAGGGATTGAATGGGTTCAATAGCTCAAAGCCTTCGAATCAATGCAACTACAGGTGATGACTGGGCCTTTAATTTTATTTTGGGAGAGCCCAGGCACAGATCATTAGGAGTACAAGTTCCTCTGATTGAAGCAAAACTTATGTTTGAGTTACTATCAAGAGCAGGTACAAGATTTATGTCGAAGGATCTGCATGGTCTGTGAGCCAGAAATATATCCTGGCATGTGGCTCTACAATGCTTTCTCTCTCTTCAAGGTATGATGATTTCTTCTCAAGGGGTCTGATGCCTCTTGTTACCCACTGGCCTGTGAGATCAGAACCCAAAAAAATGTGCAACTCCATCAAGTTCGCGGTCGATTGGGGGAATGCTCATCTGGAAGAGGTAGTTAAAGCAATCATTTTCTTAGATTCTAAACTCATCCAAGCACCCTTTTAAGTGTATGTTCTGCAAGGACCATAAGGACTTAAAACAATGCCAAGGATGGTGATTAGGACTATAATGTCTTTTGGTATTAAGACATGATGCCAAGGGCTGGTAATTGCTAGGGATGGTGATTAGGACTATAATGTCTTTTGGTATTAAGAAATGATGTCAAGGGCTGGTAGGTATGATTGGGCACTCAAATGCAATGGTTAGTTATATGTGGGCTGGTAGTTGCTAGGACTATGATCATTTTTGGGTACTCAAATGCAATGGTAGTTATATGTGGGCACTTACAATTGGGTTTGCCATGCAAAGCTCTCACAATCTCTTGTTTTTTTTGCTGGGTGTAGCAGGCCAAGTCTATGGGGAGAGAAGGGCAAGAGTTTATTGCTGACAAGGTGAGCATGAAGCATGTGTATGACTACATGCTGCATGTGTTGAGGGGGTATGCGGTGCTGCAGAGGTTCAAGCCAACGGTCCCAGAGAAGGCGGTGGAAGTGTGCAGCCACTCCATGCTATGCTTGGCAGAGCAGAGTGAGAAGCCAGCCATGGAGCAATCTCTTGTGAAGGAGGCCAGCAAGGCACCTCCATGCAAGCTCCAAAACAATGATGATAATGGTCATGCAGAAGAGAGCATTAGGAACTTGAAAGAAAGGAGAGCCACAAACCTCAAGAGAGTGAGAGATTGGGAAGATAACATCACCTCTTGAGATCAAAAGAGCTCCTACATTTTTTGTTCCAACTTTTTGAGAGAGCAAAAGGATATATATCAATTTACAAACAAACAACAAAATGGCTATACATTAGACCTGAGTTGTAATTTACTTAAAAGTCTAAGATCTAATGGGTTTAAACTAATCCATATATGTGCTCTTTATTAATTAATAAAATACTATTTCAATGATCCTTTACTTATCAAAAGAAGAATTAAGTAAGGAAAATGTAATGTGGCCTATGAAGTCATTGATGAGTGAACCTAAAGGGCCCTCTCTCTTCTTAAATCAAGGAAAAGTCCTAAAGAGTATAAACAATGGGCACCCTCTCTTCTTTTAGAATCTTTTTTTTTTTGGTATTGCGAGGAATATTTTTTATTTATTTTTAGATGGTCACTATTTCTAGCCTTAAGAAAGTATATACACAAAGATTGTGACTTCCCTCTTTGGAATTAGGCTCAAGGTAAGGCCACCGCTTCCTAGATTCCAGCATCGTCTTACAAGGAATGAGATTATGTTACATGTGGGTAAAATGGCAAAGCACCTTACGCTTGGGTAAGCCTACTTCATAGATTCCATCACCGTCTTAATGGAATGAGATTCTTGTACATGCAAATAAGATGGCGAAGAGCCTTATGGTAAGACAAGGGAGTGAAACCATGTTAATAACCGACAACAAAGTGGTTAATTATAAAACTTTTAATTGGCTTTATTAGCCTTACATGCTCAACTATGCTTATGCATGAAGCTTTTTAAGCTTATCCATAAGATAGGGCCTTATGCATGGTTAGTAAGCTGCTTTTATGCATAGGATTCTTATGTTATGCCTAAGTGGCTTAGCATATGCATATGCCACTTATATTATGGTATGTAGCTTAACTAGATAGCTTGTGTCTAAGTTGCTTATGCATAAGCCACTATGGCTAAGCGACTATGCATAGCCACTTATGCATAAGCTGTTGGGGAACTACACATAGCTTGCTTGTACATATATGCATAGGATCTATACATAAGCTTGTCTATGCATAGGGCTTTATATATTGACCTTTTGCATAGGCTGACAACTATGCAGAACCGCATATGCATAGTTGTCACACGGCTTATGCATAAGTGACTATGTATAAGCCACTATGTATGAGTTGTTATGGCTAATAAGCATGTCTATGTATGAGTTGTTATGGTTAATAAGCAGCCATGCATGTCTATGCATATCTCTTGTTATGTAGGCTAGCTTCATGGTGAGTGGTCCTTTCAATTCCAAATTTCACGATGTTTTACTAACCATTGCTTACTTCTTTGTCAAATTTTTGTGGGCTTTTCTCCTCTAAATCTCTTAGAGGAGAGCTTTTACATTGTCCCTTCTCTTTTTGTTTTAATTTTCTTTCTTATTGTTCCATTCATTCGCTCTCTTATTGTTTTAATTTCTATTCTTGTTCTTCCATTCATTCTCTCTCTTCTCTTTTCATTTTCTATTCTTGTTCTTTCATTCATTCTCTCTCTTACTCTTTTCACTTTACATTCTTGTTCTTTCATTCATTCTCTCTCTTTTTCATTCTTGTTATTTGTAGGGAGTCTTCCAAGGGCTAAAACTATCAACATTCCACCGAGGCCTCTCATTTAATGAGTAAGAGCTCTCAATTGATTTCCTTATTTAATCACAACAACATGTTAGAGGCATAGTAGTGTTCCAGTAGCGTCTATGTTGGGGCATTATGTTGCTGCTCAGTAGAGCGAAATAGCAGTGTTTTTATGAGTAGTGAAATTTCGTTGCTCAGTATAGCGACAATAGCATCAAAATTAGCAGCGAAATTTCATTGCTACACTAATTTTTGCTGAGCAACATAGCAGTAAAATCTCACTCTGCTATACTTAGATTTAAAATTTCAGAGAGTTGTTGAAGAGATTAAAATTAGATTATACATGTGACATACATCAGAAAATGATGATAGTTTTAAAAAAAGATTCATCATCATAACCTTTAAAGCCATGTTTGAAAAAAAAAAAAGGGATAGTCGAAAACTTTTGAAGGGAAATAATTATAAAAATCATGAATCTATCCCATCTTGCAATATATCCATTTGTGTTACTTCATCAATGTCTATATCTAATAGAAGCTCAATGAAAAGATGGGGTTCCACATCAATATCACTATCATTATCTTCAGTGGTGCTATCCAAAACTGCCATGTGGAAAGTGACCCAGGGTTTTGCTACTATGCAACGTTTACAGCAACAAAATTTTGTTGCTCAATAGTAGCGACCTACAAACTGGTATTCCCGCCTAAATCATCGTCTCGCATTTGTTTGTACCTACTCCCTTTGTTGCTGCACATGGCCAAGATGATAGTGATTGTTGATGGCAGCTCTTCCTCCCACCCAAGTGCTTTCCATCCCTTCCACCTCTGCCTCTCCATCAAACCTCATCCCTCTTCCAAAGTATGTGCTTCTCTCCCTCTCCTATGCTCTCAAGCTTTCATGGAAAGCTTCATTCCTTTCTTCTTTTCTCTAAAGTTTTCATGGAAAGTCAACCATGCTCTCTATGTGAGATTTTGTTTCCTTCCTCTCTCATTCCTCTCTCTTTCTCAGCTCTCTTTGCCTTGCCCTAACCTTATCTTCTACATAGAAGTGCCAATAGAGAGCTTTGATGGAGAGCTTTATATCAAAGCTCTCTACTATTAGTATTTCCATGTAGAATCTATGGTTAGGGTTTCGTAAATTACAAGATTTCAATCATTTATATGCATTAGGGTTAGGGTTAAAGAAACTCACCTTATTTTTCTCCTCTTCTCCTATGTTAAAATGAAGTATACTTTCTAACTTTTTGTTTTATTATGTTTCTATTTTGTATGTTTATTCAACTCAACAACCCACAACCCTAGCTTCTTGAGGTCACTCCCTTCTAATATGCTTTTAGGGTTTTATGTTTTTAGGGCTTATTCTTTTAGGGTTAGATCTAAGCATACATAGATCTCTCCATACTCTCAATACATGCATAGAGCTCCAAATGCATACATAGAGCTGTCAATACATGCATAGAGCTCTCAATGCATGCATAGAGCTTTTAGGGTTTTATGCTTTTAGGGTTACCATAGAGCTCTCAATGTACTAATCACTTTGTTTAATGTTAAAGTTTATAATCACTTTGTTTAATCACTTTGTTTAATGTTAAAGTTTATAATCACTTTGTTTAATCTTATGACTTTATTTAATCTTATGTTTTATAGGTCTTGCACTAATTCTCTCCTTCGGCTTCACAAAAAAGAGGTAAGCCCTCTTTTTCTTTTAATCATTTATGCTTTTCTCTACATTTATTGCACACTTGGGTGGTTTAGTTTGCAAGATTATGCATAGACTTGCATAAAGCCTATGCATAGACTTACAAGCTTTATGCATAGGCTTGCAAGCATTATGCATAGGCTTGCATAAATCTTATACATAGGCTTGCATATAAAGCTCTATGCATAGACTTGCAAGCTCTATGCATAGGCTAAGTTGCATAAAGCTCTATGCATAGGCTTGTAAGCTTTATGCATAGGCTCTATGCATATTCTTGCATAAAAATCTATGCACAGGCTTGCAAGTTTTATGCATAGGCTCTATGCATAGGCTTGCATAAAGCTTCTTTATGCATAAAGCCTATGCATAGAGCTTATGCAAGCTTATGCGTATGCATAGGCTTTATTTATAAGAGCCTATGCATAAAGCACTTATGCAGAAGCTTGCATACATGCATAAAGCCTATGCATACTCTTTAGGCATAAAGCCTATGCATACTCTTTAGGCATAGGCTCTTATGCATACACTTTATGCATAAAGCCTATGCATACTCTTTAGGCATAGGCTCTTATGCATACGCTTTATGCATATGTTTTATGCATGGAATCTATGCATACACTTTATACATAGGCTCTATGCAAGCTTATACGTATGCATAGAATTTTTGCATAGAGCTCACATGCATAAGCTTTATGCACTAAGGTAACCTAAACTCGGCACCCAAGGGTGCAACAAATGTATATCTTGTATTGAGGATTACAAGAAAAAGAGGGCTTACCTCTTTTTTGTGAAGCTAAAGGAGAGGATTAGTGCAAGACCTATAAACGTAAAATTAAGTTAAGTGATTCGTAGCACATCTAATAAAGCTTACATGAAGCCTATGTAGCACAAAGCTTCATGCATAGAGCTCTTTGCAAGCTGCAAGCTTCTTGCATATACTCATAAACATTATGTACAAGTATTCGGGTTATCATCATCATCACTAAATGCTCTCCACTTCATTCTCCCTATCTTTATCATCCTTTTGTTGGGTGATGAGGTTTTGAATGCTTGTAACATCATGTAGACTTAATGGATTATGTCATATGCTTGAAAGCCTTATACTTATGACTTATGCATAGAGCTCGCATAAAACCTTCGTATAAAGATAAGCATAGAGCTTGCAAGCCTATACAAAAGCTTTATACAAGCCTGCGCATAAGCTTTTAATTTTGCAAGTGTATGCAAACTTTATGCATAAAGCCTATCTAAGCCCGTGCATAACATTTATGCAAATCTATGCATAGATCTTGCAGGTTTATGCATAAAGCCTCTACATAGAGCTTGCAAGCCTAAACTAAACCTAAACCCAGCACCCAAGGGTGCAATAAAGGTAGAACTTGCATAAACAATTTAAAGAAAAAGAGGGCTTACCTCTTTTTTTATGAAGCCAAAGGAGAAGATTAGTGTCAGACTTGCAATTAAAAGAAAAAGAGGGCTTACCTCTTTTTTTATCAAGCCAAAGGAGAAGATTAGTGTCAGACCTACAAAGCAAAAGATTAAACAAAGTGATTAGTAGATTAAACATAAGATTTAAAAATTTTTTGTTGTTGCTTTATTTATTTTTTATTGTTGAAGCTCTTGTGTGTTGTTGCTTTATTAATTTTTGTAAATATGTTAGAACTGTTTTTAAATTGTCTTACAAAAATCACTTTTGGACATGAAAAGATGCCAAACAAAAGGAAGCTTTCATTTCCCTCAAGAATTGACATGGCCAGTGGAGACTCAAAGGATTGGTACCTTGATCTCTATGACCTTCAAGGCAAAAAGCTACATCGGATCAATCTCTTCATTCAGACATCAACAAGGAGTCTTTTGAGGGTAGGGGATAGGTCAAGGCAATTAATGTTTTTGTGGTAGATTTGCATCAAGAAATCAAATGCATTGATGTTGAGACCCGTGGGGATCTCACGTACCAACTCTCTCCCACTGCATATAGGAGGGATCATATGAGGGTTGATCAAGAGGACTCTATGTTCTCTAGAGGGTGGAACCTGACTATAAAGAATGTCTCTGAGATTACTTGTGAAATGCTATTCGATGCTTTTACTATGATACTACAAAAGAAAGTAACAAAGAGAGATGCAGTTTCCATTGTAAAACCTTTGACCATGATAGTAAAAAGTGTCCCACTTCATCCACAATGGACTCAAAACCTCCATTCCCTATGCACCAAACAGAAACAGTCCAAAGGGTAGAAACTGCTCAAGAGGCAGTTAATCAGACACTTTAGTGTTTCTATTATCGTGGACCTCACAAGGTGGCAAACTGCACAGTTTGGAAGACTTCCATGCCCATGGTCACTAACACCTTGCTACCCATGTGTGAACAGTGTAGCATTGATCACATGTTCCAAGATTGCCCAAGACGAGTTGCTTTAATGCAACTTGTCTTACAAAATACAACTCTTAACATTTTAAATATACAAAATGGGCAATTGGCCACGGTGCCATTGAATGTGCTTACACGTTTACAAGCCAAGGCACGCCAAACAGTCAAAAAGAACGCAAAAGACAATACCTCAACATGGGTAGAAGAACATGCTTTAAAACATAACTCAAAAGAGAAAACAAAACCTTCTAAATCCAAGAAAAACAAACTATCGAAACCAAGGTCGAATTAAAAGATAGGGAAAAAGAGTCTATACAGGACATAAACCCAAAAGGAGACATAAACAAGATAGAGCCTGTGAGATCCCTGTTTCCACCGCGCAACGGATTCGGGGTACTAGCAGCGGAAGTAGCACTTCTCGCGCGGGACAGGGGTCCCACACTCGGGGCCTCGCCCACGGATATCCGGACAAGAGACTAATCCGTCGGTTTGTCCAAAACCGAAACCGGAAAAACTTCCTTTACCCGGAAAGCACGGGCGATTCCACCCAACTCTTTACTCTAACGTAGTCAAGATCATTACTGATCAAACTGATCTGACTGCACCTTTAACGGTACTTGGTCAAATCAAGGAAGAACTTGCACTTGGATCATTGGGATCAACGCTTTTTTCCCCATCAAGAGGCACAGCCGTTGATTCCTATCCATAGAACAATTTCTATCCGGGATTTACTTCATCTATCGTAATAATAGAAATTAAATCTCGATTTACGGATCCATCAGTCCAGCCTAACCCCATCCGATCCCATGGGTTAGCCAACCGCCCAACCACTGTAGTGATGGGATCCAATTTGGAATTTGGTTAGGTTTTGTCCCAGGTACCAAGGAAAAGAGTTCCAAGGCCCCCTAGCCGGAAGTTCATGCAAACATAAAACTAGTCATACCACTTACACACCCAATATGAAATTGCCTTTTTCTTAGCATCAACTAGCTTTAAAACAATCCTTTAATAAAACCATTATGTCACTGATGACAATCCTCAAAGTCTCTGGTTGAATCCTTATTTCCAGTCATTCTTTCATCGGTATACTTATGGCATCATTGGCAACCAAAACGCTCACCACCTGTTCTCTCAGGGGCCTTTTCCATGGTTCCTAGCTCATAGTAACCGGCAATATATTCATATAATAGAATGGAGTCTCCGTGGTGGAAGATCAGCAAGATCAACCCACAGATCCATATAAAAGAGCCATGGACTCATCTGTTGAGGACCAGCAAGGTCAATCAACTAGATCCATGCCCGGTTTCAGAAAACAACTCTTACTCCTTATTCCAATATCTTCCACGACGCACGTGTGGGTATCTTCGGCGACCCAGAGCCCGAGCACCATATGGTCAGCACCCTCTAGGATCCTTCGCAGGTGACCTAGCGCTTCACTCATAGGCCGCTTCCTTGGTCCCTCATCCACCGTACCGGAAGCTCACCATTTAAATCGAGCCGAGGCTGGTCAAGACCTCGATCGACCTTGCTACGCGAGACGTCCTCCATTGACTCTCCGTCAGCAGTTGCAACTTTATCAGTTCAGTCTTCATGACCTTAATCCTCAAGACGGTCAAAATGCTTCTCCAGCATTCTTGACATAAAACAGTCATTTACAAACAGTCACAAATACAATTTCTATAACGAACTCTTGTCTTTCCATATTATCCACTCTCGGACCACATTACTTATTCCACATTCCATTCAGTGTGTACTCGTTCTCATCCATTCACTCATATAGACTATTTTATCTCACATACATCTTCATATTCATTATTCTACATACATATCCATGTTCGTACGTCCACATCATACATCCAATTTCACATTCATACATACGCATCTACATGCATACATCCACATCTACATTCATACATCCATACCTCCATTTCCACATCCACACATCCACATTCATATTCATACATCCGCATTCACATGCATACATCCATTTTCACATCCTCATTCATACATCCACATTCACATACATACATCCACATCCGTATCTACATCCATACTTTCACATCCACCTCTTCATTCACAATCACATCCATACATCCACATCTACATACATACATCCACATCTGTATCTACATCCATACATTCACATCCACCTCTTCATTCACAATCACATCCATACATCCACATATACATACATCCATACCTCCATTTCCACATCCACACATCCACATTCATATTCATACATCCACATTCACATGCATACATCCATTTTCACATCCTCATTCATACATCCACATTCACATACATACATCCACATCCGTATCTACATCCATACATTCACATCCACCTCTTCATTCACAATCACATTCATACATATACATCTACATGTATACATCCACATCACATTCATACAACCATATTACATCCATTCTCGTCCTAACACATCCCATATACATCTTAACACATCCTAACTCATCTTAACACATTCTATCACATCTCATACACATCTTATCACATCTTTTTACATCTCATACACCTCTTATCACATCCTATCACTTTCCATACGCATCTTATCAAATCTTATCACATCTCATACACCTCTTATCACATCTTATCACTTTCCATACGCATCTTATCAATTCTTATCACATCTCATACACCTCTTATCACATCTTATCACATTTCATATCTTTAAAAAAAAAAAAAAAAAGAGAATTCTTATATTTGATATAAGATTTCTCTACACATTTATTTATACATAAATTCCATTTAAGGAGACTAACACTTTCGAAATTAAAATCAATCTTTTATGCATCTTCTTATGCATAAATTCAGTTTGGTAGGAAATTACACTTTTAGAATAAAAGAATTTCTCTTATGCATCTAAGTTAAGCATAAAATCCATTTATGAGAAAAATCACACTTTTAGTATAAAAAGAATATCTTTTATGCATACCTATATGCATGAAATCCAATATGATAAAAGTAACACTCTTACAATAAAAAAATCAACTTTTATGCATACCTCTATGCATGAAATTCAATTATGATATAAGTCACACTTTTATAATAAAATAATCAACTCTTATGCATACTTCTATGCATGAAAATTAAAAATGATAAAAGTAACACTTTTGATATAAAAATTTATCATTATACATATTCCTATGCATGAAAATAAAAATGATAAAAGTAACACTTTTGATATAAAAATTTATCATTATGCATATTCCTATGCATGAAAATAGAAATGATAAAAGTAACACTTTTGATATAAAAATTTATCATTATGCATACTCTTATGCATGAAAATAGAAATGATAAAAGTAACACTTTTGATATAAAAATTTATCATTATGCATATTCCTATGCATGAAAATAAAAATGATAAAAGTAACACTTTTGATATAAAAATTTATCATTATGCATATTCCTATGCATGAAAATAGAAATGATAAAAGTAACACTTTTGATATAAAAATTTATCATTATGCATATTCCTATGCATGAAAATAAAAATGATAAAAGTAACACTTTTGATATAAAAATTTATCATTATGCATATTCCTATGCATGAAAATAGAAATGATAAAAGTAACACTTTTGATATAAAAATTTATCATTATGCATACTCTTATGCATGAAAATAAAAATGATAAAAGTAACACTTTTGATATAAAAATTTATCATTATGCATATTCCTATGCATGAAAATAAAAATGATAAAAGTAACACTTTTGATATAAAAATTTATCATTATGCATACTCTTATGCATGAAATAAAAATGGTAAAAATAACACTTTTGATATAAAAATTTATCCATTATGCATACTTCTATGCATGAAATAAAAATGGTAAAAATAACACTTTTGATATAAAAACTTATCCTTTATGCATGATATTAAAATTCAATTTCTCTATGATTGTAATGAAATTCTTTCAATTAATCTAGGATGATAATTCCTAGAATATGGTAGGAAGTCCTCTTTTTATGCTTTGAATGAGATTATTTTATGCATAATTTTTATAAAAATTTTGCCATAGCTCCGCTGCTATGACTGATAAATCTCAATTTTTCTAAGGGATAATGCTTATCATTAAGGAAATAATTAAAATAATCTCTAATTGGATTATTAATCCATAACGGATTGAATCATTAATATACATAAACTAAAAGCATAGAAAAAAGCCATTAATTTGGCCTCAAGCATAGCTTAATCTTGGGTTAAGGAAAAGCTTTATGAAAAGCTTGATTTGGATTGAGAATGGGTCATGAGTATGACCATTTCTTGAGTGAGAGAGAGAATTTACATAAAAATTCATTAGAATTTAAACATAAATGAAAATTAACTTCAATAGCATTATGTAACTCTTCACTACTATTCAAACTTCAATAGCATTTAAAAAAAAACCATACCAATTAAACTTCTCAAGCTTGAGAGGGGTTGAGAAGAGAGAAACATTGAGAAATTATAGAAAGTTCAATATTCACTAATTACCTTACAACTTGCTTGATTCTTTGTTCACGGTAGAGGCCCCCAACCAATCAATTGGTTAAGTATGTTGATGGAGCCACTAATGGGGATTGAAGAAAGAGGGAAGCTCCAAAAACTAGTGAATTATTAAATGAATTCACAGTTCTTGGCTTAGGTGGAGTAGAGTAACGATACATAAACACTATCTATTTTTCAACAAGGGGGAGGCTTCTATTTATAGGAAAAATTGAGCTCCTAACCAAACAAACTGATTCTAGAATTTTCTAAATCAGTTTGGTCAATATTTGACCATTTTTAGGTCAGTTAAGCTAACTTTTTGGAACTAAACTTGAATGAGGAGAGAGGAGAGATGAAATATCTCAATTTTTATGAGTTTAAAACTCATTCAAGCATGTGAAATATGCACCTCCTTTAAAGAACTCCCCTTCCTTACATATGTGTCATAATGGAATCATTTTAATATTGCTCATAGTTTTTTTTTAACTAATAAACCTTGTACATTTTCAACTCTTCATCTTATGTGAAATATGCACCTCCTTTAAAGAATTCCCCTTCCTTACATATGTGTCATAATGGAATCATTTTAATATTGCTCATAGTTTTTTACTAATAAACCTTGTACATTTTCAACTCTTCATCTTATGTGAAATATGCACCTCCTTTAAAGAATTCCCCTTCCTTACATATGTGTCATAATGGAATCATTTTAATATTGCTCATAGTTTTTTACTAATAAACCTTGTACATTTTCAACTCTTCATCTTATGTGAGCATTTACTCATTTTTGGATACCCAAAATATCTCATATTTTTAATATTGCTCATAGTTTTTTACTAATAAACCTTGTACATTTTCAACTCTTCATCTTATGTGAAATATGCACCTCCTTTAAAGAATTTCCCTTCCTTACATATGTGTCATAATGGAATCATTTTAATATTGCTCATAGTTTTTTACTAATAAACCTTGTACATTTTCAACTCTTCATCTTATGTGAGCATTTACTCATTTTTGGATACCCAAAATATCTCATATTTTTAATATTGCTCATAGTTTTTTACTAATAAACCTTGTACATTTTCAACTCTTCACCTTATGTGAGCATTTACTCATTTTTGGGTATCTTCTTTTTTACAAATTTGGATTTATCTCTTCCCTACACATGGATTGATGCTATTGGCCCATAGGAACCTTAATTGGACCATAGTCTATAGATTTTTGAAAATCTAGACCCTTAGACTAAGGTTCTTTATACCTATTTCCAATTAATTCCAATTGCACATTGGAAAATTCTTTTTGAATTTCTGTTTCAGGGGAACTCATCTGAATTATAAGAGATATTTTTTTATCCAAAAATATTCAAAATCTGAATATTCTCTCTCTAGAATAATTTTCCTCTCTCTAGGCTAAAATAGTTAGCAACAGGGTCTTTATATTTCTGAAGAGGGTTGATTACAGGGGAAGATACTAGACATCAAAAAGGGGTTGGGGGAGGAATCTTACAGAGCCAAAATCTGTACATGATGCAGAAGCATCCACATCTAAGACTACCACACAAACCTCAACACCCATATGTGCGACACAGGATACAAAAACCCAAAAGAAAATTCGATCTCGTCGCATGGGTAAACATAGTGAAAAACTGACAAACTAGAGAACGTTAGAAAATAAAACAAGTTCTAGTACATCACTAAGTGAGGATGAGACAAGTTCTTACTCTTCACTCAGTGCCCCACATAGACCAATCAAGAAACTAGAACCCACCCAACCACCCCAAATGCATAATAATGATCACATGACATATGCAGAACGTAACAAACGAACTCAAGAGTGCATGATTAGCATGGTTTGAATGTCTTACAGGGTCACCAGTTGTGATTGAGCCTCATAATTCCAAACCTAAACCAGCAACTAAGATACAAAGCCTAGATGAGTATCGCTTTCCCTTTCAAGCGGAAGACGTACTCTCTATAGAAGAGTCATTTGAGATAGATTATACGAACTATAGGCTCGAGAAAGCACGTAAGGAATTCAATAATTCTCTTACAATATTAAAACAATCTATCAAAACCTCAATGCTCTTCTCTGATGAATAAAGCCAAAATCACATCAACACTTGCACCTTAATGACTCAACCTGAGTTATATAAGGACATAACAAACTACATAAAACAGGAATGCCAGTATTCACAAGTTTCCAAACAGCCCTCATTAAGAATTGTCAGAGGGTCAAGTGTGCCATTGTACGCACTGGATACTTTTAAAAAAGTTGAAACCCAAACAACAGAGGATGCAAGTGAATGGGAATATGAAAAAGACACAAGATCTGAAGCTGAAACACCCATGGTTCCTTTGGAAGATTCTATCATGATATGGTTGGATTTCCCTACAGGCAATGATGTTCAGCGCACAAACGCGCATTAATTAGCCCTCAAGCAAGTCATAACATCATGATGACAATAAACACTTAGGTATCATTGGGACAACCTGAACTCACCCCGACAAAAGGAACCACTGAACAAAACATTGAAGTTCCAAGTTACTTTAGATACACTGCTCAAATAATCGATGGCAACATGGAATTTACATTCCATGTCACCCTAGATTCCCTTGAGTATGATGTCATCATTGGTGGACCTTAGATAAGTGAATCGTTTTGTATTCACTAGATGAGTCCATGCAAACAGTCACCTTGAACACTCCTGCATGCAATGTACAATTGCTATTATGGGAGGAAGAAACCTTGCAGGAGCCGGAACTTCAAACATATCTTACTGAAAAGATCCCTAGGATTTTGGTTGGATTGGAAATTTAAAATGAAATCACCACAGCTCAAGCACAACTTTATCCAAAATGAGAACACAATCTCATGACCCTCAAGCTATGGGATTTGTTCGGTCAACCAACACTCATGGCACATCCTGAAAGGATTACCTTTACACAAGAATTGACCATGCCATGTCTGGGGTACTTTGAACATACAATGTATATTAACACTAACCCCCTCACTTGCAAGTTTTTTGTGGTCGAGTATGTGTTGGAAGCAGATTTGATCTTGGGGCATAAATGGAATGTTGCTACCCAAGCACCACTGTGCTTTGCTAGCGATAGAGTCATCATGATGGTCTCGATAAGAAGTTGACAATACCATACTGCGAGGAAGAGGATCCAACTTTAATGGATATCTATGATGCTGAATGCAAAAGGATACAAGCCTCTTCCACAAAAGCCCCTTTACACAATGACCTACCATCTGCATCAACAACTAACTCCGATAAAGCCTCTACTCCATCAATCCCATCCTCACCTACGAAGTTCGATGCCAAAACCTTGCAATCAGCAGCTATTCCTGAAGAATTTCCTAGAGCCCAACCATCTAACTCTTACAAGGAACTCAAAGGAAAGGCCCCGGCTCCTATGCATCTTCACATCAACAAACCTCACCAAAGGAGACAACCACATGCTCAAAGGCCTCATCATCGAAAACCACAAGAGACTCTAACCTCATCATCAATAATGCCAATGAGTCTCAAACCTGCAGCCTCAGTGCCAACCAAAGTTAAGGAGGGCCCAAGACCTTCCACATCACCCCAAAATAAAACTCCACCACGACAACCACAATTAAGATATCTTAATAGTATCAAAATGTGGGTGGAAAAGCAGTTACTTGTAGCTCAAAGGCTACTATGAAGGTGCCAATCAAATTTGGGTGTCTCGACAGTCAAAACCTCTTCCTCACCACAACACTCGAAAGCAAAGGAAGAACAAGAGTACTCCACAACACTGTCCATAAAAGCCTATGCGAGTTTCTCAAAGAACTCCACCAATGCAACAAGTGTGGGTACCAAAAACATTGCTGCAAGCACAAGGGTACTACCAAAGAAATACCAAAGCTTGGGTCCCCAAGCGCATCACAAAGTCCCCTAAGCTCGTACAAAGAAGGAAGCCTCAACACCTAGCACATTGGCAACCAAATTACAATGTTCATCAAAGATGGGTGCCTATGCTTGTACTTCAACAACAAGGATACTATGATGGTAAGTCCATCATATGGTTGCCAAAATCAAACAATGTGAAGAAAACCTCACCACACCGACTTCAACCCCAACAACTTCACCTATAGTTTGACAAGAATGGAGGCCCAAGAAGTAAATCCCTCAACCACTCTTGTGCATCCAACACCAACACAAGAGCTTGTCTATTCAAGCAAACAATCAGCAGTCTTTTCTACTGCCTCGACATCATTTCAGCAACAAATTCAAGATCAAATACGGAGACTTAAGAGTGCATCAAGAACAAAATAACAATGCTCTTGTCACCCCTTTGGAAATGATAAATGATCTATCCTAAAAGCAAGTGCAAACATAGTTGTAAATTTACGGCCCATGTCAGTCTCTGCTCAACTTCCCGTCATGACTTTCACGTCTGCAACTTCCCGTCATCACTTTCATGTCTTCTTTTTCACGTCATGACTTTCATATCTAGAACTTCACTTCATGACTTTTATGTCTGCACTTTCACTTCATGACTTTCACATCTGCACTTTCATGTCATAACTTTCATGTCTGCTATTTCACATCATGACTTTCACATCTTAGATCTTCACATCATGACTTTCACGTCTGCTATTTCACATCATGACTTACACGTTTGCACTTTCACGTCTTAGATCTTCACATCATGACTTTCACATCTACACTTTCATGTCTGGTCTTTCATGTCTTAGCAGTTCACATTTAAAAAGAAATTTAATCAACATTTGCAAATTCAAGGAGTTTTATCTCAAGGCTTAAGAACATGCACTTTCACAATTTAAGTCTCATCATGGATTAAGCCATATCACACAATAGCCACTATATATTTGTTGAGCTTATTGTTTACTATTCTTTTGGCTAAATTAATGTAGCAGCTACTCCATGAGTATAAATCTATACTCATGCACTAGAGAACATTTGCAACAATGCTTCACCATCAACAACTTCCAGGTACATGTCTGAATGGAGGGACCATGGTGGGCGAAAGCCTGGTCAATGGTATAACCCATCACCCAGAATTTTCCTTCAAATTATAAACTTCTCCAAACAATGCCACCATCTTCACAAATCAAAGATCTTCAATCCTTAGTGAAGTATCTATATTAGCCTCGTAAGTCGACGTAATTCCTTCAATCCTCACCAACAAGTGGCTACTTCAACACAGAACAGTTCAATATGAGTCTATATGACTCAATTCTTATACTTCATGAAAATTTACTTCTAAGAGCACTGAAATATACATAAAAACATAAAAACATAAAAATCACATGGGTAGAAAATACCTCAAATGATGAATGTTGCTTCAATGAATCAAATCAGGAACTGAGAATCACCATCTCGTTTCTGATGATGATTAAGTCTACATTCCTCCGGTTCCTTCTCTCTCTTCTCTTCCATTATTAACATCTCTTAGTGTCCCCACTAACAAAAATCACATGTAACCTTGCCAATGATTGCCAAAAACAAAGTGAGCAAAAAGGGGAAAAAAAAGAAAAAAGAAAAACGACACACAAATATAAAAATGCAATCATTCGCAAAATAACCCTCCACCCCGTTAGGAATTCCCACCAATACACCACTAACCTCTTCATTCATTAACTAGATTTTCTTATTCCTTCCAGAGGAACACAGACCATTGAATGTCATTCAACATCAAAGCCATCGACAAAGCTTGTTCATTCTCCCCGCACAAAGGGATCACGCAAGAACGCGATTATCATCAAAAGGGGGGAATGTTAATCCAATTTTGGGATTAAAAAGAGCTACCACCATTATCTTACATCAAGGAGTCACGATAGATACACCAAAGTGTCATACATTCAAGATACCAAGCAATAGTGTCCAAAGCTACAACTTGGACGGGCGTCCGTAATGGTGTGACGGAGTATTTATGGCAATTCCTGCTTCAAGTGCGTGTGGTAGCAAGTTATGATAATGAAGTCCTAAGTGATGTACTTAAGGGATATATTATGAGAGTAGTCATTGTAATAGCATTAGGAATCTTATGAGCCTAAAGTGCCCGATCGGCTATAGTTTGAGTGTGAGCACTTATGGCCATGTATATAAGTGAATTTCTCTCATAATACAAGATACTCTCCCATTGTGCAATTGAGTCTTGCTCTTGCTAATCTCTCTCCCTAATGCATGCTAGTGAGAGTGTGTGAGTGAAGTGAGGTGAGAGGAGGGACGAGGACCCGTAGTGCAACGCGCGGCGGTGTGACAACGCTCGCGGGAGACGCGGTGGAATTGCTTCTCAAGGAGCTTGGAGAGCTTGAGAGTTACGAGCTCGGCCATTGGAAAGATCCTAAACGACAATTGCGGCTCACCAGGTAATCTCTTTTTGGATATGTTTCAAGGAGGGTTAGGGTGAGCCTTAACAGCAGATGTAGATGATTGGGAGGGGAAGAGGGGGAGTGTTATGGTGCCAGATGGGGGTGGGGGTGCTTGGGTGAGAGGGGATGGGGGGTGGAGGTTGATTTGTGGGTGAATGATGGTGGAGGTTGATTTGTGGGTGAATGATGGTGGAGGCGGAGGGGGTTGTGCTCCTAGGGTGCCATCTCCTCTATCCTTTATATTGTGGTTTGCTATCATTGTCATCATCATCAGAGTTTTCTGGGGCATGCGATTTGAAGAAGGCCTTTGCCTCTGCAGCTTCCTCTAGGGTAAGCTCCATTGGGAACGCCACGTGTGAGTCATCAAATTGCATGATGCACGTGGCTTCCATCACTTCCATCTAGATATGGCATCTTGAGGCCTTGGAAAAAGAACTAGGGGAGTAGGGTGATGATGTGGAGGGAGAGTTTGGTTGATGATGTAAGCATAGGTGGTACGAGAGATTAGCTCATGAAGGAAGATGTTATGTTGTAGGAGGTGGAGGTGGACCGTCCTATAGTGGAGGTCAAGGAGCTGGAACAGGTTTTGGGGAGGAATGGCAAGGTCGGGGTCATTTTGCAATGTCCATCAAGGCATCCACCTTTTTGTCTGTGGCACTGGAGGAGGGGCCAGAGGGTTTCATTGGGGGCTTTGCTACTCTTGCCTCAACGGCTTCTAGCTGGGCCTCTTTCTCATGGAGTGTCTCCCTTGAGATCTCCTGGTAGCATTGGAAGTCTCGATGTGTCTTGTTGAGGGCATCTTCCATAGTAGTAGCTTGTTGCTAGGAATTTTTGGCAACGGCTTGGGTCTAATTTGCAGAGTATAGGGACCTGCAAGCGCTCGTGAAAGCTCACCTCAATCGGAGAACGTGAGTCGGAGGGTGCTGGCGGCGTAGCCCTGAGAGCGGATGCCTGCTCTGATACCAATTGTTGGAATTAGGGTTGTAGGAAAGCACACAAAGCTTGGAGAAGAAGAAGCAAGAATGCACACAACACAAAGTGTATTAGATTGTGTCAATGTACAAAAGATAAGTTAGCCCTAGAGTGATGGGCGTATATACAAGCCGGGGGAAAAAACCTCCTAAAGAGGGAAAAAGTGCCCCGGCGGTCCTAAGTGTGTTCACACACATCACTGCCTATATATATGGCAACACTAACTCACCAGCCTTCCTCACCATGGCCGACTCCTCCAACTCCTCACTTGAAACCCACAAGCACCCCACCCTCACGAAGAAGCGTGTGGCGGCACGGGGGCGCTTCTAGGAGTACGATTGCCACCCAACCCAACTATCCCACTTGGGGGAGCAACTAATGAAGTAGGTTAGTGGACACACAGTCCACTGGTTCATGAAGTCTAATCACAAACTCGAACATAGATTGATGTACTATATAGGACCATGCTATAGGGCCATTGCAGCTATACCTACCATTTTAGCCTACCTCAAACAGTTGGGACTCAGAGGCCTGCCTACCATGGAGCAGTGGGGACCAGACCTCTATGATGCAGAGACTTATGATGCCAACCAACAAATAGGAGAGGTGTTGGGATAGTGAGGGGCTACGGCAAACAGTTCATTTCAGCATGGACCTCATTAGAGATGCCCTCCATCTCCCGTGGATGGAGCAACCGTATGTGAGGCTCACGAATTCCCCGCGGGTTGATGAAAGGTACATTGAGGGGCACAACCACAAAGGACGGCATGGAATGGAGTAACATCACCCAAGAGGAGCCAGTGATGTCATCAAGGGCCTTATCATTTTTATTGACTACCACCCAGGTGGACTGACAGGTTTAGCCTACAGCTTGTCCACATTGGCTAGAGTTCACCAAGGGATGCCTGTGAATTGGTTAGATTATTTACACAAAGAGCTATATGCCATTTTCTTGAACCCTCAGAGAAAACTTGTAGCTGCAACTCTACTCACCAAAGTCCACTCACCAAAGTCCTCTACCATGCGGCAAGGTGGGAGGAGCTTCCCAAAGCTATCCAACTCAGTGGGTCAGACCTCTATGCCTCCACCCCAATCCTCTCCCAAATAACCATTGGAAAATCAACATCACCCCAAACCCAAAGGTAAAGAGCCCATTCCCCCCCACCAACCAAGGCCCTACCCCAAAAGAGCAGGTAATTGAAGAGGCACAACAAAAGGCAGCTGAGGAGAAGGCCCAGAGACAGCAGGCTTTTTTAGAACAGAATCTGTTTGAAACCTCACCCCTTGAAGCATCATTTTACTTCCTCCTGCATTACTCAGATGTAGGCACATCCTCTCCTCAATCCTCCCATTTCAACACTCTAGAGACCCTCCGCCTGCTGGACCAAGTTAGGCAGCTTTAGAGCCAGTGAAGCATACGCAGAAAGTGTCCCCCATGTGCACATGGGGAAGTCCCAAACTTTACCTTGGGATTCTCTCAAATGGTCCGTGAGCTCATCACCCAGATGACTGATTGCATTTACAACCACCAGCAGCAGTAGGGAGGTTGCAGGGCCATGGCATAGTGACAAATGTTGCTCGCCGCCGAAAACTCAAGAGCGGAAGACTGCCGATGATTTATTTACCTCAGGGCTCTGCGTTCTCAAAATTCGCATCTGAGGTCGTTTCGGGCTCCGTTTTTGCATTGCAAGTTCTGCACAGGTGTTTTCGTCATTTTTTGCAGAAATTTCGACAGTGCAGTTTTCTGCAAAACAGGCATACGTATTCTATTGTGGACCGTGCTACATAGCACGAGTTGTTCTTTGTTCAGTCTTTGCTTCATTACAGGTAGTTTTTGCATCAGTTTCAGTCAGTGGTGGCCATGGCTGATAACAGCAATGATGTATTTCGCATGTTATCTGCTGATGACAAATTGGATGAAGACAGCAACTACCCACTTTGGGCATACATGATGCAGCATGTTTTGGTTGCAAAAGGAGTGTGGAACATTGTGCAGGGTATGGATATACGTCCAAGTTCTGTGGATGTAGGATCTGTTGAGGATGTTGCAGGTTCTAGCAGCTCTACTGTTGCTGCTGTTTTACCCACTGTTGAACAAGCTCATTGGGATGGTAAAGATGCGCAGGCTCATGCCTTGATTGCACTTTCTGTCAAACGTAACATCACCCCACATATTCGTTCAGCTAAAACAGCAAAACAGGTTTGGGATATTCTAGCTGGTTTGTATGCAGGTCGTAACGAGGCAAAAATCGCTTACCTACGTAAAGAGCTAGAATTGAAGATTATGCAAGAAGATGATGACATGAATGTTTTTCTTGTTGAGATTAAAGATCTCAAAGAACAGTTGATTTCTGCAGGTGAGATTATTCCTGATCATTCTCTTGTGCAGACTGTTCTTGATGCTTTACCTGAGACATATCAGACTTTTGCTTCCACGTGGAGACTTCTTGCTGAGGACAGACCTGATGCTGTCAAGTATGATACTTTAGTCAACAAGCTCTTGCAAGAAGCGCAGTCGAGGCAAAACAGGGCCAGGCAGCGTACAGTTGATCAAGCATTTATTGCTGCCCAACAGCAGAGAAGAAGTGGTAAGGCAGCCCCTTCCACTGTTTCTTCTCCTATTAGTAGGTCTGCAACTTCTTCTCCTTCCATAGGTAGCAACAATAAGTCTGAGAAGGCTCTTGATAAAGGCAAGAAAAAGTCCAGGTGCAACTATTGTAAGGCAAATGATCATGTCATTAAGAATTGCCCTCAGCTAAAGGCTAAAGAGGCAAAGAAGAAAGAGTCAAATGCAGCCACAATAGCGGATGCTTCTACAAATGCAGATTCTGCAAATGTTGTGCAGGATACAGAATGGGCGTTTAGCGTGTATTGCCAGTATGACCCATCTGTACATGATGCATGTTTGGCAGTTTCTGTTGACTCTCATGTTTGGTATTTTGACAGGGGTGCTACAAAGCACATTACCTCACATCGTGATATGTTCACTTGTCTTGAGGCTGTCTCTAATGGGAATACTGTCACATGTGCCAATAATGCTTCTTACCCAGTGAAGGGCGTTGGTAAAATTATGCTTACTGCTGCAAATGGCAACGCTTTCACACTTTCAGATGTTTTGTATGTACCAGGGATAAAGAAGAATCTATTGTCTGTCTCTCTGTGCTTGCTAGACTTGGATTTGTAGTCAAATTTGTGGATGACAGATGTACTGTTCATGATTTGACTTCTGGTGATACGATTATTGTATCTGGCACCTTGTTTCTGGCACCTTGTTTCGTGATGATACGATTATTGTATCTGGCACCTTGTTTTGTGGGCTGTATAGGCTCAATTCTTATGATAAGTGTGTGGAAGATTCAGCAAATGCAGTTTCTGATGAAAAGGCAGTTTCAGATGCAAAACTATGGCATGCTCGTTTTGGTCATCTGAACTTTGCTAGTTTGCTGCGTTTGCAGAAATTTGATATGGTTGCTTCATTGCCCCCTCTTGAGGCACCATTGAAACATGTTTGTGAAGGCTGTATTTTGGGCAAAATGCAGCGTTCTGCATTTCCAAAGGATGGTTCTGTGCGGGCCACTCGCAAATTGCAGCTTGTACATAGTGATGTATGTGGGCCTATGCAAACTCCGTCATTTGGTAAACACTTGTACTTCGTGACTTTCATTGATGATTACTCAAGGCATGCATGGGTATATCCACTGAAGGCAAAGTCCGAAGTGTTTTTGTGCTTCAAACAGTTTATGCTTATGGTTGAAAATGTATCCAATTGTACTGTGGGCACCCTCCGTTCTGATCGAGGGGGGGAGTACGTCTAAAGAGTTTGATGCATTTCTGGCTAGTCGTGGGATAAAACACCAATGTACAGTGCCATATACCCCTCAGCAAAATGGTGTTTCTGAGAGGAAGAACAGGTCACTTATGGAGATGGCACGATGTATGGTCAAGAGCCAAGCTTTGCCACATGCATTTTGGCTTGAGGCTGTCATGTGTGCTGCATATGTACTCAATAGGTGTCCCACTAAGGCCTTGCAGTCTATTACTCCATACGAAGCTTGGCATGGCAGGAAGCCTTCTATTGGACACTTGCGTGTCTTTGGTTGCTTGGCCTATGCTTTAGTGCCTGTGCAACAACGCAGAAAATTGGATGATAAGGCTGTCAAATGCATTTTTGTTGGTTACAGTGCTGAAAGCAAGGGTTACAGATTGTATCATCCACAGTCAAAGCGTATCTTGATTAGTCGAGATGTTGTTTTTGTGGAAGATGCTGTGCAGCCCTTGTTATCATGTACCAAAGAGACAGGTGTGAGCTCACGGGATGTATTTGATACGTTGTTGCCTCTCTTTACAGGTGGGAATTCAAATGTAAGTCCTAATGAGGTAAATATTCAGCCTATGCAGATTTCAAACGACATCATAGATCAGCCTATTTTTGATGCAGATTTACAGGATGTAATTCATGAGGATAGGGCTGAAAATGAGCAGGCTAGAGGTATGCCAAAATGGCTGGTGCAAACCTTGCATGATAGTAAGATTGATGCACCTATGACTAGTCGTACTCGTTCAGGTTTTCAGCATGCCTCTTATACATCAGATTGTTATGCTTTGGCTGTGTCTAGTATGTGTGAAGAGGAAGAACCTCTTTCATTTGATGAGGCACAAAATTCAAAAAATTGGTTGGCTGCAATGCAAAGTGAATATGATGCTATAATGAAGAATGGTACATGGTCTTTGTGTGATTTGCCTATTGGTAAAAAGGCCATTGGATGTAAGTGGGTTTTTAAGTTGAAAAACAAAAGCCAGATGGCAGTGTTGATCGCTATAAGGCTAGGCTTGTTGCAAAGGGTTATGCTCAAGAAAAGGGCATTGATTTTGATGAGACCTTTGCTCCCACTTGTCATATGACTACCATTCATAGCATTTGTGCATTGGCAGCTCATAATGGTTGGAATGTACATCAGTTGGATATAAAGACTGCGTTCTTGAATGGAGATTTGCATGAGGAGGTGTATGTATTGCAGCCTCGTGGTTTTGTTCAAAGAGGGCAGGAAAACAAAGTGTGCAGGTTGAAAAAGGCTTTATATGGTTTAAAGCAAGCTCCACGAGCTTGGTATGAAAAGATACATGCATATTTGACTGCACATGGTTTTCAGAAAAGTCCAACAGAAAGCACTTTGTATGTTAAACGTGTGGATGATGTACATCTAATCATTGCTCTCTATGTCGATGACATGCTGCTCACAGGACCAAATGAGAGTCATATTGCTGATTTTAAGGTTGATTTGAATGCCTCTTTTGAGATGTCAGATTTGGGGCATTTGCATCATTATTTAGGGATACAATTTAAGCAGTGTGATGGAGGTATTGCTTTGTGTCAGACAAAGTATATTGAGACACTGTTGTGCGGAGATTTGGCCTTGAAGACTGCAAGCCTATTGCTACTCCAATGGAGACAGGTTTGAAGTTGAGTCTTCATGATGCTGGAGATCACTTTGATGTCACACTCTATCATACAGCTGTTGGTTGCCTCATTTATGTATGCATTACGAGGCCGGACATTCAATTTGCAGTCTCACAGGTGAGCAAGTTTATGCATAGCCCAGGGTCTCAGCATTGGAAGGCAGTTAAACGCATCTTTCGTTACTTGAGTGGCACCATACATCTTGGGTTGTTTTATCCCAAGGGGGGATCATTGCCGCCAGATTTACATGCTTTTTCGGACTCAGATTGGGCTGGTTGCTATGACACAAGAGTGTCCACAAGTGGTTTTTGTTTCATGCTCGATAGCTTATGCATATCTTGGTTGAGCAAGAAGCAACCTACTGTGGCCACTTCTAGTTGTGAAGCTGAGTACAGGGCAGCTTTCACAGCTACGGTTGAGTGTGTGTGGCTCAGACGGCTTATGGCTGACTTGGGTGTTGGACAAGAGTCTGCCACCTCTATCTTCACTGACAGTCAGAGCGCATTGGCAGTTGCGAGAAACCCAGTTTTTCATGCTCGCACAAAGCACATTGAGGTGCATTATCACTATGTCAGGGAGAGACTCTGAGCAGGAGAGATCAGCTTGGCCTATGTGCCAACACAGGACAACCTTGCCGATCTTTTCACAAAGGCGCTTCCTCGTGAGAAGTTTGAAGCTTTCCGCAAAGCTTTGGGCTTGCTCCCCTTTGTGGATTGATCTACTTCGGGCATGGCACTCCCCCATACATGAGTGCCAGCTCTCGTTCACACCATCACTCCCAGGGGGGATTTGTTGCCATATATATAGGCAGTGATGTGTGTGAACACACTTAGGACTGCCGGGGCACTTTTTCCCTCTTTAGGAGGTTTTTTCCCCCGGCTTGTATATATGCCCATCACTCTAGGGCTAACTTATCTTTTGTACATTGACACAATCTAATACACTTTGTGTTGTGTGCATTCTTGCTTCTTCTTCTCCAAGCTTTGTGTGCTTTCCTGCAACCCTAATTCCAACAGTTAGGGAAGGCTTAAGAAAAAAAATTGCAAGAGTTCAGGTAGGCTGAAGGTTGAAAGTGAGGAAATGAGGGGGTGGGGCCCATATATATAGTTTTCCAGAAGGACACGGGGTAGTGTCATCCTGAATGGTACGACATGGCATTCCAAGGAAACAACCAAATGGAATGGGCGTACCAGATGGGTCTACGTTTGGTATGGGCATGGCATCGGTTTGGAATAGGCATACCAATTGGTGTTGAGGGTGGAATCGGTGTGGCACTTGGAGCTGATGATGGAACGGTCGTGGCAACTAGAATGGAAATGGTATGACCATGGCATCTAAAGCAAAAGTTGGAATAGCCGTGGCACATTTAGAACAGCCGTAGAAAAAAGGGATGAGATGGGAACTACCATGGCAATTCAATTGGATGTTGGTACGATCGTGGCACTTGGAATTCTGAATGGTATGGTTGTGGCACATTTGGTACGAACGTGGCACTTTTGAAGTGCAAAATGGTCCGATCATGGAGAAAGAGAGGTGAATGGTACGGCTATGGCACTTTTGGTACAGCCGTGGCATTTTTTTTATAGGGCACCCTGAATCACGTTTTGTACGGGCTATGCTACCAGCACCCCATGCGGGTTTTATATTGACTGCATGCCCAATTTGCCAACTGGAGTAGTCGGTTCAAATTAGGTGATGGCGACTTCCCTAGGGAGTTCAAAAGCTGGTAATAAGGTAGCACTTGAGATAGGAGCGGTTAATGGTTGATTGGGAGTACTTTGATGTATCCTGAAAACGATGATGGGTGGAGGAGCAGCGGACGTCGAGGGTATATTTTTAGTATGGAATGGTGGTTGCGGTTGGGGGGTCACAGTGTTGTCGTGAAGATTTTTCTTCCCTTTCTCTTGCACAGTCATCATGGCAAAGGCCACTTTAGGTTGGCGTGATTGCGAAGTGACAAGAATTGGTAGTTGGTGCCTTGGTGATTTGGGGACCCAAATGTGGCGATTTCCCTCATAGAAATGTTGATCCTGGAGGTTGTATTTGGGTACGGCTAAGGGTCTGATTGAGGATATTTGGGCCGTGGAGAGCGTTTGGCCGTATCGTGTACCCTATGGGCTTGTGGTTGTTGAATTGGTTACGAGGGGGAAGGAGTGTGGGGTGCTCGTGTATATGAGGATGAGGATGAGAGTTGGACCGTCGGGGGATCCACAAGGTAGAAGTGCCCTCATAATACCCTTGTGCATTTAGGAGCCTTTTAGGTACCTATTATGTGCACATTATATGTGCATATACTAGGAGGCTAACCCACATTAGGCTTTGAGCATGGGAGCATGGGAACAAGCTCTAGTGGAGCATGGATTAGGACTAACCTTAAGGGTTAAGGTTAGGGTCAGGCATCCAAGGGTCACACATGGGAAATGGAGAGTTGAGAGTCACTGGGGAGGGCCCTCCTATATAATAAGGGCATGGGGCACACTCAAGGGATGTTCTCTTGTGTAGAGGATTGTATCTACATTCTTGCCATTTCACTATAGAGCTGAGTGCTATTGTATTGGAGTTATACCTCTTGGTGGTATGGGACACTAAGGTTAAGGTATGTGGTACTCCATTATATTTCATGTGTGCAACCCTTGGGCTCGGGGGTGGGTGGGTGGTAGAGTTTATGCCTGATTTAGGCATGTTTATGCATGTTGATTATCTAGAGAGATCTTAGGGTCTTAACAGTGGTATCAGAGAAATCTCTAGCTAATTGTTATTGTTTCTACTTTCTTATTCCAATTTTTAGCATTTTTTTAAAAGTAATTTTTTATATTTACTAAATAAAATGTTATTTGATTGGCTTGTTTTGGTGATTTTGCACATGGATCATCGATATGGCGATCGAAACGCATGTTACTACTACTCAATGGATGAATCGACGTTGCGAGGGAATTTTGTGAGTTTAATGCTATTTTTTTCTATTTGTTATGGTTTAAAATAAGCATTAATGGAAATTTTTACCAAATACCACATATTTTATTGTGGATATTTTTGGTATAATGGATTCCCTAAATTTCTAAAAAATTTAGGAGTTTTTTCCTAATTTTTTAGAATTTTTTTGAGCATTTTTATGGTTAAAAATGTATTTTTAATGCATTTTACGGGTTTTTCGCCGGGTATGTTTTTGATTTTTTGCCAATTTGTTTTGCTAAAAAGCAATGTGGGGCAGCCAATTGATGCATGGGTTCTCTCCCGTGTGCGTAAAGTTCTTCTCTTTCCCAAAATTTGAATTTTTATCTTCTGTTTCTCTCTCATGCGTGAGAATGCATTTTATATAGGATAATTTAATTAAATATTAATCATAATTAAACTTAATTATGATTAATACATGATTCATTAAATCTTAATCATCCATCTCTAATCTCTAGCAGAGAAGAGAAGGAGAGGGTAGAGAGAGATTGTATTGGAGAAGGTGGTGCCATAAGATGGGTTTTGGTGGTTTTCAAAATTAACATATTTTGAGGCCCTAGAAAATTAGGAAAAATTAGAAAAAAATCATGGTAATTCTTTTTTTCTCCAGAATTCATATTTTGGAGAGATATTTGGTGTTATAGTACATTTTTTATGTACTCACACTAAACAAATGCAGGTTATTTGCATATTATTGATGCGAGCATGCCTTGTATTAATACTTTATTCATTTGGATTAATTCTAGACGATGTTTTCATGACTTTTTAGCCAATGTCTAGCAACCAAATGCTAATTAAAGCATTTTTCTTATGTGCAGTTGTTTCTAGTGAATTAATTTACTAGAACTTTTGGTCAAGAGGGGTCAAGAGGAAGATGAAGAAAATTTTAATCCAGATTCATAGAGAACTCATTTACCATGGCTCATATTGACTTCTCGGTCAATGACAATGTCGATGACATGAGTGATCATCCCAACTCTAGAAGAGAAGATATTAAGTTCCGTGAAGAAGAAGAGGAGGTGGTAGCAAAGAGCGAATTTTTGGAGGTGACACAACATCTCGAGGCTACTATAACAAAGTGCCGTGATGAGATGGAATCAGTTAAGGTGCAGATTTTAACTCTGCAGAAAGCTCTTCTAGCCACCTCATCTACAGCTACCAAAGCAGTTGCTCTATCTTTTGCACCAAAGGTGTATGGCGGAGAGAAGAAGAAGGAGAAGACACAAGAATGTGTGGATGCCTAGCTTAAAAGGTAGAATACACACTTCGCTTTTCACCCTTTCACTGATGTGCAGAAACTGCAAATGGCACAGGGTTTATTAAAGGGGAAAGCTTTGACTTGGTGGAAGGATCTAAAAGAAGATTCTATTCCCACTACTTGGCTAGGATTTGAAGTTACATTCAAAAAGGAATTTTTCCAACCATAGGATCAATTCTAAGTTATTGCCAAGTTGGTTAAAAATAGCACGGCTAATCAGTCTTTTGATAACTATGTGCAAAAGTTTAGACAGTTGGTTGCTAAAGCCAAGTCTAATGATCATACTTTGTGTGGTATTTTCATGAATGCTTTGTCTCATGATTATATACGAGGTGAAGAAGTGCAAAGTTAAAACGGCTGAGGATGCTATTCAGGCTACTCAGGTTTTTCATAAGACAATGGTTGGCACCAATTCAGCAAACCACCGTTAAGTGAAAAGAAACCCACGTTCACTTATTCTTCAAACAGTGGACAAAAAAGGAAATTGGTTTTCACACCAAAACCAAAAAATGGTGACAATGCCAGCAAAAAACCAAAGTTTGTGAGTAAGGAAAAACTCATATGCTTTAAGTGCAAAGAGAAAGAGCATATAAAGAAATTTTTTCCTTTGAATGAATCTGCAATGAATCTGCAACTTTGGCACCTAGTCAAAAGGCAGCACCGAAAAAGTTTATTCCAAGGAAATCTGTACACATTACAGAACTTCAAGGTAAATTCTCTAAAGTTAATGTTTCGCATCTTGAAGGAACACAATGTTCAGTGTACTTTCAATAAAGATGTTTATGGTCCAAACAAACTATTTTGTGTTTATGGATCAGTGAAAGGACATCAGGTTCATATTCTGTTTGATCCTGGTAGTACTCACAATTTTATTGACAATATTGTGGTACAGAAGATGAAGCTGGAAACCATGCAGAATGCTCACATGTACAAGGTCAGGATGGCTGGAGGACAAGTCCAATTTTGGGACAAGAAGGTGTCAAAACTACCATTAGACATCCAATTGTACTCACATAGGCTTGATTTACATGCCATAAGCTTGGGTTATGTGGATATAATTTTGGGAATGGAATGGTTTCATAGCAAAAATAAGAATTTTTCTATTGATTGGCTCAAACATTTGATGTCTTTTCATCACAATATGGAAGCCTTGTAACTCTTAAAGGAAACATTGTTGTACCCAAGGAAACTTTTATCAATAAGCTAGAATTAATGGAAGATATTTTTAACTATGAACTTTTCCAGTTGGTTATGGATCCAGTGTCTTCGTGTATTCATTTTGATGCAAACACTGATTCTTTAGATGTTTGGGAAAGTAAAGTATTAAGTTCCATTAAAAGCGAATTTTAGGATGTATTTCCTGTGATGAATTGCCTCATGGATTACCTCCTAAACAAGAGATGGACCATGAAATAGAGCTAGTACCAGGGGCAGAACTTGTCAATATTCCTTCGTATCGGCTTAGCCAAATCTAAGGAGGATGAGGTAGCCAAACAACTAGCTGAATATTTGAGGATGGGTCAAACTAGACCAAGTAAGTCTCCTTGGGGTGCACCAGTTCTCCTGGTTAAGAAAAAGGATCAAGGTACCTGGAGGATGTGTATCGATTAAATGTCTTAACAAGGTTACAATTAAAAAGATGATCTTATTGTTGATAGGTTGCATGGAGCTAAGTATTTTACAAAGCTTGACTTGTAAACCGGTTATCATCAGATCCGTATAGCAGAGGAAGATATGGCCATTATGAATTTTTAGTGTTACCCTTTGGTCTCACTAATGCACCAGCAACTTTCCAACACATGATGAATAATATATTTCGAGATCTGTTAGGAAAATGTGTGGTGGTTTTCTTAGATGATATTTTGATATACAGCAAAACTTTGGATGAGCATGAGAGTCATCTTCTTAAAGAGGTTCTAGGAAGGCTCAAGAAGAAAAAACTATATTGTAAATTATCTAAGTGTGATTTCTTTAAAAAGGAATTGTTACATTTAGGTCAAAAGATCTCTCGGGATGGCTTGAGTATAGATTTGGATCGAATCCAAAAGGTTTTGGAATGTTGGAATGGCCAGTTCCGTGTATGGTCAAATAGCTAAGATCTTTCTTAGGTTTTGTGGTATTTCTTCAAAAATCTGTTATTTACGGATTATTTGAAGTTGACTGTACCTTAAATAAAAAGTCCAATTCTCCAATTGGTTGGAATGATAAGCTACAGGAGGCTTTCAAAATTTTGAAAAATAAAGTTCGAGATGCTCCTGCGTTAGCTTGCAAGATCCTAGCAAACCTTACATTGTTAAGACTGATGCTAGTGATTTTGCGGTAGGCGTAGCTTTATTCCAGGATGGGAAGCCTATGGCCTTTGAGAGTAAGAAACTCAATGATGCACAGACTAGGTAGTACCCAGTTCAGGAGAAAGAGTTGTATGCAATCATTTATGCTTTAAAGGCATGGAGACAGTATCTTTACAGGTCCCAGTTTATGGTCTTGACAGATCATCAATCTTTACAGTATATTTGTGATGATCAACTGGACTTAAAAGGTAGAAAAGCTAGATGGGCTGAGTTGATGCAGGATTTCGATTTTATGATTACATACAAAAAGGGTAGCTTAAATCGCACTGTTGCTGATACACTGAGTCGAATTGGTGAAGTTAATGAACATTGCTTCACTGAGATTACTTCTAACTTGTACGATTCACTTAGGGAAAAATGTAGCACAGATATTTTCTTTGGAAAATATTAGAATTTGGCAAAATCAATTCTGAAGTAGATCAAAACCTGGTGAAAGGAAAAGCCAACCAATTTTTTCTTCAGAATGGTCTTTTATTATGAAATGATAAGGTTTGCGTGCCAAATGTGCCAGAAATTAAGTTAAGGATCCTATTTGAGTGCCATGACGCACCATCGGCAGCAGAACATCCTAGCATACAGCGTACCTTGGCTTTAGTTAGGACATTTTATTGGCCAAAAATGAAAGATTTTATTCAAAGTTATGTGGTCTGATGTCATCAATGTCAGATAAACAAGGTTGGACGCCTTAAATCTGCTGGGTTATTACATCCTTTGGATATTTCATCTAGAAAGTGGGAAAGTATTTCCATGGATTTCATTACGGGACTTCCACATACCAGCAGTGGTCATGATGCCATTTGGTTAGTCGTGGATAGATTGACAAAGATGGCTAGGTTTTTACCCACAAAAACAACAGTTAAAGCTTCGGGATTGGCATACCAATTGGTCGAGCAACTGTTTAGACTGTATGGTCTTCTGATATTGTGAGCGATCGAGACTCTAAGCTCACGGCTAATTTTTGGCAGGAAGTTTTCAAGAAATTGGAAACAACTTTAAGTATGAGTTCCTCTGATCATCCGCAGTCTGATGGAAAAATAGAGTGGGTGAATTAGGTTGTAGAGGATATGCTTCGTGCATATGTCTCTGGAAAACCATCAAATTGGAAAAAGTATCTTCCACTGATGGAATTTGCCTATAACAGTTCTAAACATATGGCTACAGGTTTTAGTCTGTTCATGCTTATGTATGGGTATTAACCCAAGGCACTTATTGATGTCGGTCTTAAGGACATTGAGCTTGATGCATCGAGGGATTTCTTGCATGATATGCAAGAAATGCTGATCGAAGCTCGGGATTCTATCAGGAGTGCTCAGGATAGAGCACGGTTTTATGCTGATAGAGGACGCTCATCTCGGTCTTTTGAACCAAGAGCATTAGTTTATTTAAAAGTTCCTAAAGATTCTCAGACTTTATCACAACGGGAAAATGCTCGAAATTATCTCCTAGATATTGTGGTCCATTTCGAGTTATACATCGAATTGGCACGATTGCGTATGAACTAAAACTGCCTCCACATGTTAGAGTTCATCTAGTCTTTCATGTTAGTAGATTGAATAAGAAGATGGGAGGTGAGGATAACACAGTTACTCAAGAACTCGTTGAAGTCGAAGATTTATCTTATGTTCCACGCGAACCTGAAAAGGTACTTGAATTCAGGGAAAGGAAACTTCGTAGTCGACTAATCCCTCAGATTAAAATTTTGTGGAAAGATAGGGAAATAGAGGATTCGACTTGGGAGTCGGTTGAGAATGATCAGCGCAGATTTCCTTCTTTTCATTGCAAGAGTGCAATGTTTGGAGAGAGGAGAAGTATGTTATGTGCACATTATATGTGCATATACTAGGAGGCTTAGGCTTGTGAGCATGGGAGCATGGGAACAAGCTCTAGTGGAGCATGGGTTAGGACTAACCTTAAGGGTTAAGGTTAGGGTCAGGCATCCAAGAGTCACACATGGGAAATGGAGAGTCAAGGGTCACTTGAGAGCCCTCCTATATAATAGGGGCATGGGGCGCACTCAAGGGATGTTCTCTTGTGTAGAGGATTATATCTACATTCTTGCCATTTCTGTAAGATTCCTCCCTCCAGCTTTTGAGGTGTGCAGGTGTAAGAACGTCCCCTTCTGATCTTATAATTATTTCCCTCTCTGAAAGAAAATAAAGATTTTGTTTTGGCCTGGAGAGAGAAACTGTTTAGAGGGAGGTAATTCAAAATTGAGATATTTTGGATATAAAAATCCTCCTAGTTTCTAAAATGGTTTCCCCTGAAACAAAAATTCAAAACGAACTTTCCAATGTGCAATTGGAATTAATTGAAAATAGGTATAAAGGACCTTAGCCTAAGGGTCCAGATTTTCAAAAAAAATTAGATTATGGTCCAATTAAGGTTCGTATGGACCAATAAGATTAATCCAAATGTAGGGAGGAGATAAATTGAAGAATAAAAGAAAACCCCCCCCAAAAAATGAGTAAATGCTCACATAAGACACATAAGATGAAGAGTGGACTAAGGACCAAAGAAAAAAAATTAAAAAACTGAATTTTGATACCTTAGTGTGGGGATCTCCCCTCATGAAGTAGGTGCCTTTTTCTCATCATTACCCCCAATTTTTAATCAATAAGATGAGATATTTTCATCTCTTCTCTCTCCTCTTTCAAAACTATATCTAAAAAGTAAGCTGAACTGACCAAAAAATGGTCAAAAATTGACCAAACTAATCTGAAAAATTCTAGAATCAGTTTGCTTGGTTAGAGGCTCACTTTTTCCTATAAACAGAAGCCTCTCCCTTTGTAAAAGCTTAATGGTGTTTATGCACTATTACTCTGCTCCTGTCGTCTTGAGCCATCTACATTGAATTTTTTTAATAATTCAATTGTTTTTGGCCTAATCCTCTCCAAAGTGAATTGGTGGCCACTCTTGCTTCAAACAAGAGTAGAACCCTCAATCCCTTAAGCCAAAGAAGAGCTTACAAGCTCCATGTAAGCTAATTTTTCTTTCTTGTTTAAATGAAGAATCTATGGTTTTCTTAATTCTTATGTTTTGCAGATGTTGAATTAAATTCAAATGCTATGCCTTTGATAAAAAGGCCACCCCCTTCTCCTCTTTACATTCCAACCTTTCTCAATCCTAGAAAGATTAACTAAAGGATTAATTAAGCTCTACTTATTGTTTACTCTCTTGAATTTAGAAAATTGTGTAGAATAGAGTTCTATAAATCTAATTTGGGTTAATTTAAGTTAAATAAAGAATGATAAAAATGAGAAATGGTCAGTCATACAAAGGAGGTTATGGCAAAATTTTCCAGAATTTTATGGAAAAGAAAGTTTGTTTTTATGTTATTCCAAAAGAGTAATTCCCACCATTTTTGCATCTAAAAGAAATATTCTAATTACTCCATAGATATATTCACCTATGAATATGCATGGATATCACTGATATTAATTATTAAAATTGATTTCTATGCATAGAAAGATACATAAAGGAATTTTCTTTATTACAAAAGTGTTATTCACATTAAATTTGATTTTTATGCATAGAAAGATGCATAAAGGACTTTTTTATTACAAAAGTGTTATTCTCATTAAATTTGATTTTTATGCATAGAAAGATGCATAAAGGAATTCTTTTATTACAAAAGTGTTATTCTCATTAAATTTGATTTTTATGCATAGAAAGATGCATAAATGAATTTTTTTAATTACAAAAGTGTTATTCTCATTAAATTTGATTTTTATGCATAGAAAGATGCATAAAGGAAATTTTTTTATTATAAAAGTGTTGTTCTTATTAAATTTGACTTCTACGCATAGAAAGATGCATAAAGGAATTTTTTTATTACAAAAGTGTTATTCTTATTAAATTTGATTTTTATGCATAGAAAGATGCATAAAGGAATTATTTTATTATCATTCTTTTTGCATAGAATGTCCAATCCTAGAATATGGTAGGAAGTCCTCTTTTAGCATTATGCATAAAAATAAGATATGTATTATTTTCTAAAAATTTTACCATAGCTTCGCTCCTATTACTGATAATTTTTAATTTTTTCATAAAAGAATAAAACATTGTAATGCAAATATGATAGAAGATCTATTTTTATGCTCAAATATAAACTATGAATTTAAATCATAATTTTAACCATAATCATAAACTTAATTATGATTATTCTACTAGATTAAGCTATTTCCATTATTCCTCTTTTCCCTAATTGATAGGATTGTCTCTTTCCCATTTAGAATTAATTAAAGTAGTTTTTAACTTCTTATAAATAATTTAAAAGAATTAACCATTATTTTGTTAATATAAAAGCATAAAAATATAATTTTCTTATTCTCTAGCTTAACAAGCTTAGAGTTTGATTTTGAATTAAGAATTTATCAATGAGAAGCATTCTTTTGCTAAAGAATTAGCCATAGGAATGACTATTCTTTTTGAGAGAGAGATATACATAAGAAAGCATTCTAAATAAGCATAAAGATTAACTTTTTCTTAATTACACATTAAAATTTTTAGGGAAAGCTTGATTTGAATTTAAAACAACCAATTAGAAACTTCTCAAGCTTGAGAGGGGTTGAGAAGAGGTCATTTGAGAATATTAACAAAAAATCATAAAATTCATTCTTACCTCAAGGATTAGCTTGCTTCTTTTTCTAGAAGTGAAGCCCCCAACCAATCAATTGGTTTAGCAAGTGGAGAAGATAGCTCCAAGAGTTGTTAAAGAGAGAGAGAAGCTCCAAGCTCCCCAAAAAAAAGAGGATTTTTAAGAGATAATAGAAAATATGATTATTTTAATGTAATACTGGCATGGTATAGCTCACATATTTTTTAATGTAATACTGGCATGGTATAGCTCACATATTTTTTTACAAAAGACTAAGGTTCTATTTACAAGTGAGGGAGGCCACTAACCAAGTCCAATTGGGTTCTATAATTTTCGAGGTTCAGTTTGACTCAATTTGGACAAGATTTGGACCAGTTTAGCTCTCTTTTTTATTTGGTTTGATCCAGGAGAGAGGAGAGATAAAAATATCACATTTGTTTTGAATTAAAAACCCTTCCACACATGTGAAAATGGCACCTACCTCAAGAGTCCCCCTCTCCTTACCAAGGTGTCAAAAATGCATCATTATTTCAAAATATCTCATTTTTTTAGTAATATCTCATCATTTTTAACTAATAAACCTTGTACTCAATCAACTCTTCATCTTATGTGAGCATTTACTCATTTTTAGATATTTTCTTTTATTCTTTGGATTTATCTCATCCCAACACTTGGATTAATCCAATTGGCCCATTGGAACCTTAATTGGACCATAATCCAAAATTTTCTGAAAATGTAGACCCTTAGGCTAAGGTCCCTTATACCATTTTCAATTAATTCCTAATGCACATTGGAAAGTTCATTTTGAACTTCTGTTTCAAGGGAATCCATTTTAGACACTAGGAGGATTTTTATATCCAAAGATATCTAAATTTTAGATTATCTCTCTCTAGATATTTTCTCTCTCTAGGCCAGAACAGGGTTAAACAAGATCTTTCTCCTATTTCAGAGAGGGGAATAATTTCAAGAAGATAAGGGGAGGATCTTACACTTCCTTTTGAGAGAAGACTTTTCACATGCTCGGTCTTTTCCAAGTTGTCACTCCCAACAATAAGATCATCTACATAGATGGTGATGATCACAATACCCTTATCGCGCTTGTGCGCATACAAAGAGTGATCTACATCTGCCATATGAAAACTAATAGTGATAAGATACTCAGCAATCTTGTCATGCCATGCTCAAGGAGCTTGCTTTAGCCTATACAACAAGGCCTTATGAAGCTTACATACATACTTTGGGTTACTTGTGTTCTCAAAACCAGGTGGATGATCCATATACACTTTTTCTTGCAAGTCACCAAGAAACACCATATTGGGGAATATGGGAATTTCTCAGTAGTTTGGGACACGTGGTCAAATCTTTGGATTAATCATAACTTGAACACCGTTACTCCAAATTGAGTGCTCTATAGCTCACTAGATTCCATTTTACAAGCTCTTTCCAACAATAGGTCACATGATATGGTTTTGAGAAACTTATAGGCATGTTATCTAGGTCCCACCTTTTTAGTATTCAAAAAGTGGGAGTTGAAAAATTCCCAAACTCACGAATATAGTGTTAAGAGCACATTTTTTACATCCATCTGTAGCCCCACTGCAAATCATAGCTCTCACAGTTGCCATATTTGCAACCGGAGTAAATGTCTGCAAATCATAGCTCTCACAGTTGCCATATTTGCAACCGGGGTAAATGTCTCCTCATAATCAATCCCATGTATCTACACATATCCTTTGGCTACCAATCTAGCCTTGTACCTGATTATGCTACTGTTAATGTTATGTTTCACCTTATACACCCACTTACATCCAATAGCTTTCTTGCCTTCAAGCAATGGCACCAAATCCCAAGTCTCATTTTCATACAATGTTATGTTTCACCTTATACACCCACTTACATCCAATAGCTTTCTTGCCTTCAAGAAATGGCACCAAATCCCAAGTCTCATTTTCATACAATGCATCCATCTCCTTATCCATATCTTTCTCCAAATACACATTTCCAATAGGCTCATCAAAACATGTGGGCTCTATAACCTACACAACTTTTACCATGTACGCATAGTGATGTGCCACATAAACATCGTAAGTCAACCTCTGCACATGGTTTTTGACTCTTCCAGATCTTCTTAACTTTGCATTCATGGCTTCCAAAGCCTTCTTCACACCAGGTGTCCTCATTGTTGGAATCCCAAGCTCCTCATCAAGGCTCATCTCATTGAGCCACTAGATTCTCCATCAAGGCTCATCTCACTGAGCCACTAGATTGTCCATCAACAAGAGAATGCCCTATAGAAATATTTGGCATAGCAAGGGGCTCAACCAATTTATCTTTGCCTTTATGTGATGTACTAACTACATTTCCAAGAATGGTATTATAATGCAGTCTACCACCATGGTCTATCAATAGAACCACTGCATGAGGACTCTCCTAGTCCACTCAATGACTGTGATTCTCAATTTCATTCTATGCAACCACATTTCCACTTACATCAGCCGCAACATCATCTTTTTCAGCAGCATACCAGCTACTCATCTCATCAAATACAATATCCCTGCTTACCCTAAATTCACGTGTAGCTAAATTGTAACATCTATATCTCTTTTGCTCAAGGGAATACCCAATAAACACACCATTTTCTACCTTTGGATCCAGCTAAGTAGTACGCAACTCATCTAGCACATGCACATATGCAATACATCTAAAAACTTTCAAGTGAGATAGATCAGGTTTCTTGCCAGTAAACTTCTCCTCTCGCGTTACATCATGTCTGGTTGTAGTAGAAGTTCATGATATAAACTATTGTACACTGCCTCGGCCCAATAGCTATGCGGCATATTCTTCTTTGCCATCCTTTTACATATAAACTCATATGAGATTCCCACTTTTCACCTTAGATATTCACATAATATATAGCTTAACTTGATTTTTTGAGAAAATTTTAATATATTTGTGTATTTTCTTTAAATATTTCAAGGTCTTTAAAGTATTATAATATATGCCACTTTTTGTACCCACAATAACAACCACTTAAAATGCTTAATCTTGAAGATCAAAATAGTGGTTGATAGTGAGACATTAGTAGAATGTGGGGGTTAGTCAAAATTTCAAATCCAATGGTTGGATTTTTTATGATCTCTTTTCCAAACTTCTTCTAGGCTATTAGAAGGCCTACAAATATTAATAATCTAATTAGTAAAATTACATTTTTAATGTAAATAATCTAAAACCCATAGGGACTAGTGTACTTGTAATGGTGCATCTATGGAAAAAAAATTGGATCACTCTAAGTATGGAAAGATCATTTTTAAATCATTTCATCACATTTTGCATTAATTTTGATTAATTAGACTAAATTATATTAATTTCAATTATATTGGATTAATTTGAATACATATGTATTTTCTATTAGTTGCTTGATCTCATTTCAAGTACCTTGTCCCTCCAAATTTGCTCTCCAAGCATTGTCCCATTCCAGCATTAACTGGACAAAATTGGACACCCTGATCTTGCAATAACCCTGCAATGTGCCTGTTTTTCCACTCAGCAACTCCATTTTGTTGCGGAGTGTATCTACTTGTAAATTGTCTTTGAATGCCATTCTTCCACAAGAAATAAGAGAACTCATTGGAGAAGTATTCTCCCCCTCCATCTGACCTTTGGCACGTCACATGTTTTTCTGTCTTCTTTTCATCCATTACTCTGAAATTCTGAAAATGAGTAAAAACTTCACTCTTCTCCTTCGTGAAATACACCCACACTTTTCTCGTGTGGTCATCAATGAATGTTACATAATACCTACAGCCACCCATAGACATAGTATTCGTAGGACCCCATACATCTGAATGCATAAGATCTAGTACATTCATGCTCACAATTCTGTCATGTGGAAATACATGCTTTGTTTTCTTTCAAAATTGAGATGCTTCACATACTTTTTGCATACCTTCAAGCTTAAACTTAGGCAGCCCTGTCACAATTTCTTTAGTCTGCATAGACTTCATTCTTTGCACATTTACATACTCAATTCTCTTATGCCAATGGCTGTATCTGTGAGAACTCCTAAACCATTTGCAAACATTGTAGCACTCACCTGAGGCATATTTACATTCAGTGTAAACATTTTGCCCACTTTGTTCATTTTTACAACCAACCTGCACTTATCTTTAAAGGGTTCTACATAACATCAAGGTTAAACCACACCTGCAAACCCTGGTCAATCATCTGGCCACAAAAGCTAGATTCTTTGTAATGTTCGGAACATGAAGTACATCTACAAGGTACTTCACCTTACCATCATGTATAGATAATGGCACATCTCCAACATGGGCAATCAGATGAGCAGTGTCATCTTGTATTTCAATAAAACCTGGTCTTTCAATACTCTTCATTTCCTTGAACCACTTACCATGACTTGTCATGTGGTTCGAAGCACCTAAATCAACATACCATACATCATTCTTACATGCTGATACATCATTTCAAGACACATCATTAACTACATGTTGCATAATAAACAACCTCTTATTATCCTCATTATTTATGCTAGAGGACGCATAGTTATTTTGCTGCACTTTTCCATTTCACATGTCATTCTTCTTCTTATAACAATCTTCATGCACATGTCCAGGCTTACCACAGTAAAAACAGCCTCGTGTATCATTATGTTACCTTTACCAGTTTTACCACGACCTCTTTGACTCCCCTTGCCTCTAAACTAGCCTCTTCCACCTATGTGTTGTTGTTGTGAGTCCTGGGATTGTTGTTGCTAGCTAACCATAATTTTTATTACCTATTTGGCTGCCACCTTGGCCATGTTGATGACCTCTACCTGAACTTGTGTAGAAGGCCTCTACTGCTCTAAACTTTTTTTTTAAAAGACTATTGATATTCACCCAAATTCTTCTCTCCAATGATCAGCATTGACACTAAATCGTAAAGTTGGGAATGTTTTTTCGAGTCTGAATAGATGTCTTGAATGCCTTGTATTATGGCCCAAGACCATGCAGACACACTTCCACCTCTTCATCATCATCAACAAAAACACCAATTAATATACAAGGGATTCCACAATACCCTTGATCTTCAAGGCATAATCATTCATAGACATGTTTTTCTTCGCCACCCACAATATGAAGCTCATTCTTTAATTGAATCTCTCGTGCCTTGGTGTTAGTTTCATACAGCTTCACCAAGGTGTCACATGCCTCCTTGGGTGACTTGGCATCCTGTATAGGCCCAATCATGGTGTCATGTATGCTAATAGAAAGCAAATACATGTCTTTCCTTTCTCCTTGATTCCAATCCTTGTACTCTTTTACATCTGCATCAGTTCGATCAATCTCTTATATCTCTGGTGCCTCCTCATGTTCGCCTTCAATGAAATCCCAATAGCCTTTTCCCATCGGAAAATTTGTTAATCTAAACCTCCAAGCATGTAAGTTATTCTTTTCAAGCTTTTCTGTAACAATCTGGTTAATTCCATCATTTGACATCTTATCTGCAGCACAAAACTCACCAAAAACAACTCTTGTTTAACCTGCACAAACTGATGTATTCTTTGGCAACAACAGTACTATACTGTACCTAAATTGTCACTAGGAACCTCAATTTGCATACGTACACCCAATGGAAACTGTAAGACCTCTTTGTAGTACACACAGTGTCTGCACAACCAATTTCCCTTCCTGCAGTTCCAAAAATACAAATCTGCAAAGAATCAAAACTTACCCACAGTACACACAAATGCCTGTTTGCTGCGAACTGAAAAACGGAGGTTAAGACGCACTCGAAACGTGTTTTCGGCCTAAAAATCATTGTTCAAAGGATGCTATAGTTTCCCTATAGCTCCTCTCCCATGAAGAAAGCTCCGCAATCGGAGTTCCTTTGCTTGTGCTTTCCAAAAGCTCCCAACAAGGGTGTAGTAGCCACACAAAGGGGGAAGAGTAGATGAAGCTCTTACCCTCGAACCACTTCCTATTCTTATCTTGCTTGTCGCTCATCTCTTAGTATGAGCCAAGGTTTGATACCATGAAAAGATGCATGGTAGAAGGGAGCTTGATCTCTTGCAAGCATACACATAGTCTCTCACAAACCCTAGAAGAGACACACAAGGTGAGAGGCTGAAAATTGTTCTTCTTCTTCAACAACAAAATAGGTCTACAAAAGGAGATAAAGTGACTAACACACATACTAGAGTATATACAAGCAGTCCATAATGTGAACACCTAAAGTGGAGTGGGTAGATGTGGACTAGTCGGTGTAGTCTAGCTGTAGAATCTCTAGCAAAGATATGTCGGTGCTAGCTACCAAACCCGCCCCAGTGATGTAAATGTCAAATGGTCACATAGGCACCTCGTGAGTGTCAGCTCATGTTGAGCTTGACATCTCAACAATTACTAGTAGCCCTAACACTAGGGCTGATGTGGCTAACACACTAAGGGTGTGTTCTCACATGAAAAAAACCTTGCCAGCACCAGCAACAACAGGGTAAAAAGTGCCCATGATCACACCTAAACTTCTTGAAGACAGAAGGCTAACGTTCCATGTGTTGCTTCTCAAAGCTTACCTTATGATAAAAGACTGATAAAGAGAGAGCACACACACAAGAGAGCAAACCCTAATCTATCAGTGTAACCCTAACCAAAGAGGGAAGCCATATCCACTCTCACACAATGCATAATAAAAGAGAGCTACACAGCACACACTAAATGTGCTGTAACCCTATCTAATGTCCACACACTGTGGCCAGTTGGACGCAGCCATTTATTGTCACACACATGCTGCTATCTACCATGCCAGCACATATCGTGCCTAGCTCTAGCTATCATCGAGCTTGTAATCTCAATAGCCAGTCTCAAGCTCATGATGTACATCCATAGATGAAGATAAGCTTGGGCTATCAACACTCCCCCTCAAGCTCATCATATCCATCTCTCTCGTACTCTAAGCCTGTCTCGAAAAAAGTACTCAAACTTGTCCTTCCCAAGTGACTTAGTGAATATGTCAGCCACTTGCTCATCTGTCTTCACATAAGACAAATCAATATGTCCATCCAACACTTTCTCCTCCCTGATGAAATGATAATGGACCTCTATGTGTTTGGTCCTCACATGATATACAAGGTTACTAGTAGCCAGTTGTATACTGCTCATGTTGTCACAGTGTATGACAACTCCATCATCACAATGTTGACCCAAATCACCAAGTAGCTTTTTTAGCCACATCGGCCGCACCTCTATACTCTGCCTTTGTACTCTGCCTTTGTACTAGACAAGGCAACTGTGGGTTGCTTCTTGCTACTCCAACTCACTGCAGCACTCCCAATGCTGAATGCATACCCACTAGTAGATCTCCTGTCATATGAACTTCCTGCCCAATCTGTATCTGTGTAACCATACACATTCAACTCTTTCCCTAACTCATAAAATAGACCATAATGGGAAGTGTTCTTCACATATCTCATAATCCTCTTGACAGCATCCAAATGAGGCTTCTTGGGACTCTGCATAAACTGACTCACTAGTCCCACAGCATAACAGAAGTCTGGCCTCGTAATAGTCAAGTAGATAAGACTACCAACCATTTTCCTGTACATGGTGACATCTTCCAGTTCATCACCCAAATCAACCATAAGCTTCATATTATGCATGTGTCATCATAGGCTTACAACCTGTCATGCCATACTTTGCTAACATGTCTAAGGCATACTGCCTTTGCACCAGCCATATACCATGAGATGTCCTAATCACCTCAATACCAAGAAAGAATCTGAGTTCACCCAAATCCTTCATATCAAACTGTGTGCTTAAAGATGTCTTCACATCCTCAATGTCTTTTCCATGATCACCTGTCATCATAATCAAGTCATCCACATAAATGACTATCACAATCCATTTTATGTCTTCTTCACATAAAGTGAAGAATCTGAGTTTCCCACATGAAAACCAATGCTCATAAGATACTTGCTTATTTTGTCACTCCAAGCTCTTGGTTCCTGCTTTAAACCATACAATGCTTTCTTCAATCTGCATACATGTGTGGGATACTTAGGGTGTACATACCCCTCTAGCTATTCCATAAATACTTTTTCTTGTAGCTCACCATTGAGGAAGGCATTCTTCAAATCCATTTGAAACAGGTTCCATCCACAAGAAGTAGCCCCATAGATATCACAGACCTAACTATAGCCATCTCTGCCATTGGATTAAATATCTCATCATAATCCAAACCATGTGTCTGTGCATATCCTTTTGCAACCAACCTTGATTTATGCCTCTCTATTAAGCCATCTGATTTACACTTCACTTTGTAAACTCAATTACAGCCAATCACATTCTTGCCATCTGGCAAATCTAGCAAATCCCACGTGTCATTGTGCACCAAAGCATCCATCACCATGTAACTCACCATGCAAGAATACATTCTTTATATCCATTTGATGTAAAACCCAGCCTTTTGACATAGCCACTATAATAACATCTCTCACGGTTGTCATCTTAGCAATGGGGTTGAAAATCTCCTCATAATCAATGCCGTAGGTTGGAGCATAACCTTTGGCAACCAATCTCACTATGTACCTACTAATGCTTCCATCTGCATTGTGCTTCTCTTTGTAGACCCACCTATATCCAATAGTCTTTTTACCCTCAGACTATGGACCTATTTGTAAAGTTTTACCCCATTGGATGGATGTGATGTATGGGGGAGCACACTGGCTCACACCACTGGACTGGATTCAATTCCTAACAAGGCTATACTCTGTATACTCTATATTTGCACATCAAATACATAGAAATTTGCATTGTTTCTACTTTAAGTTGCAATCTACACTTAATCTTTTCCCAAACTACACTTGCTTTATCAAGACAACACCTCTGTGAACTTGTTTGCTTAAACTTTCATAAGATTAACACTAATCTTTGAAGATTAATACTATTCCACTTGATTATGTTGTAAACAACCTAATCTGAGGACAATCTTCACAATCCACTATTGTTTGATCTTTCTTTGCAAACATTTCTTTGCATTTCAACTATTTTCTTGGTATTCTAACTATTTCTTGGTAGAAATCAATAAGGAAAAATTCAAGAAAACAAGATCAAGAAGTTCAAGAAATCAAGAAATAAAGTGGATTAGGATTTTTGAAAATAATGATTAATACAAATTCAAAATGCTTAACATAATTTCATTGCTAATCTTCTCAAAATAAGAAATTAGCAAATCTGAAAACTGTGTAAAAATTAAATCAAAAAATGATTAAGGCTCAAATCACTCTCTAATCACAACACATGGATCAAAACCAAGAGATAATCCATAAAATGATTAAAACTCCTAAATTTGCTAAGAAAATATAGAAAAGCTTAGAATTTAGGGTTTTTAAATTTTTACTAATCTTCTACGATTAGAAAAACCTAAACTAGGATCAAAGATCAAGCTCTGATAATACCAATGAAAGAAGGGAGGAAAGAGAGATACTCGTTAACATGGAGTCGAGAACACGAGACATCATTTGCATGGAGTCTAGACATGGGTGAAGGTCACCATGGAAGCTTGGGCATGAGCTCCAAGAAGAACTAGATGTTTGTGTGATAAAAGGGTAAACAAGGTACAATATCCATGAGCCCTATGCCTGATATATGAAAACATGCAAGGAGGAAGAGAGCTTGAGCTCTTGCAAAAGCACACACACTCTCACACAAACCCTAGAAGAGAACACGCAAGATGAGAGGCTGAAAATTGTTCTTCTTCTCCTTCTCCACAAAAGGGTTCTACAAAAAAGATAAGGGAAATACAACATAAGTACTAAAGTACTATGTACATGCGGTCCATAATGTGAACACGCTAAGTGAGTGAGTTGGCAAGATAAGTATGCCATAACTCAATGGTGGACTAGTAGGCTGGTGTAGTCCAACTATAGAATCAGTGCCAAAGATCTATCATGTCAGTAATAATCCTACCACACATGCCAGTGATGTAAGTGGTGCAAACGGTCACCCAAGCATATCATAAGTGTCAGCTCGTGTTGAGCTTGACATCTCAATACTCCCCCTCAAGCTCAACTCCATCTCTAGGACTCCAAGCATATTCTGGAATTTGCGAAGCTTCTCTGCTCCCAAGGCTTTTGTGAAAATGTCAACTACCTGCTCTTCTAATTCTTCCATAGTTTGTTCAATCATTGAATTGATAATAGCTCCACCATCTAATTGTGCTCCGAGAATCAATAGGAGATCCTGGATACACTAAGAAAATATCAACTATGTGCACATCTTTTGCTTCCCTTGGCTTAGGTTTAATCCATCAATGGACACTTTAACTCTACATTCTCTTCTTCGTACAAATTTTTGGTAGAATTATCTCCTACAACTAGGGACAACCTCTAATAATTGTCTTAAGTTTATGGACAAAGGAATATTCTCTAATTCAGTCCATAAATGAAACAATCTATCCTCTCCAGCTTCTTTCTCTATCTTTATTGTTTACATTATTCATTTAGGAAAGGGTGACAGTACCACCTGAATATGTGGGTTTTGGAAGGAAATAGGTAAGATAGGATGATTCAAAGATTGTTCTTGAGATCCAGACTCCATTGGCTCAATGTTATGGCCTACATTTTTCCCCACACTTTCTTAGGCTCTGGTGTTAGTTTCTCAGCTAACTAAGGTGCATCCATTTCTACCTCTTCTTGGTTCAATTGTGAATGAGTCACTACACTAATCATCGGCTCTCTCGCAAAGGTGACTTTGCAAGGCAAAAATTTTAATTTAATGGTTTGCTTGGGATTCTCAATTACCTTTACCCTTAATATCACTTAAAGAATTAATCTTTTGAGGAAAATCTTGTTCATAATGAGCCTCTCAACTGTAATTTCTTAAAACAAAGCAACATCTAGATTATCCTAGAATTAGCCTAGCTTAGCCTTGGAATAGCCTAGCTTAGGGAGATTAGCAACATCTAGATTATCCTAGAGTTAGCCTAGCTTAACCTTGGATTAGCCTAGCTTAGCCTTAGATTTGGCTAGCTTAGAGAGATTAGCCTAGCTTTAAAGAGAAGAAAGAGTAATTTCTTATATTCACACTTTGTTACAAACCATCCCCACCCAAGAGGTTTCGTTCTCTCAAAGCCATTAATATATACAATCACAATCCACATGGATGGAATATGTGTTAATGGAATCATGTCAAACTTTAAGCTCATGCTCACACCATGTATAGGAGGCCAAAATTGCATGTATATGGCTGCAAACTACTCCAAATGTCTTCAAAATATGCCATAACATCCAGTCCATAATGACACATGATCCTTGTGAAGCTCCCATACACTATGCATCCAATACCAAAGGGTAGCGGGATGTGCAAGCTAATTCTTTGTTCTTGACCCTCGTTAGACTTCCCAGATGCATCTAGCAACCCTTCAAACCCTTTCAATGTAGAAGTGGGTTGCCAAGAAGCTTCTTCCTTTGGTAGTCTTTGTCATTTGACCAAATAATCCACTAATGTACGACTGCAAAGAACTCTTTTTCTTGTACCCAAAATTGCTTCCGGCAAATACTCAATCATGCCCTTCTCATTCATTAGAGGAATCTCTTCTTGCACAAATACCTCCGGCTTAAGGTGTTGCGATTACAAGCTCCATGACAACTAGAGCTAGGCATGATATGTGCTGGCATGGTAGATAGCAGCATGTGTGTGACAATAAATGGTAGATAGCAGCATGTGTGTGACAATAAATGGCCGCGTCCAGCTGGCCACAGTGTGTGGACATTAGATAGGGTTATTTGGTGTGTGAACACAACACATTTAGTGTGTGGTGTGTGTTGTTCTCTTTTATTATGCATTGTGTGTGAGAGTGGATATGGCTTCCCTCTTTGGTTAGGGTTACACTAATGGATTAGGATTTGCTCTCTTGTGTGTGTGCTCTCTCTTTATCAGTATTTTATCATGGTATTAGAGCCTGGTGCTCTCTATTAGGGTTTTGTGAGTGAGTAAAGAAGAGGAAAAATTTCTTTTTTGGAGCTATCCATTGGAGCTTGGAGCAAAGAGAATATGGGAGAACACCCCTACTACTCAATAGATCTGAAAGCTAAGGACCACGGGTAAGCAAAGCTAAACACCCTTGAGCAGATTGGAGGTGTTTTGACACAAGCAAAGAAGGATTTGAGTTGCCCAAAGCAAGTGAAAATTTTGGCTTTTTGCAAGCTTTAATGGAGGCTTGAGAGCTTGATTGGAAAGAGGACAATGCATGTATTAGGTGAAGGAAACATGTATGTGGCATTGTGATATGTAATAGCAATTTGGGAGCAAGCACAACCATCGATTTGAAGCCATTTGATGCATTGCAAAAGAGGGTAAATCACTGTTTTGGAAGCTTGACAAAAACAGAGGACACATGCTCAAAATCGAAGCCATTGAAGCCCATTTATGCAAATTGCAAGAATTGATGTGTGGAGAGCATACCTAGGATCATTGCTAAGCCATGTATGAGCTCATTGGTGATTACAAACACTCCAAACTCCCATAGGAGCAGGTGGCACTAAAAATACAGATTCTTGGAGCAGATTTTAAACATCTTGCACATGTTTGATGCCTCCCAAAGCTATATAATGTGGTTGGATGCATATGAAGCTTAGAAATTGTGTGCATGTGAGATTGGAGAAGCCTTCCGGGTTTTTATTTGTGAGAAACAACAAGATTGGAGCTGATTTGGAGTAGATTAGTAGAGGATTAAGCCTATAATTAGCAAAACAGAGCTTACTAATTCATCAATTACTCACTCACAACTCAAAATTGGATCAATTCCTCTTACACAGAGGTGGAGCAACATCATATGGAGCCAATGAATGCATAGGCCCTGAATTTGGATCTCATTTGAAGCAATTCGAGCGGGATTAGTGACTGTAAATCAGGATGTTAATGCATATATTCCACATTTGATTTGATCATTTACTAGTGTTTTGGAAGAGTGGAAGGCTCGAAAAAACCCGTCACAACAAGGCAAAGTGGACTGTTTCTACATGGTTGAGCTCAAATGCTATGTGGATGATCTTGTATGCATCATACGAGTAAACTAAAGGTTTCTGCAAAGTGGAGGGCTGTTTTGGATGCATTTCTCAGAATTTGTGAGCGGCGCCAGGTTGTTTTCAACATTTTGCAAACAGTGTTTTTGAGTCCAAGAAGTTATCGCCATAAAAATTTTGGGCTGTGTGGATAGCATTGGTGTCGCGGTTTATGTGTGTATGTGCATGTCTGAGTTGATTATTGAAAATTCTCAGTGAACATTGTGGTAAGAAAAATGAGTGACAGTCCCGATAAAATTGTTCGTGGAAGCTGACAGGCACAACTTTCGCATTTGAAAGTATCATATGATAAAATTTCACAAAGGCAAAGGCCTATGGAGCTTGGTTACAAGTGATGAGGCGGAGCCAAGGGTTCCCAAATGAATGCAACACCTGCCCAACTTACAACACATCGAAATTGGACAGAGAGAGCCTTCAAAGTGTTGCATTACTTCTCAATATGTGTTACAAACAACATGTTATGCCATATATAGTACATAGAAAATCCCAAGGATGCATGGGATACTTTGGTAAAGTTGTATGATACGACTACAACACCAAAGAAGATGCAATTGAAGCAGAAGATTCATGGTGTGACTCGAAGCAATAGAAGTGTAAATGATTATGTGCAAGAGATCAAAGAATGTACTGATGATGCACTAGCATATATTGGTGCTCCTATGGATGATGATGATTTGGTAGCCATTACATTGAATGGCTTGGTTGAATGGCTTGGGTAAAGAGTACAAGGCATTTGAATCCTCTATCAGGGTTAGAGGTGGAGACTCCCCAAATTTTGATGAGCTAATTTCATTGCTTATTGTGGAAGAGATGAAACTTGGAATAGGTGCCTCATCTAGCACAAATGAAAATTCAAGGGATCAAGCATTTTTCATTCATTGTGGTGCTAGAGGCAGGGGGAGATTCAGCCCAAGAGGACGTGCAGGTGGTCGTGGCTGGCACGATCGATCACCACAGTCTCAATAGAATTTTTAGCCATCATTTGGTGCTAGAGGTGGTCGTGGATTTCACCCTCATGCTAGAGGAAGATCTGTATCTAGAGGCAAGGGGAGATGGCAAACACCGCAACAGAATGATAGTAGCATTGAGTGTATTGTGGTAAAATGGGACATATGGCTAGAGATTGTTTTAAAAAGCAAAATGACTTCTATGGTGGAAGAGTGTAGCATGGCAATTATGCATCATCTAGTAATGCAGAACATGTGAGGAGCACTTGTTTGCCATGAAACATGTAATAGGTACTATGACATCACAAAGGGAGAGTGATGATATTTGGTATATGGATTTTGGAGCATCAAACCACATGACATGCCATGGTGAGTGGTTTGACAGGATGACACCTACATATCAGGGCTATGTTGCTACTGGGGATGATACTCAACATCCTATTACACATGTTTGTAGTGTGCCATTGCATATGCATGATGGAATAGTAAAAACCATGTCAGATGTGTTGTATGTGCCAACAGTTACAAAGAGTCTTGCATCGGTCAAATGGTGGATCAAGGATTGTAAGTTAGGTTCAATCAACATGGCTATTTTGTTGAGGACTTCAAAAATGGCTCCAAGTTAATTACAAAGGGGGAGAAAGAAGGTAGATTGTTCAAATTGAGTGCACGAATTCTAGAGTTGAAGTCTGCCATGTTTTTAAAAAGTCAAGGGGTTGTGCCAGACATTTATATTTGGCATAAGAGAATTGGGCATGTCAATATTCAAAAGCTGAAATGTATGCTAGCTAAAGGTATAGTTGGTGGTTTGCACAGGTTCAAATTTGATGGTAATAATCATATATGTGAAGCATGTAGATTTGGGAAGCAGGCAAGGTTGCCATTTCCAAAAGATGGTCAAATCAGCCAAAAACCATTGGAAATCATTCACAGTGACATATGGGGTCCATCACAGACTCCAACTATCAATGGTTGTAGGTATAATGTCACATTTATTGATGACTACAGCAGGATGACTTGGATTTACTTCTTTAAAGAGAAGAGTGAAACACTTGGGAAGTTCATTGACTTCAAAGCATTGGTGGAAAAACAGTATGGTCAATGGATCAAGTGTTTGAGGATAGATGGTGGCGGTGAGTACACATCACGTGCATTTGCCTTCTTGAGAGAGCATGGGATAAGAAGACAAATTACATGCAGGTACACACCTCAGTAGAATGGTGTTGTTGAGAGGAAAAACAAGATCATTGGTGGCGAAATTGCGAGAGCTATGCTTAATGAGAAGTCTATGCCAAATTATTTTTGGGCAGAAGCATGTGCTACTACAGTGTACTTGTTGAACATGACTCCTACCACAACTATACATGAGAGTACACCTATTATGAGGATGATAGGATTTAGGCCCGATATTGGTCACTTGAAAGTCTTTGGATGTGTTGCATATGTTCATGTACCAGATGAGAGAAGAAGGAAATTAGATCCAAGGACTGAAAAATGTTTTTTCATTGGGTATGCGCAAGAGAGAAAAGTATACAAATGCTATAATCCAGTGATGACAAAACAGGTTGTCATTAGTAGAGATGTGATCTTTGATGAGATGGAAACTTGGTACAAAGGAAGTGAGCATGTCATAGTTGATGACATAGATGCAAATGAGGATGTGAATCTTCCTATGATGCAGGAATCTACGAGTATGAGTGGACCACTTGAGTCATCCAATGATAATGTGAGTCCATGGTCATGAAGATTGAGACATGATGTGAGCACTGCAAGTAGTGTTGTGGACAAAGAAAAGAAGAAAGTGGAAGGTGTTGGCATTGGTACTACAGGTTATGATTCATCAAGCTCATAAAGCCTTGATGAAGGATTGGGGATTCCAAAAATAAGAACTCTAGGTGTTAGAGATGACAAGTATGTGCCACCACATGTTAGAGAAGACGAAGCTCGTAGTAAGCCACAACCACTGAGGAGATCACACAGAGTGACATACCCAGTATAGAGGTTGACATACAGAGGTTATGCTATGCATTATGCATATATGACATCAGTGGTAAAGGATGTAGAGCCTTCATGTTTTGAAGAGGCTATTGGCAAGGGGACATGGGATAGATCCATGGATGAGGGGTTGGGTATGAGAATTTAAGTCACCCTGATTATGTGTGAAGGCTATATAAAGCCTTGTATGGCTTAAATCAGGCACTATCTCGAGAGCATGGTGTGATAAGATTACACAATAGCTTATCAACATTGGCTTTCATATGGCATAGATGATTATCATTCACAATAGCATGGTGTGATAAGATTACACAATAGCTTATCAACATTGGCTTTCATATGGCATAGATGATTATCATTCACTCTATGTGCAAAAGAGTGATAAGGGAATTGTGCTCATCTCATGGATGACTTGATTGTTGGTGGTGACAATGAAGAAGAATTAAGGAATGTAAAGGGTCTCCTCAAGAAGAAATTTGACATGAAGGATTTGGGTGAGCTGAGATAGTTTCTTGGCATTGAGATTATTAGGAAGCGTGAGGGTATCTGGCTGTTACAAAGATAGTATACATTGACATGTTATCCAAATATGGTATGGTTGTCTAAGCCCATTTTTGTACCATACAATTAGAATGGCAAGCTGAGTGCAAATGTAGGTGAGATTTTTAAGAATGCCACTATGTACATGAAGATAGTGGGCAAGTTGGTCTACACATGACAATCACCAAGACAGACTTGAACTACACAATTGGGTTAGAGAGAACCAGTTTATGCCGGTTCCTCCAAAGTCCACATTTGGATACTGTGAGGTGCACATTATGCTATGTGAGGTCCACATTGGATTATGGTCTCTTCTATGAGGTTGGTATATAGTTTCAAGTATATGGAGATTGGGCTAGTAGCATCTTGGATAGAAGATCTACAGTAGGTTTATGTTTTCCTTTAGGAGTGGTTCTACGATATGGAGCAGCAAGAAGTAACCAATAGTTGCCTTGTCTATGAGTATAGAGGTAGAGTGTAGGGTGCTACGATGGCACCATGTGAAGTAGCTTGTTACATAAGCTACTTGGAGATTTGGGGATGCATGTGGACATGCAGGTTGTCATCTATTATGACAACCTTAGTAGCATTCAATTGGCCAATAACCTAATGTTTCATGCATAAAGTAAACAGATAGAGTTCCATTATCACTTCAACAAAGAGAAGGTCTTGGTAGGAGATGTCAACATAGAGGAGCAGGTGGCTAACATTTTCACCAAGGCCTTAGGAGTAGAGAAGCTTCATAGATTCTACACTATGCTTTGAATCTTGGAGATGGAGTTAAGCTTGAGAGGGAGTGTTAAGATGTCAATCTCAACACAAGGTGATTGTAAGATTCCTCCTTTTTGAGGTATGCAAGTGTAAGAACCTTCCCTTCTGATCTTATAATTATTCCCCTCTCTAAAATAAAAGAAAGATTCTGTTTTACCCTGTTTTGACCTAGAGAGAGAAAATATCTAGAGAGAGGTAGTCTAAAATTGAGATATTTTTGGATATAAAAATCCTCCTAGTGTCTAAAATGAATTCCCCTGAAACAAAAATTCAAAAAGAACTTTCCAATATGCAATTGGAATTAATTGGAAATGGGTATAAAGGACCTTAGCCTAAGGGTCTAGATTTTTAGAAATTTTTAGATTATGGTCCAATTAAGGTTCCTATGGGCCAATAAGATCAATCCATGTGTGGGGAGGAGGAGATAAATCCAATTTGTAAAAGAAAAATACCCAAAAAGGAGTAAATGCTCACACAAGATGAAGAGTTGACTATGTACAAGGGTTATTAGTAAAAAACTATGAGTATTACTAAAAAAAATGAGATATTTTGGGTATAATGATTCCATTTTGACACGTGTAAGGAAGGGGAGTCCCTTCAAGGAGGTGCCTACTTCACATGCTTGAATGAGCTTTAAACTAAAAAATAATGTGATATTTTTATCTCTCCTCTCTCTTGGATAAAATCGAATAAAAAAAAGGAACCAAACTAGGCCCAAATCTGGTCCAAATTCAACCAAACTAAAATCGAGAAAATTCTAGAAATCAGTTGGTCTTGGTTAGAGCCTCCCTCTCCTATAAATAGAATCTGAGCCTTTGTAAAAAAATAGGAGAATGAAATAATGATAATTTTACTATTCTCTAAAATTCTCTCCAAATTGAAGAAATTGGAGCTTCCCTCTTTCTTTAATCTCCATTGGTGGCTCCATCAACATACCAAACCAATTGATTGGTTGGGGGCCTCTAAAGTAATCAAAGAATCAAGCAATTTGTAAGGTAAAGTGTGAAATTTGATCTTTTTTCATAAATTCTCAATGTTTCTCTCTTCTCAACCCCTCTCAAGCTTGAGAAGCTTAATTGGAATGGCTTTTTAATGCTATTGAAGTTAATTGATGGATGGTAGTAAGGAAATACATAAATTTTTATTTATGCTTAATTTTAATGATTTTTATGTAATTTCTCTCTCTCACTCAAAGAATGGTCATTCCCATGACTTATTCTCAATCCAAATGAAGCTTCTCATGAAGCTTTTCCCTAATCTAAGAATAAATTCTATGCTTGTTTAATTGGAGGCCAAATTGATGGCTTTTTTATGCTTTTAAGTTAGTTATTTCATGAAAATTTATGATTCAATCCATAATGGGTTAATGATCCAATTAGGGATCATTCTAATCATATCTATAATGTTAAAGTTCATTCTTTTAAAATAAACTGAGATTTCAGTAATAGCAGCGGAGCTATGGCGAAATTTTTATAAAATTTACACATAAAACATTTTCATTCAAAGTATGAAAAGAGGACTTCCTACCATATTCTAGGAGTTATCATCCTAGATTAATTGAAAGATTTTCATAGTAATCATGGAGAAATTGATTTTTATGTTTATGCATAAATATTGAATTAAGAAAAAGAGAAATTTCTAATAATTAAATTTTATATTAAAAGAGTAATTCCCATGACCTTGGGAATCCATGGATTCCATTGATTTAGAGAAAAGAACTAGAAGGCTAAGCATTTCTTATCATTTTGGAAATATGAGATAATTCATTTAATTTAAATGATAAATTTTTTTAGATAAATTTATTTATCTTTGAGAAATAATTAAATGTTAAAAGAGGAATTCCCATTACATTTGGAATTCCATGATTAGATGAGAAAAGAGAATTTCTTATCATTTTGAAATTATGAGATAATTCATTTAATTTCAATGATAAATTTTTTTAGATAATTTTTTTAATCTATGAGAAATAATTAAATGTTAAAAGAGGAATTCCCATTACATTTGGAATTCCATGATTAGATGAGAAAAGAGAATTTATTATCATATTGAAATTATGGGATAATTTATTTAATTTCAATGATGAAATTTTTTGATAAATTTATTTGTCCATGAGAAATAATTAAATGTTAAAAGAGGAATTCCCATTACATTTGGAATTCCATGATTAGATGAGAAAAGAGAATTTCTTATCATTTTGGAAATATGAGATAATTCATTTAATTTCAATGATGAATTTTTTTAGATAAATTTATTTATCTATGAGAAATAATTAAATGTTAAAAGAGGAATTCCCATTACATTTGGAATTCCATGATTAGATGAGAAAAGAGAATTTCTTATCATTTTGGAATTATGAGATAATTCATTTAATTTCAATGATAAAATTTTTTAGATAAATTTATTTATCTATGAGAAATAATTAAATGTTAAAAGAGGGATTCCCATTACATTTGAAATTCCATGATTAGATGAGAAAAGAGAATTTCTTATCATATTGGAATTATGGGATAATTTCTATGGACCCACTTGCAACGGATGTCAAATGGGCATGATATCCTACCCAAACCTACACTCTTTTGCATTGGGGACTCCTTAGGCCACTTGCAAAAAGAGCGGGTGGCAACACACCATCACACCCATCATGCAAAATCTGATGGGGATGAAACTTTGCAAGTGGTGGGAGAAAAACCCTAAAGAATCCACTTGTAAAGTTTCACACCCATCACATGCCTGATGTGTGATGTCTTACCCAAATTTGCTGAGAGAAATATATAAAATATATTGGGACTAATGAATAGCCAACTCATAATATATAGGGGAAAAAGATACAAACTGAGAGAAAGATACAAAATGAAGAGACGGATGAGGCTCAAATATCAATCCACAGTCTCTCTAGCTCTAAGGGTCTCCAAGTTGCTCACATGCTCATGTTGGGCCAAGATCCACCATGGTGGCCCTCCCTTGTTGCTCATAACTCACCAAAGCGTGAGTTTCACAAACAAGAACTAGATGACTACATCCTTGTTCCACTCATATTGCAAGTTTATTCGATGTTGCCCTTGTGCATCTAACCCTACGCATAGTAGTAACCTACAACTATCATGTTATCGACATTAAATGAGAATCCATAATCATCAGGCACATCGCACTCAAGGGTCCATTTGGGCCTAGTGCACCATAGAGTATAGTAGTCATTCTCCTCCTTTCCTATCATTTCCCTCCTCGGCAATGATAGGAAAAAACATCACTCACTATCAAAATATATGTCAAACAATCATGATATGCCCCGTCAGGTAGTGTGCGCGAGGATCAACAGTGGGGGGTAACGCGCCTCGCGTGACCTCAACACCTGCTCCAATCAACCCACTCTTGCATCTTACACAATGAGTAGTCACCATCAATGCATGGTGCACAAAATTATGAACGACGTTGTGTGAAGACTCGGTGGGGTCATTATAGGATATTCTCTTCATGGAGTGTAACCTAAATGTGCCATCCACTATCACACAGTCTAGAGAAGCACCATCAATGTCACTAATACTATCAACACACCAAAAGAACCTCTTGACAATCTTGGCATCTCGCTAAGGGAAGGAAGAGGCAGCACCAATGGTGGTCAATGTGCATTACACCAATCCACTACCTACCGTGCATCTCAAAAAGCATCTCAAAAGCACGCACTATCTCAACAACAGAGCTGGTGATGCCTGAGGGTGTGACACACACACCCACACCATCATACTTCCCCTTTTCATGCACTATCTCAAAGAATCTCCAAATCACCTAGTGGTAACTTGTCATGTGATGCAAAGAATATAGCCAATAAAATTGATGAGCACTCTTGAATTGTGCCCCACATCTATCTGGCCATATCAACCGCCTTGTCCATGTGACCCCACGCTCTCTCAAAAAGTCATCTCATGAAAATGGAAGCAATGTTACACAAAGGGGGGCATGCAAGAGCAATCATCACTAATGTAAAAGTGATACTCTCTAATGATGACTCGCTCCTCGGGTGCTTACTATGCCATTCGACACCATCGATAATGATACTCTCTAATGATGACTTTGATACTCTCTAATGATGACTCGCTCCTCGGGTGCTTACTATGCCATTCGACACCACCGATAATTAATATGCACCATGATGGCCACCTAGTCAAGCACACAAAAATGGGAAATGTCACATTTATAGACAACAGCAATATAAAATATCTAGAAGACCTTAAATTGAGAATGAGGCAATGTCTCAAGCAATACATGCTCAGAAAAGTAGTACTCTAACTAAATCTTCTACTATGGTGTGAACATGTAGTTCTCTGTGAAGCCAACCATGGAGACAACTATACTAATAGGAAACTACTGTAGAGGCTCGCATGAAACTAATGGTCTTGCCACCGGCACCATGAGCATGATGTATGTAGTCATAGACAAAATATGTAAATGTGCTAATGATGATGAACTCGCCGCCGCATGTTGAATCGTGCTCCACTAGCTGTAGTCTCCTTGACTACCCATGTGTAGTTCTCTGTGAAGCCAACCATAGAGACAACTACACTAATAGGAAACTACTGTAAGCTAGCATGAAACTAACGGTCTTGCCACTTGGCACCATGAGCATGATGTATGTAGTCATAGATGGAAGATGTAAATGTGCTAATGAACTCGCCGCGCATGCTGAATGGTGCTCCACTTGCTGTAATCTCCTTGACTACCCATGTGTCACATACTTATACTGTCACCATGTCACCACCTTGGCCACACCATCAAGAAATCCTCCTCACATAAGTGAATCATGGCCAAGCTACCACATGAGGTATGTCCCCACCATGACACAAGCCATCCCATGGGGTAGATGGCATACTTCGCCCATCGCGGGCATAGTAGTAAGTGAATAAAATCCCTCGAGCTATAAGGCACCACCCCCCGATGCACAGACAAGCCACGAAAGACATCATACAAAATCTGAAATCCAACGTGGTAGCTACAAAGAGATGTGTCACGTTGCCTCGATCATTGCACAAACCAAGGCTCGCAAGCCTCAAATAAATGATGGCTGATGGTTATCTCATGGTGTGAATACCTAAACTCAAAGTATAACTATGTCTGTGTCATCTCAAGAAGGCAAGCCCCATGCACTATGTACTCCCCACCATAGCAAACCCTATGTCGCAATGCCTTCTTGTACTCTCTGGTGATGCATGACAATGCTCCTCCCAAAACCTCTCTAACATCTCCCTCATCTTAAGGTCAAATAAACAAGTGTATCTAGGTGCACGATCACTATTAGCCCATAAATCACCCTCAACCCCACTCTCCAATCTCCATCTCCTCACAACCCCCACTTGAAATGCATTGACTGATGACAAATATGAAGTATGCGAGAAGTGGCGCGATGCATACCTTGTAGGACACTACTAGAAACAATGACTGTAAGCGCCTATCTAACAATGACCCGTCTAGCAACCAATCCATCTGGATGCATCTTATGCTTAAGTGTGTTGTAGGAGTGTCTCAAGATCTGTAGCACACTAGAACTGGCCCTCCTCAAATATGGGTTACAAATCGCAAAAGCCATGTGTAAGTATCATAGAAATTCGTCTAGCACACTAGACTACTGTGATCCCACATCGAGGTTAGAAAAGTACTTGTTAATAATAGCAGTGGCATGGTTTTGTGCACGAGACCTGGAAAGGGATTTTCTATGAGAAGATTCATGCAAATTTAACACCAGTCATACCACTTACACACCCAATATGAAATTGCCTTTTTCACAGATTCAGCCATCTTTAAAACAATCATTTAATAAAAACCATAGTATCACTGATCACCATCCTCCAAAATATCCGGTTGAATCTTAATTTCCAATCATTCCTTCATAGGAGTACCTATGGCATCATTGGCAACTAGAACGCTCACCACCTGTCCACTCAGGGGCCTTTTCAATAGTTCCTAGCTCATAGTACCCAGTAATATAATCACTTATAAAAATCAAGATGGAATCTCCATTGAAGATCAGCAAGCAACAGATCCATATAAAAGAGCCATGGACTCATCCGTTGAGGACCAGCAAGGTCAATCAACCAGATCCATGCCCGATTTCAGAAAACAACTCTTATTCCTTGTTCCAATATCTTCCATGACACACGTGTGGGTATCTTCGGCGACCCAGAGCCCGAGCACCATATGGTAAGCACCCTCTAGGATCCTTCGCAGGTCACCTAGCACTTCACTCATAGGCCGCTTCCTTGGTCCCTCATCCACCATACCGGAGCTCACCATTTAAATCAAACCGAGGCTGGTCAACACCTCGGCCGAGACCTTGCTACGCGAGACGTCCTCCATTGACTCTCTGTCGTCACAGCAGTTGCAACTTTATCAGTTAGGTCTCCATGACCTTAATCACAAGACGGTCAAAATGCTTCCCCAGCATTCTTGACATAAAAGTCATTTACAAACAGTTCACAAATACGGTTTCTATAATGAAATCTCGTCTTTCCACATTATCCTTCATCAGTCCACATTACTTATTCTACATTCCATTCATATGTGTACTCATTCTCATCCAATCACATCATTTTCCATCTTATCACATATCATTTGTTTACATCCCAATTCACATGTCATCACATCTCATCCATTCACTCATATCGACGTCACATCATTTCACATACACATTCGCATTCATTATTCCACCTACACCTCCACATTCGTACATCCACATGCATATCCACATCCACATCCACATCCGCATCTATACATCCACATTCATACATCCATATCCACATCCACATCCACATCCACATCCACATTCATACATCCATATCCACATCCACATTCATACATCCATATCCACATCCACATTCACATCCATACATCCACGTCCACATCCACATTTATACATCCATATCCACATCCATATTCATATCCATACATCCACATCCATACTTCCACATCCACATCCACATTTATACATCCATTTTCATATCCATACATCCACATCCACATCCGTACATCCACATCCACATCCACATCCGTACATCCATATCCACATCCACATTCACATCCATACATCCACATCCACATCCACATTTATACATCCATATTCACATCCACATTCACATCCATACATCCACATTCACATTCATACATCCACATCCACATCTCATTCGCACATCCACATCCACATTCACATTCATACATCCACATTCACATCCTCATTCGCACATCCACATCCACATTCACATTCATACATCCACATCCACATCCTCATTCGCACATCCACATCCACATTCACATTCATACGTCCACATCCACATCCTCATTCGCACATCCAATTCCACATTCACATCCACACATCCACAACCACATCCTCATTCGCACATCCACATCCACATTCACATTCATAACATCCTCATTCGCACATCCACATCCACATTCACATTCATACGTTCACATCCACATCCTCATTCGCACATCCAATTCCACATTCACATTCACACATCCACAACCACATCCTCATTCGCACATCCACATCCACATTCACATTCATACATCCACATCCACATCCACATTCACACATCCACATCCACATCCACCTCTACATTCATACATTCACATCCACATCCTCATTCGCACATCCAATTCCACATTCTCATTCATACATCCACACCGACATCCATACATCCAGATCTATACATCCACATTCACATTCACATTCACATTCACATTCACATACATCCAGATCTATACATCCACATTCACATTCACATTCACATTCACATTCACATTCACATTCATAAACATCCTCATCCACATTCCATACATCCATTTCTACATTCACATTCATACATTCACATACACCTTCACATCTATTCTTTTATAACACAACCATTCTCATCCTATCACAGCCCATACACATCTTATCACATTGGATACACTTCTTACCTCATCCCATACATATCTTATCACATCCTATCGCATCCCATACGCATCTTATCACATCCTATCACATCCCATACGCATTTTATCACATCCTATCACATCCCATATGCATTTTACATCCCATACGTATCTTATCACATCCTATCACATCTCATACATATCTTATCGCATCATCTCATCCAATCACATCCCGTACACATCTTATCACATCAGATACATATCTTATCACATCCGTTACACATCTTATCACATCCGATACACATCTTATCACATCAGATACACATTTTATCACATCACTATTACATGTTATTACTATTTAATAGTTTTTTTTTTAGATTGATACCGATAATAGGACTTTTTTCTAAACTTCAGTCACTTGCTTGGTTTAAATTAAAGATTCTTTTCTGATGACTATTTCTATATTGCTTCTCAATTCCTCAATTGAATTTTATTTCATATTCTTCTTTTGAATAAAGGAATTCATGGGATTTATAGAAATCAATTCTACCCATATTTCTTCATTTGGTAAAAATAACCATAAATCAAAAATTTTCTCTTCTTCCCATTTAATTTCTAGGATTCCAATTACCATGGGAATTCCTCTTTCTGCGTTTAATTAATTACATTCCAATGTTCTGGGAATTCCTCTTTTCCCATAAAGTATTTCTCATATAATAAATTCATCTAAATTAAAATATCCATTATTTCAATATGTTAGAAATTTCTCTTTGCCCAACTAAATGAGGGAATTCCAATTGTCGTAAGAATTCCTCTTGACATTTAAATATTTCTCATAGATAAATAAATTTATCTAAAAATTTCATCTTTGAAATTAAATAGATTATCCCATAATTCCAATATGATAAGAATTTCTCTTTTCTCATCCAATCATGGAATTCCAAATGTAATGGAAATTCCTCTTTTAATATTTAATTATTTCTCATAGATAAATAAATTTATCTAAAAATTTCATCATTACCCCATTTGCAAAGTTTCATCCCATCAGACATTGGATGGGTATGATGGTGTGTTGCCACCAGCTTATTTTTGCATTGTACCACCCAAGGGGTCCTGTATGCAAAAAAGAATAGGTTTAGGTACAAGGTCAGTTCTATATGGAATTCAATGGAGATAAAACTTTGCAAGTTGCTCCATGTGGTTGCTTTCCCCCCACTTGCAAAGTTTCATCACCATTGGATGCCAGATGGGTGTGATGGTGTGTTACTAATCGCTCTTTTTTGCATATGGCCACAGGGGTCATGCATGCAAAAAGAACGGGTTTGGGTAGGACATCATGCCCATCTGGAGGGCCAATGGGGGTGAAACTTTTCAAGTTGATCCGTTGGGCTCCTCTCCCTTCACTTTCAAATTTTCATACCCATTGGATGCCAGATGTGTGTGACGGTGTGTGTTGCCACACCCTCTCTTTTTTTTCAAGTAGCCCAAGGGGTCCCTTATGCAAAAAAGAGTAGGTTTGGGTAGGCCATCACACCCATTTCGCCATCTGAAAGGGGTGAAACTTTTAATTAGGTCAATGTGGTTGATCTCCTCCAACTCCAAAGTTTTATCCCCATCGGATGGCATATGGGTGTGACGGTGTGTTGCCACACTCGCTCATAGGGGACCCCTTGTAGCAACACACCGTCACACCCATATGCCATCCGATGGGGATAAAACTTTGGAGTGGGAAGAGATCAACCACATTGACCTAATTGAAAGTTTCACCCCTTGAGATGGCGAAATGGGTGTGATGGCCTACCCAAACCTACTCTTTTTTGCATAAGGGACCCCTTGGGCTACTTGCAAAAAAAGAGTGGGTGTGGCAACACACACCGTCACACACATCTGGCATCCAATGGGTATGAATTTTGAAAGTAAAGGGAGAGGAGCCCAATGGATCAACTTGAAAAGTTTCACCCCCATCGGCCCTCTAGATGGGTGTGATGTCCTACCCAAACCCGTTCTTTTTGCATACATAACCCCTGTGGCCATATGTAAAAAAGAGCGGTTAGTAACACACCATCACACCCATCTGGCATCCAATGGTGATGAAGCTTTGCAAGTGGGGGGAAAGCAACCACATGGAGCAACTTGCAAAGTTTTAACTCCATTGAATTCCATATAGAACTGACCGTGTACCTATACCTGTTCTTTTTTGCATACAGGACCCCTTGGGTACAATGCAAAAACAAGATGGTGGCAATACACCATCATACCCATCCAATGTCCGATGGGATGAAACTTTGCAAATGGGGGGAGAGTAGCCCTATGGACCCACTTGCAACAACGGATGTCAAATGGGCATGATATCCTACCCAAACCTACACTCTTTTGCATTGGGGACCCCTTGGGCCACTTGCAAAAAAGAGCGGGTGGCAACACACCATCACACCCATCATCCGAAATCTGATGGGGATGAAACTTTGCGAGTGGGGGGAGAGAAACCCTAAAGAACCCACTTGTAAAGTTTCACACCCATCACATGCCTGATGTGTGATGTCTTACCCAAATTTGCTGAGAGAAATATATAAAATATATTGGACTAATGAATAGCCAACTCGTAATATACAGGGGAAAAAGATACAAACTGAGAGAAAGATACAAAATGAAGAGACGGATGAGGCTCCAATATCAATCCACAGTCTCTCTAGCTCTAAGGGTCTCCAAGTTGCTCACATGCTCATGTTGGGCCAAGATCCACCGTGGTGGTCCTCCCTTGTTGCTCTTAACTCACCAAAGCGTGAGTTTCACAAACAAGAACTAGATGACTACATCCTTGTTGTTCCACTCATATTGCAAGTTTATTCGATGTTGCCCTTGTGCATCTGACCCTATGCATAGTAGCAACCTACAACTATCATGTTATCGACATCAAATGAGAATCCATAATCATCAGGCACATCGCACTCAAGAGTGCATTTGGGGCTAGTGCACCATAGAGTATAGTAGTCATCCTCCTCCTTCCTATCATTTCCCTCCTCGACAATGACAGGAAAAAACATCACCCACTATCAAAATATATGTCAAACAATCATGATATGTCCCATCAAGTAGTGTGTGAGGATCAACAGTGGGGGGGGTAACGCTCCTGGGGAGCCATCCCTTGGTGCACATTAGTTGATGCAAATAGCATAGGACTTCCTTGCTCTATTCAATGATGTGCTCATTGTGTGAATTATTTAATGATTAGGGGTTAATTAGAGCCCTTGATTAATTTAAAACAGAAAAAGATTAGTGAAAGGATTAATCCTTGATTAATTTTAATCACTTTTTTATAACATAAATCATTAAGGCTAATAAGCATTGAATGAGTAGATGCCCATGAGTTGTCAAATTGTCCATTTTGGGGTCATTTATGAGGGGTGTAAGGGGTAGTCATAAAAAGGTTGACTTTTTTGATTCCCACTTGCCTTTTTTTGGGAAAATATCTATATCCTCTTAATTTAAAATTTAAAAAATATCCCCCCTAAACAAGGAAATTTGAATTTTCCAACAGACTTTAAAAAAAATTTCACAAAAAATGGTTCACGAACCATTTCTGCACTTATGCCTTAAGGTCTCACGTCCTAAAAACTGGTTCACGCGTGAACCATTTTTGCACTCTCATGCCTTAAGGTTTCACATCCTAGGTAGGGGTCCGTGCACCAAAAATAAATAAATAAACATCAAATGTAATTTTTGTGAAGTCCAGTTCATGTCGTGAAACCCTAAGAATTTCATGGTGTGAACCACTAAGCATCTCACGGTGTGAAATAGTTTCCGCACCAAAAAAAATCAAATTTAATTTTTTCATGAAGTCCATGGGTTCACAGCGTGAAACCCTTGCATTTCATGGCGTGAACCACTAAGCATATCACGGTGTGAAACAGTCCCCACGCAAAAAAAATCAAATCAAATAAAATTTGATAAAATCCGTGAAGTCTGCTTCACGCTGTGAACTGCACCCTGCTAGTTCACGACGTGAAACGGAGGGTCCATCGGTAAAAGAAAAAAAGGACTCTAGAAAAAACCCCCTGTTTGGAGGCTCGTATCTCATAAACCGTGAATCCGATGAAAGCACTCATGCTCTTCGAAAAGCCGACATCGAGCTCTTCAAATTTGGTCTTGACCTCCATCTGAAGGCAAAAAGGAATGTTTTGGCCTTCAACCCCATCAGCCTCAAAATTCGACCCAAAAATTGAGGGAAAAAACAGCCTGAAAAGCATTAAATATGTTAAAAAAAGCATGAAAACGACTTTGAACCAAATTCGAGCTACTTTTTGAGAGTCTAAACGATAAAATCACGAATGACTCAAACAAACAAAGTTGTAGTACTCCAAAAAACTATAACTCTCTCATTGAGAGTTTTTCTAAATTCTTGTTGGAACACCTTTAAAAATGGGTTGTGAAACAGGAAAAGAATTTTTAAATTTTTTTTTTATCTTGTGACAAATAGGAAAATAGGTTTTAGGACCCCCTCTTCCATCTGGGAAGTTACTAGCATGCACTTTTTTTAGACAAATATCCCTAAGGTTCACATGCGTGTAGTGTCTACGCTAATTAGGGAGAACGGGCACTCGTTTGACCCAACAAAGAGTATGATAGGTTTCTTGAGGCTGTAAACGGGCTGTGAGAGAAAATCTAAAAAGAAAAAAAATACGTGTGCTTGCTAATTGACAGCGTCAGACATGACAACGATAGAGGGACTACGTGGGCCGACACTCTCACTAAACCCAATGGTTGACATCTTCGAGCCATTGACATCTATGCCCCAATTGCAACTCCTAATACCATTTGCCATGCCAATTGTTATCGGGTTTTACACCCCTTGTCACTTCAATTCCATCGGGCTTTGGTTCTTTACCTAACATTTCCATAAATCCTATAGGTACTGTGACATGAAAAATTGATATCTTTCATTTTTAATTTTGTACATATTTTGATGGTTTCTCAATGGTAATAAGGTGGAAGCTTGTCCCCAAGAAGATTGCGGTGCCCACAATGGAATAACGGCATGGTGATGCGGCGGCTTGGCGGCTACCTTGATAACAGCATTCTATCTTCAAATATAATGGTTTACTTGATTTAGGGTGCACACATTGTAAATGCCACAAGTATACTTGCTAAATACTTTGGTATGGTAGATAGGCTAGTGATGTGGAGAATAAAAGTGGACCTTCATGCTCACATGGATTTTAATTTATTAATATAGTATTCACCACATAAGGCTACAAGTTGGGGAGTGTGGAAGGCATGTGGAGGAGTGTGTGTAGGTGCATAATTGGGAAAGATTCTTCTAGAATGCCTACATGGAAGAGGAGAATTCTGCCATGTGTAAGTGGGATCTCCACTTACATGCCACTTAGATTTGGCTATTATCTCATCACACTTTCAAAGTCAAAAAGTCTTCAATTTAGTAATCAATAGAAGACTTAGCCTAAGAGGACAATTGATGGTGACATCTACCCTTATGTCACTGAAGGGTTGAAGATTTTTATGTTGTAATTTGTAACAATGAAAGAGAGGGTGATTCTCCACCTATAAAAGGAGCCCTCCTCTCCCTTTCAAAGAGATGAATGAAGCCTCCTCAATTGAGCATTTTGTGTCATTGCCATTCTCTTATCTTCAAACTCTTATTCAAACACTCTCTTTACACGTGAATGTCTCATTTAGCATTAGCTCCTCATGCTTAAACCAATTTTGGACCTCTTTGATGATTCATGATAAGTGGGATAAGGAGTTATTATCTTGGTGGGCTTGTGACTTCTCAAGGTAGCCCTTGCCTTATTGCCGCCCTCCTTTGGAGGTACCAATGGTTTTAGCGGGTAATGAGCATGTAGAAAGACTTTGGGGACTATAGGTAAATCTTTAAGATTGTCTGCTGAGCAATGTTAACCCTTACCCTCTAGCTTGAATCATGAAGGAGATGAAAGGCAAGAGGCTATGTGAAAATTGAGGTTTCATGCAAAAGAGAGGGAAGTGCAGTTTTTGTGGTCTAATACCCCAAAGTTCAACCGGTAATTACTCATCACTCGGGTATTGGTTTCTAAAATTGATCATATGGCTAGGAAGCTCTTTATATGATCTTTCCACTCATGTAACTAATTTCTTAATCCTTTACTTCATTGATGATCAAAATTTCTCCAAGTTGCTAACTTTTAGGCGAATTTTGGTAGTCATGTAGTAAAATGCTCATAACTTTTTGCTCGGTTGCCCGTTTTCAAAAGTTTTTATATAGACACAAAGCTCTCTTCAAGCTCTACGGACCTATGTAATCCTCTCTTGTCTAGTCTATATGGATTTAAAACTACAATTCTCTGTGTATCTCTGTTTTTATAGAATTTTGGCCATTATTTCTTCTTAATAATGATTAATTCCTCTTAATCTCTTATCAAAAAGCAAATCCCATGTATCTTATCCTCTTGTAAGTGATTGCTATATTCTTTTACTTTAAGATGTTTTGTCCGAATCGCCCAATTCGAACGGACATTCCCCGCCATATGTTTCCGTTCACATAATCCTAAGCCGGAAGATTTTCTTCCAACAAAGAATTGCCCTCTTGTTTGGAGCTGCAAGACTCGCAGAAAATCTTGCTTCTTCTGAGCCTTTCATCTTTCCTTCCATGAATTATGATCTCACCTTTGATGTGTTTATATTTATCTTAACCTAGGGAGAGAAAGGGAGGTGAGGGGGCTGTGAGGTTTCATACAAGTGTGTTTTGATAAGAAGTGACTGAAGTCAAAACCCCAACTTTGTGTCACATCTTTTGATGGAGACGACGGGTAGGTTTTACTTAGAATTATTCTATTTTAACCTCAAGGTCCCACATGATTAAAGAAACGTTATTTTGAAATAAGTAAAGTTTCCTTGTTGCTACTCATCTTTTGGTGCAAGATTGTTGCGTGACGAGTGAAGATCAATGCAAGGATGCAACAAAAAGATACTTAGGGCTCTTGTAAAGAGTTCCAAGTTGTAGATGAGTGTGGGAGTGGGCTTGACAATAATCCCACATGGGAACTTTTGGGAGTTTTAGAGTTTTTGTATAAAAAGTGGCTCATTTGAGAGGACACATTGGGCAAACTCATGTTTGAGCTCTCTTGAGACTAGCTCTCCCTCTTTTCCCATAGAGGTGCAAGCTCTTCTCTCTCCCCATCTACATTATTGTAAGTTCTTTTTTTAATTCAATGCAATGAGTGATGTTTGTCTCTCTTCTCATGTCTATTCTCTAGTGTGCATGTTTCTTGGTTGATAGCTTCAAGGTTTGTGTGCATGCTAGGGAAATGAGTGTTTGAGAATGAAGAATGCTTTGATCTCGTGTATGCAATAGCTTAGCTTTCTTCTTGTGTTGAATGTATGAATGAGTGGGATGATGAGTGAGTGAGCAATAGCAAGATTGAGCTTGTGTGTGTGTTAAGTCTATGTCAATGGTAGTAGTATTCTTAGCATTCTCTCCATCAAATGGATGGGTGGTTGCAGGATCAGGGTGCCCAGTTTTGTCCACTCAGGCACCCTGTAAATAGTAAAAAAATAAGCATTTATTTACCTTTAGTGGCCAATCTCTCCTAGCTAATGAAGGAATTTCCTTTCAAGTTCTTTTGTTGGAACGCCACATGCAAAGTTGGGAATATAGTTGCATAATCTTATTAAGCATTAGATAGTTAAAAGTCCTCATTTCCTTAGGTACAAGCTCAATGTATACACCATGTCCCAAATTTGGGCTGGTTCCATAAAATGCTAATATCTTTCACATATAAACTCGTATGAGATTTCCACTTTACATCTTAGATCTTCACATAATATAGAGCTAAACTTGATATTTTGAGAAATTTTTAAGCTATTTGTCTATTTTCTTTAAATATTTCAAGGTCTTTAAAGTGTTATAATATATGCCACTTTTTGCACCCACAATAACTACCACTTAAAAATGCCTAATCTTGTAGATCAAAAGAGTGGTAGATAGTGATACATTGGTGGAATGTGGTGGTTAGTCAAAATTGCAAATCCAATGGTTTGATTTTTAATGATCTCTTTTCTAAAATTCTTCCAGGCTATCAGAAGGCCTGTAAATACTAATAATCTAATTAGTAAAATTACATTTTTGATGTAAATCATCTAAAATCTATAGGGACTAGTGTACTTGTATTGGTGCATCTATGGAAAAAAAATTAGATCACTCTAAGTATGGAAAGATCATTTTTTTATTATTTTATCATATTTTTGGTTAATTTTGATAAATTGGACTAACTTATATTAATTTAAGTTATATTGGGGTTAAATTTGAGTGTATGTGTATTTTCTATTAGTTTCTTGATCTCGTTTGAAGTACCTTTCCCCCCCAAATTTGTTGTCCAAGAATTGTCCCAGTCCAGCATAAACTGGATAAAACTGGACACCCTGATCTTGCAACAACCCGGATAAGCTTTTGTGCACCGGTACGGGTTGAATCCCTAGCTCCGAAAGGGATGCAAATCCCATTGGATTGAGCTACATGTGGATCATACTACTCTTGCTACAAGTGAGAGAGTTTTCCGTCTCTCCATTGGCGCCGTGCCGGGGATAAGACTCAAATCCGATTGAGAGTGTGTGGAAACCACCACTATTTCCTCTTTTGGTTGCAAAACCATTGAGTGATTAGGTTAAGTTCGGGTGTGCGATCCCGGTGTGAGTGGATAAGGTTAGGATAAGAAAAACCCATTGAGCGGTTGAGGTTTCTCCCGCATTGTTTTTTATGTTTTATTGCTTTTATGCTTTTTCAAGTACCGTTCATTATGCTTACCTTCATTGTTTTTTGTCATTTCATGCTTTCATGCTTTTCGCTAACATGTATGTAATTAGTAAAAAATAATGCTCGGCCAAGGATTACTTGTTTCTTCATTATCTCGATAGGCATGACCAAAAAAATGCTCACCCAGGGCCTGTTTGCAGCATAGATAACACTTTGGTATTCTTGTTATTGATGCCTTTTACTCTCAAAGGAGAAGTGGTCCACTGCTTAGTGCAATCATATTAAGCTTGGGGAATCTACCATTGGGATCTTGGCTACTCCCCAAACTTCAAACACCAAAGTGGAAACCATGCCACACATAGCGTAGGCGCCCACGCTCCATAGAAAATACAATCTTATATTGATCAGCTGGCCAACCGGTGGCTGCTGGCTGGCAAGCAGTGAAGTGGCCGGTGCAGCTGTGAAAGGCGTCTTTGCACACGCCTTTCCCTAGAGAGTGAAGTGGCTGCTACTGTGGCCAACGCAGGCAAAGAAGGCGAGAGAATATAAGGCAAGGAGTCCTAATCTCCAAGAATTGTATAAAAGGGCAATGGAGTTAAAAGAAGCTTTTGAGTTTTGTAAATTTGTGCATGTTAACTGGAAGGATAATCAAAAGGCTGATGAATTGGCTACTAAAACTTTGGCTTCTTTTAAAGTAGCTATTCTTGCATTAATGGATACAGGTTGGCCTGAGCTCCAAGATGTTCAACACTATTTAGATACAGGATACTTCCCTCCTGGATTGAATCCTTAACAGAAGCAAAGGCTTACAAGAGGAAAGCTCATCCTTACACAATTCTAGGGGATGTTCTTTACAAGCGAGATAAGGATGTTCTTTACAAGCGAGATAAGGATAATATTCTTAGGAGGGTAGTGAGTCTGGAAGAATCTAAAAGGATTATGGAATTATGTTATGAATGTTCAAGTCACTTTGCCTTAGCCAGCACAACTCAAAGGATCCTTAACACAGGTTATTATTGGCCTCGACTCAACAATGATGTCTATGAGTGGTGCAGAAGCTGTGAAGTTTGCCAGGAATATGGGCATAAGCAATTGGTTCCTGGACCCTTAAACCCTATCCCAGCATATGGTCCATTTGAAAGGTGGGGATTAGATTTTGTGGGGCCACTTCCTCGTTCCTCACATACATATTAGTGGCCACAGATTATGCAACAAGGTGGGCAGAAGGAAAGGCCATGGTGGTCAATAATAAAGCAGTGGCTATGGCATCCTTTCTCAGGGAGGAATACATATGTGCCCGATTTGGGTGTCCATTAGAAATCCTTACGGATGGGGGGAGGTCTTTCAAGAATGGCTTGATTGAAGCTTTGGTGCAGAAATTAAAAATAAAGCATGCTATGTCGACTCCCTATTATCCCTATGTAATGCTTTAGTAGAAAAAACTAATGGATTGCTTTGTGGATCTTTGTCTAAGCTAGTGGATACTATGAAGAGAAAGTGGGATGTGCATTTGCCAGAGGTCCTATGGGCCTATAGGACAACTCACAAACTCTCTCTTGGTTTCACACCTTTTTAGTTAGTTTATGGAATGGAGGCTATTTTGCCAATAGAATTGGAAATCACAAGCCTTCGCACATCTTTTGCACGCTTGAATAATGAAGAAGAAACACATGCCCAACGCCTAGGACAACTGGAGACCTTGGATGAGAGGTGACTTCAGGCACTTCAAAATTTGGAGGCTGCTTATTAACAACGAAGGCAAGGCATGACACTCTCACATGAAGAAGAAGAAGAAGTTAGAACTCAAGCAAGAAAGCTTAGTCACATGAGGTATGATGGCAGTGTGGAGAAACGGCTAGATAAGAAGCTTCTTCGCCGCTGGTAAGGCCCATTCAGGATAAAGCAAAAGTTCAAAAATAACACCTATCTTCTAGAGGATGCACTTAGCTCAAGAGGTTCCAGGACGTGCCAATGACCGGATAAAGATATTTTACCCTCGAGCACCATGGCTAGCAGACCCCCAAGACAAGCATGGAGGATCTGTTGGGGGGGGGGGAAGATGTGACATGAAAAATTGATATCTTTCATTTTCAATTTTGTACATATTTTGATGGTTTCTCAATGGTAATAAGGTAAAAGCTTGTCCAAGAAGATTGTGGTGCCCACAATGGAATAACGGCATGGTGATGCGGCGGCTTGGTGGCTACCCTGATAACAGCATTCTATCTTCAAATATAATGGTTTACTTGATTTAGGTGCACACATTGTAAATGCCACAAGTATGCTTTAAAAATACTTTGGTATGGTAGATAGGCTAGTGTGGTGTGGAAAATAAAAGTGGGCCTTCATGCTCACATGGATTTTAATTGTATTATTAATATAGTATTCATCACATTAGGCTACAAGTTGGGGAGTGTGGAAGGCATGTGGAGGAGTGTGTGTAGGTGCATAATTGGGAAAGATTCTTCTAGAATGCCTACATGGAAGAGGAGAATTCTGCCATGTGTAAGTGGGATCTCCACTTACATGATGCCACTTAGACTTGGCTATTATCTCATCACACTTTCAAAGTAAAATAATCTTTAATTTAATAATCAATAGAAGACTTAGCCTAAGAGGACAATTGATGGTGACATCTACCCTTATGTCACTGCAGAGTTGAAGATTTTTATGTTGTAATTTGTAATAATGGAGGAGAGGGTGATTCTCCATCTATAAAAGGAGCTCTCCTCTCCCTTTCAAAGAGATGAATGAAGCCTCCTCAATTGAGCATTTTGTGTCATTGCCATTCTCTTATCTTCAAACCCTTATTCAAACACTCTCTTTACATGTGAATGTCTCATTTAGCATTAGCTCTTCATGCTTAACCCAATTTTGGACCTCTTTGATGATTTATGATAAGTGGGATAAGGAGTTATTATCTTGGTGGGCCTGTGACTTCATAAGGTAGCCCTTGCCTTATTGCCGCGCTCCTTTGGAGGTACCAATGGTTTTAGCGGGGGTAATGAGCATGTGGAAAGACTTTGGGGACCATAGGTAAATCTTTACGATTGTTTGCTGAGCAATGTCAACCCTTACCCTCTAGCTTGAATCATGAAGGAGATGAAAGGCAAGAGGCTATGTGAAAATTGAGGTTTCATGCAAAGAGGGAAGTGCAGTTTTAATGGTCTAATACCCCAAAGTTCAACTGATAATTACTCATCACTTGGGTATTGGTTTCTAAAATTGATCATATGGCTAGGAAGCTCTTTATATGCTAGAGAGAGAGAGAGAGAGAGAGAGTATGAGAGAGAGAGAGAGAGAGAGACAAAGAGTTTAGACTATATGTGAAAGAGTGTATGTGGGGGGAGGAGAGTGTGTGTTTATAGTAGTGCATGTGTGAGTGTATACATGTGTGTGTGTGTGTGTGTGTGTGTGTGTTTGTGTGTGTGTGTGAGAAAGAGAGACAGAGATCCACTACTACAAGAGAGGGCATCATTAGCGGCGCTTATTTCGCAGTGTTTTACGTCATGCTGCTATTAGCATTGTTATTAGCTTTGCGGATAAACGTCGCTATTAGCATCATTACTAGCGTCGCTCATCAATAAATGCTGCTATATGCACCGCTCAACGGTGCTATAAAAACATCGCTATATAAACGCCGCTCAGTGTGACGAACGCTGGGAAAAAAAACATAATGTTGAAATGGAGTGGAAATAAAACTTAAAATAAAATCCAAATTTGTGCATGTTAACATGAAGGATAATCAAAAGGCTGATGAATTGGCTACTAAAACTTTGGCTTCTTTCAAAGTAGCTATTCTTGCATTAATGGATACAGGTTGGCCTGAGCTCCAAGATGTTCAACACTATTTAGATACAGGATACTTCCCTCCTTGATTGAATCCTTAACAGAAGCAAAGGCCTATAAGGAAATGTCATCCTTACACAATTCTAGGGGATGTTCTTTACAAGCGAGATAAGAATAATATTCTTAGGAGGGTAGTGAGCATGGAAGAATCTAAAAGGATTATGGAATTATGTCATGAATGTTCAGGTCACTTTGCCTCAGCCAGCACAACTCAGAGGATCCTTAACACAGGTTATTATTGGCCTCGACTTAGCAAAGATGTCTATGAATGGTGCAGAAGCTGTGAAGTATGCCAGGCATACGGGCATAAGAATTGGTTCCCAGACTCTTAAACCCTATCCCAGCATATGGTCCATTTGAAAGGTGGGGATTAGATTTTGTGGGGCCACCTTCTCGTTCCTCACATGGGAAGTATTACATATTGGTGGCCACAGATTATGCAACAAGGTGGGCAAAAGCAAAGGCCATGGTCAATAATAAAGCAGTGGCTGTGCCATCCTTTCTCAGGGAATACATATGTGCCTTATTTGGGTGTCCATTAGAAATCCTTATGTGCCCGATTTGGGTGTCCATTAGAAATCCTTATGGATGGGGGGAGGTCTTTTAGGAATGACTTGATTGAAGCTTTGGTGCAGAAATTAAAAATAAAGCATGCTATGTCAACTCCCTATTATCCCCAATGTAATGGTTTAGCAGAAAAAACTAATGAACTGCTTTGTGGATCTTTCTTTAAGCTAGTGGATACTATGAAGAGAAAGTTGGAAGTGCATTTGCCAGAGGTCCTATGGGCCTATAGGACAACTCACAAACTCTCTCTTGGTTTCACACCTTTTCAGTTAGTTTATGGAATGGAGGCTATTTTGCCAATAGAATTGAAAATCACAAGCCTTCACACATCTTTTGCATGCTTGAATAATGAAGAAGAAACACATGCCCAACGCCTAGTACATGTGGAGACCTTGGATGAGAGGCAACTTCAGGCACTTCAAAATTTGGAGGCTGGACAACAACGGTGCAAGGCAAGGCATCACACTCTCATGAAGAAGAAGAAGAAGCCGACGCTGGGAAGGCCCATTCAAGATAAAGTAAAAGTTCAAAAATAACACCTATCTTCTAGAGGATGCAAGTGGCCAGGAGGTTCCCGGACGTGCCAATGAGTACCGACTAAAGATATTTTACCCTCGAGCACCATGGCCAGCAGACCCCCACCAAGACAAGCATGGAGGATCTGCCGCCGCCGGGGGGGGGGAAGATGTGACATGAAAAATTGATATCTTTCATTTTAAATTTTGTACATATTTTGATGGTTTCTCAATGGTAATAAGCTGGAAGCTTGTCTAAGAAGATTGCGGCACCCACAATGGAATAATGGCGTGGTGATGTGGCGGCTTGGTGGCTACCCTGATAACAGCATTCTATCTTTAAATATAATGGTTTTACTTGATTTAGGGTGCACACATTGTAAATGCCACAAGTATGCTTGATAAATACTTTGGTATGGTAGATAGGCTAGTGATGTGGAAAATAAAAGTGGGCTTTCATGCTCACATGGATTTTAATTGAATTATTAATATAGTATTCACCATAAGGCTACAAGTTGGGGAGTGTGGAAGGCATGTGGAGGACTGTGTGTAGGTGCATAATTAGGAAAGATTCTTCTAGAATGCCTACATGGAAGAGGAGAATTTTGCCATGTGTAAGTGGGATCTCCACCTACATGCCACTTAGATTTGGCTTTTATCTCATCACACTTTCAAAGTCAAAAAGTCTTCAATTTAATAAATCAATAGAATTTTCTTCCAACAAAGAATTGGTCTCTTGTTTGGAGCTGTAAGACTAGCAGAAATTCTTGCTTCTCCTGAGCCTTTCATCTTTCCTTCCATGAATTATGATCTCACCTTTGATGTGTTTATCTTTATCTTAACCTAGGGAGAGAAAGGGAGGTGAGGAGGCTATGAGGTTTCATACAAGTGTGTTTTGATATTCTAAGAAGTGACCAAAGTCAAAACCCCAACTTTGTGTCATAGTACCAACCCTTTCCAACCCCTCGATACACCTTGGACATATTGAGACTAGTCTACGAAGGGGAGTTGCCCAAGGACTGCTGCCCAAGGAGTGAGTGAGTCCCTACCCACAAGAGCACTCATATTCGGCCTTAGTGACTCATACAAAAATACGGTCGTATATCTTTCCAAAATCATGGGCACATACGACGGAACAACAGATCTTGTTCAATTCATACAAATGTTTGAATTCCCAATAAACCACTAGTCTTTTCATTCACTAACTAGGCTGATTTTTTATTCCTTCCGGAGGAACAAAGACCATTGAAGGTCACTCAACATCAAAGCCATCTACAAGCTTGTCAATTCTTCCCACACAAAAGTCTTCAATGTGATGGACGTGATCGCCATCAAGCAAGGGGGAATGTTAACCCATTCCTAGGGTTGACAAGAGCTACTGCCATTATCGTATATCAAGGAGTTAAGGTAGATACACCAAAAGGTCATACATTCAAGATATGAAGTAATGGTGTCCAAAGCTATAGCTTGGACGAGCACCCATAATGGTGTCCAAAGCTATAGCTTGGATGAGCACCCCTAATGGTCTGATGGAATACTTAAGGCGATTCCCACTTCAAGAGCGTGTGTGATAGCAAGTTAGGATGAAGTCCCAAGTGATGTACTTCATGTATATATTATGAGAGTAGTCATTGTAATAGCATTAGGCCTCTTATGAGCCTAAGCTGCCTGGCCAGCCCCACAATTTAAGTGAGTGTGAACACTTATGGCCATGCATATAAGTGAATTTCTCTCATAATACAACATACTCTCCCATTGTGTAATAGAGTCTTGCTCTTGCTAATCCTCTTGCTAATCTTTGTCCCTAATGCACACTAGTGAGTGTGTGTGAGTGAAGTGAGGTGAGAGGACGAGTACCCGTAGTGTAATGCAGCGGTGTGACAATGCTCATGGGAGGCACGGTGGAATTGCTTCTTAAAGGAGTTATAGAGCTTGGAGACCTCAAGGGTTACAAGCTCAACCATTGGAAAGATTCTCACAACAGCTGTAGTTTACCAGGTAATCTCTTTTTGGATGTGTTTCAAGAGGGTTAGGGTGAGTCATAACACATGCAAAAAAGAACGGTTAGCAACACATCTTGAAAAGCGAAAGTGATCAATATTAAGACAAATAGAAGAAAACATACTTGAGCAAGGGGAATTACTTAAAACAATGCTCTCACATGGCTAAGTGTGTAAGGAGGTTCACCTAAAAATATGTAAGTTTAGTACGTGGATCCAAAAGAAGGGGTTTTTTAATTCAAGATTTTGGGAAAAATTTATAGAAATCTATTTACATAAGGGGGTTCTAAATAGCACTAAAAAAACCCCGTAAGTTTGTAAAGAAAAAGTGGTAATTTTACTAGGTTAAAATTCTCAAAAAAGGGTATTTTTTTAATACCCTTTGAATGCACATTGTATGTAGGTATTCTTAAGAGTGCACCCTGAGTACTACCTCAAGTCTCTCCATGGTTTGGCCTAAAGTAGAAGCTTACAAGTGAAATGGTGTGGGGTCCTACACAAACAAGATAAAATATTGGTGGAAAACTCCTCAATGTAGAAATACACATCATAATTTCTCTTGAAGGGTTTGGGAGAATACCATGACGGTAATTTCAGCTTCGAGAAGAGAGCCACCACATGTCGAATGGACTTCGTAGCATGATGAAATTGTTGGCCTATCTATACATCAAGCTCATGCATGATGGTGGCAAAAGGAAGCATCTCCAAACCACGTGGTGGTGTGCGAAGTGTAGGGGGGAGACACAGTGTTGTCGGGTCGACGATCATGGTAGTCTACCTCGAGCCCTTACACAAACTTGGCATATAACTATTATGCAAAAAATAGATAGGAAACTAGTGATGATTGGGCACCATATTACGACGCCACATCATGGTAGAATGTGGGCTGCGTGGTTGCATGGGTACCCCAAGTTGCCATAAGTAGCCCTGCAGAGCAATTGGGACTCGCCCATCCTCATGAATTAACAACTATAACATCATGTCTGTGATAGTGGGTAGTCTCAAAACCTCTCGGGTGAGATAAGCTACGATGCACATGTCCACCCTGTTGCATATCTAGCTATGTTGTTAAAGGCTCTACATCAGCAAAACGAGGGAATATAAGATGCATGGTGGAGGGATGGGGATCTCTTTGTCCACGAAGCTGACTGCTGCAAGAAGCCTCTAAGAGTGTGATCATCTTGGGGGGATGGTCTTTGTGTTGGATGAGGGAGTAGATGCTCTACACACACACACACACACACACACACACACAAATGTTGAGATCCTTGATATCCCAAGCTCATCTACATCTTCATCTATGGCAGTACATCATGAGCTTGAGAGGGGTTGTTGAGATTCAAGCTTGATGTCAGTGTGAGCCAGCTATGCTATGTGCTGGCATGTTAGGTAGGAACATGTGTGAGACATAAATGACCGCGTCCAGCTGGTCATAGTGAGTGGACATTAGCTAGGGTTAGATGTGTGTGGACACAACTCATAGTGTGTTGTGTGTATTAGGGATTATGGCATTATGCATTGTGTGAGAAGGGAGATGGCTTCCCTCTATGGTTAGGGTTTGCAATATACATTAGGGTTTGCTCCTGTGTGTGTGTCTCCTCTTCCTCTACCTATTTTTCAACATGGTATCAGAGCCTTGTGCTGTCTATTAGGGTTTACGAGTGAGTGAGTGAAGAGGGAGAAGAAGCTGTGAAGCTTGGAGCACACCGATTACTATCAGATCTGAGAGAGCTTAGCCTACCGGGTAAGGTCTTCTAAACATCCTTGAGCGGATTTGTGCGCTTTTGCCGCACAGGTCGTAGCTGGGGACTTGCCAGACACCGTATGCGAGCCACGAATGGCTGCAAGCATACAACCAGGGAAGGAAGCTCAAACAGAATGCCAAAGGGTGTGTCACTCACCGCTCAACCGCTGCCTTGAAGGATTCCCGCGTCGCAGCCGTGAAGGAGGAGCCGTCGTCGCCGCTCTACCGCCTCTCCGCCGCCGTGCCGCTACACAGTGCTCGATCGCTCTCTCACTCTCTCTCTCTCTCTCACACACGTAGGAGAAGGAAACCAAAGAGATAAGGCAAGAGCACTCTTGTATTCACAACACATGAGAATGAGGAGTTTAGGGTTACATTTGACTCTTATAGGTGACTTGGCCGTTCACACTTGGGCGCCCATACATGGCCGGCCAACCCTAACCCTTATCCTACTGATATCCAAGGTGCGCCTCTCATCGGCGATCACCCAATCCCTTTATCCTTAATATATGGTGCCGACAAGCCCGGCCCATGACTTAGAATATTTAAATTAATGACGTAAAACATAGTACGTCCGCCATGGGTTAACATGCCCCCCTTCCTGATGTAGATTTTGTCCTCGGAAGCTATGGTATGGTAAGCTCGAGAGGGTTGTTGTGGTAGACCATCTGCAAAATAGGGAAGTAGAGTGAAAGTATGCTAGAATTCAAAAGATATAAAGTGTAGAAATTCAAGCATGTTAGACCACAATGGATGTTTCGATGAGAACTTAGTTTAAGGGTCACATGAATGAGCTAGTGTAGCAAATTAACAGGAGTTTAAAATTATTGAAAGTATATCAAGAGTTAGCAAGGTGTCAAAGGTTAATCAAGGTTTATAACTGGCCTAAGTCAAGGAAAAGAACCAAGCTTAATAAATAAACAGATGACCACACTGTGTTTACTCTAAGAACAAGTTTATACCACGAGCCTAGGGACACAAGAAACATTAGAGTTACAGGAGCCTTTTGCCTTTATTTCTTCACGCACGTGACAATTTTTATACACAATGGCGACCTTCCTAAGGCAAAACTAACATCGATCCTGGTACCATGTTTAACACAAGGCATTATCTAGGAATCTATTAGCTCACTTTAGGCAAGGCTACCCCCTACCAACCAAGGCATCGGTCTGGAGTAGAATACTCCTCGCCTACCAAGTATCAATAAGGCGATAGGCCAACATTAAAGCACATCATAGACTTGTATTGCCATTTATTGTAGGCTTCTTTTTTTCTTTTTTTTTAAAAGTTTCTTTTGATCTTCGCTCCTGAACTAAAATGTGTTCTTACATCCTTTCGACAAGGGGTAAAAGCTATGTCCTAGAGGTCAACACACACACAGCCAGGTGTTCAAACATTAAGATGGTTTGACCCTAGACCTAAGACAATTGTATTCCAAGGTTAACTAAAGACATCATGCTGCCTAGGAATATTTCCAATAAAGTTAAGCTCATTAATGATTTACACTAGCATGCAAGCAACTTCAAAAACTAAGTAGTACATTGACAATTTCCATGTGGTCATGTCTTATAGTTTATGAAATTAATTGAACAGTAAAAACGAAAGAGAGTGGGTATGGAAGAATTACACCTGTTATTGGAGATCTCCTTGATTTGACGAGACAGCTTGCAATTTGATGTAGATATATTTTGATGAACGTTGCGGCAGTCTCAGGACTTGAAAGCGAACCCACCTCAAACTTTTTAACCTGTACAATCAACTAACAAGCACTATACCTCGAGAGGCACATCAGTGTGGAAAATCAAAGACTCGTTTAAAGAATCCAAACTAGAAAAAACTTGAAAACACTAACCTACCTACCAGTTACCACACTACTACTGAGGATACGGTAAGAGGATGTTGTAGAGTCCTGGCTCTAGCCCTAAGGCTAAGCCTCTATCCGCATCATCCAAATAAATAAAATCAACCTCAGTAGTGCCATGAGTTTCATCCGTCCATTCATCATTGTCAGATATTTCCTTTTCATTTTCCCATCCACATAGACTCATCAAGAATGTAACCATGCGAGGATAGTCGTCTTGTGGAAAAGGAAAGCATTGGGCTATCGGGGATATGTCCTCTACGGAGTAGGGGTCAGTCATGGTCAATAGGCGAATTAGCCATTCTAATTCCTCAACATTTTCCTCATTGGCTAGTACATCTATATGATCCCATTCAGTTTCAATTACAGGATAGCACATGTGGAATATCTGAGAAAGGTACAGATGATACCTCTCACCAAAGGTAGGAGTGGATGAAGTGTATGATGATCGTGCATCTGCCATATCTGCAAACACAGATATAGCATCAGTAGGTTTGTGACAGGTCAATCTAGTTCTTGATTGTATACGGATAATTCTGCTCTTAACGTGCTCTTGCTCTTTTTACTATTTTTTTTATTTTGTTTTCTTTGTTTTGTTTATGTATGAAGCTATATATATACATCCCCTTGAATTTGGCAATTACATGGTCAGGGGAGAAGGTTAAGGAGGAAGCATTAGAATGTCGAGCGTGAGTACATGCTCCCCCTTTCCTTGGGTAGATCATATTATTTGCAATGATGTTGCAGCCTCTTGGAACCAATTTGTCCAGCGGGTCATAGGTTGTGATGTGGGCAGATAGCTTTTTATGACCCTTGTGGCCACATCCAATTGTAGAGATGGTAGTGTACGCTCCCATTGACGAATGGAGGAAATGGTTTCCGACGATACTATTACAAGGGGAGACGTAGACTCATCGGTTTTTTGTTGGGTGTTGACAAGAGTAGGTGTAGAGCATGTAGAAACTTCTATATGATTGTGTGCCTGGCATGAGGAGCTAGAAGCTTCATGTGGCTCCCCCCTTCCTGAGCTAGGTGGTAATGATCGATATCGTTTGGGAATCCAAACTAACTCTGGAAGTGGTGCGGAGCACTCTGTTACCTTTCCCTTACCACGGTCTTGAATTGTCATTGGAGTGGCAACAATTGGTTTGCAAGGTTTTATAGGTGATGTAGAGGGATTCACCTTATGTTTAGGGACCCAAATCTGGTCATTCCCCTCGTAGAACCCTTGGGCTACTAATAATTTTTTAGGGATCCATCGCGATGTTACATTGCCCTTTCTTGGGTGGGTAGCTACTTTCCTTTTAGGAGGCTTCTTGGTGGCTGAACGAGATTGAGCAGGGGAAGTAGCTGTTAACGAAGCTTTGGGGACCCATTTGTATGTACTCTTTGGCATAGTAAGCGAAGCTTTAGGGACCACCTTGCCTGTTTCCACTCTTGGCATTGAAGCGTTAGAGGGGTGGCCAACAATCGACGATGGTTTTGCCACTGGACTTTGTGATTTTTCGTTATCTAATATTTGAGTGGATGACTTAGGTGCGGGATTTTGAGCGGTCAGACCTAGTGTTGGTTCTTGCGTTGTGACTTGTCTGGTTGCCCAATCGATATTGCACTTGGTGGCCATCATCCATTTGCGCCCTAAGATTACAGTCCCTTCCATGGTACCAGCAGGCATAACCAAAAAGCTTTGAATTATGGTTCCCTTGTCATAAGCAACCGGAGTGTGCAGAATTCCTGAGACAGGGGTTTTCTTCTTGTTGATTCCTTGAACTTGGATAGAACTCTTGGATAAAGGTGGTTTTCCCAGTTGACACCACACGCCATATGATAGCAAATTGTGTTGAGCTCCTGTATCCAATAATGCATTATACAGCACCTCCCCGTAAGGACTCTGTAACTCAATTGGGTATCTTAGAGGTGGGTCAGATTCCAGTGCATCCTCCTCTGCTTCCTCGAAAAATACTTGTGTAATTCCCAAGTTGGCTTCTCGTTGTCTCCTAGCACGCTGTTGACGTTCTTTGGCTTCGACTCTTGCTTGTATCTTTTTAAGCACAGCCTGTTCTTTAGCTGCCTTCTTTTGATGGATTGCGTGTAACTCCTCCTGGCTCAGGGGGTCATAGTATCTTTTGAATTTACTCCCATTAAGGAATCCAATGGTTTCAACTCCGTCAAGAGTCTCCACTCTGATGGTACCTTGCGGGGTAATTTCACATACTCTATACGGTCCCTTACCAGCATATTTGAGCTTCTTCTTTTCATTTCGCACTCCATACATCAAGACTTTATCCCCAACCTTGATGTCCTTGTCCTTTAGATGGCGATCAAACCATTTTTTCCTTCTATCCTTCTCCACAAGGGCATTGTATACAGCCAATTGTCTTTCTTCGTTTAGCCGCTCAAGGATATACAGACGTTCTGCTAAGGGATTACCATCCCAACCCTCTTGAGTAGCAACACGAAGACTTGGAATGATAAATTCCCACGGCATGACTGCTTCTTGGCCATATACCATTTTGAATGGTGTGCAATTAATAGCCACTTTGTACGCAGTACGATAGGCCCATAAAGCTGTCGTGAGCTTTAGATCCCAATCCGTGCGATGAGCTTCAACTGTCTTTGTCAAAACAGAGATTAATGTCTTGTTTGTACTCTCGGCTTGGCCATTCGCTTGCGGATAATAAGGAGTAGATTTATGATGGGATATCATGAAATTTGTTGTGAGCTCCTTAATCACTTCATTTATAAAATGCGTACCATTGTCGCTCACAAGTTCAAAAGGACAACCGAATCGTGTGATTATATTTTCAAAGAGGAACTTGGCTGTTGTCCTCGCATCTGCCTTACGTGTTGCTTTCGCTTCAGCCCATTTGGTCATATAGTCAGTGGCCACAATAATATAGCGAGATTGTGTGTTTCGGGCCGCTGGACTAATTGGACCTACAAAGTCTAAACCCCACTTTTCAAATGGTTGGTTTACTTTGATCGGATGTAGAGGCATCTGATCTTTCCTCTGGGGTTTCTTGTATCGTTGGCATTCATCGCAACCCTTCACAAAGAGCGATGCATCTTGGAACATAGTGGGCCACCAATACCCTGATTGTAAGATCTTTCGCGCAGTTAAGTCTCCTGAGAAGTGACCACCGGCTACGCCCATATGTGCCTCTTGTAAAATGTATAGATACTCATCCTCTCGGGCACAACGCCTAAGAACGTCATCCTTTCCTCTTTTATAAAGAGTCCCGCCTATCAGGCAATAGGGTTCGCATTCTTTGATCAACTTTCGAGCTAGATCTTTACGAAGCTCCTTGGGTGGAAAGCCATTAACCAAAAAGTTAACAATCTTCTCACTCCATTCAGGCATTGTCTCTACCATGAACAGGGAAGTGTCCGGTAAGTCATCATCAACCCCCGTGGGAGCTTCACCATTAGGTATGCGAGACAAATGATCAGCCATAATATGTTTTTTGCCAGGTCTCACAACAACAGTGAAATCAAACTCAAGAAGAATCAATAGCCATCGTGTGATTCTTCCTGTGGAGCATGGTTTGTTTACCAGATACAACAATGCTTGATGATCCACATAGAAAACAAACTTGGTGGCAAGGAGGTAATAACGAAATTTCCTTACTGCATATATCATTGCCAACCCTTCTCGCTCCGTAGTGGTGTAGTTCATCTCAGCATCGTTCAACTGGCGACTGGCAAAGCTAATGGGGTAGTCTAGCTTGTGTTCTCCAGGTTGAGTTAACACACACCCAATAGCAAAGTTTGATGCATCAATATGCACATGGAAGAGTAAATCCCAGTTAGGCATTCTCAAGATTGGAGCACTCGCCAAGGCCTTCTTTAATAGCTCATAAGCACGATCACATTCTTCGGTCCAAATAAACTCGATGAGAAGCTTATACAATGGTCGAGCTATCTCGACGAAGAATAGAATAAATCTTCGATAATAACCAACGTGGCCCATAAAGCGTTGGACTCCCTTGTAGTTGGTGGGTGGGGGTAATTCCAGAATGACCTTGATTTTACTCTCGTCAGTGAAAATCCCATTTTTGGACACTATATGCCCTAAGATAACTCCGTGTTTAACCCAAAATTGGCATTTGAAAGGATTCAAGGAGATGCGATATAATCTACACCTTTCAAATATTTTTCGTAAACACATCAAGTGCTCATCCCAAGAGGAATGAACACAAAGATCGTCTAAGAAGGCTTCACAGAAGTCCCTTAGATATTCCTTAAAGGCCGTGTTTATCAATCGTTGGAATGTTGCAGGTGCATTGGTCAAGCCAAAGGCCATGACGCGAAAGGCAAACACTCCAAACTCCGTGATAAATGCTGTTTTAGCTTGGTCCTCGACTGCAATTGTGATCTGATTGTAACCCGAGTACCCATCTAAAAAGCTATATGCCTCCTTGCCTGCCACTCGTTCAAGCACATGTTCAGAATATGGCAAGGGGTAATGATCCCTTCTGGTGGCTGCATTAACCTTTTTGAGATCAACGCACACTCTGAGTTTTCCATTCTTCTTTGGTACGATGACTATCGAAGAAACCCATTCTGAGTGCTCAATAGGGTATATGAATCCACATTTTACAAGCTTTTCAATTTCCTCTTGTACAATTTTTGCGTACTTAGGATTCATTGGGTAGGGACGTTGCTGGACTGGTTTAGCAGTGCTAATCATTGGAATCGTGTGTTGCACCACCGAGGGTGGAACACCCTTCATATCATGATATGTCCAAGCAAATATGTCCTTGAATTCTTTAAGAAGCTTCGTAAGTGCAGCTTCTTCTGCCTTGGTGAGGTCTTGAGCAATATAAACTGGTTTAGACTCCTCACCCGGATCTGCTAAGTCTATCTCCTTAACTACCGCAGGGCCATCGTAGACACCGCTACTCCCATTGGTAGGCATTTGTTGGGCTTTTGTGTAGACCACTTTACGTTCCCCTGTGGTGAATGATTTGAAATGCTCGGGTGCGGGGTGTAAGTCTACTGGTTCTTGTTGGGCCTGGCTTTTTTCTTTCAATTCCGCTTCCTTTTGTTGCTGAGCCAACTCTTGGTTTTGCCGCCTTCTTGCAGTACGACTTAGTTTTGGCTTCTCTTCGATTTCTAATTGGTCGACGTCATGAGGTTGCGGAATACACCACATGACACTTTGGAGATATTGTCCCCAATTATTAGCTATCTTTCGATGAGCATCAATGGCTCCTACATAACTGAGCCATTCTGCAGTGGATCTTTCCTTGTTTATTGCAGTGCGTACATTAGCTCGATAGCGTTGGCGCTTATGTCTTGTTTTCTTCTTACCAAGTTTTTGATTTTTGTTTCTATCAGATTCAGATTCACTTGGTCGATCTTCACTTGTGTCCCCCTCACTTTCGGATGAACTGCAAGAGGTCACTGTCCTAGGCCTTGAGCACATTGCTTCCACATTTGGGTGAATATTTGATTCGTTTTTCCCATGAGGCTCAGGGTCAGTTTCTTCTTGAGATTCATACTCAGAGTTGCATTGGTCAAAGTCTTCACTACTTTCAGTGTCGGTGGAGTTTGCCACTTTCTTGCCATCAGGGGTCAAGTGCATAACACTTATCATGTTTATTGGCACTAACGGTGGCATATCTTGCCCCTCAGGTGTTACCCAACTTGTGCCTCTATTTCCCCATGTGTCTATGGTTGCCGCTAGGTGTACCCAATCCACGTTATCCGACTCAGTCATACCCGGTAGAACATCCATATAAGGAGAATCTTTTCCATCATCAGTCTCTTTTTTGCATGTATAGCAATACCTTAATGGGGCAGAGTGAACAGTGGTATCCGATCGATTATCAATGATAACCTTGCTTCCTAAGGGATGCGCACGACCATTCTCAAGATCAACTCGAATGACAAAGTCCTGGAATTGTAGATAGACATGGTTTTTCGACCAGTCATGCACCATTTGTGCTTCCCTCATGAAAGGACGTCCTAAGATCATTTGATATGACATAGGATGCTTGGAGAAATCCATTACAATGAAGGTATGTTTTACCTTGTATCCCAGGACCTTGATCTTAAGGTCCCTTAACATTCCAATAGGTTTAGCTATGGTTCCGTTTGCCATCTTAACCACTATGTTTGTAACTTCGAGGTGAGGCCTTCCCATAGATTCCCAACAGTTTTTAGCCACAATGCTCACTCCAGCACCACCATCAAGGATTCCCTTTAGAGTTAATCCCTTGGTAGTAATGGGGAGGGTGGCATTAGATTCGTCACCTTCAAAGTACTGTCCCAACTTGTTCACAGGTATTTCCACGACCGAATCTTCATCAAAGTTGGGTTGTAGATCCCAATGCTCCCCTTCATCTTGAAGCGTGTCGGGTCTATCCATATTTGCAAATTGTGGTAACCCCGCCTTTAGTTCTCCATTGAGAAATGCCCGAAGAGCTAAGAATAGCTCAGGATCTCCGTATAATTTGGATATGATCGTGGTTCTGATCTCGGAGGACATGAAATCCATTAGCTTAGACACATTCAATGGTACTTTTCGAGACATCGCCCCTTGACTAGGGACTGGTGAAGATGGAATCACTTCCTCTTCAATGGGGTCAGGCATTCCCTCACTAAACATTCTTTCTAGCAAGAAGGGTGTTTGCCCACTTCCGGATGTCCTATCCTCACTTTCTTCCCGAATGATACTAGGTATAGCTCACGGTTTATGGTTCCGGTGAGGCTGAACTTGCGTAGGAAACACTGTGTCTGGAATTTTGATTTTTCTCGGGTTTGGCTCCAGTTCTCTTTGTGTTTCTTCCACCAAACCCCTTAAGTGTTGCACTTGTTCAATCTCCTCAACTGGGTTTGGGTAAGTTCCAATCTTTTTCTTGAGGGTTTTTGGCCCACGTGGCTTGTCTTGGGGAGTCTCACTCAGGTTAGGTGGACGAGAGGGCATTAATTGACTTGGTTGTGGACCGAGGAAGTTTCCTTCTGTTTCCCCTTATTTATGTACTCGCTTGATTCTCCATCATTGAGCTCCCGAGTGGGTTCCTCCCTTAAGGTAGTGAATTTGGTCCCCATGGTTTCTATTGAATCGGAATCATCTTCAGGATCATTCATATACACGGGGTCGTCTCCCGTCCCTATGTTAGTCTTTGAACTGCGCTTGGAGCTCGTGGCATTAAGCGATCTCTTTCGCCGTGTTTTCTTTTTCTTTGCCTGAGCGATTGATGCAGTATCCCTCTCTTCAAGAATGTAGTTTTGATTTTGAAGCATTGACCGTGTAACTACATTCACGGGTACAATGGGTGTGGTTCCTCGTGCTTGGTTGGTGACCTCAACCAAATTCAATGGCGTAATCTTGGGTGCATTAGGATTATGTGGACATTGAGCGATCAAATGATCTATACCACAACGATTACATGTAAGTACCGGCATTCCCGATGTGCTCCCTTGATTTGGTTGCATTTGAGTAGCGATCTTCTGTAGCCTATTAGGGCACTCCGCTACACGATGCGGTCCACCACACTCATAGCATTGAAGAGGTGGTCTCCTCGCCAAGGTATTAAGGTTTTGCCCTCTTGTGGCGAGAGCAGCCGCTTGATATACAGGCTTGACTTGCCCGAAATGATCCTCCATGTAGTACTGGGGAATCATTTCAAACGTATCAATCCCGTATGGAGCAGTGGGGTCTATCTCCTCTTCATAATCCCCACATGCACTATGTGACTCACAACCCATCTGGTTTATTGGGGTAATCCTTGGATGTGGAGGTTGTGGTCCTAGCACTGGCGGTGGTATCGGCACAGACTGGACTACATTCGGATTCCTTGGAACTATGTGCTGTGACGGTTGCTCGATAGGTTGTGCAGGCATTAGCGCGGGTACTTGAGGTGTGTTTGACCAAGCTAGTGGTGCCTGGTTTGCCAACATTCGCTTAAGTGTTAGGCAATCTTTAGATTGATGGCCATACTTACCACATGCATTGCAATTCCCATTGAATTTAACTCTGAATGTGGGACATTCACTCGTGCTATGTGGTCCTAAGCACACCGAACACCATTGTTGCTCTCTCCTTGGGTACATATGGCTATTCTGAGGAGCTCGATTACCCCTGAAGTATTCTTGGAGAGCCTTAGTAAGGTCGGTCAGACATTTCAGATATCTTGGGCTCCTTGGCAATTGGTTTTACCGTCATTGGCTCGTGCCCAGATACTTGCGAACTAACAGATTTTGTTTCTGAAGACACCTTTTTACCTGCAATCATCAAGTTGTCTTCTAACTGGATTGCATTGGCAGTGACTGCTTCCCACGTTGTAAGACCTCTAATGACTAGGCCATTGTAAATGTCCTCGTGGCGCAATCCTCGGATGAATCTATCGAGGAGTTGGTTGTTATTGAAGCATTCATCGGGAGTGCAGCGAGAATTTAGATGCTTCAGTCGACTTATAAAGTCTCTCACTGACTCCCCTTCCTCGCGTTCAGCTTTTTGGAGTTGAGATGCTACCCCCCAAAGCACACCCTCGCGTATGTATTCTTTCAAGAACAATCTCTTGAGAGTGGGGTAGTGAGTGCGCTCTTCAACCCTTAAGGTTCGATACCAATCTCCGGCCTTCCCACTCAAGGTTAAGCCTAAGGCTTTACACTTGTGCAGCTCATTGTGCTCTTCCAAGGAATCACACACGTGTTCAAAGACTTCAATGTGCTTCCTAACATCCTCGTTACCACTGAAGTTTTGAGTGAGCTTAGCCACTTGTACTGCCTTGCTTCTAGGTTCTCTCTCAGGCATACCCCGCATGTTTTCCGTAATAGATCGTCCAATCGTCTGAGCAAACGCTGCGAGATCACCTAGGTGAGCAGGCATAGCTGGTGGAGGCACTTCCGGGAAAGCCTCGCTGATAGGAGTTGGCGTTGGTCTGAGTAGGTTGGCAAATGACATAGGATATGATATGTGGCTAGGCCTAGCTCCTCTTGGATAAGGGTGGTGATAAGGCGGTCGTGGAGCATACGCCATTGGCATACTAAGAGGCGTAGGAGCTACCTGAGCATGAGTAGCGATAGGTACATAGGGTCGATAGGCACTGGCACGCACTGTTGTAGGTACTGTTCCACTAGGTAGCGGTGTAGTACTAACTACAGCGGTAACAGGTGCACTTTCAGCTATGCTCATCATTGGGGTAGGCATTGCGGATTCCCTAATGGAAAGTTGAGCCAAGGTTGGAAAACTAAAGTTACAGCTCGTGGGCTCAACCTGCATTGAGACTCCAGGCGAAACAACATACGAAGGGTCTATGGGACTCACCGAGGGAGTCTCCAATTGTGATAGGGTTGGTTGTTTGGCCTTGCCCGTATCCAAAAACCTCATAGGGCCAGTGGAAACTAGGTCCACTCCCCTATTTTGCCTCTCAATTTGGATAATTCTATGAATCACCTCACATATCATGTGTTGTTGCTCCTCTAGATTAGTGGTGCTAGATGTAGATCGTAGGACTTCTAACCAACCTACATGGTATGTGTAACCCGTGTATAGGTCTGTTAGAGTCTCTGTGTGTAGATCATATTCCCAATTTTCATTGAGAAATATCCCATCTAGACTTGGTGTGCCAAACGGTTCTCTTGAAGTGGACGCAATGTCACTTCTTATGGATTGGCTTCTAGGGACCTCTACTTTAGGAAGAGCATCGGAATGTGGTAGCTCAGTAGGGCCCTCGTTAAACGAAGTGGGTAGAATATCCACATGGACACTCTTTGGGAGGGTAGGGTCTACATAAGATGTGAATGGCGAATCTACTACCCCTCCTTCCTCATTTACTTCGCTTGTCGCATGTTCAGAGCGTGTAGCTCTACTAAAAGTCTCCATTAGACGACTAAACATGCTAGATCCAGGTTGTGGGGCCCACACTGGCATGTTTTGGCTTGTCTCCTCAGGGTTCTTGGTAGGGTGTCCTTCCATGGCTTCTGAGTCAGAAGATGAGTCACTATCCACTATTCGTGGATCTTGGGTCGCACTCCCTTGGGTTCCAGCCGAAGGCCAAGATGCCAACGTGGAGGGATGGTGTGAGCCTGCGTAGACTGAAACGCTTTCTAGTGGTTCAGGCTCTAGCACCCGACCAGAACGTAGATGCATGTGACGTGGGTACCCTACGTGCGTTGGTAACTACCCTTGAAGCCCACACAAGTGGTTTCTTGGGTATTTTGCACCTCGTTTTTACTTGTTTTTAGATTGTTTTTAACTCGTTTTTGACCCCCTTACTTACGGTCGAACTTGGACTAGGGCGTGTGATAGCTCGAAACGAGCGTATCGTTTAAAGGGTCCTAGTGTGCTTTACAGCACCGTGTTCGCCTATCTAGAGCTCCTGTAGTCCTCAAAATAGTCCGTTTCCTTTGGGGGGAAGGGGCAAAAGCCTATTTGCTTGTGGAGGAAAGGGTGAGGGCTTTATCCCACATGCTCACTTTACTCCTTGGGGAGTGGGCTACATATAGGGCACGACTTCCCATAAGCTCTCACTTGAGAGAAAGCTATGGAGGCTCACTCTTCTATATAAATATATCAAAAGACCGAGGCCGAGACCGAGGCCGGGGCCGTGGGTCGTGGGTCAATTGGGGTTCTTTCTTTTCAAAAAATTTTTTTCCAATTAGAAAATCTTTCCTCTCTTCCTCTCCACACGTTTGGTTCTTTCTTTAAAAATAAAATTTAATTTTTTTGTTTTTTATTTTTTTGAATTTTTTTTTAAAATTTTTATTTTCTGTTTTTTTTTTAGATAAGTTTTCTAGGGTTTCTAGCCTTGGCCGCAGCGCAGTTCGTGCACACAGCACAGATCTGGGGATTCAGAAACCCCCTCACACGCAGAAAACCAGATAACCGATCGTGCGCCCACACGCGGAGCGGAAAAATAACAAAAGAAACAGAAATGCAGAAGACAAATTGCAAAAACAGAGATTGCAAAACACAGAAACGCCTCAACAACAACACACAGTCGCTTTCCTACAGTGCAGATTAAACTTCACGCAGCAGCCGAGCTGCAACTGGAGCTTGGTGCAGGGCAACTCCCCAGCAGCGGCGCCAAAAATGTGCGCTTTTGCCGCACAGGTCGTAGCTGGGGACTTGCCAGACACCGTATGCGAGCCACGAATGGCTGCAAGCATACAACCAGGGAAGGAAGCTCAAACAGAATGCCAAAGGGTGTGTCACTCACCGCTCAACCGCTGCCTTGAAGGATTCCCGCGTCGCAGCCGTGAAGGAGGAGCCGTCGTCGCCGCTCTACCGCCTCTCCGCCGCCGTGCCGCTACACAGTGCTCGATCGCTCTCTCACTCTCTCTCTCTCTCTCTCACACACGCAGGAGAAGGAAACCAAAGAGATAAGGCAAGAGCACTCTTGTATTCACAACACATGAGAATGAGGAGTTTAGGGTTACATTTGACTCTTATAGGTGACTTGGCCGTTCACACTTGGGCGCCCATACATGGCCGGCCAACCCTAACCCTTATCCTACTGATATCCAAGGTGCGCCTCTCATCGGCGATCACCCAATCCCTTTATCCTTAATATATGGTGCCGACAAGCCCGGCCCATGACTTAGAATATTTAAATTAATGACGTAAAACATAGTACGTCCGCCATGGGTTAACAGGATTGCAGGTGATTCAGGCAAAAACAAAGCAAACTAGAGCAAATCAAAGCAAAGAAAAATTTTGGTTTTTTTCATTAAAGCTTGGAAGCACTGATGTATGGTGGAAATACATGATGCAAATCTGGCAAAACAAACATGTATCTGACAAGGAGGAATGTATTGGAAACTCCTATGCAAGCCCTACTGTGATTTTGGAGCATTTTACATGCATTTGAATGAGTGAAAAATTTTGGTTTTTGAGCTCTCACAAAATAGAGAAAAGGAGGTCAAAATTTGATGCATTTAGAGCATGTTTTGGGAAAAAATCAAAGCATTGACTGGTTGCACACATACCTAGGTGTGTTGGGCACTTGTATATCTCATCAATTAGCAACTCAAACACTCCCAAAGCCCCCTGCAGCAAGCGGCGCATTTTGCACAAAGAAACAGGGAAGTTTTGTGATATTTTTGGTACGAGGAGGTCGATTATCACTTGGGTGTTTGGTTACTTCCACAATTGACTTAGCAATTGGTTGCTAAACACACTAGAGAAGAGGGTTACATGGTTGGTTTGATCAATTATGCCTAATTGAGCTGGGAATGAGCTGATTAAAAAGCCTGTCTACTACTACTAGTTGCAGCAGAGAAACAGAGTGATTTTAATCGAACAATTAATCTTTGGTCTTAAACAATTGGACAAATTCCTCTTACATGGAGTTAGTGGACATCATTGCTAAGATAATGAATACCTGGTTGCTCAATTTGGACAAATATTGAAGAATTTAGAGCAAAATTACTACTAGTTTTTTTGGTTTTTCTGGTTTTTTCCCAAAACAGAGAAAGGGGTTTTCAAAAATTATGTACACATGTTAGATGGTGTTGATACTCTACATTGAGGTTGTTTAGGTGTCAATACAAGTTACCCATACTTGATTACACCACTATATTGTAATTTGGAGCCTTGGAAGGTGCATCAAATCAGGGTATCTCGGACTACGTGAGCCAGTTCATTTTGGATGCACAGGTTGATTTTCTATATCAAATTTGAAGATTGTTGGCTACTTTGGAGTATCTGGAACACTCATTGGAGAGTGGTTGAGCTGAGGAAGGCTCATTTACAGATTTAAAGTGTGCGGAAGGTGTATGCATTGAGCAAATATGTCGGATAATCCAGTACAGATTGTTGGTGAAAAGCTGGATAGGAAGAACTTCCAGGCATGGAAGTACATGATCAAAAGTTTCTTGAAAGAAAAAGGTTTTTGGAATCTCATTACAGGTGCTGAGCCAGAGCCTGAACTACCCCAACAACCTACACAGCAGCAGGTTATAGCTCATAAGCAATGGTCAGAAAGAGCATTCAAAGTGTTGCATTATCTGTCTATATGTATTTCTGATGCTATGCTCATACACATACAGGATGCTGAGAATCCCAAAGATGCATGGGATACTTTGGTAAAGATGTTTGATACAGACACGAGTGCTCGCAAGTCTCAGTTGCGATAGCAGATACATAATGTGAAAAGCAGAATAGAAGGAGCATACATGATTATGTGCAAGAAATAAAGAAGTTTGCAGATGCATTGGCAACAATTAATGCCCCCATGCCTGATGATGATTTGGTGGATATTACCTTGCGTGTTCTTGGCAAGGAATATAAATCTTTTGATACATCCATCTCGATTCGGAGTACAGGTTTACCAGACTTTGATGAGTTGGTTTCACTCTTGCTTGTTGAGGAAATCAAACTCAGTGATTCATTTCTGGATGCATCTACTAGCCATGATGATAATGGCAGAAATCAGGCTTTTTATTTGCAAAGAGATTTTAGAGGCAGGGGGAGATTCGCATCACGTGGCCGTGGTGGTAATGGTCATGGATGGCAGGACAGGTCATCACAACAGAATTTTCAGCCTTCATATGGTGCTAGAGGTGGTCGTGGATATACACCTCAGAGAGGCAGAGGTAATCCTCGTGGTAGAGGACGTTGGCAAGGCCAACAAACATCTATGCAAGCTGTGGAATGCCATTACTGTGGGAAATATCTATGCAAGATGTGGAATGCCATTACTGTGGGAAATATGGTCATATGGCAAGAGATTATTTCCGCAAACAGAATGATTTGAGAGGGGGTAGAGCACATCGTGGTGGACACTATGGTGGAAATTATGCACAACATGGTGGTGGAAATTATGCATTAAGCAGTAATGATGGCACTATAAATCACTTGTTTGCCATGAAACATGTTGTTGGATCTATGATGACAAATGCTGAAAATGATGACGCTTGGTATATGGACTCTGGATCATCAAACCATATGACTTGTCATGGTGAATGGTTTGAGCATATGAAGCCTATGGATGTGAAAGGCTATGTGGAGACAGGAGATGATACTTAGCATGTTGGAAGTGTACCATTGGTTATGCACAATGCAAATCTATGTCTGATGTATTGTACGTGCCTTCTATCACAAAAAACTTGGCCTCAATTGGTCAAATGGTGGAACAGGGATTACAAGTTCGTTTCAACGAGCATGGTTGCTTCGTTGAGGATTTCAAACATGGATGTAGAGTCATTGCTAAAGGCAAGAAAGAAGCCGTTGTTTAAGCTAGATGCTGGAATTCTTGAGTTAAAATCAGCCATGTTCTCTAAAAGCAAGAATGTGGTACAGGACATTGATATGTGGCATAAGAGGATTGGACATGTCAATATACAAAGGTTAAAAAACATGCAGGCAAGAGGCATTGTTAGTGGGCTGCCCAGATTCAAGTATGATGGGCATATGCATGTTTGTGAAGCCTGTCAGTTTGGAAAGCAGGCAAGGTTGCGGTTTCCTAGAGAAGGAAATATGAGTAGCAAGCCACTTGAGATAGTACATAGTGATGTATGGGGTCCTACACAAAACCCATCTATCAAAGGCAGTTTATACTATGTGACATTCATTGATGATTTCAGCAGGATGACATGGATATACTTTCTCAAAGAGAAGAGTGAAGTATTGAAAAAGTTTATAGATTTCAAAGCTTTTGCAGAAAAGCAATATGGCTCATGGATCAAGTGTTTGAGGACAGATGGAGGTGGTGAATACACTTCAAATGCTTTTGAGAATTTCTTGAGGAAGCATGGAATAAGAAGACAATTGACTTGCAGGTATACACCTCAGCAAAATGGTGTGGCTGAGAGAAAGAATAGAGTCATATGTGAAGTGGCTAGGGCAATGCTCAATGAAAAGAGCATGCCAGATTATTATTGGGTAGAAGCTTGTGCTACTGCAGTGTATATACTGAATAAAACACCTACAGCAGCCATTCATGGAAGTACGCCAGAGATGCGGCTTACAGGTTATAGGCCAGACATTGGACACCTCAAAGTATTTGGATGCATAGCTTATGTACATGTGCCTGATGAGAGAAGGAGGAAGTTGGATCCTAAGGCAGAAAAATGTGTATTTGTTGGATATGCACAGGATCGAAAGGCATACAAATGTTACAATCCACAAACTAGGCAAGTTGTTATCTCACGAGATGTGGTGTTTTATGAGCTTGCTAGTTGGTGCAAAGCAAAGGATGAGGGTGTCATTGAGTCACTTGAAGCAGATGTGCCTGTGAACTTGCCACCCACAAGCAAGTTCTAGTTCTACTACTATGTCTGGGCCAGCAGGCAGAGGCTGAGAGTAGCAGTGTATGTCCATGGTCAGGACATTTGAGGCATAAGAGTGTGAGCACTGGGAGTAGTGCTATGGATAAAGGAAAGAAGAAGGTTGAAGGAATTGGAATTACAGGTTATGAGTCATTGATTTCAGAGAGTTTGGATGAGGAGCTTAGCATACCTGTTTTACGCACACCTGGTGCAAGGCAGGATAGATATGTGCCACCACATGCTACAGTGACTGGTGTTCAGAGTGATCCGCATGCATTGCAGAGATCCCATAGGGTCAGATATCCAGTTGACAGATTGACATATCGAGATTTTGCTATGCATTATGTATATATGACTTCCTTGGTGAAGCATGTGGAACCTACATGCTATACAGAAGCTATTGGAAAGCATGTATGGGAGAAAGCAATGGATGTTGAGATGGATGCATTGGTTGATAATGATACATGGGACTTGGTTGCACTACCACCACACAGGACAAAAATGTCATTGGTTGTAAATGGGTTTACAAAGTGAAGTGTAAGCCTGATGGTTCCATTGAAAGACATAAAGCAAGATTGGTAGCTAAGGGTTATGCACAAACCCAAGGTTTGGACTATGATGAAACATTTAGTCCAGTGGCAAAGATGGGCACAGTGAGAGCAGTCATTGCTATGGCTGTAGCTAATGGTTGGAAAATGCATCAAATGGATGTCAAAAATGCATTTCTAAATGGTGATCTACAAGAGGAAGTGTATATGGCACAGCCAGAAGGGTATGTACACCCAAGATATCCCACTCATGTATGCAGATTGAAAAAGGCTTTTAATTATATGGTTTAAAGCAAGCACCTCGTGCTTGGAGTGATAAGATGAGCAGATATCTTATCTCTCTTGGTTTTCAGGTTTCTACAGCAGATTCTTCACTCTATGTGAAGAAGACAGATCATGGGATTGTTTTACTTGTCATCTATGTGGATGACTTGATTATCACAGGTGATCATGGTACGGATGTGATGCATGTCAAGAAAGCTTTGAGTGGGCAATTTGACATGAAAGACCTTGGTGAGCTGAGATACTTTCTTGGAATTGAAGTGATCAAAGACCATGCAGGTACATGGTTAGTGCAACGCCAATATGCATTGGATATATTGGCAAAATATGGCATGACAGGGTGTAAGCCTATGAGTATACCTTTGGAGCAGAATGTGAAGTTGCGGGCTGATTATGGTGAGGAGCTGGATGATCCATCTATGTACAGAGAAAGATGGTTGGTAGTCTCATTTACATGACTATCACACGCCCGGATTTGAGTTATGTTGTGGGGCTAGTAAGCCAGTTTATGCAGAGCCCCAGAAAACCTCATTTGGATGAAGTGAGACGCATTATGAGATATGTAAATACCACTGCACATTATGGTCTTCTTTATGAGAGTGGTGAAGGCTTGGATATACATGGCTACACAGATGCTGATTGGGCAGGTAGCTCATATGACAGGAGGTCTACTAGTGGTTATGCCTTTACACTTGGAAGTGCCGTGGTGAGTTAGAGTAGCAAGAAGCAACCAACAGCTGCTTTATCTTGTACAGAGGCTGAATACAGAGGTGCAGCCATTGCTACTTGTGAGGCAGTATGGTTAAAGAGTCTCTTGGAAAATTTGGGTGAGCCTATTGATGGCAAAGTTGCCATTCATTGTGACAACATGAGCAGTATATAGTTCATGCAAGGACCAAACACATAGAGGTCCATTATCACTTTGTCCAGAGAGAAGGTGCAAGATGGTACAGTTGATCTACAGTATGTGAAGACTGATGATGAGCAGGTGGCAAATATCTTTACAAAGCCAATTAGCAGGGAAAAGTTTGAGTACTTCCGTACTATGTTGGGAGTACATGGGATGAGCTTGAGGGGGAGTGTTGAGACCCTTGATATCCCAAGCTCATCTACATCTTTATCTATGGCAAGGTAACAAAAGACACGCTTCACTACTTGCCATTGCCAAGTGCCATGACAAAACATATATCTACTCAACTATGACATTGCATACTGAATATCAAGATGGGTAACGCATTCGACAGCTTGCTGAATAAATTGGATACCCAAATAATAATGCAAAAGCTCTATGTTTGTAACATCAAATGCTAAATAAACTAGATACCCAAATAATAATGAAAAAGCCCCATGTTTGTAACATGCTATAATTCAGTAATAATGAAAGCTGAAATTTGCCCCTCATCAGGGCTACTCACGAGCAAATCAACCCAATTATTATCCTCCAATACATCAAAAAGGAGAAAGTGGATACTCATTTAATGCGGAAGCAATAAGGGTTGTATCAGTAAAATGAGATGCATGTTGCAAGGCAATGCATGTGTGACCTAACATAAGTGTAGTTAGCTTGCTGTCTCAACAGTAAACTCTCTGTGAGTCATGAATGGCTGCATCCTCTTCAATTAATGCATCACCCATGGCATCCTGATCAAGTGTGGCTGATATGGGAAAGTTGGGTTGTTGAATTGGCTGATTGTCAGCAATAGCGATGGCGAGCAAAAGACTGATTTGGAGCCAAAGGAGGCTCAATGGATTCAACACTAGTACCAAATAATGGCATGAAGATGTAAACACTGTGGAAAATTTTTGATAGCCAATAAGAGAGCTACCAATTCATCAAATGTGTACGAGTTTGCATTCCGCTTCATTAGGAGGCAGAGAGTGGTAGAAAATCCCTCATAGGATTCAGGTAAGCCATTAAGAACTATAGAGACAAGAAAATTGTCAGCTATGACCTCATCAATATTGATTAACTGCTCTCTTAGATCCTTGACACATGTCATAAATCCACCCATAGAATCACCCTCATTTATATGCTGTAAGTCAAGCTTTTTCCATAGATAAGCTACACGAGTTTCATTGCAGATCTGATATAGAGAGGAAAATATATCCAATGCACTTTTAGAAGAGGTACATGAACAGATATGAGGTATGACTTGCTGTTTACACAAGAGAGAAATCAAAGCATGAGCTTGCGTATATTTAGCATCCCAACGTAATTGTTCTTATATGTAGAAGGAATAGGTGCAGGTGGTGCACTTCCGTTGGAACTACGATTACTCATTCCAACAGTGGATCCACCTCACGTGCTAGCTGCTGTCAGTAGGCCTTGAGTCAGTGCTAGTGAAACTAGTAGGCTAAAAGTTAGCACCAGATATATACACCCACAAATTCTTTGCGACCATGACATGCTTCATCATATATGCCCACATGAGATAGTTGGTTCCATCCAACTTGTCAGTCAATGGTGGAGAACATGCCAAACAAGTCATTGGTGTTTCCAAACATTATATACATCAGATTAATGCACAAATTGAAGTATATCTAACACAAATAGTAGCTGCACGTGACTCAGAATACCTCAGATGTCTTCTCAATGCATGTGCAAACTCACTAAACCAGCAATTTATAGGCCAAATCAGTGTGGACGCAGAATTTACAGGTTGAAATCTGCTGACATGGAATCAACAGGTCAAAATCTACATGTGCAGAAGTGGCTAACACTAAATTTGCATATCAAAATCTAAAGGTAAAAGTGGCTAACGCTCAATCTATAACCCAAATGCCAAACACTGAAGGCCGTAGGTGGAATGCCAAACATGGAGTGCCGAAGCAGAAGATTGAACATAAAAAGCCGACTGCTGAATGCAAAAAGATGATGGGTAAACCCGGCCAAGAAAGTAAACTCAACCAAGAAAGTAAACCCGGCCAACTACCCAACCCGGCCAACTACCCAACCCGGCCAATAATAATGACTACTACTAATAATCATCATCATCCATGTAGTTAATAGAAAAACAATTCCCATTAAAAGGAAATTCTCTCAAAATTGCCAAGGTGAAGCTAAAATTTCCTTTCTCTCTCTCTATCTCAATCTCTCTCTTATTCTCTCTCCTCTCCCATCATTCTCTCTCTCTCTCTAGAGTCATGAGATACCAGGATCAGAGATGCCTCGGATTATACTTGCTGGAGCTTCGTAGTAGACATAGAGAGGGTCTCTTGAGAGGGAGGGGATCAGAGAGGGAGAGACACCTACAGAGGCAGATTACAGACTTCTTTCAACCAGAGATTGAGCAGTCAGGCCAGCAGGCATTGCAGATAGCCCCAGAGTATAGTCGCACCATAGGTATACTAATTGATCGGGCTATAGAGCTGGGGCGGTCCAGGCGCCCCAAGATGAGAGGCCCATCTCGACATCGGCGGAGACTACAACAGAGGATCAGGACCATACTAGCACGGCATGGGAGACGTCCAGTCAGAGTACTCACCATGGAGGACATTGAGGATATCCGCCATCGACCGATGAGAGACATCTTTGGATAGTGATGTGTATGATGCTTACCTTTGTTGCTGGAGTTTTCCTCCCAGATGTTATCCATTAGGAGCTCCTAGTACTGTACTTTTCCTCATAGTTGTTTCAGTTTCAGTTAGTTGTTTAGTTGTTTTTAGCTTTTCTTACACAGACATTGTATCAGATCCACCAATTGTTGTAACCTTTTTGGTCTCATAGGTCATTTTGGCCTTCTGAAGACGTTAATATATCATTTCATTTCTCTCTCTCTCTCTCTCTCTCTCTCTCTCAATCTCCCTCTCATTCCCACTCTCTTTGTCTCTCAATCTCCCTCTCATTCCCACTCTCTTTCTCTCTCAATCTCTCTCTTATTTCCAGTCTCTTTTCATGAGGAAGAAGAAAACAATTGGGGTTTTTCGGGCCCAATTATCTCGGGTGAGAAACATGGCAACCATTGAAACCATTTTTTTATATGTAGAATATATAAAAACATTTGGTATATTGCATAAGATATATGTAGAATATATATCTCTCCCGAGTTATATTTCTATTTAATTATTTTTCTACTCTTGGACAAGTTTTGGTTTCATTTTTCATTTCTTGATCTAGACTTTTTTTTATAAAATTTTGTATCTTGCTCGAGATAAATCATAATCATTTTTCGTATCTTGCCTAAGATAACTTCTTTTCATTTATTTATCTCGGTCGAGATATAATTATTCCTATTGCATTGGATAGATGACATGACCAGGAAATCTAGTTAGCATCTCCACATATCTCACCCTAGATAACATGGAGATGCTAATTAGATGGCTTGGTCATGGTGCCAAGTATCTCACTCGAGATATGTCATGGCCTGATGGTACATGGCTACTATATATCTCAAGCAAGATATGTAGGCATGGCAATGTGGAATTGGTTGTGTGTAACTCGCCTGAGATACACTGTACATGGGTTCTGTAAGCTTGAAAATGTCCCACTTTTGTCCTAACTGCCTTGAAATAACCAGCTGATTATGCTATCACCCTATACAATATATTACACATTATGCCAAGTTTGACAAGTCCTTATTGGAACTCATATACATATTTTTGATGCAGTCACTCTCTCTCTCTCTCTCTCTCTCTCTCTCTCTCTCTCTCTCTCTCTCTCTCTCTCTCTCTCTCTCTCTCTCTCTAGGGATTCATACTCTAATCTGCTCTTGCATAGAGGATGCTAATGAGTACATGCAACTGCAACCTGAATTAATGTTGTATTTAGGGTTTAGGGCATTAGGTTTAGGATTTAAGATTTAGGGTTTTAGGGTTTGAGGTTAGGGTTAAGGATATTACGTTTAGTGTTTTGGATTTTGGTTTTAGAGTTTAGGGTTGAGCGTATTGGGTTTAGGGTTTTGGATTTTGGGTTTCAAGTTTAGGGTTTAGGTTTTACAAGAGTAAAGAAGAATTACATCTTCTCATACGCCAACACATCACATGCAGTGTCTTAAAGGTGCGTTCACAAGAATTACATCTTCTCATACGCCAACACATCACATGCAGTGTCTTAAAGGTGCGTTCACAAGAAGTAATAAGCTAAGTGGCTTAAAGAACTAGAAGATATTCTTACAAGTGTGTATGGAAAGTTTCAAACAATAAGATAATTGAGTTGACGTTGTTAATGACGATTGGTGGTGGATGGTATTACTATGCAGTTTGTGCTTCGTATTACAATCAAAGATTGTGTTAACAGAAGACATTTAGAGTGCCATTTTTGTAATTAGTGGATTAGTTTAATGGATTTCTTCGAAAGGGATCAACTTGGAATCCAGTAAATAGGCAAGAATCAACTCATTAGAATTTGGGTGCTTAATTGAGAGGCACTTTCCAGCAAGTATTCCCACTATCCAAATGTACCTTCTAGTATACATAGTAGATGAGGTTATAATAGTAGGTACAATGCATAATCATTGCATATTTTTTCTAAAGAGATTTGTTAAGATGTTAAAGGGATTTGTGGGTCAAAGAGCAAGGTCTGAAGAGAGCATGGGTGAAGATTGGTTAGTGCGAGAATCACTCATGTATATCTCAAAGTTCCTTAGTCAAATAAATCCTCATATGCCTCACCTTTAGCATAATAAAGATGATGAAGAAGCAATTAGGAAGTGCCAAAAGGAAATGGAATCAATCAGGAGGTGCCACAAGGAAATGGAATCAATCACTCATAAGATCTTTGAGGAAAGATTAACACGTTGTGTATCTTAAAATTTTTCAAAATGGAAAAATAGATTAATAGATATAAAGAGGCACAAGTGGAAAGATCAAATTCTAGAAGACTTTTTAGAAAGGAGACACAGGAATCTTCCATATATAGCTGAATGTGCACTTCTCCCCAATTACTGATGGTTAGAAGAAACTCTTAGGTTAACCAAGGGATAATGGTGAAAGGATCAGTGAGTCAGATATGTAATTTGAACGAGGATGCGAGATAGATGAAAAAACTATGTACATGACCCATTAAAGTTCTCTTAGTATTGATTCTCATATTTACAATAGTTCTTCGTTCCTATTAATGACACTAAAATTGACACTCTCTTAACATTCTATCTAATATTTATATCATTTTTACATATATATAAATTGGCATATCTTAAATTTGGAGCATTATGTGGTCACATGGTTGCCACTTTCATCACTTTTGCATGGAGCGTATAGAGAAGAGAAGAACAACTTTTTGATTTTGGGAAGTGATGAATAACTTTTTGCAAGAAAGCCATGCAAGTGCTAGTAATACGAATGTTCTTATGGTGAATCTTGATTATTGTGAACGCATACAAGATATCATAAAACTAATATTTAGGAAATTTCACATGTTTCATTAGGAAGAATTTGGACTAAAAAAGGGCCCTCTAAGAAGAGCCATGTCAGCCGTAGTGAACCTTATGTATCTTACGTCAAAACCCCCCCATGTGATACACCATTGGAAGGCCCTTCAAAAGTATCTATCGCCTTTGATGAATTTGGAGTTGATATGCTCAAGTTATGCCTTCCCTACTAAAAGGTAGATTTTAATGATTATGAACATCATGTCGCAATCGTTGGAATCTATGGAGCATAATCATTAGAATCTATAGATGTCAGTCATTGAAATCTATGGATGTCATAATCGTGGTAATCTACCTTTTAGCAAAGGCATAACTTGAGCATATCAACTCCAAATTTATCAGAGGTGGTAGATTTAGAATCTACTTTTCAAGGACTTTCCAACATTATGTCACATGTTGGGGTTTTGACATAAGCTATAAGGTTCACCATGGTCCCCTTTTCTAGAAAAGTAATGACGTGGCTTGCCCTTTTTGAGTCTAATGTTTTCCTAATGATTCTTGATGTACAATGGTTCAAAGCGATACAATGATCCAAACACAACAATTAGAAGAGATAAAAGTGGATTCTTTGCTATAGGCTCAATAAACTATCTTTTAAAAAATGTCAGTATAAACCGTTGGAAATTCATGAACCTTTTATAGTAGTGTGCATATGTGTATGTGTATGTGTATGTGTATGTGTATGTATATGTATGTATATGTGTAAGTGTATGTGCATGTGTGTATGTGTATGTGTATGTGTATGTATATATGTAAGTGTATGTGTATGTGTATTTGTATAAATGTGTATGTGTATGTGTATGTGTATGTTATGTGTATGTGTATGTGTATGTGTATGTGTATGTGAATATGTATGAGAATATGTATATGTGTGCGTAGGCATGTGTGTTTTTATAGGGGTGTGTGTGTGTGTTTAAAGATAGATATAAGTATTTGGCTATGATACTCTAGCACCTTGCTAGTGTGGGGAAAGATTTGGATTATGATCCAATGAAACAATCAACATCTTGAATTGCATATTGTGTTGGCTAGTTCAAGACAACCATATCTCCTGTACATACATGTAATTTTGGTCATAGGGCTTTGCTAAGACTAAAGACCTTACAACATTCTCACTTTTATTATGTGAGAGAAGTTTTAGGAAATGTGAGATTGTATTTATAATTTTTAATCTTACTTACAATTTTGTTTATAAAATTTTCTCAAATAAAAGATCTTAAAATCACTAAGTCTTTTTGTAACCAACCTTAGGAAATATGACTCAAAAACCTATTTTTTTATAATTGCTTTACTAAAAGAAAAACCTAAGCCATTGATGCTTTAGATATTTATAAGTTAGTTTTTGGGGAATGAGATCTAGCTTATTTCTATTATCAATTGGCTTGGCAAGGCCACCATATGTCCCATTTTTTATCTTACTTACAACTTTGGTTTTCAATTTTTCTCAAATAAAAGCTCCTAAAATCACTTGGTCTTTTTGTAATCAAGCCTTAGGAAGCCTTAGGAAATGTGACTGCATATGGTGAATTTACAGTTGCTTTGTAGAAATTAGAACCAATGCATTTAATTCTTTAGATTTTCTTTGAAGTTAGTTCAGCAGCAAACTAAATCCACTTTGAACTTATCATCACTTTTTATTTCACACATGTGTGTGCATGCATGTACACACACACACACACACGCACACGCACACGCACACGCACACGCACATGCACACACACACACACACACAAAGCTTTAAATGAGCTAGAAGGATCAAACAAACCTTAGAAGACATACATGCTTAATATTTAACAAATTTAAACAAAATTAAAATTGGAGTTGTATGTTCATTGAAGATTAACTACAAAGAAAATCTAGAGTCACCTTTTCAAGTTGTATGTTAAATTAAAATTGGAGTTGTATGTTCATTGAAGATTAACTATGAATAAGTCTAGATTCACCTTTCAAGTTTTTCTCCTATTTGTAGTACATATGACAAGTTGTTCATTGAAGATTAACTACAAAGAAAGTCTAGAGTTACCTTTCAAGTCGTGCTTCTATCTCTAGTACAATGACAATTTTTTCATTTCATGATTGAAGGTTTGAATCCTTACTACCTTCACATGCACCAAATGCGCTCTTTTATTCCTTGAACGCTATGCTATTCGATGAAAAAGTTATACTTTTTCATTGATCTATTAAGAAATGTGAGGAGACATTCACGTTGCTATCCAAATAAAAGAGTAAATAAAGAGCTATAATAGAAATGATTGTAACTTAAAGTTGTACATTACTACATTTCTAGCTATTGGAAACCCAAAAGACTGGTTACATAATTTGTTTAATATATCAATGACACTAACTTAAGTTGTACATTACTACATCTCTAGCTATTAGAACCTCGAAAGACGTGGGAAGACTGGTAACATAATTTGATTGTAACTTAAAGTTATACATTATTACATTCTAGCTATTAGAACCCATAAAGATGTGTGAAGATTGGTTATATAATTTGTTTGATAGCAATGGCGTTAGCTCAACATGTCTGCATTCACCTTGAAGTTACCGCCCACCGCAACTGATTTGTAACTTATCCATGCAAATTTAGGCCTTTATATACGTAATCTTGGAAATTTTGAGTTTGATATCGTTTTAATAACATGAAATAAAATCTAGTGCGTTTGGAGTTGAAATTACCAAAGAGTTCCCACGAGTGATAGTAGAAAAAGATGTGCTAGTGCATGAGACGCAACAAAACTTGATGTTTATCATGGACAAGTTTGCGTTTAGATGATTGATGCCTACTAATCATGCATAGAAAACTTTCAAAAAGTAAAGAGATGCATGTGGTATAAATGACATTCGAAAGTAACATGCCTATTTATATAAGCGGGTGTAGTATAATTACCTGTGCCTCGAGCAAAAATATGAACGAGATCACAATGTATCTGTTTTCCAAACTTATAAGCTTCATCATTTCATGGTGGTTGTGTCCTGGTTGCACACTTCAAAAGGAAAAGAGTACCTAACGTATAGATTAGATGAGCTTTTTTAAACTAGATAAGGATAGGTAAACCTCATATTGTGAATTTTTCACCCTGTAAGAAATTCATTTATTGCAAGGACAACAATTAAAAAAAAATAGAGTCTGTTTACAAGATGCTACCACCTTGAGTGAATTGAAAGGGCAACTATGGGCTAAGGCAAAACCATGTACAGCTGATCATGGGCTAAAATCACAAGGATGAGAGCAAATGGAGGTGGGGAGGGGGTTAAAAGCTAAGGGTTATAGTCTTTCCCCTTGCAACGGCATCTCCAGGCAACGCTATAGTAAGGGGACTCGTCGAGGTGGTAGTTTGAGGGCAGTGTGAAATGGCCCCGTGTGAAAGGACTCCCGTGCTGGGCTGGTGGGACGGTGACCTCCACGGGGCTGCAAGGCACGCACCCCTTGCACTTGCCTCTGCATGAAGGTGGCCTTGACCCTATCTTTGTCGCCACCTTCAACCCCCTCTCATAATCGTTGCCTCTCGCAGGCGCTCTCACCTGCTTAACCTGCAATTAAACCAATCCCATACCCATTACAGATAATCTTCCGGCTAATTAATCCTGATTATCGCCACTGTTATATTTAACTATCACTTGTACTTACATCCATGCTGTCCTCTGACGTCTGTTCTCTAGTAGCATGCTCACCTGGTTATGCAACAAGGCCGAATTCACACATGGATTACCATAACAATTGAGCTTGTATTAACACGACGATGATTAAGCTGCTATAGCAATTAATCTTGTATTAACATGACAATTACGCTAAACTCTATGAGTTATCAGCCTGTACCTGATTGGGAGATCCCATTAACAGTGCCCACCATCATAACCCATAGGAGAAAGATGAAGAAAGGGCCTCGCATTGTCCTAGCCCACGGTATAATGCTACTAAGGATGTGGTTGCACAGAGAAGAAATTTGAGTAAAATTGCTGTGAGCAAGATGAACTGGGCATTCTAATAGAAGGTGCTATCATCATTTCATGGGTTTCAATTATACATGCTAGATTAAACCATCCTCTTAAACCAACACCTTGAAACCCTTATTAGTGCCAAAACCAGAGTACTAATTATAATGCTGAATGGGAGATGATTGCATTGTGCACTCAAATGCACGATATATCTTAGATTAAACTCTAGAGTACTAATTATAATAGTGATTGCAATGTGCACACAATATATGATGTACTTCGGCTTAAACCAATAGGTTCAAGCCCTTATTAGTGGCTAAAACAGGAGTATGAATGGGATTAGGAGCAATGCTTGGAGACATCAAGAGTGTGGGGTTAATAAATGAGAGAGCTCATTAGAATGCCACTTGAATGCACTAAGGTTGAGGGAAAATTGAATGGTGCTAAGGCCAAGGGGCATTGGGAATGAAGGACAAGGTGGAACAATATAGATATCTTAGTTAAAATGATAGCTCAATAAAGGGCAATAAGTGTGATGTTGGGAGAGCTCAATTCAAGGGGGGAAGGGGGGAGGCAGTGGGGTTCAAGTGCTGCACAATATGAGGGCAGCATCATGTAGTTAATGGAGGAGAAGAGGGGTGTGTGTGTGTGTGTGTGTGTGTGTGTGTGTGTGTGTGTTCTAGTGAGAAGGGGATTAAGGAGGAGTCTGCATTTATGAGGGCTATACAAGAAGAAGGAGAGAGTGTGGATAATTGTGAGAGTTTCTTAGCTTGGGAGTGAAGAAAACTCAGAGTTTAGATTTGAGAGAATGGAAGTGAATGAATGGGGCGTGGTGTGTGTGTGTGTGTGTGTGTGTGTAGTTTCTTTCCAATGAGAAAGTGGAGACCCGTAGGGTGGTCTTCTTTTTGGGTGTGTTTGTCGGACTTTAGTCAGGCAGGGGCCTCTCATCATCTCACCAAAGTGTGAAGAAGAGTACCTTGGTCGGGACAAAAAAAAATCATAAAATAGAATAAATAATTAAATAAATCAGACTTGACTTTGCAAAACTAGTCCGATTCTAAATATTTTCCCCATTTTCCTTAGGTCTTTAATTTTCTAGTCAAAGAAAGGGGCCTGCAGGGCCAGCCTTGGTCACCATTTTTGTCAGGGTTTGAACTGAGCTGTGATGATGACAATATGATCAAGCAGCAAGTTTTTATTATATATATATATATATATATTGTAAGAAAATTTGAATGTTGGTGATAGAAATAAAATGACAATAGTTATAATTAATAATGATGGTCTTTTATGAATAAAAAGACATCGGGATGGAGATTTTCAACCCATAAATAAGAAAATGGCTTATTTTAATAATAATAATGACTACTAATAATCATCATCGTCATCCATAAAAAATATGTAGTTAATATAAAAACAATTGCCAATTCTCTCAAAATTGCCGAGGTGCAGCTAAAATTTTCCTTTTAAAAAAAGCGCAAAAAATAATTAAGCTAGATTTTGAAGAGGAAAAAGAAAACACCTTAGATTTGAAGTTGGCACGGTACAAAGTTTTACAGTGCCACGTGGGGCGTGCAAGCATCCGGCCGTCTGCCTCCTTGCCTGGTGGCAGGAGAAAAGGCGGGCGCGGATTCACATGAGGGAGGTGTCCGGCCGGGGAGGAGCGGCCGTTTTCCACCTGGCCAATCTGGCCCTTGTCACCAAATTCTGATGTATGGGGTGCCCCTTCCACATCAGACAGCTGTAAGGCAAACCCGGGCAACCCCCGCCCGCCCCCCAGATGATGATGATGATGAATGAATGATTCTATGTGTCGGGCGGCAGCATGGTGTTTGTATGCTTCTGCTGCCGACAACTCCTCCACCACCACTACCTCCTAGGCTCACTAGCAAGTGTGTGAATTTCCACTTTTTCCATGAAATTAGCCTGGCCTTTTTTTTCCCCTAGAGAAGATGTATTTATATTAATAAGATTTATAGGTTCAGTAGTTTATAGGTTGCTTGTTTGTTCTCATTTTGTTTTTGGACACTTTCTGAGGTAATATATATAATTATTATTGACCCCAATAAATATATAAATATATAAATATATATATATATATATATATATATATATATATAAGATTTAATTACATCTAAAAGTAAATGTCCCCTTATTTTTAGCTAGTGTTTCAGTTTCCACTTTTCCATCACATTAGCCCATCTTTAGCTAGTTTGTCTTTTCCCACTTTTCTATGATATCAACACCACCTTTATTTTTATTTCGCTTTTCCCCCTCACCAATCAAATAGATGGATGACCTTCAAGCGGTAAAAAGGCACATCTTAACCTCTTTTATAACTAAAATTTCATCCCCCCCAAAAAAAAGAAATCTTTTAATTCAAGTATATGCAAAATTACGACCGGTTTTCCTCAATTTGAGTGTGAAAATTACACTAGAGGATGGTTTTTTTTCTCACACTGCCTCACATTCTTTTTCACTCCTTTGTGGAGTGAGGGGGACGGCCTTTGAGGAGTAAGGTGCAGGGGTGAGCCAGAATCATAACCACGATCGGAGGAGATCCGCCTTTTCCACTCGACTATTGTCCCCACCCGAACAACTTCAAATTTTCCTCTTGAAGCTCAAGCCTACACGATAACTAAATTTCTTTAATTTTGTAATTTTTTGAGAACTAGGAAGAAATGGTGCATGTCATCTTTCCCTAGCAAACAACGAAACATTTTTCTCAACACATCAAAAGATTTGCAAGCATTTGAGCTAGATTTTAACTTAAATACCTTAAATTTTGTAGATTTTTCAAAGTTGAGAAAACAAAGTTTGCAAGTTAAAATGCAAATTTGGTATGACCTTGAGGAATTATTACAATGATTTGTTGCATTTATTTGTACTAAGGTTGGAAAGGCATACCTAGTGTTGTCTAAAAATCACGCCTTTCTTTTGAAGGGTAAATTTCACTTTACCCTTCTTGTGAAGGAACAAAATTCCTTTTGATGAAGGGTAGTGACCTTCAAATTCTAGCACTATTAGTCTCCTATTGCTTCTACTAAGTCCGCTACCTAGGCGCATCAGCTTATTATTAGGCCTCTCTCAAGTGAGCTAGTGCCCACTTTTGTATGAAATTAACTACTTTAATTTTATCTTTTGAAGCTTAAGCCTAGAGTATCATTATAATTTCTTAAATTTTGTCCTTTCTTTGGAAATTGGGAAAAAGTTTACATGTGAAAACAAGAAACTGTACTTTGTTTTCTTGTTTTCTCATGAACATACTTGGAATAAGTGAGTGTCCACTTTTCTATGAAATTAGCAACTTCAACTTTTCCTCTTGAAGGTCAAGCCTACATTATAATTAAATTTCTTTAGTTTTTCTTATTTCTTTTTTAAGAATTAGGGAGGAACGGTACATCCTCTACATAGCTGACAACAATCCCTACTACTTCTACTACCACTTACTAGCTTATTGTTAGGTCTCTCTCTAGTGAGTCCTCTAGTGACTCAATGTCCTCTTTTCTATGAAATTAGCAACTTGAACATATCCTTTTAGCGCTAATGCCTACACTCTAGCTAAATTTATTTTAATTTACAATTTCTTGGGAATTGAGAAAAAAAAGATGCATGTAAAAATGTACATCATGTACATGTTTTCATGTGAACGTTGATGATCAACACAATTCACTGGGCCTTTTCATTTGACTCTTTCACCTTGGAAGTAGGCTATAGCCATCATGCCCATTTTTGGGCATTTGGGCCATCAAATACGGGAAAAATAAATGTAATTTAATTACAAAAACTGCCTGGTTTTAACTTATTCTGATCAAGTTTGATGGACAAGGGTGGCCATTAAAAGGGATTACCTGGTCCCACAATGTAATTCTGCCAAAAAAGGCACATTTGAGAAGTCATCGAGGCATAATTAACTGCCACATCATCTATTGTTCCATGGGAACATGACATGAGCTAGGGCATCAAATGCATAAAAAATCTATTTAATGCTCCTCGACCCAATTAATGTGGCCTTGACATCCCATCAAAGCTCGTGACTCAATTGTTTTATTTTGTAAGAGTTTCCTCCACCAATATATAGCATAGCTTTGTGAGAGCTTGTGCATGTAATTAAGCTTGATTCTAAGTGAACATGAGAAAAAAGTGACAAAAAATGATCAAAAGGCACACCAAATCAAATGCATGTTCAAGTGGGATAACTACAATGGACCTTTAAAGACAGTTGATCCAAGCTAATGATAGTAGAGCAACAAAACACCATTACTACAATCAAGAATCAAAAGTCCATAGGTGAAGCAATTAAAGTATGAATGACCAAGGATAGATAACAAAGCGCTTAACAAGAAGAATCAATTAAGGATCAATGGTGGTGCACGTGCTTAAGCAACTGTGATTAGAAGAATTGTGCATTTGAAAGGAGTTCAGGAGTAGAACATGATCCCATGCTTTGTACTTTGATATATGTGTTGCCATCCCACATATGCTAGGCACTAAGTTTATAAAAACTATTGCAAATGGAAAGGAGGGTGGTGGTGGGGTGAGCTTGATTTAGTTTTTAAAGTGTATACACATTGTAAAGATTTACCCAAAGGGGGAAAACCTTACAAGGTTGGATTTACCATAATCTCATAACCTAATGGATGTAGTACTGGCATGCAAGGATGTAGGAATAGAGAGGAAACTACCTACAGAAGCTAGCTCAACAATATCTGACAAGGTAATAAAAGCCAACCATCCCTCTCATGGCTCCCACCTTGAGAGATTTTGCATCTCCGGGCAAGCCAAACAACCCCGGTTCGATTCCCATCCGTGGGTGCAGCGCGGATTTAGGTGACCGTGAGCTCTGTACATGCATGCATGTTGCCATAGTGTACCAGCTAAGCTCCTTAGGCTAGTTAGCTATGGTGCTAGCTAACCGCAATTCTTGCTGAAAAGCCCACCACCCTGCTTACCCCCGGTACCCCCTTGCCCCTCTAATAAAATACCATCCGTAGCCTTTGCCCAAGAAACATTTCAACCGTCCAAGTCCACCTTACATGACATCAACTGTCACCCCTTGTGTTTTTAACTGCCCAATCACCATCCCTCTAAGCCTCCTTCACTCTCTTCCCATTTCTCGAGTAACCATCTATCACATCCAATCCCTAATATTGCTAGCTTTTCTGCTTTGACTTATCCCTTATTCCCTTCATCATATCCATCCAACCTCTATTGCTTGTAAAGATTGACTTGTCTTTGTCTCTTTGAAAGACACATGCAACAATCCAAGAGAGGTGTCCTCATTAGTGACCTACTTTCCCAAGACGTTCACATTTGTGTGTTTTGTGTTTCAAAGTCAGTGTTAAATGATATATGGAGTGTCCAAGAAGCTTTTTATCATTGCATGCTTTTTTAAATAAATGTGTTTAGCATGCAAGTGTTGCATTGCAGGAGAGAGTACTCAAAGAAATGCCATATAGGTTCTGCACCTCACACGCGTGTGGTGGGAAGGGATTGATGAAATGAGGGCCTCTGTATTCTTGGAACTCTCCCTTAACCAACCCTCAATGCTCGTGGGCTTCATTTTGACTTTAATTTGAAATTTAAACTTAGCATTAGCAACCATGGTCATATTCCCATTAGAATATAAAGTGTTATCCCATTCTTAGAAATTCTAAAAATAGATGTGTTTCTATAGGATTGTAGATTTTCTTTCACAAAAAATTTAACTAACCTTGACACTAGCAACAACATAGACAAATGTTGTGTATATTTTACTAACTAGTACATTTGAGATTCATGCAAAACACTTAATGAACAAGAGCCCCATGCATTACATACAAGTTAATCGTAGAGAAAAAGTAAAAATACAATCTAGAATATTGATTTCATTTAATACGACATAAAAATTACTAGAAATCAATTATTATGTCATGCAATGGGACAAGATTCACTACTTATTTTTTAGGATACTTGGCAATCATGTTACTTTTTCAAGCCTACCAAATTGGTCGATGAGCATTAGAAGAAATCCATATTTTTCACTCCCTTGGAGAAATATCGTAAAGAGGTTCTCAAAATACTCAATCAACGAGGTATAGAGATATACTTATAGCATTGCATTACAATCATTATCCATTATCATCTTCTATAGATCTTCAAAATGCAAAATTCCGTGCTCCAAAAATATTCCCCCATGACCCCATGACCCCATGTGATATTAAACTTACGCAATGAAGTATCATTTTTGAAGGGGAATTAAAGGATGTTATTATAACCACTAGTGCCTTTTGATAGACAAATTTTTTAAGCCCCGAAAAACATTATTGAAACTACAGAGGGCCAACATGGTATTTAATAAAAGATATGGTATTTAATAAAAGATAATGTACTTGCTAAAATAGTGTGTCCAAACATAAAGAGTTCATCAACTTATTATCTTGTTCATCATTCTTGTCACACCCATGGCTACCTTTTAAGCACCATGAGTGTATTAGAAACCATTCCTTGCTATGTTAAGTTGCTTTATTAGTGCTAGACATCCTTTCTTAAAGATGCTATAAATCATATTCTGTGTAGCAACTCATAACTCATAGTTTTATCCATAATCATTTGATTGCACATGCCATACATATAGAGGTGCCCAATTCACTAGTGGGTGCATATACTTTAAACATCCAACGTCCATTGCTTGTTGTAACCATTGAAACAATCCAAGAGGTGTCCTTAGTGACCTACTTTCAAGGTGTTTACAATTATGTGCTTTGTGCTTCAAAGTCAGTGTTGAAAGACATATGGAGTGTTTGAGAAGATTTAATAGAGTGTTTCACTTTGACTTGAATTTAAGTGCTTTCATTTTGTTTTTACATCAAGACAACATTAAATTTTAAAATATAAAGTATTTTTTAATTGCAAAAAGTTCTAAATCTAGATGTGTTTTTACTTGGCTTAAGATTTTCTTTTACAACAAAAATATAAACTAGACTTGACGTGAGCAACAATAGATGACTTAAATTTATGTTATAGGTGTTATTTCAAGCACAAGTTTTGTGTTTAATTTATTAAGTGGTGAATATGAGATTCAATAAAAAATCTCAAACAATGAGACCTTCATGATCTCCTATCTTGCAAACAAGCCTCTTCTTTTTTGCAAGGTCATGCAAAATCTTCCAAGCAAGCCTCTTGTTTCACAGGATCTTGTTATCACATACATTCTCTGTTAATTGCTTCTCATTTATGTATAAAGGAGATTTTATGTTTAAGCCTTACGATGCATAAGATCTTATGCATAAGAGCTCTATTACATTAGATCTTATGCATAAGAGATCTTATTCATTAGATCTATGCATGAGCTCTATGCATAAGATTTGATGCATTAAAGGCTATATGGGAGAGCTCTATGCATAAGATCTGATGCATAAGGCTTTTGTGCATGCATGATCTTCTTCTTCCTTATTCTTATTTTAGGTGATAATTTCTTCTTATTTGTAGGCTCTTGCTACATATTTTGAGCAAGCCTCTTCTTCAAAAACACAATCTCCATTGCACACATTGTCTAGTGTAAGAGCTTCCTCCTCATCCCCATTACACATACATAAGGCAACCTCAAGTGTAGTGGGATGTTTTAAGCATTTTTTTGTTGAGATTCAAGCTTGATGTCAGTAAGAGGCAGCTATGCTATATGTGCTGGCATATTAGGTAGGAACATGTGTGAGACATAAATGACCGCGTGTCCAGCTGGTCATAGTGTGTGGACATTAGCTAGGGTTAGTAGAGTGTGTGGACATTAGCTAGGGTTAGTAGAGTGTGGACACAACTCATAGTGTGTTGTGTGTATTATGGATTATGGCATTATGCTTTGTGTGAGAAGGGAGATGGCTTCCCTCTATGGTTAGGGTTTGCTCCTGGCATTATGCTTTGTGTGAGGGGAGATGGCTTCCCTCTATGGTTAGGGTTTGCAATATACATTAGGGTTTGCTCTTGTGTGTGTCTCCTCCCCCCTCTACCGCTTTTTCAACATGAGGGTGTCATTAGGGTTTTCTCCTGTGTGTGTCTCCTCCCCCTCTACCGCTTCTTCAACATGAGGGAGTCATTGAGTCACTTGAGGCTGATGTGCCTGTAAACTTGCCACAAGCAAGTTCTAGTTCTACTACTATGTCTAGGCCAGCAGCAGCAGCAAGCAGCAGAAGCTGAGAGTAGTACTGTACGTCCATGGGTGGTCGGGACGTTTGAGGCATGAGAGTGTGAGCACTAGGAGCAGTGCTATGGATAAAGGAAAGAAGAAGGTTGAAGGCATTGGAATTATAGGTTATGAGTCATCCAGTTCAGAGAGTTTGGATGTGAGGAGCTTGGCATACCTGTTTTACGCACACCTGGTGCTAGGCAGGATAGATATGTGCCACCACATGCTAGAGTTACAGGTGTACAGAGTGATCCGCATGCATTGCGGAGATCCCAGAGAGTCAGATATCCAGTTAACAGATTGATATATAGAGATTTTGCTATGCACTATGCATATATGACATCTATGGTGAAGCATGTGGAACCTACATGCTATACAGAAGCTATTGGAGAGCATGTATGGGAGAAAGCAATGGATGTTGAGATGGACGCATTGGTTCATAATGACACATGGGACTTGGTTGCATTACCAAAGGACAAGAATGTTATTGGATGTAAATGGGTTTACAAAGTGAAGTGTTGTGTGTATTATGGATTATGGCATTGTGCAGTGTTTGAGAGTGGAGATGGCTTCCCTCTATGGTTAGGGTTTGCAATATACATTAGGGTTTGCTCCTGTGTGTATGTCTCCTCCCCCTCTCTACCGTTCTTTCAACATGGTATCAGAGCCTTGTGCTGTCTATTAGGGTTTATGAGTGAGTGAGAGAAGAGGGAGAAGAAGCTGTGAAGAGAAGCTGTGAAGCTTGCCATTGAAGCTGTGAAGCTTGGAGCACACTGATTCTTATCAGATCTGAGAGCTTGGCCTACCGGGTAAGGTCTTCTAAACATCCTTGAGTGGATTGCAGGTGATTCAGGCAAAAGCAAAGCAAAATAGAGCAAATCAAAGCAAAGAAAAATTCTGGTTTTTGAAAGCTTTCCATTAAAGCTTGGAAACACTGATGTATGGTGAAATAGAAGTGATTCTGGCAAAAGACACATGTATCTGAAAAGGAGGGATGTATTGGCAACTTCTATGCAAGCCTTAAACAAATTTTGGAGCAATTCGGATGCATATGAATGTATGAAAATTTTTGGTTTTTGAGCTCTCACAAAACAGAGAAAAGCAAGTCAAGATTTGATGCATTTGGAGCATGTTTTTGGCAAAAATCCAAGCATTGACTGGTTGCACACATACCCAAGTGTGTTGGGGACTTGAATACCTCACCAATTAACATTTCAATCACTCCCAAAGGCCCCTACAACAGGCGGCGTAGCTCCAACAGAGAAATAGGGTAGAAAATTGCTCATTTTGAAGCGAGGAGATCAAATTCTCATTGGTTGCTTGATATATTTCACAATTGCTTTAGAAATTGGTTGCTACACACATTAGAGAAGAGGTCTATGTGATTGGATTGATCAATTATGCTTAATTGAGCTGGGAATGAGCTGATTAAACAGGCTGTCCTGGTTGCAGAGAAACAGAGCAATTTTAATCGAGCAATTAATCTTTGGTCTTATACAATTGGACAAATTCCTCTTACATGGAGTTGATGGATACTATTGCTAAGCTAATGAATGCCTGGTTGCTCAATTTGGACAAATATTGAAGAAATTAGAGCCATTTTACTACTGGTTTTTCTGGTTTTTCCCAAAACAAAGAAAGGGGTTTTTAAAAATTGATATGTACACATGTCAGATGGTGTTGATACCCTACATTGAGGTTGTTTAGGTGTCAATACAAGTTGCCCATACTTGATTGCACCACTACATTGTCATTTGGATCCTTGGAAAGCGTACAAAGTAGGGTATCTCGGATTGCATGAGCTAGTTCATCTTGGATGCATACAGGTTGATTTTCTACATCAAATTTGAAGATTGGTGGTTACTTTGGAGTATCTAGAACACTCATTGGAGTGTGGTTGAGCTGAGGAAGGCTTGGTTATAGATTTTGAAGTGTACGCAAGGTGTTTTTACATTGACCAAACATGTCGGATAATCCAGTACAGATTGTTGGTGAAAAGCAGGATAGGAAGAACTTCCAAGCATGGAAGTACAGGATAAAAAGTTTCTTGAAAGGAAAAGGTTTTTGGAATCTCATTACAGGTGCTGAGCTAGAGCCTGAGCTACCCCGACAACCTACACAGCAGCAGGTTATTGCTCATAAGCAATGGTTAGAAAGAGCATTCAAAGTGTTGCATTATCTGTCTATATGTATTTCTGATGCTATGCTCATACACATACAGGATGCTGAGAATCCCAAAGATGCATGGGATACTTTGATAAAGATGTTTGATACAGACACGAGTGCTCGCAAGTCTCAGTTGCGATAGCAGATACATAATGTGAAGAGGAATAGAAGGAGCATACATGATTATGTGCAAGAAATAAAGAAGTTTGCAGATGCATTGGCAGCAATAAATGCCCCCATGCCTGATGATGATTTGGTGGATATTACCTTGCGTGGTCTTGGCAAGGAATATAAATCTTTTGATACATCTATCTCAGTGAGGAGTACAGGTTTACCAGACTTTGATGAGTTGGTTTCACTCTTACTTGTTGAGGAAATCAAACTCAGTGATTCATTTTTGGATGCATCTACTAGCCATGATGATAATGGCAGAAATCAGGCTTTCTATTCTCAGAGAGGCTTTAGAGGTAGAAGGAGATTCACATCACGACAGGTCATCACAATAGAATTTTCAGCCTTCATATGGTGCTCGAGGTGGTCGTGGATATACACCTCAGAGAGGAAGAGGTAGTCCTCGAGGTAGAGGACGTTGGCAAGGCCAACAAAATTCTATGCAAGATGTGGAATGCCATTATTGTGGAAAATTTGGTCATATGGAGAGAGATTGTTTCCGCAAACAGAATGATTTGAGAGGAGGTAGAGCACAACGTGGTGGTCATTATGGTGGAAATTATGCACAACATGGTGGTGGAAATTATGCATCAAGCAGTAATGATGGCACTGCAAATCATTTGTTCGCTATGAAACATGTTGTTGGATCGATGATGACAAATGCTGAGAATGATGATACTTGGTATATGGATTCTAGAGCATCAAACCATATGACGTGTCATGGTGAATGGTTTGAGCATATGAAGCCTATGGATGTAAAAGGCTATGTGGAAACAGGTGATGATACCCAGCATGTCATTACACATGGAAGTGTACCATTGGTCATGCACAATGGTCAAACAAAATCTATGTCAGATGTATTGTACGTGCCTTCTATCACAAAGAGCTTGACCTCAGTTGGTCAAATGGTGGAACAGGGATTACAGGTTCGTTTCAATGAGCATGGTTGCTTCGTTGAGGACTTCAAACATGGATGTAGAGTCATTGCTAAAGGCAAGAAAGAAGGCAGATTGTTTAAGCTGGATGCCGGAATTCTTGAGCTAAAATCAGCCATGTTCTCCAAAAGCAGAAATGTGGTACAGGACATTGATATGTGGCATAAGAGGATTGGACATGTCAATATACAAAGATTAAAGAACATGCAGACAAGAGGCATTGTCAGTGGATTGCCTAGATTCAAATATGATGGGAATATGCATGTTTGTGAAGCCTGTCAGTTTGGAAATCAGGCAAGGTTGCAGTTTCCTAGAGAAGGAAATATGAGTAGCAGGCCACTTGAGATAGTACATAGTGATGTATGGGGTCCTGCACAAAACCCATCTATCAAAGGCAGTTTATACTATGTGACATTCATAGATGATTTCAGCAGGATGACATGGATATACTTTCTCAAAGAGAAGAGTGAAGTGTTGGAAAAGTTTATGGATTTCAAATCTTTTGCAGAAAAGCAATATGGCTGTTGGATTAAATGTTTGAGAACAAATGGAGGTGGTGAATACACCTCAAAGGCTTTTGAGCATTTCTTGAGGAAGCATGGTATAAGAAGACAATTGACTTGCAGGTATACACCTCAGCAGAATGGAGTGGCTGAGAGAAAGAATAGAGTCATATGTGAAGTGGCAAGGGCAATGCTTAATGAAAAGAGCATGCCAGATTATTATTGGGCAGAAGCATGTGCTACTCCAATGTATATACTAAACAAAACACCTACAGCAGCCATTCATGGAAGCACGCCAGAGATGCGGCTTACATGTTATAGGCCAGACATTGGACACCTCTTGAGGCATGAGAGTGTGAGCACTGGGAGTAGTGCTATGGATAAAGGAAAGAAGAAGGTTGAAGGCATTGGAATTACAGGTTATAAGTCATCCAGTTCAGAGAGTTTGGATGAGGAGCTTGGCATACCTGTTTTACGCACACCTGGTGCTAGGCAGGATAGATATGTGCCACCACATGCTAGAGTTACAGGTGTACAGAGTGACCCGCATGCATTGCGGAGATCCCAGAGAGTCAGATATCGAGTTGACAGATTGACATATAGAGATTTTGCTATGCACTATGCATATATGACATCTATGGTGAAGCATGTGGAACCTACATGCTATACAAAAGCTATTGGAGAGCATGTATGGGAGAAAGCAATGGATGTTGAGATGGACGCATTGGTTCATAATGACACATGGGACTTGGTTGCATTACCAAAGGACAAGAATGTTATTGGATGTAAATGGGTTTACAAAGTGAAGTGCAAATCTAATGGTTCTATTGAGAGACATAAAGCAAGATTGGTAGCAAAGGGTTATGCACAGACCCAAGTTTGGACTATGATGAAACCTTTAGTCCAGTGGCAAAGATGGGCACAGTGAGAGCAGTCATTGCTATGGCTGCAGTAGCTAATGGCTGGGAAATGCATCAAATGGATGTCAAAAATGCATTTCTAAATGGAGATCTACAAGAGGAAGTGTATATGGCACAGCTAGAAGGGTATGTACACCCAAGATATCCCACTCATGTATGCAGATTGAAAAAGGCATTATATGGTTTAAAACAAGCACCTCGTGCTTGGAGTGATAAGATGAGCAGATATCTTATCTCGCTTGGTTTTTAGATTTCTACAGCAGATTCTTCACTCTATGTGAAGAAGACAGAGCATGGGATTGTTTTACTCGTCATCTATGTGGATGACTTGATTATCACAGGTGATCATGGTGCAGATGTGATGCATGTCAAGAAAGAATTGAGTGGGCAATTTGACATGAAAGATCTTGGTGTGTTGAGATACTTCCTTGGAATTGAAGTGGTCAAAGATCATGCAGGTACGTGGTTAGTACAGCACCAATATGCATTGGATATGTTGGCAAAATATGGCATGACATGGTGTAAGCCTATGAGTACACCTTTGGAGCAAAATGTGAAGTTGCGGGCTGATTATGGTGATGAGTTGGATGATCCATCTATGTACAGAAAGATGGTTGGTAGTCTCATATACATGACTATCACACACCTGGATTTGAGTTATGCTGTGGGGCTAGTAAGCCAGTTTATGCAGAGCCCCAGAAAACCACATTTGCATGCAGTGAGACGCATTATGAGATATGTGAAGACCACTGCACATCATGGTCTACTTTATGAGAGGGGTAAAAGCTTGGACATACATGGCTACACAGATGCTGATTGGGCAGGTAGCTCATATGACAGGAGGTCTACTAGTGGTTATGCTTTTACACTTGGAAGTGCTGTGGTGAGTTGGAGTAGCAAGAAGCAACCTACAGTTGCTTTATCCAGTACAGAGGCTGAATACAGGGGTACAGCCATTGCTACGTGTGAAGCTGTATGGTTAAAGAATCTCTTGGCATATTTGGGTGAGCCTATCGATGGCAAAGTTGTCATTCATTGTGACAACATGAGCAGTATACAGTTGGCCACCAAGAATCTCTTGGCATATTTGGGTGAGCCTATCGATGGCAAAGTTGTCATTCATTGTGACAACATGAGCAGTATACAGTTGGCCACCAAGAATCCAGTATTTCATGCGAGGACCAAACACATAGAGGTCCATTATCACTTTGTCAGAGAGAAGGTGCTGGATGGTACAGTTGATCTACAGTATGTGAAGACTGACGAGAGCAGGTGGCAGACATCTTTACAAAGCCACTTAGCAGGGAGAAGTTTGAGTACTTCCGTACTATGTTGGGAGTACATGGGATGAGCTTGAGGGGGATTGTTGAGAGCCTTGATACCCCAAGCTCATCTACATCTTCATCGGCAGTACATCATGAGCTTGAGAGAGGCTGTTGAGCTTGAGAGGGGCTGTTGAGATTCAAGCTCAATGTCAGTGTGAGCCAGCTATGCTATATGTGCTGGCATGTTAGGTAGGAACATGTGTGAGACATAAATGACCGCGTGTCGAGCTGGTCATAGTGTGTGGACACATTAGCTAGGGTTAGTAGAGTGTGGACACAACTCATAGTGTGTTGTGTGTATTATGGATTATGGCATTATGCTTTGTGTGAGAAGGGAGATGGCTTTCCTCTATGGTTAGGGTTTGCAATATACATTAGGGTTTGCTCCTGTTTGTGTGTCTCCTCCCCCTCTACCGCTTTTTCAACATTATTTACTCTCTTAAAGACGTGCAAAAGAAATCCTATATGCATAAGAGTTCTCCACATTATATCTTTAATGCATAGAGCTCATATGCGTGTATGAGATATATTTTAGATAGGGATCTTCTGCATAGAGATCTAATGTATAGGACTTGTAATGCATTAAATCTTATGCCTAGAGCTCTTATGTGTATAGATCTGATACATAGATCTCCTATGCTTTAGAGCTATGCACAAGATTGAATGAAAAAGATTTATCCCTAGATCTATGCATGGAGCTCTTATCTGTATAGCTCTGATGCTACAGAGATCTCCTAATTAGATAAGAGCTCTATGCATTAGATCTAGTGCTGCATAGCGATCTTATATGTATAGCTCCGATGCATAGACCTCCTATGCATGAGAGATCTATGCATTAGAGATACACATAAAATCGAATGAAATAGAACTCCTATTCCTTACGGGGGGATCACTTCATATAAATGTATTATAGTACCTTGGCACATAGAGGGGGATTATCTAAATTAAGGGACTTACATAGCATATTATACATGTGCAAGGCAAGATTTTAGAAATAGGTATTTAATGCTATTTATTTATATAAAAGATTTATTAATTCAAATCTTGAAAATGTTTACTTTTACAAAAGGAGCCCGTACCTTTTTTTCATCCTTGTGGTTGTGTTCTCCCTTCTCCTCCCGAACTCAGTAGAGTACGGATACTGCATCAAAACCATCGGCTCGAGAAGGGGGAAACAATACTAAATAAATATGGGGAAAAAAAGAACATTTTAAAACATGCTTTGCACACACGTGCTATATGCATTTTTATAGAGTGACACCCCACTAAAGGAGCTCTATAATTTGCACACACATGCTATATATGGGTTTTTATAGAGTGACACCCCCCAAACAACCCACACACACACACACCAAAGGAGCTATTTGCATAGAGCTCAATGCATAAAGGCACTTGTGCATAGAGCCTAATGCATAGGAATTTTAAATGCATTAAATCTCATGCATAGATAATGCATTAGATCTTATGTGTAGAATACAAAGAACTCTAATGTATAGATAATGCATTAGATATTATGTGTAGAATACATAGATCTCTAATGAATTATAAATATATATATTAGAGATCTATGCTTTGGTTTGTTGCAAGGTAAGGGTACCTAGTTTTGTCTAGTGCCTCCAAAAACAAGATTGCCCTTTTTGGACATGCGGGTGTGAGCAGGGTATCACATATGAGATATTTGGGGAGGGCTCAGTGCTTGGCACATGTCCACTCGAAAATAGCTTTGGCTATCTTGTATGAGATCTCAAACGCATCCACATAGGATAAAATGCCATATCTCGTACGAGATATTGCATACCAACTAGGATCTTTATATGCCACATCAGATCTAGCATGTATCTCATACCAGATATTAAATTTGCCACATAGGATCCACATTTTTAATTTGAGGATGGATGAGAATAAAACTTTGGGTGTGAACATTTGGGCAACTTAGGCTCTATCATTCAACAACCAATAAAGCATAAGTTGATGAAGATGATATGAAAGCCACCCTATTCACCTACATAGAAAGGATTTCAAAGTACAATGGGATCCTACCAATACTAAGAATGTCTTTAAAAAGATTGGGGGAAGAGAGAGAGCTTAAGCTCTTTCAAGCCCACAAACACTTACACAACAGTGGATAACACACACAAAAAGATGGAAGGCTGAAATCTTCTTCTTCTTCTTACTCTCCAAAGAAGGCTACAAAAGATAGAAGTGAAAACCCAACATAAGTACTAGAGTACTATGTACAAGCTGTAAATCCCCTTGTCACTCTTTTGCACATAGAGTGAATGATAATCATTTATGCCATATGAAAGCCAATGTTGATAAGCTATTGTGTAATCTTATCACACCATGCTCTCGAGATAGTGCCGGATTTAAGCCATACAAGGCTTTATATATCCCTCACACATAATCAGGGTGACTTAAATTTTCATACCCAAGTGGCTATTCTAAATATACTTCTTCTTGTTGTAACTCACCATGCAAGAATACATTCTTTACATCCATTTGATGTAAAACCCAGCCTTTTGACATAGCCACTATAATAACATCTCTCACGGTTGTCATCTTAGCAATGGGGCTGAAAATCTCCTCATAATCAATGCCATAGGTCAGAGCATAACCTTTGGCAACCAATCTCACTATGTACCTACTAATGCTTCTATCTGCATTGTGCTTCTCTTTGTAGACCCACCTACATCCAATAGTCTTTTTACCCTCAGGCTCTGGACCTATTTGTAAAGTTTTACCCCATTGGATGGGTGTGATGTATGGGGGAACACACTGGCTCACACCACTGGACTGGATTCAATTCCTAACAAGGCCATACTCTGTATACTCTATATTTGCACATCAAATACATAGAAATTCGCATTGTTTCTACTTTAAGTTGCAATCTACACTTAATCTTTTCCCAAACTACACTTGCTTTATCAAGACAACACTTCTGTGAACTTGTTTGCTTAAACTTTCATAAGATTAACACTAATCTTTGAAAATTAATACTATTCCACTTGATTAATTTGTAAACAACCTAATCTAAGGACAATCTTCACAATCCACTACTAACACCATATTGGAAAATATGGGAATTTCCCACAAGTTTGGGACACGTGGTCAAAAGTTTGGATTAACCATAACTTGAACACCACTAATCCAAAATGAGCGCTTTATAGCTCTTTAGATTCCATTTTTCAAGCGCTTTCCAACGATAGGTCATATGATAGGGTTTTGAGAAACTTACAAACATGTTATCCATGTCCCCTTTTTTAAGTATTCAAAAATGAGAATTGGGAAATTCCCAAATTCACTAATATGGTGTTTACTGTTTAATCCTTCTTTGCAAACATTTCTTTGCATTTCAACTATTTTCTTGGTATTCTAACTATTTCTTGGTAGAAATCAATAAGGAAAAATTCAAGAAAACAAGATCAAGAAGTTCAAGAAATCAAGAAATAAAGTGGATTTGGATTTTTAAAAATAATGATTAATACAAATTCAAAAATGCTTAACATAATTTCATTGCTAATCTTCTCAAAATAAGAAATTAGCAAACCTAAAAACTGTGTAGAAATTAAATCAAAAAATGATTAAGGCTCAAATCACTCTCTAATCACAACACATGGATCAAAACCAAGATATAATCCATAAAATGATTAACTCTTAAATTTGGTAAGAAAATATAGGAAAGCTTAAAATTTAGGGTTTTTAAATTTTTACTAATCTATGATTAGAAAAACCTAAACTAGGATCAAAGATCAAGCTCTGGTAATACCAATGAAAGAAGGGAGGAAAGAGAGATAAGGCTCATCAACATGGAGTCGAGAACACGAGACATCGTTTGCATGGAGTCTAGACATGGGTGAAGGTCACCATGGAAGCTTGGGCATGAGCTCCAAGAAGAACTAGATGTTTGTGTGATAAACCAAGGCTTTTGTGAAAATGTCAACTACCTGCTCCTCTGTGCTAAAATACATGAGATCAATATTTCTTTCTAAGACTCTCTCTCTCTCTCTCATGAAGTGATAGTGGACCTCTTTGTGTTTGGTCCGCGCATGAAAAATCGAGTTCCTCACTAACTATATAATGCTAAGGTTGTCACAATAGATGACAACTTGTCTATCAGCCTGTAGGACTGAATCTCTAAGTAGTTTGTGCAACCAAGCTAACTCACATACTACCATTACAACACCCCTACACTCTGCCTCTATACTCAGCAAGGCAACTGTTGGCTGCTTCTCGCTGCTCCATGTCACATCACCACTTCTAAAGGAAAATATAAATCCACTAGTAGATCTCCTATATGTGATATTACTCTTTGTTTTGCATAATTCTTTTGATGAAGTGCATTGACTTCGATCTTGTCTCTTGGAGGAGATACACTATGCCGTAATGCTCTAATCAGCCATGAATACAAACGTTCGTCTTTGGACATTTTGTCCTCACTTGCGCTCGTTACCTATCCCTTACAGACACCCCCTTCATAATTTGTAGTATCTTCCTTAATATATTCCATAAGCCATTCCTTAGGTTTTACTCTTATCTTAACTCAATCATCTCTTGCGCTTGTTACCTATCCCTTAGAGACATCCCCTCCATAAATTGTAGTATCTTCCTTAATATATTCCATAAGCCATTCCTTAGGCACTACTCTTATCTTAACTCAATCATCTCGAGGACCAATTGTTACTATCCCCTTATCCAACTTTGGTCACCAACGAGCTTGTAAAAGCCATGGTCATCCTAATAGAATGAGATATGATGTGACATGAGAAATAGGATGTACCATTGGGAAACTAATGTTGAATTCAAGTCCCATAATAGTGGTACTTTGATCAGCCAATTGTAACACTAACTTAGTGGCCTCTAGATCCTTTCTAACTTCCATAGTTTGTTCAATCATTGAATTGATAGTAGCTCCACCATCTAATTGTGCTCCGAGAATCAATAGGAGATCCTGGATACACTAAGAAAATATCAACTATGCACACATCTTTTGCTTCCCTTGGCTTAGGTTTAAATCCATCAATGGACACTTTAACTCTACATTCTCTTCTTCGTACAAATTTTTGGTAGAATTATCTCCTACAACTAGGGACAACCTCTAATAATTGTCTTAAGTTTATGGACAAAGGAATATTCTCTAATTCAGTCCATAAATCAAACAATCTATCCTCTCTAGCTTCTTTCTCTATCTTTATTGTTTACATTATTCATTTAGGAAAGGGTGCAAGTACCTCCTGAATATGTGGGTTTTGGAAGGGAATCGGTTGTTTAATGGTTACACAGCCAAGCAATTAAGCAGATACAATTTCTCCATAATAAAAAACATGTTGATTAGGCGAAAATAGAAATTCAGACACAACAGAAACTTAATAATGCAGACATAAATTTGACAGAGCAAAGTCACACAAGAGAGATAAAACCCCAAAAATCTGTTTCATTCTCCTTTTTCTCTCTCACATTACATTGCTTCCCCTTCTTTTCCACCTTGCTCAAAAAACGTTACTCTTTCCCCGAAACGTTATTATTGAATAACCGTTACATATCTTAACTTCCAAGATCCCAAGAAATTCATCATACATTCCTACCACCTTATAATTCCGACTAAGCACATATCCGACTTACTACTACATATCTGACTTACTACATATCCGACTTAGCAACATTCTGACTTAAGAGAACTATGCCTTCAACACATGGCACGTCCCGGTCACATCCCGGTGGTAGATTTTGAAGAAAACTGACTCAGATCCACATATCCCTTGATCTGATCAAAATGTCAGACAAAAGTAAAATCATGCTGCTTCATCAAACATTCTAGTCCACCTCCTTCATAACATCAGGTTTAGCAACCTGAACATCCTTGTCTGTTTTGCTGCTACATTCACTCTTTGTAATAAAACTGGTTCCTTGAAGTGCTCAGCAACTTGTATCTGCTCTGCACCATGCATCTCTACATCAAGCACTTGGTATGCAACTATCTCAACTGATTTTGCTAGCAAACCTGCAACTTGTGTCTTGAAACTCTGGTTCTTCTCCAGGTTCTACACTTTCTGCACTAAAGGTTCTCTCCATAAAGTAATCATCACTCTTAGTGAGCATGCAGTCCCCAACTTAAAAACTCTGAGCTAGTAAAGTCTGACTAAGCTTTCCAACACAGCACAATTCAGTCAAACAAACCCTGACAAAAGCTTCAGCAAACTTCAAGCTCTGCAACAACTGATCAAAACACCCTGTGCCATCAATTAAGCTTCTTTCCATCATCTCAACATCTATGTTCTGCCTTACGAACATCCATCTCTGTGCTATGTTCACTTCTGGTGAGTCGGATCTGACTTCCTCTTCAGCAAATCTGATTTCAGGGAATTCCTCCTGAGCCTTGATTCTTTATCTGTAATTCCACACACATTATCCATGGAACCTAAAAACAACTGAATTACATCCTCCTCTTCGTTCATCTTGGTATCCACCTCTTCAATTGCGCTTTGAATGACATGAACAACATCATTGCTATGTATGATTTGCTTCTCCTCACAACATTCCTCAGATGCAAGTGACATATGTAACCTAATGTTGAGTCATGAATCTTCCTCTTCCACTCCATGAGCATACTCTAGTGGTACATTAGGGGTATCTAGGGGCTCTTCAACATCAAAGAGATCATCACATCCCTCATCAATTGAAAGTAAAATCTTCTCAATGTCATCATGCTCATCACAATCATGCATTTGATGCATATGATTATCATCATGAACAAGATAGCCGCTTTTTGTATCAACATCATCACAAAAATGAAGAAAACTATGTATGACATCATCTTCATCATGAACATCAATCTCAACATCAAAAACAACATCAAACACTTCATCAACATGCACATCCACCTTGTCATGATCTGCTGATTTGCATAAAATTTGAATTCTGGGACATTCAGAGTTACTCCTCTGATTTGAAATTTGATGCATTTCAGCCCCATCTTCATGATCTTGGGCATCATTTGAGACCTGCCCTTCACCTTGCAGCACTAGGAGAAGGAAACTTGCAAAAAACATAGACTTCTCAAATTCAAAGTACTCTCTTTGAGAGCTTTGAACTGAAATCTGATTTGATTCCATTTTTGAAAATTCAGAGTTGGAGTTTTGTGATGCAAAAATATTGCTCATGCACATGATTTCATCATCATCTTGGTTGTTGGGATGCGTGTGGTGAAGAATTTCCCCATTTGGTTGAATGCCTAATGTTGGCTTGGGGGTATCTATGGGTTCTTGGTGGCATCTTTGGCTCACTCCCACTTGTACTCCCTTTCCCTCAATCATCGACACTCCCATTGGGTATCCCCACTCATCATCTTCATCACTTGATTCACTCTCAAACTCATCTTCATAACTCTCATACAATGCTTCACATGCTTTTTGCAATCTAGCTACCCGCTTAAGGCTTGAACAAGTTCTCTTCTTCCTACTCTCATGCTTTTCACAATATACATATGCATCATCAAGAACCTCTTCAAAGGCTTCTAGCTTCTCTCTAGCTCTCTCCATCTTCTCACAAGACCCATTTTTGGATGCATATTTGAACTTTGAAATGATTTCGTGAAGTTTGGCGCTCAAACCAACCATGCAAAATTTCATGCATTGATCTCCTTTTGAACATGGCTCACACATGTATGAGCATTCATTTGTGGCATGGTTATGCCTCATGCAAATCAAACACTTCTTTTTCTTCTGTTTTCCCATATTTGAAGTTAAAAATTAGATAGCTATGTGAGCTCTCATATTCAATGCACCACACCAAATAGAGCCCATATGTATGCTTGGAATGGAGAGCTGCGGTGCTATACCGAGATCCACCCCACTCATGACAAATAGGTGCTCAAACATTGCTAAAAACTTTCTAAAATCAGAATTTGAGGTATTATACAAAATATGAATGATGGCTTACTTGGAACACGTCAACCTCCAATGTGAAGTAGCACTTTGAATGAGGAATTCCACCATCCCGTCCAAGGATATGCAGATTCCGATTCTGCTGCACCTACAGATTCTGATTCAATTGCACTTGCAGATTCTGATTCTGCTCCACCTGCACGTTCTGAGTAGTCTGCTCTGCAAGATCAGAGCAGTCTGCAGCATCAAAGCAGTTTGCAACAGGTTCAAAGCAGTCTGCAGCAGAGTAGGTTCAGAGGTGGAACTCTGATTTCTAGAATGGCTTAAACTGAATCTGATTTCGCCTTCTGAATCTAATTTCGCCTCCTGAATCTGATTTTGCCTTCTGAATGTGATTTTGCCTCCTGAATCTGATTTTGCCTCTTGAATCTGATTTCGCCTCCTAAATCTGATTTCGCCTCCTAAATCTAATTTCACCTCTTGAATCTGCCACCACAGTGCCTGAATCTGCAACACTTGCTTTGCATGCTCCTATTGTAGGCTCCATCCTAACCAACCATTGTGGTTGAAACCACTGTGAATTGCCAGTGTTTAATGGTTACACAGCCAAGCAGTTAAGCAGATACAATTTCTCCACAAGAAACATGTTGATTAGGCGAAAATAGAAATTCAGACACAACAGAAACTTAATAATGCAGACATAAATTTGACAGAGCAAAGTCACACGAGAGATAAAACCCAAAAAATCTTCTTCATTCTCCTTTTTTCTCTCTCACATTACATTGCTTCCCCTTCTTTTCTACCTTGCTCAAAAAACGTTACTCTTTCCCCGAAACGTTATTCTTGAATAACCGTTACATATCTTAACTTCCAAGATCCCAAGAAATTCATCATACATTCCTACCACCTTATAATTCTGACTAAGCACATATCCGACTTAGCACATATCCGACTTACTACATATCTGACTTAGCAACATTCTAACTTAAGAGAACTATGCCTTCAACATAGGTAAGATAGGATTATTCAAAGATTGTTCTTGAGATTCAGACTCCATTGGCTCAATGTTATGGCCTACATTTTTCCCCACACTTTCTTAGGCTTTGGTGTTAGTTTCTCAGCTAACTAAGGTGCATCCATTTCTACCTCTTCTTGGTTCAATTGTGAATGAGTCACTACACTAATCATCGGCTCTCTTGCAAAGGTGACTTTGCAAGGTAAAAATTTTAATTTAATGATTTGCTTGGGATTTTCAATTACCTTTACCCTTAATATCACTCAAAGAATTAATCTTTTGAGGAAAATCTTGTTCATAATGACCCTCTAAACTGTAATTTCTTAAAACAAAGCAACATCTAGATTATCCTAGAATTAGCCTAGCTTAGCCTTGGAATAGCCTGGCTTAGGGAGATTAGCAACATCTAGATTATCCTAGAGTTAGCCTAGCTTAACCTTGGATTAGCCTAGCTTAGCCTTGGATTTGGCTAGCGTAGAGAGATTAGCTAGTTTTAGAGAGAAGAAAGAGTAATTTCTTATATTCACACTTTGTTACAAACCATCCCCACCCAAGAGATTTCGTTCTCAAAGCCATCAATATATACAATCACAATCCACATGGATGGAATATGTGTTACTGGAATCATGTCAAACTTTAAGCTCATGCTCACACCATGTATAGGAGGCCAAAATTGCATGTATATGGCTGCAAACTGCTCCAAATTTCTTCAAAATATGCCATAACATCCAGTCCATAATGACACGTGATCCTTGTGAAGCTCCCATACACTATGCAAACTAATTCTTTGTTCTTGACCCTCGTTTTGGACTTCCCAGATGCATCTAGCAACCCTTCAAACCCTTTCAATGTAGAAGTGGGTTGCCAAGAAGCTTCTTCCTTTGGTGGTCTTTGTCATTTGACCAAATAATCCACTAATGTATGACTGCAAAGAACTCTTTTTCTTGTACCCAAAATTGCTTCCGGGAAAATACTCAATCATGCCCTTCTCATTCATTAAAGGAATCTCTTCTTGCACAAATACCTCCGGCTTAAGGTGTTGCGATTACAAGCTCGATGATAGCTAGAGCTAGGCATGATATGTGCTAGCATGGTAGATAACAGCATGTGTGTGACAATAAATGGCCGCGTCCAGCTGGCCACAGTGTGTGTACATTAGATAGGGTTATTTGGTGTGTGAACACAACACATTTAGTGTATGGTGTGTAGTTCTCTTTTATTATGCATTGTGTGAGAGTGGATATGGCTCCCCTCTTTGGTTAGGGTTACACTAATGGATTAAGGTTTTCTCTCTGGTGTGTGTGCTCTCTCTTTATCAATATTTTATCATGGTATTAGAGCCTGGTGCTCTCTATTAGGGTTTTGTGAGTGAGTAAAGAAGAGGATTGGTATGTAATGACCTCAAATGATGTTTATATATGATACATGGAGGATGTATGGATGCTAATGCATATATTCCAAATTTGATTTGATCATTTACTAGTGTTTTGGAAGAGTGGAAGGCTCGGAAAAACCCGTCACAACAAGGCAAAGTGGACTGTTTGTACATGGTTGAGCTCAAATGCTATGTGGATGATCTTGTATGCATAATACAAGTAAATTAAAGGTTTCTGCAAAGTGGAGGGCTATTTTCGATGCATTTCTCAGAATTTGTGAGTGGCGCTAGGTTGTTTTCAGCTTTTGCAATAGTGTTTTTGAGTCCAAGAAGTTATCGCCATAAAAATTTTGGGCTATTGTGTGGACATCATTGGTGTCGCGGTTTATGTGTGTATGTGCATGTCTAAGTTGACTTGAAAATTCTCAGTGAACATTGTGGTAAAAAAAATGAGTGACAGTCCTGATAAAATTATTCGTGGAAGCTTGACAGGCACAACTTTCGCATTTGAAAGTATCGTATGATAAAATTTCACAAAGGCAAAGGCCTATGGAGCTTGGTTACAAGCGATGAGGCAGAGCCAAGGATTCCCAAATGAATGCAACTCTTGCCCAACTTACAGCACATCGAAATTGGATAGAGAGAGCCTTCAAAGTGTTGCATTACTTCTCAATATGTGTTACAAACAACATGTTATGCCATATACAGTACATAGAAAATCCCAAGGATGCATGGGATACTTTGATAAAGTTGTATGATACGACTACAACACCAAAGAAGATATTGAAGCAGAAGATTCATGGTGTGACTCGAAGTAATAGAAGTGTAAATTATTATGTGCAAGAGATCAAAGAATGTGCTGATGCACTAGCATCTATTGGTGCTCCTATGGATGATGATGATTTGGTAGCCATTACATTGAATGGCTTGGGTAAAGAGTACAAGGCATTTGAAACCTCTATCAGGGTTAGAGGTGGAGACTCCCCAGATTTTGATGAGCTAATTTCATTGCTTATTGTGGAAGAGATGAAACTTGGAATAGGTGCCTCATCTAGCACAAATGAAAATTCAAGGGATCAAACATTTTTCATTCATTGTGGTGCTAGAGGCAGGGGGAGATTCAGCCCAAGAGGCCGTGCAGGTGGTCCTGGCTGGCAGGATCGATCACCACAGTCTCAATAGAATGTTTAGCCATCATTTGGTGCTAGAGGTGGTTGTGGATTTCACCCTCATGCTAGAGGAAGATCTATATCTAGAGGCAGGGGGAGATGGCAAACACCGCAATAGAATGATAGTAGCATTGAGTGTCACTATTGTGGTAAAATGGGACATATGGCTAGAGACTACTATAAAAAGCAAAATGACTTCTATGTGGTGGAAGAGTGTAGCATGGCGATTATGCATCATCTAGTAATGTAGAACATGAGGAGCACTTGTTTGCCATGAAACATGTAATAGGTACTATGACATCACAAAGGGAGAGTGATGATATTTGGTATATGGATTCTGGAGCATCAAACCACATGACATGCCATGGTGAGTGGTTTGACAGGATGATGCCTACATATCAGGGCTATGTTGCTACTGGGGATGATACTCAACATCCAATTACACATGTTTGTTGTGTGCCATTGCGTATGCATGATGGAATAGCAAAAACCATGTTAGATGTGTTGTATGTGCCAATAGTTACAAAGAGTCTTGCATCGGTTGGTCAAATGGTGGATCAAGGATTGCAAGTTAGGTTCAATCAACATGGCTATTTTGTTGAGGACTTCAAAAATGGTTCCAAGTTAATTACAAAGGGGGAGAAAGAAGGTAGATTGTTCAAATTGAGTGCAAGAATTCTAGAGTTGAAGTCTGCCATGTTTTGAAAAAGTCAAGGGGGTTGTGCCAGACATTTATATTTGGCATAAAAGAATTGGGCATGTCAATATTCAAAAGCTGAAATCTATGCAAGCAAAAGGTATAGTTGGTGGTTTGCCCAGGTTCAAATATGATGGTAATAATCATATATGTGAAGCATGTAGATTTAGGAAGCAAGCAAGGTTGCCATTTCCAAAAGATGGTCAAATCAGCCAAAAACCATTGGAAATCATTCACAGTGACATATGGGGTCCATCACAAACTCCAACTATCAATGGTTGTAGGTGCTATGTCACATTTATTGATGACTACAACAGGATGACTTGGATTTACTTCTTGAAAGAGAAGAGTGAAACACTTGTGAAGTTCATTGACTTCAAAGCATTGGTGGAAAAACAGTATGGTCAATGGATCAAGTGTTTGAGGACAGATGGTGGTGGTGAGTGTACACATCACATGCATTTGATGCCTTCTTGAGAGAGCATGGGATAAGAAGACAAATTACATGCAAGTACACACCTCAGCAGAATGGTGTTATTGAGAGGAAAAACAAGATCATTGGTGGCGAGATTGCGAGAGCTATGCGTAATGAGAAGTCTATGCCAAATTATTTTTGGGTAGAAGCATGTGCTACTACAGTGTACTTGTTGAACATGACTCCTACCACAGCTATACATGAGAGTACACCTATTATGAGGATGATAGGATTTAGGCCCGATATTTGTCACTTGAAAGTCTTTGGATGTGTTGCATATGTTCATGTACCAGATGCGAGAATAAGGAAATTGGATCCAAAGACTGAAAATGTTTTTTCATTAGGTATGCGCAAGAGAGAAAAGTATACAAATGCTATAATCCAGTGATGACAAAACAAGTTGTCATTAGTAGAGATGTGATCTTTGATGAGATGGGAACTTGGGACAAAGGAAGTGAGCATTTCATAGTTGATGACATAGATGCAAATGAGGATGTGAATCTTCCTATGATGCAGGAATCTACGAGTATGACTGGACCACTTGAGTCATCCAGTGATAATGTGAGTCCATGGTCATGAAGATTGAGACATGATGTGAGCACTGCGAGTAGTGTTGTGGACAAAGAAAAGAAGAAAGTGGAACGTGTTGGCATTGGTACTACAGGTTATGATTCATCAAGCTCATAAAGCCTTGATGAAGAATTGGGGATTCCAAAAATAAGAACTCCAGGTGTTAGAAATGACAAGTATGTGCCACCACATGCTAGAGCAGATGAAGCTCGTAGTGAGCCACAATTAGTGAGGAGATCATAGAGAGTGACATACCCAGTACTACAGAGGTTGACATACAGAGGTTATGCTATGCATTATGCATATATGACATTAGTGGTAAAGGATATAGAGCCTTCATGATTTGAAGAGGCTATTGGCAAGGAGACATGGGATAGATCCATGGATGAGGAGATGGATTCCTTGGTGCATAATGACATGTGGGATTTGCTAGATTTGCCAGATGGCAAGAATGTGATTGGCTGTAAATGAGTTTACAAAGTGAAGTGTAAATCAGATGGTTCAATAGAGAGGCATGAATCAAGGTTGGTTGCGAAGGATATGCACAAACACATGGTTTGGATTATGATGAGATATTCAATCCAATGGCTAAGATGGCTATAGTTAGGTCTGTGATATCTATGGCTACTTCTCGTGGATGGAACCTGTTTCAAATGGATTTGAAGAATGCCTTCCTCAATGGTGAGCTACAAGAGGAAGTATTTATGGAATAGCCAGAGGGGTATGTACACCCTAAGTATCCCACACATGTATACAGATTGAAGAAAGCATTGTATGGTTTAAAGCAGGCACCAAGAGCTTGGAGTGACAAAATCAGCAAGTATCTTATGAGCATTGGTTTTCATGTGGGAAACTCAGATTCTTCACTTTATGTGAAGAAGACATAGAATGGATTGGTTGTGATAGTCATTTATGTGGATGACTTGATTGTGATGATAGGTGATCATGGAAAAGACATTGAGGATGTGAAGACATCTTTAAGCACACAGTTTGATATGAAGGATTTGGGTGAACTCAGATTCTTTCTTGGTATTGAGGTGATTAGGACATCTCATGGTATATGGCTGGTGCAAAGGCAATATGCATTAGACATGTTAGCAAAGTATGGCATGAGAGGTTGTAAGCCTATGATGACATATTTGTAGCATAATATGAAGCTTATGGTTGATTTGGGTGATGAACTGGAAGATGTCACCATGTACAGAAAAATGGTTGTAGTCTTATCTACTTGACTATTACGAGGCCGGACTTCTGTTACGCTGTAGGACTAGTGAGTCAGTTTATGTAGAGTCCCAAGAAGCCTCATTTGGATGCTGTCAGGAGGATTATGAGATATGTGAAGACCACTACCCATTATGGTCTATTTTATGAGTTAGGGAAAGAGTTGAATGTGTGGTTACACAGATACAGATTAGGCAAGAAGTTCATATGACATTAGATCTACTAGTGGGTATGCATTTAGCATTGGGAGTGCTGCAGTGAGTTGGAGTAGCAAGAAGCAACCCACAGTTGCCTTGTCTAGTACAAAGGCAGAGTATAGAGGTGCAGCTATGGCCGTATGTGAGGTGATGTGGCTAAAAAAGCTACTTGGTGATTTGGGTCAACATTGTGATGATGGAGTTGTCATACACTGTCACAACATGAGCAATATACAACTGGCTACTAGTAACCTTGTCTATCATGCAAGGACCAAACACATAGAGGTCCATTATTATTTCATTAGGGAGGAGAAAGTGTTGGATGGACATATTGATTTGTCTTATGTGAAGACAGATGAGCAAGTATACAACTGGCTACTAGTAACCTTGTCTATCATGCGAGGACCAAACACATAGAGGTCCATTATTATTTCATTAGGGAGGAGAAAGTGTTGGATGGACATATTGATTTGTCTTATGTGAAGACAGATGAGCAAGTCGCTGACATATTCACTAAGTCACTTGGGAAGGACAAGTTTGAGTACTTTTTCCGAGACAGGCTTAGAGTACGAGAGAGATGGATATGATAAGCTTGAGGGGGAGTGTTGATAGCCCAAGCTCATCTTCATCTATAGATGTACATCATGAGCTTGAAAGGGGCTATTGAGATTACAAGCTCGATGACAGCTAGAGCTAGGCACGATATGTGCTGGCATGGTAGATAGCAGCATGTGTGTGACAATAAATGGCCGTGTCCAACTGGCCACAATGTGTGGACATTATATAGGGTTATTTGGTGTGTGAACACAACACATTTAGTGTGTGTAGTTCTCTTTTATTATGCATTGTGTGAGAGTGGATATGGCTTCCCTCTTTGGTTAGGGTTACACTAATAGATTAGGGTTTGCTCTCTTGTGTGTGTGCTCTCTCTTTATTAGTCTTTTATCATAAGGTAAGCTTTGAGAAGCGACACATGGAATGTTAGCCTTCTACCTTCAAGAAGTTTAGGTGTGATCATGGGCAGTTTTTACCCTGTTTTGCTGGTGCTGGGGCAAGGTTTTTTTCATGTGAGAACACACCCTTAGTGTGTTAGCCACATCAGCCCTAGTGTTAGGGCTACTAGTAATTGTTGAGATGTCAAGCTCAACATGAGCTGACACTCACGAGGTGCCTACGTGACCATTTGACATTTACATCACTAGGGCAGGTTTGGTAGCTAGCACCGACATATCTTTGCTAGAGATTCTACAGCTAGACTACACCGACTAGTCCACATCTACCCACTCCACTTTAACGTGTTCAAATTATGGACTTCTTGTATATACTCTAGTATGTGTGTTAGTCACTTTATCTCCTTTTGTAGACCTATTTTGTTGTTGAAGAAGAAGAACAATTTTCAGCCTCTCACCTTGTGTGTCTCTTCTAGGGTTTGTGAGAGACTGTGTGTATGCTTGCAAGAGATCAAGCTCCCTTCTACCATGCATCTTTTCATGGTATCAGACCACCCTGGCTCATACTAAGAGATGAGCAACAAGCAAGATAAGAATAGAAAGTGGTTCGAGGGTAAGAGCTTCATTTACTCTTCCCCCTTTGTGTGGCTACTACACCCTTGTCGGGAGCTTTTGGGAAGCACAAGCAAACGAACTCTGATTGAGCAGCTTTCTTCATGGAAGAGGAGCTATAGGGAAACTATAACATCCTTTGAACAATGATTTTTAGGCCAAAAACACGTTTCGAGTGCGTCTTGACCTCCGTTTTTCAGTTCGCAGGCAGGCGTTTTGCGTGTACTGTGGGTAAGTTTTGATTCTTTGTAGATTTGTATTTTTGGAACTGCAGGAAGGGAAATTGGTTGTGCGGACACTGTGTGTACTAAGGGTAGGGAATTTCCAAAGGCTATATCAAATAATGTGGCTGAGTACAATGCATTAATTTGGGGATTAGAAGATTGCATAAAAGATGGAATTAAAGAGGTAGAGGTTAAAGGGGATTCGCAATTGGTTATTCGACAAATGAAAGGAGAATATAAGGCAAGGAGTCCTAATCTCCAAGAATTGTATAAAAAGGAAATGGAGTTAAAAGAAGCTTTTAAGTTTTGTAAATTTGTGCATGTCAACAGCAGGAAGGATAATTAAAAGGTTGATGAATTGGCTACTAAAACTTTGGCTTCTTTCAAAGTAGCTAACTCTTGCATTAATGGATATAGGTTGGCCTGAGCTCCAAGATGTTCAACACTATTTAGATACAAGATACTTCCCTCTTGGATTGAATCCTTAACAGAAGCAAAGGCTTACAAGGAAAGCTTATCCTTACACAATTCTATGGGATGTTCTTTATAAGCAAGGTAAGGATAAGATTCTTAGGAGGATAGTGAGCTTGGAAGAATCTAAAAGGATTATGGAATTATGTCATGAATGTTCAGGTCACTTTGCCTCAGCCAGCACAACTCGTCGGAGGATCCTTAACACAGGTTATTATTGGCCTCAACTCAGAAAAAGATGTCTATGAGTGGTGCAAAAGCTGTGAAGTGTGCCAGGCATGTGGGCATATGCAATTGGTTCCCAGATCCTTAAACCCTATCCCAGCATATGGTCCATTTGAAAGGTCGGGATTAGATTTTTTGGGGTCACTTCCTTGTTCCTCACATGGGATTAGATTTTGTGGGGCCACTTCCTCATTCCTCACATGGGAAGTATTACATATTGGTGGCCACAGATTATGCAAAAAGGTGGGCAGAAGCAAAAGCTATGGTGGTCAATAAATAAAGCAGTGGCTGTGGCATCCTTTCTCAGGGAGGAATACATATGTGCCCGATTTGGGTGTCCATTAGAAATCCTTGCGGATGGGGGGAGGTCTTTTAGGAATGACGTGATTGAAGCTTTGGTGTAGAAATTAAAAATAAAACATGCTATGTTAACTCCCTATTATCCCCAGTGTAATGGTTTAGTAGAAAAAACTAATGGACTGCTTTGTGGATCTTTGTCTAAGCTAGTGATAATATGAAGAGAAAGTGGGATGTGCATTTGCCAGAGGTCCTATGGGCCTATAGGACAACTCACAAACTCTCTCTTGGTTTCACATCTTTTCAGTTAGTTTATGGAATGGAGGCTATTTTGCCAATAGAATTGGAAATCATAAGCCTTCGCACATCTTTTGCACGCTTGAATAATGAAGAAGAAGCACATGCCCAATGCCTAGTATAACTGGAGGCCTTGGATGAGAGGCAACTTCAACTTCAAAATTTGGAGGCTGCACAACAACGGCGCAAGAAGGCAAGGCATGACACTCTCACGAAGAAGAAGAAGAAGCCAGAACTCAAGCAAGGAAGCTTAGTCTCATGAGGTATGATGGCAGTGTGGAGAAACGGCTAGATAAGAAGCTTCTTCGACACTGGGAAGGCCCATTTAGGATAAAGAAAAAGTTAAAAAATAACACCTATCTTCAGGAGGATGCAACTGGCTAGGAGGTTCTCGCACGTGCCAATGATTGGCTAAAGATATTTTACCCTCGAGCACCATGGCTAGCAGACCCCCAAGACAAGCATGGAGGATCTGTTGGGGGGGGAAGATGTGACATGAAAATTTGATATCTTTCATTTTCAATTTTGTACATATTTTGATGGTTTCTCAATGTTAATAAGGTGGAAGCTTGTCCAAGAAGATTGCAGCGCCCACCACCACAATGGAATAATGACGTGGTGATGCGACGGCTTGGCGGCTACCCTGATAACAGCATTCTATCTTCAAATATAATGGTTTTGCTTCATTTAGGGTGCACACATTGTAAATGCCACAAGTATGCTTGATAAATACTTTGGTATGGTAGATAGGCTAGTGATGTGGAAAATAAAAGTGAGCCTTCATGCTCACATGGATTTTAATTGTATTAGTAATATAGTATTCACCATAAGGCTACAAGTTGGGGAGTCTGGAAGGCATGTGGAGTGTGTGTAGGTGCATAATTGGGAAAGATTCTTCTAGAATGCCTACATGGAAGAGGAGAATTCTGCCATGTGTAAGTAGGATCTCCACTTACATGATGCCACTTGGACTTGGCTATTATCTCATCACACTTTCAAAGTCAAAAAGCCTTCAATTTAATAATCAATAGGAAGACTTAGCCTAAGAGGACAATTGATGGTGACATCTACCTTATGTCACTGAAGGGTTGAAGATTTTTATGGTGTAATTTATAACAATGGAAGAGAGGGTGATTCTCCACCTATAAAAGGAGCCCTCCTCTCCCTTTTGTAGAGTCTATATGGATTTTAAACTGCAATTCTCTGTGTATCTTTGTTTTTATAGACTGTTGGCCATTATTTCTTCTGAATAATGATTAATTCCTCTTAATCTCTCTGCAAAAAGCAAATCCCATGTATCTTATCCTCTTGTAAGTGATTGCTATATTCTTTTACTTTAAGATGTTCCGTCCAAATAGCCCGATGGATGGACCTTACCAACATTCCCCGTATGTTTCCGTTCACATAATCCTTAGTCGAAAGATTTTCTTCTAACAAAGAATTGCCCTCTTGTTTGGAGCTGCAAGACTGGTAGAAATTCTTGCTTCTCCTGAGCCTTTCATCTTTCCTTCCATGAATTATGATCTCACCTTTGATGTGTATATCTTTATCTTAACCTAGGGAGAGAAAGGGAGGTGAGGAGGCTCTGAGGTTTTTTACAAGTGTGTTTTGATTCTAAGAAGTGACCGAAGTCAAAACCCCAACTTTGTGCCACATCTTTTGGTGGAGAAGGCGGCGGGCGGGTTTTACTTAGAATTATTCTATTTTAACCTTAAGGTCCCGCATGATTAAAGAAAAGTTATTTTGAAATAAGTAAATTTCCCTTGCAGGTATTTTTCTGAGAGGTATTTTGAGCTTGTGTACATGCGTGTGCATGGTGTGAATAAAGGATTTGTTTGGAAATGCGTTGCCAGGTGTACAGGGTGGACGGCATTTGATTTGGGCTTGTTGCAGGCCTGTCCGAAATAGGGTTCGATGCAGGTGGTTTCAGCTGTTCAGTCATCTTCAAGTGTGTGGGCGTCCTAGAAATACAATGGCATTGTGGGTGGTAATTGAGGTGTATGGAGTATGGGCAATTGGGAAAGAGGGGCCAAGGTTGCCTTGTAGATGTGTGAAAAGGAAAAGGGCAATCACTGGATGATTTTGTGCAGGTATTTACATGTTTGTGGAGTAAGTGGTGTATGACATTAAAGCAGGAAGTTCCTCCTATGTTTCTGAAGAAGAGCTTGTTTATTGATGGTCTGTTACCTCATTTAAAGGTCAGGTTTGAGTTGAAGAATCCCAGGTTATTTGATGATGCAGTTAGCATTGCTAGGGGAAAGGAAGGCAAGGTTTTGAAGCAGATGGAGATGGGTATTTATCCGTATGAAGGTATTGTGTTTGCAAGGGATATGCATGTGAATTTGGTTGAGGTGGATAAGAGTCCTATGCAAAGTTTGATTAGACAGGAGCCTCAAAGGCCGATACAGGTGCAAAGGGGAATGTTTTATGTGCCTTCTGATTTCTTTCCAAAGTCTTTTAAGCATGTGCAGGTGGATGAAAAGTAGGTGAAGGAACAAAGTGCAGATGAGGAGTTGCCTGTGGATTCTTCTTTGGATGGGAACGTCATGGGGCTGTACATGACGGTGATCTGGAAGATATGCATGTTGGCAAGCCGAATGAAGATTTAGGATCACAGGCTGAGTCTTTTGCAGGTGAAGAGTTGTTAAGGGACTCTCCTTTGGTAATGGTTGTCATGGCTACGAAAGGTAGCGATGTGGAAAGCTTGGTTGATGATCCTTCAAATGTTGAGAGTGATAGGTACATGAAAGTGAAGACTTGGATGATACTTTGGAATTTGCAGATGATGAGTGGGAAGATGAGCCGGACACAAAAAGTCCTGAAGATAATTCTAGCAGGGAGGAGGATGGGGTAGAGATTGCTAGTAAGATTGTTATTGAGAATGTTGGTGATGTGGATGTTCAAAACAGGGAGGACGACCTTGTTATCATTGATTTTCTTGGGCAATTGGATGATGATCCAGTACCTGTGATAGAAAAGGTGGATGTTCTGTCATGGGATGCTTCATGTGAAGAGGAGTCTTTGGACAGCAGTGACACCTGGGGGGTTGGCGATGCCGTAGAAGGCTATCAGCTAGAAGAGCGTGAAGATGAGAGTTCGATCGATAATGATGCGAAGCTCGATGCTGTCCTAGATGGTGTACTCCAAGACCTGGTATGCTTGGGGGAATTGGAAGCTAAGCAAGTGAGTGGGTGTTCTGGGAGTTTGAAGGTTGATGAAACTGTGGAGAAATTAGCTTGCGAGCTTGGAATTCCCTGTATGGATGCAGACATGGTTGTGAGTGTATCAAAGGCTTCTATGCATATGGCTCAGATGTTGAAGACAAAGGCCATGGTTGAAAAAGATGTTGAAAAGATTGAATTGGAGGATGATGTTGTGATGCCTGTCTTGGAGAGCACTGAGGCACCTTTGGATGCTCCGGTGGTGGAGAATGATGATATGCTTGTGTGTGAAAATGTAAAAGTTGAGACTTGGGCCTCTCAAATGTTGTTGAATTGGATGTTAGCTGTTATGATGCCGCAAGTGTTGAGAACTAAAATGTATATTGTAGGAGAAATGCTATATCAAGGTCTGTCTCGAGAGCAGGCACCTATGGATGAGGATGTATGGAGAGAGACTATGGACGCTTATGAAGAGATGGATGAAAGTGATTTTGAAGCACATGTGGTTGTGGTGTGCTTTGATGCCACTTTTTTGGAAGAATGTTATGAAGGTGGATGATGGATTGAAGCAGTTTCCTTTTGATCCAGGTGGCTGAGTTTTTTGACAGCGATTTGGAGTTTTGTACATAAGGTTGTACATATTTGGCGATGAGTGTAGATGCTTTTTGCTGCTGAGCATGAATGCTCTAGCGGGCTGGGGGGTTGGCAAAGTATGTCAGGCATTTTTCTGAGAGGTATTCTGAGCTTGTGTACATGCGTGTGCATGGTGTGAATAAAGGATTTGTTTGGGAATGCGTTGCCAGGTGTACAGGGTGGACGGCATTTGATTTGGGCTTGTTTTGCAGGCCTGTCCAAAACAGGGTTCGATGCAGGTGGTTTCAGCTGTTCGGTCGTCTTGAAGTGTGTGGGCGTCCTAGAAATACAATGGCATCGTTGGTGGTAATTGAGGTGTATGGAGTATGGGCAATTGGGAAAGAGGGGCCAAGGTTGCCTTGTAGATGTGTGAAAAGGAAAGTGATGTGGATGTAGCTTAGAGCATTTAGTGTGAAAGCATATGGTGGCCATCCATTAGGCTTTAGGCAAAATAAAAAAATAATAATAATATTTGAGTGGCAAAAAAAAAGCAAAGAGGACATGGACGTTTATGGAGTTGGCCAGCACATCTTCTAGAAGCTGGCAAAGAAGTAAAAGGCAGTCGCCTTGCGGATTACAGGGGAGTCATTCTGAGAAGAGCCGCCTGATGGAGAGCAGCAAAAAGGGGCCGTGCAGATGCAACCAGAAGCCCTGGAGAGCGGACAAAGCCGACGCAGTGGGTATACGAAGGCGACGGACTGGCGTGTGGAGCTGCTGGTGGCAAAAAGAAGCCGATGGGCTGGTGAAGTGCAGGTGCGAGAGGAGCCACCTTTGACTGATGTGTTCGTGGCCGAAGGAAGCAGTGGCGGACTGAGAGGAGAGCAGCCGACGTGATTGAGGGGGGGCCCTTGGTGGCTGCAGCACAGCTGCGAACAGAGAAGAGCTATAGAGAAAAAGCTGACAAGGAGTTGTGACGACGGGCTGGTGAAGAATAAAGAAAGCATGGTGATGCACAGCTATTTATGTTAAAGAGCTGCAGGTTCTGGAGCGCAGTTGTTGCAGGCTTATGAAAGAAGGTGCAGCCGTGTGTGGGGAGAAGGAGCCGCTAGGAGGTGCTGCAGTGGCTGGGTACGTCAGTTACAGAGGGCGCCGTCTGTGGTAGCAAAGGCAACTGTGGGTAGAACAAACGTTGGATGCACAGAAGAGAAGTGGGTAGCGCAGCTGACTGACACGGGGAGAGCTGCCAGAGGACAAGAGGCTTTTGTGTATGGCTGCTGGCGAGTACTAAGGGGCTAGGCGACGGTAGAGAGGACATGTAAGTGGGTGGCCTGGCGTAGAGCTACTGGGAGGCCTTGCAGGTGATGTGGAAGTTGTGGCTGAAGACGGTGGACAGCATGTGGCTGTGGACAAGTGATGGGCTGGTGTGGGCCACGTAGGTGAAGCCGACAGAGGACAGAGAGTGGGTGCCGAGTGAAGAGAAGAGAAGGACGGTGTTGCTGCTTGGTGGTGGGCCGGTAGCAGGGCAGATAAGCTGCTTGGGTTTGTTGCGAGGCTGATGACAGAGGATCAGCACAGAGAGTGAGAGAGAGATGATGGTATAGCTGCTGTGCTGACGACACATGCAGAAGTGATGGGTCGCAGAGAGATGAAGGTTAGCTGGTGGGGCGCCTTCTGAAGAGAGAGTGGCCGGGTTCATTTTGGTGTTATTGGCACAGCAGGCAGGCGAGTGGATCATGTGGTGATTGGGGATGTGGTGTATCCTCGGCAGTGAACAGGTCTGAGTAAGTGTTGTGGGATTGTGTGAGTAAGGCTTCTGTGTCGGGAGAAGCTTGTATATGTTTTAACTGGAAATATATTGCTGGGTCTTTGCTTTGTCTATGGTGCCCCTGTTTTGTGATGTTTGTTTGGCGTGGGTTGGGTGGTGAAGTGTGAGAAGTTTCCAGCCGGTGGCGGCTGGTGGTGCCCCCGTTCGTGTGTGTTATTCCAAGTTTGGGAGGTGGAAGAGCTTTAGAGGCAGGGTTTTCTTTCTTTTTTTCACCTCACAACGTCAATCACACCTTCTCCTGCAAATCAACACACACAGGATACCAACACACAACCATAGCCACATACATCACCAGTATCATCCATCTTTGAATTCACAACCAACACTTCATACAAGCTTTTTCCGACACAGAAGCTTTTACTCACACAACCATCTCACATGCACCTTCACATCAACACACAAGATGAATACTCCCAAGGCTGTCCCTGCTCATCTTGGTTAATCCCTCTCTCACCTCTTCTCAGAACTTCATCACCTTAGCCCTGAAGCTAGCCTCAGATACCAGCCCGCAACAACCAACAAAACACACACTTGAACAACGATCATCCTTCAGATTGAGCCATCACATGTACTCTTTTAGCTGCACCTCAAAGGGATAACCATCTAGCGCGCTACCAGCAAAGCAGCACCAAACACCCAAAAGCGACCACCAATGACAAAGCCTTAGCAAAGCAACCACTCTTCAAAAAGACTCTCTGCATACCAGAGGCGGCAACCAACAAAGTACTCACTCTCTCTGTCGCCTTCCACTAAGAACTGGCGGCTCTCTCCACAAGTTGACACCACCAACTCCTCTCTTCTTCACACCAGTCACAACGCCTTCTTCTCCTTCACTCTACTCTCTTTCACACCAGTCAACGCCTTCTTCTCCTTCACTCTACTCTCTCTCTTCACTACCAGCCATCGCCACCTTGTTTCTCTCTGCCGTCTTGACAGCATACCCGGCGACACCTTCAACAGTTAGTGCAACCCGAGGCTGCCCTCTCTACCTCGACTCCTCCTCCCACGTTGCCCACAGTCGGCCTCCTCTTTTACATCCCCCAGTCGCTGCCACCTCCCTCTTTCTTTTTTGTTGATGCCCTCTTACCCAAATGTCCCCGTCTCACTGCGATTGACGTCCCCTTTTTTCTTTTTTGCTTCTCTGCAACAACTGACCCCTCCGTTATCCCAGGTGGCCACCCTCCACAACGAGCTCTTCCCTTTCTTACTGTCTCGGCCTCTACCTTCTTCACTCTAGCCACCGTCCAATAGCAACCCTCCTCACTTTTTCCTCTTCTTTACTGCCCCGGTGGCTCCCCAACCAATCGGCAGCCCCACAGTCGACTCCTTTTTTTTTTGGAAGAATCTGCCACCTGCCCAATTTGGCATCTTCCCTTCTCGAATCCCCTGCACCACCTCTCTCCTTGCCATCCACACGTCCATCATCACCTTCCTTTTCTAGACCTTAAAGATCTAGCTCATGCACACATTACATTGGCATCCCAATAATTAATTGCCCACATGTTCTTGCACTCCTTCGAATTCAACCTACAAGTGTCCACTTATTTTTGGGACGTGCATGCATACAAAGCAACCAAACGATTGATACCATCTCCAACAGACCACGCTCCGGACAAGCTTGTACTAGCCCACTACCAAACCATCCACTCTGTACACCTGCCAGGGCATTCAGGCAAAGTCTTTTTGCATGCCATGCATCCCATATGTACACAAGTCCAAAACACCTTTCAAAATTTTGCCTGACAAATGGCAATGACACAAAATGCTCAATTGAGGAGGCTTCATTCATCTCTTTGAAAGGGAGAGGAGGGCTCCTTTTATAGGTGGAGAATCACCCTCTCTTCCATTGTTACAAATTACAACATAAGAATCTTTACCCTTCAGTGACATAAGGGTAGATGTCACCGTCAATTGTCCTCTTAGGCTGTCTTCTATTGATTATTAAATTGAAGACTTTTTGACTTTGAAAGTGTGATGAGATAATAGCCAAGTCTAAGTGGCATGTAGGTGGAGATCCCACTTACACATGGCAGAATTCTCCTCTTCCATGTAGGCAAGAATCTTTCCCAATTATGCACCTACACACACTCCTCCACATGCCTTCCACACTTGTAGCCTTATGGTGAATACTATATTACTAATACACTTAAAATCCATGTGAGTATAAAGGCCCACTTTTATTTTCCACATCACTAGCCTATCTACCATACCAAAGTATTTATCAAGCATACTTGTGGCATTTACAATGTGTGCACCCTAAATCAAGTAAAACCATTATATTTGAAGATAGAATGTTGTTATCAGGGTAGCCACCAAGCCATCGCATCACCATGCCGTTATTCCATTGTGGTGGACGCCGCAATCTTCTTGGGCAAGCTTCCACCTTATTACCATTGAGAAACTATCAAAATATGTACAAAATTGAAAATGAAAGATATCAATTTTTCATGTCACATCTTCCCCCCCAGCAGATCCTCCATGCTTATCTTGGAGGTCTGCTGGCCATGGTGCTTGAGGGTAAAATATCTTTAGCCGGTCATTGGCACGTCCAGGAACCTCCTAGCTAGTTGTATCCTCTAGAAGATAGGTGTTATTTTTGAACTTTTTCTTTATCCCTGAATGGGCCTTCCCAGCATCGAAGAAGCTTCTTATCTAGCTGTTTCTCCACACGCCATCATACCTCATGACTAAGCTTCCTTGCTTAAGTTCTGGCTTCTTCTTCTTCTTCCGGAGAGTGTCATGCCTTGCCTTGTGCCGTTGTTGTGGAGCCTCCAAATTTTGAAGTGCCTGAAGTTGCCTCTCATCCAAGGTCTCCAGTTGTACTAGGCGTTGGACATGTGTTTCTTCTTTATTATTCAAGCGTGCAAAAGATGTGCCAAGGCTTGTGATTTCCAATTCTATTGGCAAAATAGCCTCCATTCCATAAACTTACTGAGAAGGTGTGAAACCAAGAGAGAGTTTGTGAGTTGTCCTATAGGCCCATAGGACCTCTGGCAAATGCAGAACCCACTTTCTCTTCATAGTATCCACTAGCTTAGACAAAGATCCACAAAGCAGTCCATCAGTTTTTTCTACTAAACCATTACATTGGGGATAATAGGGAGTTGACATAGCATGCTTTATTTTTAATTTCTGCACTAAAGCTTCAATCACGTCATTCCTAAAAGACCTCCCCCCATCCGTAAGGATTTCTAATGGACACCCAAATCGGGCACATAGGTATTCCTCCGTGAGAAAGGAAGCCACACTGTTTTATTATTGACCATGGCCTTTGCTTCTGCCCACCTCGATGGCCACCAATATGTAATACTTCCCATGTGAGGAACGAGGAAGTGGCCCCACAAAATCTAATCCCCACCTTTCAAATGGACCATATGCTGGGATAGGGTTTAAGGGTCCGAGAACCAATTGCTTATGCCCATATGCTTGGCACACTTCACAGCTTCTCCACCACTCATAGACATCTTCGCTGAGTCGAGGCCAATAATAACCTGTGTTAAGGATCCTCTGAGTTGTGTTGGCTCAGGCAAAGTGACCTAAACATTCATGAAATAATTCCATAATCCTTTTAAATTCTTCCAGGCTCACTACCCTCCTAAGAATCTTATCCTTACCTTGCTTGTAAAAAAAGAACATCCCCTAGAATTGTGTAAGGATGAGCTTTCCTTGTAAGCCTTTGCTTCTGTTAAGGATTCAATCTAGGAGGGAAGTATCCTGTATCTAACGTCGCGGAGCTCAAGTGGAGCTCGGGCCAACCTATATCCATTAATGCAAGATTAGCTACTTTGAAAGAAGCCAAAGTTTTAGTAGCCAATTCATCAGCCTTTTAATTATCCTTCTTGTTATTATGCACAAATTTACAAAACTCAAAAGCTTCTTTTAACTCCATTACCCTTTTATACAATTCTTGGAGATGAGGACTCCTTACCTTATATTCTCTATTACCCTTTTATACAATTCTTGGAGATGAGGACTCCTTACCTTATATTCTCCTTTCATTTGTCGAATGACCAATTGCGAATCCCCTTTAACCTCTACCTCTTTAATTCCATCTTTTATGCAATCTTCTAATCCCTAAATTAATGCAGTGTACTCAACCACATTATTTGATATAGCCTTTGGAAATTCCCTACCCTTGGACCATACCTCTTTTCCTTCTCGATCAAATAAAACTATCCCCCTAGCCCCACATTGCCTGGAAGGACTAAAGGGTCCATCAAAATGCATAATGAAAGCAGTTGGTGGTGTCTCCAAATCTTCATATACTTCTTCCTTTGTTCCTGTTCCTTCTTCCTCTTCCTTCCTTGTAATCAAATCTGCAAGAGAGGCCCTAGTGGTATTTTCTGTAATAAAAGTGAAAGAGAATTCTTGAAGCTCACAAATCCACTTTGCAAACTTCCCTCCTATAGGATTGGGTTTGCGGACCAAGAATTGTAAAGAACGTTGAGATGTGAGAGGAAGAAAAAAGGGCGAGGTAACAAGTATGACCTGAACTTGTTTACTGCAAAAACAAGAGACAAACCACCTTTATCCATTTCACCATACCTCTCCTCGGCATCAGTGACTTGCATAATACACTGGTTGCATACGCCCTTGCTCTCCCTTTTGTAAGAGTATAGCACCCACTGAATGTGATGAGACACTTGCATTCATATAAAAGTCCTACCCCCACCTAGGAGGCTACACAATTATACTTTGACTCATGCATTCCTTAAGCAAACAAAAAGATTAAATTTGATCAGGCCCCCATTGGAAATAAACATTCTTCTTTGTCAACAGATTTATAGGATACATCTTCTCAGAGAACATGTCAATAAAGCGTTGGTAATACTTTGTTTTTCCCAAAATCCTCCTTACCTCCCTTACATTGGTAGGTGGTGGGAGGGCCACAACTGCTTGCACCTTCTCAGGATCCATCTCTATGCCTTCTTCTAAGATAACATGTCCCAAGAGAACCACCTTCCTTTGTGCTGCCAAGCGGCATTTTCCAGGATTAAGACACCCTTTGCAAGGCCAATCTCAACTTTTCCAAGTAATCCATGCGGCTTGAATAAATGCAAAAATCATCCAAAAAGACCCTTATAAACTTTCCCAAAGTAAGGTGCAAATACCTAACTCATGAAGCGTTGAAAAGTTGTTGGTGCATTGGTCAAGCCAAATGGCATCACCCTATAGACTTACACTCCCCAAGGGGTGATAAATGAGGTTTTCCTTTGATCTTCTTCACAAATCCGGATTTGAAAGTATCCAAAGTATCCATCACACACTGAATACCACTCATGACCTACAACTTGATCCAAAATCTCATCCTCCCCTGAAAGTGTAGAGGATAATAATCCCTCTTTGTGCATGCATTCAGAGTGCACACATGCCATTTTCCACCCTTTTTGGGAGTGACTACAACTGGGGAAATCCACTCTAAATTCTCTACTGGAAAAATAAATCCAGCTTCAAGTAAATTAGTTACCTCATTCTTAAGCACCTCCGCTTGTGCTTAAGATCAATCTTATGCTCTATTAGGGTAACTTAACATACTTGTGAGTAGTTGTTTGCAAAAAGGTTAGGAAATCCATCCAACATTTTTAACAATAGTTTGGTACCAAAACAGGACACTTAAGTGTCCTTTTTTGGGGGTTGCGAAAAAAATCAAACTCCTAATGTAGGCTTTAAAAACCAAAATGCTTCATTGGGCATGTAGAACATAACCCTATGCTTATGTAAAAAAATGCTAAACATATAAAATGCCTTTTTATTTGGAAGTACATAAGCAACAAAGTAGCATATGTCTTGAAAATGAACATTTTTCAGGATTTTTTCAAATATGCAAGCATCATTCTCTCAAAAAAAATCCAATGATATCAATAGCATTTTTTCCAAGATATTTTGATAGCATACATCAGTCCAAGGAGGTAGAAGTTCACCAAAAAAATCATTTTGCTTTCCTAGAATTTTTTCCAAAAAAGTTGCATAAAATCAGCAAAAGTAATGCGTATTATCAAAACTCAATCACGCCACTAAAAAATAATGTAGCCCTATCAATGAGAATGTTGATTATTGGTTTTCATGTTTGAGATGAGATAAATAAGCCATAATTTGATGTGTATGACACTAACTTAGCCTCCACTTAAGTAGGTTCTTACCGCCTAGTTCTAAAAAAATTGTAAAAAATAAAAATGTAAAATTTGATCATCTTTTATCAAAAACTAATCATAACTATGCTTGCACAAGTGGTCTACACCTATAGTTACAACAAATAATGCACTTACATAACTTTTTTCTTTGATGAAAATCAAAATTAGGCTCATAATTAGATATTTTATGTATTAAAAACAGGTTACGCAAAAGGCCATGTATGAGAAGAGGCCCAAAAAGTGGCTCTAAAGTTTTGGAAAATTCAAAACAAAGTAGTATTTACCCTATATAACATGGGTGCACCTCAAGTTTTACATTATTAGCTTGCATATGGAAGGAGAAAAATTCATGCTCCACCTGTATAAAAAAACGTCATTTCAATATTAACGAGTCAAAAATTTATCCAATAATTAACGTTTGATGATTCCAGGATTTAGTTTACATCATGGGCTTTCCATCAAGCCAAGTTTCATGATCAAACTATGTCCCTTCTAAAAGTTATGTCCAAATTACTACTATTTTGAAAACAGCAAAAATCATTCATTTTATCAGCATGTGTCTAAGAAAATTAAAATATTGCCTTGCAAAAGCTAAAAAAAGTGTAATTTCAAAAATCTCAAGGATTTTTTAGGTCTTGAGGAACATCTGTGGATGTTAAGCATTTCAAAACTCTTAATAGATTGCCCACAAAAATTCAAGAACTTTTCAGGACACTTTAGTGTCTCAGGATACTTAAGTGTCCAATTATAGAACTAGTGTTAATTAAGTAATTCTCCCTTTCAGCACCTACTATGGACTCATCAAGAAGAATTTCATTCTGTTGGTGAAGACTAGTGAGGTCCACATCTCCATTCTTGAACATGGTTGAAGAAGCTTCCCCTTCCAAGGCTCCATTGTCTTCAGCATCCCCTCGATCCCTTCCCACGTAAAGATCAAATGCAACTCCCTCCACCTCCCCTTTTGAGATGGAATCCTCGAAGCTACCACTTGTCTCCTCTTCATCGGATGACTCTGATTCTGAACTTTCGAAAATTGATAGTTCACCTCTTACCACTTTCTTGCGGCGACGACTCTTGATGTTGTAGTGGACCTTCTTATTCTCACCTTGTAGAATAAGATCACCTGTCTCCCACTTTTGAATTGCCTTCACTTGGCGAAGCCATGGCCTACCCAATATCAATGGGTAAGCCCTAGAATCAGGCTTTATAGGAATGACCTGGAAAGTTGTAGGCATAGAAATACCACATACATTCTCCACTCCCAAATTCCTGACAATTCCTAAGGTTTTCACCCTAGTATTATCAGCAAGTTTGATGCGATAGGGAGAGTTAGTAGAAGAGAACTTTAAATCGGCATCTTTTATTATTTTTTCACTCATGACATTGATTGACGCACCTCCATCAATGTATGCATTGGAAATTCTTTTTCCCTCAATGATGACATCAATCAATCACAGGCACATCATCTCCTACATCAATCAATCACAGGCACATCATCTCCTACATCAATATCAACCTTTTGATCCATAGGATTCCCATTATCCCTCTTCTTTTTTTCTTAGATTCCCTTGTGCTAGCCAGATTACCCCATTCCTTTCTAAGCTTTGGAGAGAGTGCCAAATATTGCCCAAATGTGATTTGTGCCGTTTTCTCCTAAGATCTGTTAAGAGGTCATAACTAAGAGATCCTTGTCCAAGAGGAAAGTCAAATTGTCCAATTTTTCTCCTAGACGACTTCTTCTTCTTATTATTTTTCTCCTCTTCTTCATATTTATCTTCTTGTTATTCTTCTTCTTGGCTCCTAGTTTTACGACCCCTTTTTGCCAGTAATGGCATCAATGTTTCCTCTTCTTCTTCTAACGATGTTTCCTCTAAAAGTGCTAAACTTTTATCCTCTCTTTTCCTCAATTTTGGGCACTCAGTGCGATAGTGCCCCTTCTCTTGACATTCATAGCATGTGTTCTATCCCTAGGTTTATCCTCAACTCGAGGAACCCTAGGTGGTCTTGCGTTGACTAAGTGTAACTTCAAATCAGCAAATTCTGCCATAAGTTGTGCAATTTTATGATCCAAGGATGGAGCTTGTACTACCTGAGATACTGAGGCTATCTCTACTCGTGGTGGGGTCGGCACACTCGGAGAAGATTAGAATGTGGACTCAATATGAAGAGTGGCCTCCTTCTTTAAAGCAATACGAAGAGCCTCTTTAAAATTAGTGGGATCTTTGCTAAGAACTTTTCCATGCAACCGGGAATCCAAAGCTATGATAAACTTGCTCATCTTAAGGTGCTCCATTGCTAAAGAACTCTTTGAATCTCCCAAAGAAGGTGAAAAAGAAGAAGCAACAACATGTAAAGCAGCTTGTTGATATTTGATGAACAAGGCTTCATACCTCACTGAAAAGGCAGAAACTGACTCTCCTTCCTTTTGGAAAATCTGATCCAATTGCAATAGTAAAGCATTTGGTGACTCCCATGTCCCAAATCTCTCCTTCATTGCTTTGGTCAACCTTTCCCAATCATTCTTGGACTCCTCTGGCAAAGCCTCGTGCCAAGTTAAGACCACACCCTCCAAGAAATCTGGAAGTGTTTCTGTCCTCTCCTTCATAGACCAACCCGTCAAGCGGCATGCTCGGTTAAACTCACGGACATAACTCCCCGGGTCTTCTCTTTTCGATGCTTGGAACACCGGAATGTTGACATCTTGCACCAAAAGATGAGTAGCAACAAGGGAAATTTACTTATTTCAAATTAACTTTTCTTTAATCATGTGGGACCTTGAGGTTAAAATAGATTAATTCTAAGTAAAACTTGCCCGCCGTCTCCACCAAAAGATGTGACACAAAGTTGGGGTTTTGACTTCGGTCACTTCTTAGAATTAAAACACACTTGTATGCACATTTACTCTCCTTCGCATAAAGCGTGTGCTGTCTCATCACCTCAAACACTTGTTTCACACGAGATAAGTGCTCTCCCTTGCTCTTGCTACTATAAATCAAGATATCGTCAAAGAACACTAACACAAAATTGAATAGGAAGAGAGCCAATATCCTATTCATCAAAGCTTGGAAAGTATTCAGGGCATGTATAAGGCCAAAGGGCATAACCATAAAGTGGAACAATCCCCTTTTGGTCCCAAATGCCATCTTTTCCTCATCATCCTCCTCCTTCATTCATATTTAATGGTAACCCAATATTAAATCAATCTTAGTGAAACACTTTGCACCTTTGAGCTCATCAAGAAGATCATCAATGCCAGAAATTGGGCACCTATTCTTGATAGCGACTTTGTTCAAGTCACGGTAATCAATGCACATATACGAAAGGACCCATCCTTCTTCTTCACCAATAGAACGGGTGATGCAAATGGAGATTGTGAGTGTTGGATAAGACCCATGGTAAGAAATTCTTGTACTTTCTTTGCCACTTCCTCTCTTTCCACCTTGGGCAAATAGTACGAAGGCTTGTTCACAAACTTTGCATTTGATTCAAGCATAATAGCATGGCCAATCTCCTTCTTGGGTGTGGTAAACTCTTTGGCATTTGAAAAATGTCCTCATACTCTTTGAGAAGAGTCACCATATCTTTGTCTATGTATTGTCCACCATCAATACTATCCATCCCCTCTTAAACAATATGCAACACATAAATAGTACCAAGAGTCTTAAGATCCTTCTTGAGCCGCTTTGGAGTGATTAAAGAGAGCCCTTTTGATGCATTTCTAGCCAATACCACTTAATGTCCACCATGTGAAAATCTCATAACACCTTGTTGAAGGTTCATGTGGAAATCACCAAGAGAAGCTAACCAAGCACACCCCATAATCACATCAATGGGACCCATGTCCAATACCACCAAATAACCTTTCCAAGTGTATGAAGAAGATAATGTCACTTGTGTAGAAGGGAAAAAATGTAGCTTTCTCATTTTTCCCATTTGCCACTTGCACTTGGGTAGCTCCATTGGAGATAACTTGAGAGACTTGATGGATTTAGAGTTAATGAATCTATGTGTACTCCCAGAATTTGCTAAAATGTGTGCAACTCTCCCATTAATGGTTCCCACTAATCTCAAAGTATTCGGCTCTTGCATATCCTGCCAAAAGCTCTTGAGAAATAGAACATACGCAAGCTACATTTTCTACACTTTTGGATGTATCATCACTCAAAATACTTGTATAACTTTTCCCACCAAGGTCAAATGGAAACTCATCCTTTTTATGGATGAAAGAGTGATCCTGCAAAGTATCATCATGTGCCTATTCAATGCTATCTTCATATTCCTCCACCTCATGAGATTTCTTTGAATCATCCTCTTCATCCATAAGAATCATAGTGGCCATCATCTTCTTTGACTTAACAAACATGCCCGGGTGACCACTTTTCTTTGCATTTGAAGCACAAACCCTTGCTCCTCAACTCTTAAATCTTAAGATCATCCATATTTTGTGTCCTCTTGAAGGGTTGAAAATTCTTCTTGACAAAACCATTGCCTTTATTAGCATCATCTTGAACTACACTTTTGGGTTGTCCACCTCCAAATGATGATGAAAACCTAGAGGTAAAAGTGGGTGTTGTGGAAGGAAAGCTTTTTCCAACATTTGAAGAAGTATTGGATGGTTTTTGAGAGGGTATAAGGAGCTAAGGTTTTCTGTACTTTGGCTCTCATAGATCTCCACCAACCTCATAGCCTCTTTGATGGTGCTAGGTCGTTGTCCCGATACATCCTCCTTGATGTAGGAATCTAGTCCATGCACGAACTTCTTCATCTTCATGTCCTCATTGAGTCCATCCACAAACATAGAGAGCTGTATAAATTTTTTAATGCACTCTCTAACCAATGTTCCCCTTTGTGAGAGTTCATACCATTCTTCATGGTATCAGTCAAGAACCAAAGGCGAAACAAATGCCATATTCATCTCTCTCTTCAATTCCTCCCAAGTATGTGGTGTAGTCCCTTCTTTGACCAAATGCCTCCACCATTGATGGCCATAATCTTCCAATTGTAAGGATGCAAGCTGCACTTTATTCCTCTCATTCTTCGGATATAGCTAAAAAAATGTCTCCATTTTGTTCATCCATTCCTCCAGTTGATCCTTCACCCTTGAATTTGAGGATTGAAACCTTATTCTTAACATCCTTGGAAGTGGTAGATGATGCATTCTCATAATGATGATTAAAGGGTTTGTACCTTTGCATTTGCACATATGATCCCAAGAATTGTGCAAAATCCTTGAATTTCCTCTTGAGAAAGTTAGGCATTTCCATCCATGCATCATGAGCTTCCCTTTGCCTTTCGGTGAATGACATATGTTCCCAATCATGCTCAACCACATCACCATCAACATATAACTCCTCTTCAAACATAGAAGATTGATTTCCCTTGGGAAGTGAAGATACTCTTTTAGGTTATCCAAGGGTTGGTTCCAAATGTGTAGACCAAGGTGTATGTTGCTTCCCATGTAGTTGAGAGGGACCAGCTTGGAAGGATGTAGACTTCATTTCCCTCCTGAGAGGTCTTCTAGCCTCCGCCATAAATCCACTTGATGCATTCTTTATAGAATTCTCATAGGCAATCCTTGTAAAAGCCTCTTACATAGTTTACTTGCCTTCCTTGTGACCACCATGACAAGCCTCTTGCATAGCTTGCTTGCCTTCCTTATGACCACCATGAGAAGCCTCATGCATAGGCTACTTGCTCCCGTGCATATCACCAATTCTACCATCAATAGCATCTTCATGGTGTTGCTCCAATTTGTCTTCAATAGCCCCAATCTTGGTAGTCATGAATTCAAACCTCATATTCAAGGTATGGTTGATGACATCCAACCTCTCCATAAGTGGCTTGAAATCGAGTCTTTCCACAAGTAATTGTAAGAGGGCATCGTTTGAAATGGCTTGTGCACCTTTTAAGATGTATGCTTATGAGTGCCTCCCATATTTTTTCCCTCTTCAATTTTCTTTGAAGCTTGCCCCATTGATGGAGAAGTGCTTTTATGTGTGCTTGTCACAATCAATTGCTCTTCCAACTCCACCATTGCATCAATTGAAGCTTGCCCCATTGATGTGGAGAATTGTTTTTATGAGTGCTTTTCACAATCAATTGCTCTTCCAACTCCACCATTCCATCAATGTTTCCATGCTCCACTAACTCCTCCCTTTTCATGTCTTTTGTGAACAATGATAGCTTTCGGGGACAACCTTTGAGAAAACTGCCGGCGGCGGTGACCATAATGGACTGTTTTGAGAAAACTGCCAAAAAGTGGAGCGAGAGTTATTCGATTTGAACAAACTAAGGCTCTTAGACTATGTAAAGGTAATGAGATGAAGAATAAGACTATGTGATTAGTTTAGGTTCAATCCGGGCCCTAATACTCCCTGTTTTGGATTTTTATGAAATAATCTTTTACCAAAAATGGGTCATAACTCCCTACTCAAGAGTCCAATTTGGGCATTCTTTAGCTTGTTAGGATCCTTTTGAGGAGTACTACACACCCATCAAGTTCAGTCCATAAGATCACTTTTGATTTACAAACTACCAAAACAGGACAGCCCCATGAAAAACAGGTATAACCGCTCACCAATAGCTCCAAATGGTATGCCGTTTGGCTTGTTTGGAAGGTGTCAGAATGGGGAATGAAGTGTAGGTGTCCAATTTGGATCAGTCCAAAAGCTCTTGGACTGAATTGCACTTTTGCAAAATCTACAGATTATGCCCAAATGTTAACCGCAAGCATCCCCTTTGCATACCCTTGCACAAATGCACTCTCGCATACGCAAAGCATCATGTCACATCCAATTAGCATCCTTTCAATGCATCTTGACTCACTATTGAAAAAAATTTGTCATAACTTTGTTGCATTTGGAAGCAAATCTCAATCAGTGCAAACCTAATCCAATGCAACCAAAAAAGATCAACTATGTGGATTTGAGGAAAATTGGTATAGAGCTTTTGATGTAAGTTAGTGTATAGCTTTTGCCGATCTCCTGGCCAAGCCTTCTCACCCTCTTACCAAAGTTTAAAATCCAATGTGGCAAGAGTTGAGGCCATGTCTTCACTTCATGTACATAATCCTCCAATGTACCACTTTTCCAAGGCACTCATGGCACATCAGATTCAAGACATTCTCCCCTTGGCCTCTCCACCAATTGCCAAGGGTATCCTCACCACATAACTAGCTTTCTAATAGTGCAAGAATCAATAGAAAGCATAGAAATAGATAAGAGCATAGGAGACATACCAATGGCATTTATAGAATATTGACAATCATTACAACTCATAGATCCAATAGCCTTTTTGCTTGTCCCAAATGATTCCAATTCAAGGCCCCTCACCGTGGGCTCAAGAGTACAAAGAAAGGCATCCACATTGAGCATAAGCATGAACCAATTCCATTACAATGCAATACCCTTTTTCAATATGCACTCAATCAGGCCAATTCCAATGGCCATAATGTGGCTTCCATGACTTTCTTGGCAAGTTGATTAACATGTAATCAAGGCTTAATTCATGAGATTAAGGTTTCTTCAAAGAAATTCTTAATTATGGATTCAAGCACTTAAGAAATCTACCAATTAATGCAAGAAAATGTGTAACAATTGATCAATGATTACCAAGAAGCCTCCACCTTGTGTGTTGATGAAGAAAAGTGTCTTCCTTGTGTAGATTTGTGAAGCATATTCTCTATTTTGGTCCTCTTTTCAAGAAAGCTCCAAGAACTCCAAAATCTCCATAAAAATCATCAAGAATGTCTTCTTTAAGGTCCCAATACTATTGCTAAGCTATGGGAGCCTTCAAACCATGCACCAAGTGTTGATTGGGAACAAAAAAGACTCTTTCTCATGCAAAAATCGCTGCCAGCTTCAATGAAACTTAGGAGATGCAAATCACACAGACTTTGCTCAAGACAAGGCTCTAATACTAGTATGTGGTGAGTATCATGGATCTTGAACCCTATGAAAGCTTGAGAATGCCATTTCTAGAGTTTCTTTACTCATGGGAAGAGCAAGAAAAATCAAGAATTCCAAGCAACTTCAATGAAACTTAGGAGATGCAAATCGCACAGACTTTGCTCAAGTCAAGGCTCTAATACTAGTATGTGGTGAGTATGATGGATCTTGAACCCTATGAAAGCTTGAGAATGCCATTTCTAATATTAAATAAATCTTTATATTAAATTTATACCAATATATTATAATATCATGTTATATATTTATATATAATATAAAAAATAAATTAATTAACTAAAGATATATATAGTAAATATATATATAATAATGATATAATTTAATATATAAATATCAAAATTAAAAAATCAAAAATAAACATATTACATATATAATAATAGAATATATTACTGATTTATAAATAAATAAACTTATAATACATATATAGTAATGTTATATTAATACTATTATATATAAACACATCCACATATTCACATACACATACACATTTACGTGTGGAGAAGGTGCGTGTGTGTGTGTGTGAGAGAGAGAGAGTGCGTGTGTGTGTGTGTGTGAGAGAGAGAAGTATTAACGTCAGTAGAATGCAACACAAGGGCATATGCGACCAACGGTGGGACTTGAACTCGGGTGGATCATGGCCTTTACAAGGGCCCTCGCACTAGCCAATCTACCCCACTTGTGGGTGGCAAAAATGTAGTGAGAATTTCTATGTGTACTCGAGTATATGCAAGACAAGTGTGAGAATGAAATGTGCATATATGAGAACAACAAGATAGAGCGAATGCATATGAGTGACAGATATGCATCTATGTGAGTCGCACACACAAGCACACTGCACACTTCCACAAATATACACGTGCACAGAAACACACAAGCGTATACACACACATACACACTCATGTGTACAAGCACAAATGCACTCATGCACACAAACGCACACTTCGCATATGCACATGTGTACAGGCAGAAACTGTATGCTGCAACAATGCACGGGTCATTTACTTGTCATCATGAACTAAGAGATTTGTGAATGAAAGAGTTGCTTTATCTACTGTCTTATAATGCAAAAACATTCAGGTAGACAGTTGGTTTCTGGTGGAAAAAAAACCTACTGCTTGCTTTAGGAATTAAGTTGACTTTGATTCCAAGGCTATTGGATTGTTGCATTTCAATGCTAGACGCAGAGTTTTCATCGTTGATTAATCTCCATAAAATATGTTAGCACAAGGCAAGCAAGTACTTTATCAGCAAGAGCATTACCAACATGCATGTGAGCTGTCTTAGGGATGCAGGCGGCAGATCTTAAAAATATAATAGCAGCTTGGTGGGTGGTTGAGGGGCAAAACACTAGCAAAAAAACAATGACAGGAATCATCCAAGTTATGAGGCAGACACACCCATGTACATGCACTCGTGTATGACGTACACACCAATGTGAGGGTCATCTTTTTTTCCAGCAGTTACAAAAACCAAAGGGACTGAAAGAAAACGAAAAAGAGATGGAGAGGTAACATAAAAGGCAGAAACAGATTAAGGTAGGAACAAAGGAGAAATCACATGGGGGGAGAAGTAACAGACGAAGGACGCTGAAGGGAGGACTTCCAAACAGAAAGGAATTAATTAACAACTTTGTGGAAGGGTTGGGAACAACTGGATGCACAGGTAGTTGTAGGAGAAAACAGGGGCTGGAAGAAAGAATGAAGGTTAAAGGCATGATCCCGACGGTGGATACTTCACTGCTAAAAAATAACCTGTAGCTTATTTTTTGATAAGGTATTTACAACAAATCGATGAAGAAAGCTTTATGCTCATAAAAGCTCCTCTGAAATGCAATCATGATCATGGCTTGACTCCATTTGAGTTTACTCACAAAGCTTCAAATCATCAGCTCTATTATGCATAGCACAGACAACATGCTGTGGCATCCCCACTGACACCATCAGCACCTAAAGAGACAGTGCAGTTAATGCATAAAAACCAAAGGGACTGAAAGATTAATATTTGAGTCAAAACCATGTACTGCTACCTATGACAGTTCTGTCATCCATCCACAAGTTATAACATCATAAAGCTTCAAATCATCTCCATGTTCCCCAACAAAATATGGCAGGCTTTGTATAAACTAAATCCAGCAAACTCCAGTAATCATGCCTAGTATCAACTACATGCTATTACATATGTGCAGAAGATGCCAACTTCAAAATGAGACATTGCACATTGCTTTACTGAACGAGGCAATGACCTGCTAAAGAGAACAATAGCCTAAATTATTCACCGCATATTACCTTAGGATAAGGTAAAGAAAGATGCACAGGCCTACAAAATCTATTATTCAAATTTCACACCAAGTCCCCTACTTGAGTATGGTATTCATTCCAAGTAACATGTTGTTCCCATCAGGAACATACATGACATTGGGAGTCCTAGACAGGGTTCCAGCAATTTCCCTTGAAGCTTCGATCCGCCGCAATTCAATCAAACCCGGACCAGCAAGGGCAGTGGCCTCTGAAATTAGCCTAGCCGACTCACTCTCACCCTCAGCTCTGACGACGGCCGCCCGCATTTCCTGCTCTGCCTTAGCCACCACAAACTTAGACCGCTCAGCCTCCTGCTGTGCAACTTGCTTCTGTTCAACAGCGCGCGAGAACTCTGCGCCATATGAAAGGTGGGTGATGGCCACATCATCAAGGAGGATGTCAAACTCTTTGGCGCGCTGGAGTAGGCTTTCACGGACAAGGGCTGACACATATGGGCGCTCCGTCAGAAGCTGGTCTGCATTGAACTGTGCAACTACAGCTTTAAGTACCTCGTTGCCAATGGAAGGCAGGACCTTCTCATTGTACTCTACGCCAAGTCGCTTGAAGATGTCAGGAAGCTTGTAGGAATCCGGCCGATACAGGACACGGAGGGTCAGATTCACCATCTGCAGGTCCTTCGTCCCTGTCACAGAGGAAACCGAGTGTGCATGTGTCCTGACATCAAAAATAACAGGCCTCTGCAGCCATGGTATCAGAACGTGGGTGCCTTCACCCACAGTTTTGTCTAAGACCCCGCGAAAGCGATCAAATATTACAGCCTGCTCTCCGCCATCGACAGTGTACAGAGAAGCGCTCAGCAGGCTGCCACCTAGAGCAAATGCAATCGCTGCTTGGGAGACCTTCTGCAGAAGCTTTGGAGCACTCATGTCCAAGAGTTCTGGCAAAAAAACCTGGAAGCAAAAAATTGCGGTAAAAACACAACCCTAAAAGATACTTCTGAAACCCTAACACCAATACTAGAAACCCTAATGAAATCCTGATAATTCTGAATGCCCCCGCCGAATCCCTCACCCTAAATCTACCTCAGCAAAAACGTAATCTAGCCTGAAAACTGTGCAAAACCTGTGAAACCTAACCCCAGCACTACATGAAACCAGAGAAAACCTAACCCCAGAACTTAGAAACAAAAAGAAACAGAACAGCTCCAGAAAAACCCTAACCAGAGAGCTCACCAAAATTAAAACACTCACAGATGCCTGCTCGTAACGTGCATGCCAAGAAGGCTTTTAAAAAGAATTGAACTTTGCAACTTTGAAAGCGTGGGGATGAAGAGAGCAACCCTAAAGTAAACGAGACCTTTCACACCAGCCTTTTCACACGCACGGCCGAGAGAGGCCGCCCACAGTCTCCTGTCACCGCTCTCGCATATATACCCAAATTATTGGGTCGTAGAGTACTCAACAAGGTCATGGGCCATCATGGCTCACTTGTGGTATTTGAACCAATTGTCTTCATGCCTAATTAATTCAAAGAACACAAGTCACGTTTCCCCTTGGTTTCTAACGTGGTTGTAACGGCTCCTCCATGTGGTTGTTAAAGGCTCCTCCATTTCTACAATTTCGTGGATTATTCAAATCCATGCTCGAGAATCCATGCCAAGCATCTAATGATGTCTCTCCATGTTGTCTTACACGTGTGGTTACTTTTGTGATGAGCATGGAAACATGTTCCATTTCAGCTCATTTTGTTACAACAAAATATCATAATTTTTTGACATGAATAGCGTGAATACCTTGACCAGTCATATGATGATACATGTCACCCACACCTTATTAATGGGTCAACCGCCCCATACCCCTCACTTAGTTTATATATTTTTCTATTTTTTAACCTTCTTCTATACTTTTCTTTTTCTTTTTCTCTTCCGTTTTTGCTCCTACATCATCACTTTCGACTCCGATAGTAGTTGGTCACCACCCCTAGCGATACCAAGGTAGCCGAGCAGTCTTGCTTCTTGTTTTCCCTCATGTATTCCATCATCTTATATGGTTAGATATGTTCTCTCAATGTCGCAAGGCTGAGACCATTAATATTGTCTCTCGCACAATCGTATGCTATAAACATGCCCAAGCTTTCACTCTACCAGTCTCTAACTCAAACCCCAATATGACTCTCTTGGTTCTATATAGCAAAAACCCTAAAATTGAGTTTTACTTGTTGTCTTGACCATTGTAGTCAAAAACTAGAGTTGTTTTTCATGCCAGAATAACCTACTCTAATCAAGAGGGAAATACATGAATTTACTCATTCACACCTTCCTGAGTATAGCTCCTGCATAGATTTGAGATAATCTTGATTTTTTAATTTTTGAGTTCAATTTTACAGTCCTTTTCAACGTGAATTTTCTCAAAATATATTGCCAAACCATCTTGATTTAAGCCTTTCTTTAATCAACCTACATATAAACCCTAGTTTTTTTCATCATTTGCCTAGATCTAGGGAATCTTGGCAGTTTGAAAAAAAACTGTCAGTTGCTGTGCAAAATCTTGGTGCAGTTTTCAAGAAAGTGCGCAAAATATGACTCTATGCAGAATTGTTGGTGCAGAGTGTTGCAGTTTGTAGATTCAAGAAGAGTTTGCAGAGACAGAGTTGTGCAGAGTACAATTTACAAAGATTATGATACAGTTTCCAAAGATAAGTGTGCTTGATCAAGGTGTATGTGTAGACTATTAATTACAAAAATCTTGAACTATTTACAATAGTTTGGTTGATTATTGATCTAGGTTGATTAAGAGCAAGTGTTTCTTATTAATCTTGGTGGAAATAATCATAATCTTGTGAGATTTTGAAGTAAATACACCAAGAAAAGTGCATTGAGAACACTATTTGCAAGCACACACAGTGGACAGCAATGTCTTTGATGTAGTTTCATTACTGAAAAGTTCTATTATAGATCTATGCATCAATGTTATGCAAAGGTTTGATGAATACAAGAGTTTCAAACAGATCTTGGAAAGCACAATGGCTCACAACAGTCTTAAACAAACTGCAATAGACTAAGCTACTAACTAGGTTTCAAAAGCTTGATTAACTAATTGTAGCAGTTGATTCAAGGTCTTGAGGATTGTTGAGAATTGCCTTTCTACTCTATGATTTTCTCTAGTATTCTTTGCAAGCCATGGAGAAAGATTGAAGAAGCCTACAACAAGCACGAGAACATTCAGCTAATCTTTGCTCCAAGAAAGATTGCAGAGTTTTGCAATAGCTTTTTAGAGCCTGTTAAGGTTTTAGCAGTTGCAACATAACACACTTTGAGTTTTCAACAAGGTTGACCGCTTTTGTAAGAGCAGTTTAGAGCATGATAGGCTTCTAGCAGAGGCAGCATCACTTTGCAAGCTTCTATGACATCTTTTCACAGGATGTTAGGATTTTCAACGAAGAAGAAAGGAACACTGAAGAGAGCACCCTCACCTATACAAAGGATCGTCTTATATTTAGTTGCAATGTTGAGCTATTTGGTGGATTTTGTTGGCCTGAGCAGTGATCTACTTGGCCAACAACATCCTTTTTAATAGTTTGTAGCAGCGACGTATCAATCTAAAAGAATTGGACAACAAGGCTTTGGCATTTTAACTAGTTTTGGGCTTTATGCTGGCAACAATCTACTACAATCCTCAAAATAAATACGTAAATTTTTGCTTTCGAGAACGAAATGATTGTATGACCATCGGAAAGTTACCAGGGAAGTATATTAAGGCTATTCAGGGCAGTAGGTAGAAGCAATATGCTAACCAAACAAGGTCAAGTCAGATATTTAAAGAAGGGGATATGATATTTCTCCAAGTGGGACCCAAGAGAAGTTCTCTATCCTTGGGAAAATATAGAAAATTCTCTTTTATATACTATGGAACTTATCTGATTCCTAAAAAATAGGGGATCAAGATTATGAACTTCTGTTGCCTCCTTATTTGAACATTCACAATGTATTTCAAGTCAACTTGCTTAAAAAGTATGTGCCACGCCCTAGACATATCTAAGGTGTAATGAGCAAGACATTTCCCCAGCCCAAGGTAAGTTAGAACTAGAACTCGAGGTAATTGTAGGAGAAACTTCTCAAGAATAGAACCTAAATGAAACAATAAGCTTAGTGCGTAGCTCTTTGTGATCTTATCACTCATTGGTCTCTTGTGTTGAGTATTCTCACTCTCCAATTGTGTAGTATTCTTTCTTGGTTTAGTTCTGTCTCTAACTAACAAAACCAAGATCTAGATACCCCTTTTTTAGACTTTGCTGGTCAGCCATGCTTACTCATGCTTTTGGCAACTTGGCATGACTACTACAGGGTTTCAACCACTCTTGTTTCTTCACACACTCATCAGTGGTTCTTCACGCATGCGTTCTTCACACAGGTGATGGTGCTTAGGGCTATTGACTCTTCACACATTGCTGATAGGTCTTCACACAGTTGGCAAGCTGTTGCTTCTCTTCACACAGCCACATTGGGTTGTTTCTTGGTACATCGCTCCATGTTGATGTCACATGGCTCATTTGTCACTTGTAGGAGCTTCGCATAGAAGCGCATTATTTATAGAGGCCCTCGCTCCCTTGCACTTGTTAGAGCTCCACAAAGAAGCGTTCACAAACAAGTGAGTGTTTCATAGAGATCGCCACCTTAGAGTTTCACAAATGAGGGTAGATTTTGATGTCATGTACATTTGTCACTTTCAAGAACTTCACAAATAAGCACACTACTACCCTAAAGTTGTTTGAGCTTAAAAAAGAAGTTTTCACAAAGAAGCAAGTGTTTCATAGAGATCGCCACCTTGGAGTTTCACAAAGAAGGGTAGATTTTGCAGATCATAGCAAAGACCACCACCTTGATAATTTTGGAGCTTCAAAAAGAAGTATTCACAAAGAAGCATGTGTTTCATAGAGATCGCCACCTTGGAGTTTCACAAAGAAGGGTAGATTTTGCAGATCACAACAGAGACCACCACCTTGATAAGTTTGGAGCTTCACACAAAAGCATAGATTTTATAGAGGTCTCTCTTGATGAAGTTGGATATTCACAAAGAAGCAAGGAAGGTTGGAGCTTCATAGAGAAGCACTCATTCTAGATAGAGGTCTCTCTTGATGAAGTTGGAGCTTCACAAAAGGAAGGACATAAATAGTAGTAAGAGTATAATCACTCTCTCTTCCACTCTCTCTAACAGAGATGCTCACATAGAGTCTCTCTCTCTCTCTCTCTCTCTCTCTCTCTCTCTCTCTCTCTCTCTCTCGCTTGCTTGTACTAACATAAAATTTAAAGAAGAGAACCATTAAATGAAATAGCCCACAAAGTTTCTTTCGCTTTCAACTCACTTAACCACTCAACAAAATAACCCACAAAGGTGCTTTCTCTCTCAACTTACTTAACAATGCCATGTTGGTGTATGAACTAGGAGAAAACTAATCATCAAACTCACAAAGAAATCCACTAAGAAAAAGGCTACCTCCCCATAAAACTACTCCTAGGATGTAGCTCCCTTAGAAAGTGGCTCTGATATTATATTGGAGTTTGGTAGCTTGGCACAAAGCTTAAAGAAAACTAAACTTAGTTAGCAAGGAAAGCACAAAGCTTAAATTCAAATAGAACTAATCTTATTACCAACAAACAAGTACTTAACTAATATCCACCCAATGAGACCAAGCATTATGGAGGCATTATGTAAGCTTATCTCAAGCATCGTTAGCTTGACCTTGTTACTAAAAACAATTATTTAACTAATATCCTGACACGAGACCCTTTTTGTACTTCTTGAAGGAATAATTAAAAACTCATAAAATATATCAAAAATTAAAATAAAGACTTGAATTAAATTGAAATCAAATCACATAGCATAACATAAGGCAAGAGTGAAAGAATAACATCACCATCAAGACAAGATTGGGTGCAATCTCCCCCCCATGTCGTGTAGCTCCACTTCCCACCACAACATGAGTATTTAGAGAATTTTATTTCATAAAATAGCCCAAGGAGCTAAGAATATATGAGCGTACAAATTGGGATTCCTTTTCCCACTTTTGGGATATTACTTTACACATTTTTAACCATATGAAGTCTCCTAAGGTTTGTACATATAAAAACCTTTGCCCAAATAAAATTGTTAGTGGGCCTTGTTACATAAAATGACTTTGTGCATATATACACCTATATATTAATCTTGTGTCCACTTGCACATTCCATTAAGTTGAATCCTACATAAAATAAATTAAACATATTTTTGTACGATTATTAATTCATCAAAAATATACCTGTAAACAGTCCTCTCGTTGAGGAAGCAATTGTCCTCAATTGTATAAGAAAAATGCCAAGAGAACAAGATTTTTGATGTCATAACTTGCAAAGTAAACTCAAAGGTCCGAACATGGCTCAGAGGCACAAAGGCATGGCTCAGAGGTTCTTATGGACATGGGATACCAATCAAGAAAAACTCGTGAGACACCAAAATTGGTGATCGTCACACTGATTATCAAATAAAAAATAACATGTACAAAAAGTTTAATACAAAAGAAAAATGATCATCATCTTCACACCTCTCTAAATGCATCAGCCATACGACACCTCAATCGGTACCCTCGTATAGTGTGACACCTCAATCGATACCCTCGCACTTCTCGTTGCTATACTCAGACAGTATCTGCATTAGTCAAACAATTAATTGAACACGTCAATTAATCCCGTCGTCGTCTTGAGATATAGACAATCCATAAATAATCAAATAACATCCATACACATGTTTTCTAGGCATAAGTACCTCGGGAATCACCCCTCCATACGAACCAACTGAAGCAAATAGTGAAGGCGACCACACACATGTTTGCTGTAGGTGTAAGTACCCCGAGAATCACCCCTCCATACGAGCCAACTGAAACAACAGTGGAGGCACAAAAGCATGCCATATATGGGTGTCCCCGATATATAGTGGCATAAACACATGAGAGGATGACTTCATGATTGGTGTGGAAGACTAGATTTACACAAAATGCATATGCAATGAACCAATCAAATGAATGTATATAAGACGAGTTTAAGTGTCCCATACCACATAGGCACATTGTACATACACAAATAGGATGGTAGAAAGATAGAAGACATAAATGTGTCTGGAGTAAGTATATGAAACCAATCTGATGTCCCATACCACCAAATTAATTTCATACATCACTTCCTTCAAAATAGAAGTTTGAGGCGGAGTGGCCAGTTCCCTCTGAAACTTAAATTCTGACACAATTTTTCTCTATTTAGAAATTTCATTTAAGTTATTGAACTTGAACTAATCCTAATGTTGACTGTAAGGTTCATTAATTAGATTATTAGGTTGGAAAGAGATTATAGAAATACTTATGAAAAATTTGTATAAAAGAAAGTGAATATATGTATATACATACCTCTATCGTTGGTGTCATTAAAATTATCTGTTAAAAGAATTTTGACACTCAAGGATACGTGAGATTATAAACCAAAAGTAGATGAAATTGATTAAGTAAACAAGTCTAGATGATGAAAGGTTAATTTACTTTTGAAGTTGAAATAAACTTCAATAATAAACACGAAACTCAAGTGTAGAGAGTCGTACCTTTTTATATATTCAACTGTAATGATACTTTAGATTGAGAAAAATGAGAAAAAAAACCCGAACGAATTGAAATATAATTATTATTCCATATGTAACTCTACGATTATATTTAATTATGAATTCATAAGAAATAAAATCTTAAAGTTTTATCAATGAATATTTAAGCATGATCACTATTATAAGAACAGGGATGAGAAACTTACTTGGAAGGTGTTTGAGTCACTGTATGAAAGATAAAATTTACTTAGAAATATTAGAAGAATTATTTACTTAGCTATGAAGGATAGGAACTTACTTGCAAGTGTCGAACAACCTTGCTACAAAATACATCATTAAAAGGTCACAAATATTACAAGTATATGTGATGTTTCAATTATGGAAAATAGAGGAACTTACTTGTGTTGGACTGTAAAAAGTTGAAAGAAAACAAATTGATGAGTAAAAATTTTCATTTTATACAAGTAATCAAATTACAGAAGGTGAATACTTAGCTGGTAAATCATCAAAAATTTTACATATACTAATCTGTAAGCTAGTTTCAATTCATAACTTCAATTGTTAACCTCTAAAATTTAGAGGGTGTAGTTATTAGTTAGCTTTCACATGTAATTCATAAAAGTTGGGAGCTTGTATGTCGAAGAGAAGTTGTTGTCCTCCAAGTTGACTTGTGATAATTAACAATCCCTAATAAAATCTATAAAAAGCAAACCTTGACAAAACTTTTAAAGGTCTAATGTTGGTTGTAGTCCGTGAAATCCTAAATTTAACCTCCAAAAAAGCAATGGTAGAAGAATTTAAAAAGTATTTGTTTATCTTGGTTGATTACAAAAGACCTTAATTATAGCAATCAATATATAAAAGCTTTGCTATATAGGCTTATATTATAAGTTTTATAATATGAGGCTTTATTACATGGCTTTAATAATCAAAGCTTAAACCTTTGTGTGGCAAATGATGGTGGTCAGTACATAGTGGCGAGATGGGTGATGGCCAATTTGAAACTAAAGGGAGAAAAAGGGGCACTCAAGATAGCAATATATATTTAAAAGCCTTGAAATAATAATAATAATAACAATAAATAAAATAAAGCTTGGCAAGGCTATAATGTGAATCGGCCATCGCATAGCATAAAGCGGACTGCAATTCTAAAATGGCCCGACGCCGAAAGGTGGAGAGAGAGAGAGAGACATATATATATATATATATATATATGGTTTGTTATATATAAGCTTATCAAGCTTTATTATTAAAAGCTTAATAAAGCTTTTAATCAAGTAAGCTTTATTAATAAAAGCTTACAAAGCTTTTGGAAAACATAAGCCTTGAAAACTTAAAGCAATAAGCTTTTAAAAGCTTTTGGAAATGAGTACTTAAAGGTTTCAGCTCGATAATATATATTTATATATGCATATACATAAAATATATCAAAAATTAAAACAAATACTTGAATTAAATTGAAATCAAATCACATAGCATAACATAAGGCAAGATTGAAATAATAACATCACCATCAAGACAAGACTGGGTGCAATCTCCCCCCCATGTCGTGTAGCTCCACTTCCACGACATGAGTATTTAGAGAATTTTATTTCATAAAAATAGCCCAAGCAGCTAAGAATAGATGAGCGTACAAATTGGGCTTCCTTTTTCCACTTTTGGGGTATTGCTTTACACATTTTTAACCATATGAAGTCTCCTAAGGTTTGTACATATAAAAACCTTTGCCCAAATAAAATTGTTAGTGGGCCTTATTACATAAAATGACTTTGTGCACATATACACCTATATATTAATCTTGTGCCCACTTGCACATTCCATTAAGTTGAATCCTGCGAAAAATAAATTAAACATATTTTTGTACGATTATTAATTCATAAAAAAATATGATAAAATATATACCTGTAACATATCCACCTAATGAGACCAAGCATTATGTAAGCTTATCTCAAGCATAGTTAACTTGACCTTGAATTTCTACTTAATCACTAAGATTAACATAAGCTTGAGAATGATAAACAACACTCACTATAACTAATGCAAGAGCTCATATTCTACAAAGGATCACTAAGCGTGTAGTATTACCACAACTGGTACAAAGCCCAATGGCTATCTAGTACAATGAGTGTTCTCACCAAGAGTTAGATGGTGGTTATATAGGAGGAGGAGAGGGCCGCCTAGATGATGATCAATTAAGCTTCACCCCACAAGTTCTCTTATCTCCTCATCCATGCAAATTGACCCTAGGTTATATGCATAAACCAAGGCTAGCTATTCCTTGATCTATACTAACCTAAGGCTGAAACCATTTCCACTAACTTTCTCTTTATAACACATGATGGATATCAATATTATTCCCAACACTTACCTCAACGTCAACGATGGATCTTCGCTCTAGTGATTCTACAACTGGACTACACCTACGTAGTCCAACCAAGTTGTGGTATACTTATCTTGCTAGCTTACCTAATTAGCATGTTCATATTATGGATTACTTGTACAAAGTACTCTAGTACTTATGTTGGTTTTCAATTATCTTTTATAGACCTCTTTAGAGAGCAACAAGTGGAAGAAGATTTTAGCCTTCCATTTCCGTGTGTCTTCTCCATCGTTGTGTTCAGAGTGTGTGTGTGCTTGCAAGAGCTTAAGCTCTCTGTCCTCCCCCAATCTTTTCATGGTATCAAAGCCTAGTTTAGGCTAAGGAGATGAGCGATAAGAAAAGGAAGCTACAAAGGTAAAGGAAATGATACACACGTAAGAGTATCATTATTGTTTTCCCTTTCTCGTTTTCTGGTATGACACCCCCTGGGTAGCTTTGGGAGCTACATATCTTTGTTTAAGGAGTTGTCTTCGTAGATCTGGAGGTACCTGTGTTATGCGTAGTACTTTATACTATAAATTTAGGGTCATATTTACATTTCAAGCTTGTTTCAGTCTCTGTTTGGCCACTGTAAAAGGTGTTTTTAGACAATTTTTGGAAGTTCTCGTTTAAAAATATATTTTGCTAAATATTTTGAGTCCCTATTGTTGTAAACTCACTCTTGTAAATTGGATCTTCTATATACAAACCTTGCAATACATCATCAATCATAACTCGTACATACGTGACCATGCATTTGAACGAACTCATGTGGTCCAAATGTTGGCACCCACGTCGATGACATGATACAACACGCATGAGTAGAATCAGGATAATAAACTTGAACCTCTTTAAACTTACGAGAAGTCTCTAGAGGGAGTACTTGAATAGTGTGCATTTGCTTTTCTTTACTTTGATCATGCTGATTTTTCTCATTTTTTCCATGTAGTGAAAACATAAATTTTCTTTTTTAGCTCTTTTAAAATCTTCATGCTTCGAATTTTTTTGTAGTCTTTTAGTCTTCTTGGATTGGTCATTCTTTTGGTTAGGTCCCTTTCTTTTATTTTGACCTTGATGCTTGGAACCCTCAGACACACTAGATGTCCGTTGTGCATTATGCGCACGCTTTTTCTTTTCGACTATGTTGTCAAAGCAAACTTAATTGCTTCTTCTAAAGTTTTCGGCTCATTTTGTTTAACTTGATTCTTATAGTCTGAATTTAATCTGCAAATAAATTCATGAATTTTTTGAAAGTCATCCATACCTTTCAACTTGAGAATGATTTCTCGATAATTGCAGATAAAAGACTCTCATTTAAAGTTATTCTATGGAAAAAAACATGTTTCTTTGGTTAATACTTCACTATGGACTCTAGACAAGCCAAAAGGCACTTCACATGGATTCACGTGGATTCACATGGACATTGGAGATGGTATAGAGTCTCCCTATACGCATACCTTTATTGAACTAAAAGGAAATTGGCTTGGATAGTTCACATGGACATTGGAGATGGAATATATACACCTTTATTGAACCTATGTAAACATTTATTTCTTGATCTTTACCCACATAAATTGCTCGACTCTCAAAGTACGCATGTTTGTTGACTCAACACGCTCATTCAGCATATACACATGCCTTGACCTCTAGTTATGCACATACCACATACCATACACATACCTTGACTCAAGATATGCATGTTACTTAAGTCCCATTGAGGAATTTCAAAATTGGGTGAGACTGAGATTAAAAATTCTAGAACTTGTACACTTTCCTAATTTCACCACAAACTCTTCCTTTGAAAATCATCACGGAGGCTAGTTTGAAATAACTTCTTGTTCAATGATAGTGCAACCAACTTGCAACTCACTACCCTCAGTGGGAACTTGTTTGAGTTATCCCATTCTTAAATTTTTAGGAGACGAGTGATAGTGAATCAACCCATAGGTCGATTCTCTCATCCACATCTTCTAATCAAATTTTTGGGCTAAGCTTAAAAGCTTATTTGCATGAGGTTTTTTTGAAAGAGAAGGACAATACACGATCCGTATCGGATGGCAAGAGTGGTATACCTCCATGAGACCCACATGAGGACTAGGTTCCATAGACAATCAAGCATAGAAGGAGACCCATGTGGCTCAGGTAGATGAAAAGAATTCATGTAGAAACCTCTATTGGAGGACATTGCTCAACCATGATATTTCATGTAGGAACCTCTATTGGAGAGCATCACTCGACACCATCTACACCTATGGGATCTACCCATATGATCGAGACCCACGAAGTGCCCAATACCACCACTTACCACCATAGGAGAACCCATAGTATCAACACGGCCTATAAGCCATAAAGATTCACTTATTGAAGTCCATCACATGGGATATTATCCTCCATATGCCTCCAAATGTAGAGTGGATTCCCACCTCATTATTATCCCACCTAATGGAATATTATCCACCTCTCCCACCATATACACCTCCACCCTTTTGACTGGAGAGAGACTCGCAAGGTCCCATGAAGAGACTCACAAAGGTCAACCCCATCTATACCCATGAAGAAAGATGGTTTGGTGTGCCATATGCTTCATGAACCATATGAGTTTAGAATGCTCTCAATTGACAAGCCTTGTATTATGTGTATTGTCAAACAATGGGATATCATGAGAGCTAATTTCTATAGTCACGGCAACTTGTAAGGCCAACACCAAGCCTTTCCACCACCATCATCTAGTTCTTGAATGGAAATACATCCAATCAAGGATAAATAAAGCCCCAACAAGGGATACTCCACAGGTTAACATGGGTTTTCTCACATGTCATATCATAAGAAGGTGCCTTGCCATCTTACCCACATTTAATGGAAGCCTATTTTTTGTAAGACGGAATGTACTTTATTAAGTAGTCTTACCGTGTACTTAATGCCAAATAGGAAAGTCATAAACTTCATGTATATATTTTCTTAAGACTAAAATAGTGTCCATGGACCATTTTTAAGTTTTGCACGGCCCAATGTGAACACTATAGGCATTTATAAGTCAATGTTGACTTAATACACATTAATTTCCTTACAATAGAATACTTGTGATCTCTCCCTCTTCCCTACTCTCCTGCTTGTGTTTTGTTGGATCCTTGCATAGCTTGATGGTTACTTGCATGGATAGGTTTGAGTGTAAGGTTTTCTCTCTCATGAGCTTCTCCTCTATGAGTGAGAACCACCATGTAGGCCACCTTCTCCTCACTTGCATCAAGCTGATTGAAGCTCTACCTTCACTCCCATAGCCATGGAATCTCTCTACAAGCACCATGCAAGACTAGGAGTCCAAACATGACCATCATCATTGCTATTGCCATCGCCATCAACATTGCAATCATGCTAATAACTTCCTTACACTTAGTGTCAGTAGGAGTTGGACATTACTGCCTTTTTCTGTTCATTGTGGAGTTAGCCCTTTCTTAATGTATATGATTGATGACTTCTCTAAACATTTGTGTTGGTCTAGTCTCAATCCTCTCTCTTGCTTGCTCGACATGCATGTTTGTGGCCATCTCACGTCCTTGCCAATCAATAGGGAAAAATGAGAGATAAGGGGAATCACAAGAATGCTCACTAAACAGACTCGCCAAAATGATATATCATCTCATACGCGCATTTGCATGGTTTTGCAAACGGTAGCCCTACATTTTCATGTTGAGAAAATATAGGTAGGGTAAAATTCAAACTTCACGTGACTATTTAATTAGCCCTCTGCCTGCTCAAGCCTTAGTTTTTAACTAGCACCTCACTTTTTGCAATCCGATATTTCTTACGGTCTCAAGAGTCGTACAAATAATGTCTTCACTTTTTTATTACATCAATCACAACATATCTCAAGCATAGGCTATTTATGATTCAATTAGCTTTCTACTCTCAAACGCCATTGACCCACTATCTTGAAATATAGCTATGTCAATACCATAATCATGGGCATCCATTTCAACCACAAATGGGTTATTACATTCCACAATTTGGAGCATAGAAACTATAATAGATTCGTGTTTCAACTCTTTGAAACATTTGTCCAACTCCACAGTTCATTGTACTTGCCTTTCTCCACACCTTTAGAGAGATTTGAAAGAGGCAATGTAATGTTTACATAAATCCAAATAAAGCTATGAAGAAAATTTACAAACCCAAGAAAGTGATGCTTTTAAAAAATTGGCCACACTTTTTTTATTTTCTCATAGCCAATCTGATCACAATTAACCAAGATACAAAAGCTCATATTTAAAAAAATCACATTTACCTTATTTTTTGCAAACAAGACTTCTTTTTTTGAGAAATTCTATTACGTCCACCATGTTCCTTCAGGTTCTTACTAGGATGTCATCTAAGAAGACTCTCACAAGCAATTCCCAAATATGGACGAGAGATATCGTTTATCATCTATTGGAAAGTGGTTGGTGCATTAGTGAGCCCAAATGGTAATACCAATCTAATAGTGTTCGTATCTAGCTCCAAAGCCATGATTCTCAAATTAAACTTTAAGAAGTCACTCACCAAAATCATTGAATAAAGGTCATTCATCCTGGGTAAAAGATATTTATTGTTTAGGTGTGAACTTATTAAGACCCTCGTTATTCTCTCTCTTGTCCTTCTTGTCACCTTGCCTTAGACTTCAACTAGGAAAAAAGGTGACTCCACATCAGAATCATACATTTGAATGGTGCAACAATTTGTTTATCTAATCTTAGCTACTATTTATTGTATGTGGGGTCCACATAGGCTCTCTTTCTCCTCCATAAGACATTCATCCCTTACTAATACTAATGGCAATCTCAAATTTGGAAACCCCCTAGGTGTGTGGGAGTTTGTAGCCAAAAGAGACTGAACAAACCTCATATGATCCATATGGCAGCACCAAAGTGTAGGCAAGTGGGACTTGAATCAATAAGCCCCTACAGAGTGGATCACATATGATTCATACGATGGCACCAAGGAACGGGACTTCAAATATGATCGGGAGCCTGATGCATAAACTGCTACACCACCACTTCATAATACAAGGGGTTAAATGCTGGTCCTTCAATTGACCAATTATATCATACTAAACAATTTAAGGTGAGTCCTAGCATCTAAATAACCTAAGCCTCAATGAAGGGAACTTGAATATGATGGTGTGATGGATTATGCAACAATTTTTTTTTTGTTGTTTGCTTGTTTTGATATTTATCCTTTTTCTCTCTCAAAAATTTGGAATAAAAAATGTAGGAATGAATGCTCCATGAACTCTCTTAAACTCAAGAGGTGATATTATCTTCCCAATCTCTCACTTTCTTGAGGTTTGTGGCCTGCCTTTCTTTCAACTTGCTAACGCTCTCTTCTGCATGACCATCATCATTGTTTTCAAGCTTGCATGGAGGTTCGCTGCTGGCCGCCTTCACAAGGGAGTGCTCCATGGATCGCTTCTCACTCTGCTCTGCCAAGCATAGTATGGAGTGGCTGCACACCTCCGCCGCCTTCTCTGGGACAGCTGGCTTAAACCTCTGCAGCTCTGCATATCCCCTCAATACATACAACATGTAGTCATACACATGCTTCATGCTCACCTTGTCGGCACTGAACTCTTGCCCTTTTCTCCCCAAAGTCTTGGCCTGATACACAACAAAAATAAAAAGCGTGTGAGAGCTCAGCATGGCAAACCCAACCGTGAGTGCCCACATATAACTAGCATTGCATTTGAGCACCCAAAAGATATCATAAACCTAACAACTATCATCCCCTAATATCATGTCTCAATCCAAAGAGAGATTATAATCCTAATCATCATCATCAGCATTGTGTTAAGTCCTTGTGATCATTGCAAACATACACCCAAAAGGGTGCTTGGGTGAGGCTACAGTCTAAACAAATGATGTGCACCTTACAGGGATCGATTTTACGTACCTCCTCCAGATGAGCATTCCCCCAATCGACCGCAAACTTGATGGAGTTGCACATCTTGTCGGGTTCCGATCTCACAGGCCAGTAGTTAACGAGAGGCATTAGACCCCTTGAGAAGAAATCATGGTACCTTGGGGCGATGGACAGCATTGGAGAGCCACATGCCAGGATATATTTCAGGCTAACAGACCATCCGGATCCCTCGACATAGATCTTGTACCTGCTCTTGATAATAATTCAAGCATATGAGTTTTGCTTCAATCAGAGGACTTCGAACTCTTCTAGATCTGTGCTTGGGCTCTCTTAAAAGAAAGGTAAAAACCATGGCTGGGTTTGTAATGCAGTCGTCACCTGTAGTTGCATTGATTTGAAAGCTTCGAGCGATTGAACCCACTTGCCCCCTCGGCAATCCAGTCCTGCAGAAGGGAATACACCATGAGTTGTCTGCAATAATATCAGCCTTTCCTCATAGGAATTCCTTCTATACCAAGACTGTTGCATACTTTGCATAGATATGCCCTATTCCAATTCCCAACACTAGGAAGGCAGATCAGGCTGGACTTTGTCCAAAAACGTTGGGTGCAACAGGGAGCTCATGAGCGCATGTGTGCATGAGTGTAAGTTCCTCTCTCTCTCTCTCTCTCTCTCTCTCTCTCTCTCTCTCTCACACACACACACACACACACACACACACACACACACACACACACATGCAAGGTGGTGGGTGAGGTGCATGGCCACCCTTTCCTATGAAGGGAGATCCCCATTTCTATGACTAAGGAAGGAAGTTGCCTAAGTGAAAAAGGCACCCCACCTATTGGAGCCGCCACTCTACCACAAAATGCCATCACTCTGCTGCCAATGCACCGTACCCTCAGCCTGGCATGCTGCCCCTCTTCTGCTGCTCTGCTCTGCCATGTGCAGCTCTGCTCTGTGCACTGCCCTTTTCCGCTGGTGCCACCCTGTTGTGCTCCAATCCCACTGCCCCACTTGTGCAGCAGCGCTCAATCCCCACTGCCTCATCACAGCTCTGCCCAGCTCTGCAATAACAGCAACAAGGTCTGCCAGCTCTGCCCCGCCCAGATCCTCCTCTGCACCATCTGTATGGATATTCCTCGCTGCCCTGCTAAACCCCTTCAGAATGCAACCTGCTTCTGCAAGAGCAGCACCGTGAACTCCCCATATTATCTGACATATCTCGAAGTTCCTTTTTTTGGGACTGATAATGTCTTCACTGGCATGGCTCTCATCATAGCTTATGGCATCGAGCAAGGGCTGAAGCCTTTTACAGCTTGGGTTAACGGTGGAATTAGCATTCCATGGAGTCTTCTCACACATCCAGTCACTAGGAGAAGAAGATATGGTACCCTCAAAGCTTGTTTCATGGTGATTGTGGTTTTGTGCTGTAGCTATTTAAGTTTTGATCTTGTTAACAGTTCAGTAGTTCTGAGATCCGCACTCCAGATTTACACAAGTCTCTTCTATTTATGTGTGGGTTGATTAGATATATGTTTGTCTAATCAAAGGTTATTCATGATGTAAAAGGTAAAGGTGAAGAGCATCAACTGGAAAGTAAACAAATACATGCATGTTTATGTGCATGCGCATGCCAGTTTTCAAGGTGCAACTGCATGTGCACGAGCGCACACATGCATATACATGTGTGATTGAAACTGCATGCACACACATACATACATGTGTGATGCACATGCGTACATATATGCATGCGCACATGTATGTTCATCGCACATGCTACATACATGCATGTACATGCGGATGCAGGTTTTTCATGGTGCAATTGCACCATTTTCGTCACTAAGAGAATGCAAACTGGACTTGATGAGATTACTTGTGAAGCATCTGAAACTTATATTACCTGTCGAAAGATTTCTGCATTCCAAGCAGATGAATTGCAACTCAAAAGATTCGTCCTTACACCTGCCATGTATGGATTGCCTTTCCAATGGGCACTTGGCCTCCTATCTTCCCAGAATGTGGTGTTCGAGCCCTTTAAAATGCTAGCAAGTTCCTCGTTCCAGTCCCCCAAACCAATCTCTGGCCTAATAAAAACAAAATTAAGAGCTTATCAGTCCCCCACCGCATACAAAGCAGGCTATAAGAGACATCCTATCAAGCAAGGCTTATCAAACTCAAGAGCTTATCATGCCCACTCAAGCGAATGCGTACAGATGAATTTCTATGACAAGTTTCTTGTTAAAGACCAACCTCTAATAAAGATCAAGCTCGAGAAAATCCAACTCTCCCCATTTCAGTGATTAAAGTTTTCAATGCCCCAAGCTCCTGTCCAAGAGAATCCCAATGCACGGAGAGATGCAATGGCTTAAATCATTAAAGGCAATGATCAAACATGCACACACAAGTGCAAACATGCACACACATACATATATACCTGGATTGTAAAAGGGAATGATAAAAAGATGCACACATGCTCACAAACACAGGCACATGCACTCTCGCACACATGCATGCACGCACATGCATGCACGCACATGGATACACACACACACACGTGCATGCACATACAAGTGACATGCATGCTTATTTTAACCCGAAAACAGGAAGGAAGGAGAGTGTTTACCATCCCCAAAAGGACCAATCCGGAAATGGGATATCAAAGAAATCCGGGGTGCTGCAGTATCTCACCACGGGGGGTGGCAACTTCTTGCTGAAGTCTTGCTTGGAAACCTGAGGTAGATCCTCACAGTTAAACATCAAATCTACATCCGGTACCAAATTGGGGTAGAATTGCAGAAGCTGCAGTATACCCCAAACTGTGAACAGGGCCCTTGTCTGATAGCAAGGATGGTAAGGCTCCAAAAATAGCCTGTTTTTCACGATTATCACTCTGAAAGAGGCAAATTTTTGAGCTCTCTTGAGAAGCTTCCTTGTGATCCCCTTTGCCTTCCATGGGCCTAAATCCTCTTGTATCCATTTGAAATAGCTTGGGCACATGGTGGTGTCGTTCGAATTGAGATTCGGCCGGAGATTTGAATCCGGTTTCTTAGAACAGGTTGTGTATGCACACTGGAAAACCAGAGGAGCCCTTGTGAGCTTCTCCCAGAAGTTTTTGGTGCTGGGTCTCAAGTTGCCCCCCACTCTGTATGCAAGGATGTCTGATTGGAGCTGCAGATTCAAGCAAACATTAATCCACGGGTTTATATATTAATCGGCATAGCCAAACCATCTAAATGAATGCATTAATACATCATTTTGTGCAGTAGCTATCCTAATTACCCTGATCAATCTGATACAATGCCCTTTGCCATGCTGTGGGCAGTTCAATTGAGAAAATTTGTCCACTAATTAATTATTTTACGTGCTCTGAATATGATTTACCCTTGTACGGCAATCATTAATTAATCGTAAATTGGCTTAGTATGGTCTATAATTAGCCATAAAGCTTGTAATAACTCAAAATCCATAGGATTGTGGTAAGCTCTGATTATTTTCTTAAAGCACTGATTATCCAGATTTGTGAGCAATATTAGCCAATAAGGTTAGGATGGGGTTGCGAACCTTTTGGGTTGTGAAGTAGAGGGTAGTGGAGAGGGCGACGGCCAGCAAAAACAAGGCCGCAACGTTGATACGATGGAGGTTATTGAGCTTCACCCACGCCATAGCTCCCCCGCACCCACAAGAAAAGAAGCTCTGCAACTCTTTGCCATTAAAGCTTTAAAATAGTTAAGGCCCCATGACAACGAGAAGTGCAAATACACCCCTCTCTCTCTCTCTCTCTCCCTCCGGAGAGAGAAAGAGGGAGGGGGAGAGAGAGAGAGAGGTGTTGTTAGAGAGAGAGAGGGGTTGTTGGCGATGAGAGAGAGAGCCGCTTAACGTCGACTTTATTGACTTTATTGATCTAGAGAGATCAATCGACAGAGAGACTTGAACCGAGGTAGCTCCATGTCATCTCAAGGACAATTGACGGAGAGAGAGAGAGGGGTTGGGGGAAGAGAGAAAGAGGGAGGGGAGGGGGAGAGAGAGAGAGAGAGAGGGGAAAAGAGAGAGAGAGAGAGAGAGAGAGAGGGAACTTGACTAAGTCCTCATAAAAGTTAAGCAAAAGAGACAAGCCAGTAGACCCTTTTTAAAAAGATGTATTTCTTCCACAAAACAAAAATATGTTTACCATATCATATGCCCATGGTCAAGGAGACAAAATTTCCTAAAATAAAGAGTACATATTTTTTTGAGACCAATATTATATATATATATTATTGCAATAAAGAAACTTTATATCTTTCCAACCTCACCAGAGTCACCCAACAAGAGCAAATTTCACAACCTCTATTAAGCAAAGTGTATATTTTTCTCGAGAAAAATGAAGTGTATATTTATTTAGGTTGATGTTCTGGAAATAAACATATAGATCACAGTATGAGCTAGTGCACATGGAAAGTCACGTCTTCACATGCCATTTATATGAGTGTTCATCAAAGACATTTAAAACTTTTATAGAGTTATCCTTAAAAGATAGTTTTTTAAATCTTAAAAATATAACTAAAATACCTTGAAGCTTTTATTTTATTTTTAAATAAAGAAAATAAAATGAGCATCATACAAGTACTTTGTAAATAATTTGCACATTTAGTGTGAACATTGAAATTCCATACCTAACCATAAAGGGTTCAAGCATGAAGGTTGCCATACCCTTTCAAGGTGTCTTTATCCCTCCAAGGAAGGGCATTAAAAGAATTGAGTCTAACAAAAATTCTAAAACTTAAAGAGTGTGCAAGAAAGGGGAAAAAAAGGGTCCTCCAAAGTGTATTCATACTTGGAAATGGTTGATATTAGGTAAAAATAAAGCTAATTTGTTTTTGCATATTTTGTTTCATTCAATGCCTTTGCCATATTTTGTTTTTGCATATTTTGTTTCATTCAATGCCTTTGCCATATAAGAATGACAATGCTTATTTCTTAGAGTCTAAATGACTTGCATTAATAAGTGGTTAAGGTCCAAACGTGTACATTTGTTGTGCCATGGGAAGGTTTACTTACCCTAAGGACTTTAAAGGTTGTAGAAAATATTAATGATAGTTCTTACTTACCCTAAGGACTTTAAAGGTTGTAGAAAATATTAATGATAGTTCTTACTTACCCTAAGGACTTTCAACAATTTTGAAAGTGTCAAGGGAAAAATTGTGTTCAAACTACATCAACAAACACATATCACATGCACTACTAAGAATATTAGATGACAAAATATTGGCCTTTTCAACATCATTATATTTAAAAAGGTATGAGTTTTGTCCCACAATTTCAGTGGTATGAGTGTATATATCCTAGGTCCCTTGGAAGGGCAGTGCACATAAAAGTTAAGCCTTCACATGCCATTGATAATTATAAAGTTTTCTTAGTGTCACACATCTAGCACATAGGAATCCTCACAATTATGAGGTTTTCTTAGTGTCACACATCGAGCACAGAGGAATCCTCACAATTACAGACCTTGACCATTACATCTTCATCACCTGCAGAGATGTCTTTTGATGCTGTTGCTTTTGTTGTCTATGCTCTATAGTCAGTACTTCTTGGTATGCATTGTCTGGCATATGCATTTTGGGGGGGGGGGATTTTACTTGCCCACATGCAATTGGTGATGCCTCATGGTAACTTATGTTGCTGACCCTTATGCTTGTCTATGCTAGATGCTTTCTCTTATGTGATGTCTACTGGATATGCCTTTTACGTTGTTTTATCTTGCAGCGGGATTGTTTTCTTTTTTAAACTTGCCATGCTAGGGAAAAGTCTTGACACACAAGTAATTTTTAGTGTAAATAACCTCAAATTAAATTTTTTGTAAAATATGCCTATTGTGATGTTTACTGGGAGTGCCTTCTACACACTTGGCTAGTGTTGGCTTGCCCTCATGGTTTTAACATGTCACATGTATATTATTGATTTGTGGGATTATGCATCTTTACACTTGCCATACATGCCATTGATCATGGCATCGTTGGGAGTTTACCCATCCTCTCATAGCATTGGGGCTTATGCCCCCGCCCCATGCTCCCACTTTTTCTCCCAATTTTCAGCTTTCCCCATTGCTGAATTTTTACTTTTATCAGTCCTATCATTGGTGATTTTTCCTCATCGGACCCTCCATTGATGAGTTTCTCATTTGCAGCTTATATTGCATGTCTCACAGGCACTTCTGGATCCTGTTACCTTTACACATGCGTATACTGCTACATCTTCTTATGCTTAGCACTGGTGCAGTTACAGAGCTATGATTTGCTCTCTTGTTGTCATTGATGTGGATCACATGCAGTTCAGTTTGGCATTTGGATGCTTGCCTTTAGGGGGGGTATTATGCGATGCCTCTTGATTTTATGCAGTTGATGTCCACATGATATTTGACATGCATTTCAGGTGATGTGTTTATGTACTACTATGCTCTACCATTTGCACTATGACATTGGGGTTTCTCATTTTCCCCGTCATATAGTGCTTGCTTTTCCCATTGACACTGGAGTTCATCTTTGCCATCGTGATCTCTCTTGATCACTCTTACTGTGGAGTATAGTGCAGGGCAGCATTCACAACTTTATCACCTTGCTACTCATTCACTTGAGGGGGGTTTGTTGGTCATGTCCACTCGGCCACTCTTGGCTAGTTTAGATGTGAACTCAGCTTAGTCACGGGTATTTTTCCCTGTGGTTGGACACAGTTTTTTCCCGTGTGAACTCAGCTTAGTCACGGGTATTGGTTGGACACAGTTTTTTCCCGTGTGAACACACTCTTGTGTGTTGGGTACTTAGCCCTAGGATTTTTAGTACTCATTTTTACTTTCATTTTATTATTATTGAGTACATCTTTTCCAGCACTCTCACGTTTCTCTGTGCTTGAGCTTGTGTCTATGTGTGTGTGTGTGTGTAGGCTAGCTGCCCTCCTACCCAAAAAATCAATGCATGTTAAGGGGCTCCGAGAATGTGGCCGGCAATCAAGTGGGTGTAGTGGGGTGCATGGATGATGTACATCGCACATGCAGGGAGTCTGATGGGGGTTTTATTTGGTGAGCATTTTCGAGCGAGTGCTTTTTGGGAATCGGGCGAGCGGATTCCAAAAAGATGCCCCCTGACAAAGAGGGCCGAATTAAGTTGGAGAGAGCAAGATGATATAATTATTTTACATATCCTTCAATTGAGGTTATTGGTTTGAACTAAGAATAAAACCAAGTTTTTTCACGTACATCTTCCAATTATAGAAATTCCAAACCCCCCTCCATGAAGAGAGAGGGGCGAAGTAAGTTAGAGAGAGCAACATGAGATATTTCCTTTCCAACTAACGAATGCCTTCTTAAACTAAGACTTCCTGTAAGATTTTAGGGCATCTATGATACTTACTCTAGAGTCTTCTGTGGCTCTTTCATGCATGCCAGCTACTGTGTGCAAGTGAGCCCGCCTCCAACTTCACGTACAATTTGAGCATATACTTGGTCAATTGGAACCAGTACACATGACAATGGATCCACATGAAGAAGGCTCTGTCGAATGGCAGAATCTACGCATCCCTCATAGCAAACTCGCCACTATGTCAAGCAGCCTACATTTCCTGCATTGTAAACAAGCATTAGGTTTCTAATAACTTTAAAAAAATTGTAATGCATCAAGAGAGCTGAAGATCTTACTCTTCATTTGAAACATGTGCTCAAGAAATCTTGGCCACCTTCGGCATAGTGAATTTGCTAGCCTTTTCACCCCACCCTTAGTACGAGATCACTTTTTTAAAGAACTCTTTCCCACAATCGGGGTTAGCAATTTGTGTCAGCTCATGTCCCCTTTTAGTGATGAGTGCCTCCGTCTCCTTTAGGGCATCTGTAAGATTCCTCCCTCCAGCTTTTGAGGTGTACAGGTGTAAGAACCTCCCCTTCTGATCTTGTAATTATTCCCCTCTCTGAAATAGAAGAAAGATCCTGTTTTATCATGTTTTGGCCTAGAGAGAGAAAATGTCTAAAGGGAGGTAGTCCAGAATTGCGATATTTTTGGATAAAAAAGTCCTCCTAGTGTATAAAATGGTTTCCCTTGAAATAGAAATTCAAAAAGAACTTTCCAATGTGCAATTGGAATTAATTGAAAATGTGTATAAAGGACCTTAGCCTAAGGGTCTAGATTTTCAAAAAATTTTGGATTATGGTCCAATTAAGGTTCCTATGGACCAATTGGATTAGTCCAAGTGTGGGGAGGAGATAAATCCAATGAATAAAATAAAATATCCAAAAATGAGTAAATGCCCACATAAGATGAAGAGTTGACTTAGTACAAGGTTTATTAGTAAAAAACTGAGATATTTTGGTATAATGATACATTTTTTACACCTTGGTAAGGAGAAGGGGGGACTTCAAGGAGGCACATATTTCACACATGTGGTGGAGTTTTTAACTCAAAAAAATTGTGATATTTTTATCTCTCCTAGATCAAACCAAATCAAAAGGGAGACAAACTAGGTCTAAATCTTGTCCAAATTCAGCCAAACTGAACCTGGAAAATTCTAGAACCTAGTTGGACTTGGTTAGAGGCCTTTCTCACCTATAAATAGATCCTTAGTCTTTTGTAAAAAAATATATAAACTATACCATGCCAGTATTATACTAAAATAATGATATTTTTTATTATCCCTTAAAAATCCTCTACTTTTAGAGAGAGTGGAGCCTCTCTCTCTTCTCAACCATCCTTGGAGCTTTCCTTTCAACTCACAAACCAATTGATTGGTTGGGGGATTCTTCTATGATAGAGAAGCAAGCAAAACCAAGAGGTAAAGTGTGATTTTATGGGTTTTTCTATACTATTCTCAATGTTTTCACTTCTCAACCCCTCTCAAGCTTGAGAAGTTTCTTAATTAAGTGTTTATAATGCAAATCAAGCTTTTTTTAAGTGTTGTAATGAATAATTAAGAAAAGTTTACATTTATGCTTAAATTAGAATGCTTTTATGTTTATCTCTCTCTCCCCCAAAGAATGGTCATTCCTATGACCAATTCTCTATTCAATTCATGCTTCTCATGGAGAAATTCTTAATTCAAAAATCAAACTCTAGGCTTGTGAAGCTAGAGGTTAAGAAAATGGTTTTTTTACTTATATGCTTGAAAATTATGATAATATTATGAGATAAATCCATAAATTAGATTTAAGGTTAAAAGATAGTTATACTATCATAATTACATTACTATGTCTTATTCTTTTCAAGAATATTGAAATTTGCCAGTAATAGTAGCGGAGCTATAGCAAAAATTTTAA